>NC_058096.1:99770000-100410714 GCF_020171115.1 Neogale vison | reverse complement strand
TGTTTTCTTATTTTGCAACCATATATTTATCCATTTCTAACTGCTTGTTTACTCGTTTCTGTTACTGGCCTTTCCCCCACTCCTTGAATGGTCTTACAGTCTTTGAACTTCTTGAACAAAGTCAGGTTCAGGACACGTATCACTTTTCCAGAAAGGGTTTCCCTGTTTCCCAATCAGAACTAGTCTCTCTTTAGCACTATCTCAAGCATTATAAGTTTCTGTATAGAACTAATCAACACATATGTATTTGTCTAATTTTTTTAATTGCAGGATGAGCTACAAAGGGAAATATGTGTATGTGGTCATATTCTCTTTGGAGAATTTCAACACTGGGAAGTCACTTTTGGGAAGCATGGGAATGCATCTCCAGGCTCTTGGGACACAGGAGAAGGAAGGCAATGGGCTGATGGAAGTGTGATGCTGACTGCTACATTAACCTGCTCCCTTAATTTAACTCTCAGCTTGCCTGGTGAGAAATAGGACCAACACTGTCTTACAAGGGTATTGTGAGAATGTAACTGGACTTCAAAGATGTTTCAAGCATGGCGCTTAATAGGTGCTCTGCCAAATTCTAACTTCCTTCAGAAGGTTGTTCTGGAGAATTCCTTCAAAGAGGTATTTTCTGGAAGGGTAAGACAATAAATACTTCCGTGTTGGTATAAATGTGACATTGATGGTGAAAATCACACAAACCACCTTTGTGGATAGCAATTTGGCAATATATTCTAAGAAACTCTCAAAGTTCTGTGCCATTGATCTTTGTGATAAGGTTTCTAAAGATCCATCTTAATTTTAATTAAAGATGTAGAAAAAAATTTATATTTGATATTCATTGCCTACATTATTATAATTATAACTTGGAGAAAATTTACATGTCTGACAGTAAGGAGATGATTTTATAATGCTTGGTACATCTACAGGATATTAGGTGAACACTACAAATAATGCTTTTAAGGAATTGCTGAGAACATGTGAAAATGGTAACAATAATGTTAAAAAGAGTGGACTATAACATTATATATGTGATAATCCAAATTTTATTTTAAAAATGCAAGAGAGAGATTGCAAGTAGGCAGAGAGGCAGGCAGAGAGAGGGAGGGAAGTAGGCTCCCTGCTGAGCAGAGAGCTTGATATGGGGCCCAATCCTAGGACCCTGAGATCATGACCTGAGTCAAAGGCAGACTTAACGCACTGAGCCACCCAGATGCCCCTAAATAAATAAAATCTTAGAAAGAAACTGTTCATCCATTCCTTTCCATTCCCTGGTGGCCATTCCAGTCTGAGCTCCCTGCTACTACTACTGTGGTAGTCTCTTAACAGACTCTTCTATCCACACGTACCACCTCCTCATCCATTTGTTCCTTCTCTGTCTGTACTTTAGTGGAGGAATCATCCTGAAACATCAATGTGATTGATTTTATGTCTCCTTCATTCTGTAAAGCCTTCTGCAGCATCCGATCTCTGCCATCTCTCCTATTCTTTGCTCATCATGTGCTCCCCTTGTTCCCTCTGCTTTGTTTGCACTAGCCTTGTCAGAATATGTATGCCGCCCTCTCTTCTACTACCAAGGACCTTCACCTGTGGCATTCTTTAGCCTGGAACGCTCTTGCTAATTCTTTCAGAAGTTTACTCAGTGGCTCCTTCCCCAGAGGAGCCCGAGCCCTCCTGATCTTTTTTCCTAAAACATTTTCTCTTTATTATTTCATTTTCTTCTATTATATATCCGAGAGCTCCTTATCCATTAGTCATTCCAGTTGTATTTTGCCATTGGCTTATTTTGTTGTGATCATTTGGTTCATGTATGTTTCTCCTGTTAGTATATAATCTCCTTGAAGGCAGGGATCATGAATAGTTTTGTTCACCATGATATACCCAATCCAGGATATGGCCTGCAACACATGAGGTATTCAACACATATGTGTTGGATGAAGGCACAGATGTCTACTATGTGCTAGGCATAGTATCAGATTCTGGTAATGAAACCTGAATAAGACATGGTATCTGCTCCCATGAACTCATAATTTAGAGAAGCTATAAGTTAATGGGTTATCCTAGTTGAACATGGGCTTGCTGTAACTGAGGTAAGAACCAGGTCCGGTAGCAGCTCAGAGAATGCACATCTCAGACACAATGGTGGTCAAGGAGAAGCTTCTTGAGATGAGTTCTAAAGAACAGGGAGGATTTATTGAGGAAGAGTTTTGGGAAAGGGTTGGAAGGAGGTGAGAGGCAGGTCCCATAGAAGGAACAACCCAGAAAACCCATGCATATCAGGTCCCAGGGAGTGCAGGTGTTGAGCAAGGGGTATCTGTTGACTATTATCAGGAGTAGGAGTCTGAAGTCTGAAGTCTGGTGCCCACTGCACCTTAGCATCAGAGTCTCTAAGGAAAACACATGTAGTCAAGCACTGCCTAGAATATGTTTTACTCACATAGAGAAGAGACAGAGCAAAATCAGCTTCAGGAGTATGTACAGGTCCCCCACGGCCATCCTGTCCATCCATCCAACCAATGCGGGCATTTGGCCTGTCGGCATCGTTCTTGTGCTCTCCCAGAAGAACTGTCCTCTCCCTGAAAGGTACGGATATGGCAGTGGTTTTGGGCGGGTGCTACATGATGTGCACACTTGAGCAGAACAAAGGAGCATGTGTTGGGTCTGACATAGGGAAAGGTATTTCCACACAAGGTGACGAGTCCAGCAGTGGCTCTTTGGAATCCTCATCTCTTGTAAGGAAGTGTTCCGGGCCCAAGGCCCGTTCTGAGATGAGCTAGTTGGATCAAAAGACTGCATACGGGGGCCTGCTTTTCCTAACAGAATGATGTCCCCATCCCATATTGCATCCCATATTGATTTATTATATCATTCTTGAGCAGAACTCACTATCTTTCCAGGAAAACTGATGTTTCTGAAGAAGTAAAAATTCTGGGAGGAGCGTGAGCTGTAATTCAGTTGATTCCCCAGTGTTAGAAAAATTCCTTTATCACTTAAGTTCACTCCATGGATATATTTCTTCTGTAGAATTAAAGTTTTATTTTTATTAAAAACACATGCTGGTATGCAAGTAAACACATTTATATCCTTGTCATAATGAACTATCTCTCTTTTTTTTATGAACTATCTCTTTAATTGTATAAATAATTGGAAGTAATTGGAAACTGGATCAGTCTCTATCCATTAAACTTGTTCTGGGCATCATGCAAAGACCAGGATCTACTGTCTCTAGACTTCTTTAACACCCAGGTCCTGATCTCAGCATTGACATCGCACAGAATTCCAATTAAACTACTTTTTCCTATATTGGTGTCTGAGTTTCATAGAACTTTCCTCTTCCTTCTGTGTGCAGTGACTGAAAACACAAACTCTGAAGTCTTATTTCCAAGGTTGAAAGCCTGCCTCCACTAGTGAGTGGCAAGAAGTAGGCAAGTTATTAAATCCTGTGTGACTCAGTTTACATTATCTTTAAACTGGAAACAATAATATTACTATATACAGCCATTGTGAAAATGATATTGTCATATACAGTTGTTTTGAGAATTAGTATATGTAAATTACTTATAATAGACCATGCAATAAATAAACTTTATTTATGCATATTTAAGTGAGCAAAAGCTTTTGTCAGATTTTAAATTTTGTGTCCATCCTTGCAATCACCAATTAAAGGCTAGGATAAGTATTTATTATATATGCAATATTTAAATGAATTTCAGCTTAAGTGGTTTTTCAGAAGTAGTGACTGACAGAGCTCACGAGATTGAGGTTAAATGTCTTCAAGTTAGAAGAGGTAGCCCTGGGGGTGCAGATTAAGTAGGAGCTGAGTGAATAGTAACCCCTCTTGGAAAAGGGGAAGACGTTTGCAGATTCACAAGGTCTCCAGTATGGATTGGTCAAAATTGCAGGGCTCCAAGTCACGCCTATATCCCAGCACAACGCACGCATACTGTGCACTGACCGCGTGCCAGCTGCTGGACAGTCTAGATGACTGAGGCATGGCATCTGCCCTCAGAGCATATAATCTGATGGGGAGTACCTTAACATTTCCACAAACACCAATTCCAAACCACATACATTGTAAACTACAGTTCAAAGCACTTTGCTGGAGAGATTAATTCTAAATGGCAGGAAATGGGAATGCTCTCTGAGAAGGCAGCACTTGGGTTCACACCCTCACTTGGATGAGGGAGAGGACTTCAGTAGGGACTCTCATGACAGGTGGATATAACAGATAGAAGGCAGGGCTGAGATCAAGGCCTGGTAGCAGGGAACTGGACAAAATCAAGGAACACAGGGTGAATCAGGAGGTTATAATCATTTGTATCTGAAGAGAGTCTGGGATCTTGTTTATGCTTATTTATTCCTGGCACGGGAGTGCAAATCTAACTCGCATCATGAAATCTTGACTCATATATTTCTTTCTTCTTATCATTTGCCCTGTTCTGTTGTCCTCTTTTGCCCCTCAAGTTTATGCTTTCCTGGCATAAAGGCTGATTGTAATTCTCCTCTAACAGGAGACAACTGGGAACTGACGAGGAGGAACTAAAAGATTGAGTAATCAAAGGCAATAAAAATATTCATTTGAATGGGTGTCTAGTTCAGAATTCCCAAATTGCGTTCTTCTGCAAATACAAAATAATGTGTGGCATCTTTCATGTGCCGGGCAGTGTCCATTATCCTCTCTGCCTTCCTTTATCACTTAAGTTCACTCCATGGTAACCACTATTTTAAATCCATCTTTCTTTACTAGAACCATTTTCTCTTTAACTGGGACAAAGGAATCTAAGCTTGCAGCTCCCTGCAAACAGCATGAAAACCTTTTAAATTACACAGCATTGATGGATTTTCACCCCTACCTCTAAATACAATACATATGCTATCCCTGGGGCTCACTTAATGCTTTTTTACTGATGATAAAACTGTTGCTTGGCGCAGACGAGGGCCAACACACTGCATCACTGCACACTCTTGTTCGGCTTGTAGTCTAAACCGGGACGCCGAAATGGAAAGTCTAAGCCCCTGATTCTGGAGGCATACGGCGTATAAAATGCTGCGCTTGCTAATGTTTTCCTCTTGAATGTGAAATATGTTGGCTGCTGCCTCCGGATTCCAGTGTTCTAAGTGGTCGGGTGATTCTGAATTGTGTAGCACGGACAAGCAGCAGAGGGCTCAGGGGAGAGGCTTTAAAAGAAAAAAAATCACGTGAAGGCTGAAATGTTCCACCTCCTGGAAAGTCTTTAACAAGCAAGTGTGCCTGCTTTGGGCTAGAATGGAGCTACCGTACTACACTTGCCCCTTTCTGGGGGGAGAAAAAAATCCTAGCAGCCAGCCTGTGGTTCTTGTGCTGGTTGCCTGTGAAACTTCGTGTATGATAAATTTGACAAGGATTGTTATTAAATGAGCATAAAGGACCTTGGATTGGATTGCTGAGAGCCAAGAAAACAACACAAAACAGGCTAAGGGAAATGATGTATTGTGCTACAGACTGTTACATGTGTCTGACTTGACCACTTCCAAGACAGTTTTTGTATCCAGTAGTATAGTGATTCATGATTTGGAAGATGCTTTCACCTGCCTTATTATGTCTGAATCTTGCAAACATGTCACAGAGAAAGGCCAGGCTAAGATTTATCTTCATGGGAGCTATGGGGAAACCGAGGCACAGAACTACTCTGTTATGTGGCTAGGGACATGGCTAGTTAGAGACAACACTATGCCTAAAACTTAGACCTTCTGACTTAATCCAATAATCACATTCTCTCTTAATTGAAACACTACTGCCTCACAGAACCTTTGTAAAGGGAATGCACCCTTCCCAAGGTCTTCTGAGAAAACTTTTCTGGCCACATTAAGCTTCCTGTTGGCACCCATATTTATCATGTGACCCTCCAAATTTGGCAAATATTGTGGATTCTCTTGTTCGTTATTTTTGTTTGTTTGTTTGCTATTTTTAAAATCATTTTCTTTGGGTATGTTGACTTACCAGAATGCAGACTTCCCAAGAACAAGTATAATGTTGGATAAGTAGCAAGCATGTGACAGTCATTTATTATAGTGAAAACTGCATAAGTACATACAGAAAATAACTTTACCTTGAGGAAAATGGTGTATTAAAATGCTTTTACACTCTTTCTGAGTCACTCTGATTCCCTTAAATATCATCAACATGATGGAATACATTTCCTGACATGTCCAAATTAAAAAAAAAAATTTTTTTTTGGGTACTGGCCTGTAATTGTTTTTGGGTTTTGAACATCTCTGAGAATATGATGAAAATTATGTGTTTGTGTGCAAATCCAGAAGGAGAACAGAAAGAGATCCATGGGCCGTAATTAGGGGCTCAGATAGAAAATATAATGTGTTAATGAGTGTAGCCACTTCCAAGCATAACCCAGCTGCAACAAAAGAAAGGAAAAACCTCACCTTCCCTGAGATTCCCATGGAGTTCAACCAGATGGATGGTCCCCTACTTTCACTTTTCTTCTTTTACACTCCCCAGTCCTCCCTACCTTGTTTCTGGTAAGAAGAGATCGTAACATTCACCTAAAAATCCTTCCTCTGACAGTCCTTTATTACCTACCTTCCATGTGCCAGGAAAGAGAGATACAAATCTCTTGAAATGCCTTCCTGTTCTCAAGAGGCTTGCAGTCTAGAGTATGTATTAAAAAGTCTTTAAATTCTGTCTTGGGGCGGGGTTGGGGAAAAGGGTAAGACTTACAGGTAATCTTAGACTTGGTGATGAAAATAAGTGGGTGTCTTCCAGGTGGATAAGAGAAGAATGTACAACATTCCAGAAAGCACTCAGTGACTCATGTGCAGAATCAGGGACATGCAGGACACAGCTCATGCAGGCAGGGCCCAGGACTGGTTCAAGCGTGCGCTTCAAGTCAAGAGCTGGGGAGGAGGTAGGTTGGCGGAAAGGGCTCAGGTGGTAAAGTGTCTTAAGACATAAGGTTTATATTCTTTGTTCTACCATTGCAAATACCCAGAAGGGGGAAGTTAAAATCTGTTTGGAGATCCTCTGCATTATGGCAGGGTTAGAGTTACTGCCACTTGCTACTACTGGCTACACAAAAGGAATTATTGGCTCTTATTGTAAACCAGATGCTAGAAACACAGCCATCTGAACAAAAAGACCCTGCCTGTCTATTGCTAGATATAGAAACTGTAAAAGCTCTTCAGCGCAGTAAGAACGTTTCCTTGGATTTTGAGGATGTTAACACAGCTGTTTATAAACATTATCAATCCACAAGTAGCAGGGGCAAGCCACAGAGTGATTTATCTGGCTGCCTGAGCATTTTGAGAAAGTGTTGGAAACATGGTAGATCGACACTCCTGCTGATATTTTAAGTAGCAGCCAGAATCTGTTTCCAGTTGAATGGACATACAGTCTCTGTCTGATTACTTATGCATCATATAGCTCTATGCTGAATCCTTGCCATTTGCCTGTTTAATTCAGTGACTGTGGTGGAACTACACTCTTTCTGTTCATTTATTTATTCGCCAACTGGTTGGCAGGTCCAAAAGGCCAATGCCTACATATCAATGTCTTGCGGGTAAGCGGGCCACACTTCACTGGAATCATCGTTGTCAGGGCTTCTCTCCGTAACCAGCTCCAGGAAGTACCAAGTTGCTATGTGTGTTCAGAGAGTGAGTTTTATTTCCTCCCCACTTAGCTGCCTTAGGATTTGGGGACTGCAAGCTACAACTGTGCTTCTTCTGCACCCCCCTCTGCTTTGAGGACATAAAACTTCAAGTTGATTTACCTGAAGACTGTGTACAAAATGTTCTGCAGAAGTCACATCTCTTAGTCCTATGGACCTTGTCTCTGCACCAGATGATTCTAGGGTTAGTCGAGCTCGTTTGGGTGAGGAAAATGATGAACTAAGGTTAATGGCCTGGCTTTTCTGGAGAAGTTAGAAAGTGAAACTTTTTAAATGTGCTCTGCCTAAAGGCCCTAGAATGCTCTGTGTAGTAGTTCTCAGACTAAGAGGTATGGTAAAGAGGCTGCTTTCCCTTGTGTTTTGGGTGAGTCTATGCAGCCAAGTTACAGACAGCAGAGTAAACAGTGGGCATAATCGGGGCAAAGTGCCACCGTGATGCTGTACAGTTTAGCCCTACGGTCAGGCTACAGGTGTCAGGACTTGGTTCAGCTGTTTGGGTGCGATACTGGGAGACATTTTGTCCTGGGTATCCATTCTCGACTTGTTCGTCAAACTTCATTTTCATCGTAAGACTTGGAGAAGCCTCAAAAATAGTTTCTCTTCCATGTTTTTTCTCCCTGTTCTTCTTTTTGACCATATTTAAGAAGCCACATTAAACAAATGGAATGCTATTCTCCTCTGCAACTCAACAGGAAAGGGACTACCTTGGTAACCCACTCTACCATCTTCCTAGTCCATGAAATATATATGTTGACTTATCTAGTTTGTGAAATCTCCACTTAAAGCTACCTTCCCCCCGCAATATATTGTTGAAATTGGCCAAAGTCAGATTCTTTCAATTTCCCCCTCAAGTCTTGTTTTTCTTTATACAGTTTTTTAGAATTTAGCATTTGCTAAGTACTTAGTATATGCTTTATATTATAGTAAATAATATAATATTCATGATTTCTTCTATTCTCTCAATAGGTAGGTACTATTATTTTCACCATTTTCAACATGAAGACATTAAGGCTTAAAGATGTTGAGTAATTTGTTCAGGGTTATGTAGCCAATGATTGGTGGGACCTGGATTTAAATTTAGATCTGTTTCTTTGCAGATCCTGAATTATAATCCTTATGTTATATTACCTTCATCCATGTGATTATTCATCAAGTATCATTACACATGTTCTACTAATACTTTGCAGATCTCCCCTCCCTCAGTTTTATTGAGAAATAATTGGCATATATCGCTATATAAGTTTTAGGTATACAGCATGATGGTTTTATATAGTGAAATGATTATCACTATAGGTTCAACTAATATTCATCTTCTCATACAGATACAATAAAAAGGAAAAAAAGAAGAAAATAAAAAAGGCAGAAAAAAAAATCTCTTGGTTATGAGAACTCTTAGGATTTACTCTCTTAACATCTTTCCTATATACCATAATGCACTGTTGATTAGAGTTATCATGGTGTACATTATATCCCTAGTAACTATCTTATAACTGAAAGTTTGTACTTTTTGACCACCTTCTTCTAATTCCCCCTCCCCACCCCATGTTTGGTAACCACAAGTATGATCCCTTTTCCTATGAGTTTGTTTTAAGATTCCACATATAAGTGAAATCTTACGGTATTTGTCTTTCTCTGTTTGACTTATTTCACTTAGCATAATGCCTTCAAGTTCCATCCATTATTGTAACAACTGATAAGAGTTATTTTTTTCTTTTTTTTAATCACTGAATAATATACTATTATATATATATATATATATATATATATATATATATATATATATCCCACTCATCCATTGATAGACATTTAGGTTGTTCCCATGTACTAGCTATTGTAAATAAAGTTGTTATGAACATGGGAGTACATATCTTTTTGAGTTAGTGTTTTTATTTCCTTTGGGTTTATTCCCAGAAGGGAAATTGCTGGGTTATATGGTATTTTTTATTTTTCCTATTTAGCGGAGCCTCCATACTGTTTTCCATAATGACTCTACCAATGTACAATTTCACCAACACTGCACATGTGTACATTTTTCTCTCTATATCCATGTCAGTATTTGTTATCTCGTATCCTTTTGATGATGAGCATTCCTAATAGGATTGAAGTGATATCTCATTGTGGCTTTAATATGCGTTTCCCTAATGACTGCTGATGTTAAGCATATTTTTGTATATTTATTGGCCTTTTGCATATCTTCTTTGGAGAAATGGCTATTCAGGTAATTTGCCCATTATATTTTGAATATTAATCTCTTATCAGATAAATGATTTGTGGACTTTTTTCCTCCCAGTTTCTTAGGTTGTCTTTTCACTTTGTTTTTTGTTTCTTTTGCAGTACAGAAACTTTTTAGTTTGATGTAATCTTACTTTTTTCCCCCTTTTGTTGCTTGTGCTTTAGGTGTCATATTAAAAAAATCATTACCAAGACTCATGTCAAAGGGTTTTTTTCTACATTTTCTTTTAGAAGTTTGATGACTTTAAATCTTATATTAAAGCCTTTAATCAGTTTCAAGCTAATCTTTATGAGTGCTATAAGATGTGGATCTAGTTTCATTCTTTTTATTTATTTATTTCTTTTCAGTGTAACAGAATTCATTGTTTGAATTCATTGAATTCATTGCACCACACCCAGTGCTCCATGCATTATGTGTCCTCCATAATACCCACCACCTGGCTCCCCCAACCTCCCACTCCTGCCCCTTCAAAACCCTCAGATTGTTTTTCAGAGTCCATAGTCTCTCATGGTTCATCTCCCCTTCCAATTTCCCTCAACTCTCTTCTCCTCTCCATTTCCCCTTGTACTCCATGTTATTTCTTATGCTCCATAAGTAAGTGAAACCATATGATAATTGACTCTCTCTGCTTGACTTATTTCACTCAGCATAATCTCTTCCAGTCCCGTCCATGTTGCTACAAAAGTTGGGTATTCATCCTTTCTGACGGAGGCGTAATACTCCATAGTGTATATGGACCACATCTTCCTTATCCATTCATCCGTTGAAGGGCATCTTGGTTCTTTCCACAGTTTGGTGACCATGGCCATTGCTACTATAAACATTGGGGTACAGATGGCCCTTCTTTTCACAACATCTGTATCTTTGGGGTAAATAGCCAGTATTGCAATTGCAGGATCATAGGGAAGCTCTATTTTTAATTTCTTTTTTTTTAATTAAATTTATTTATTTTCAGCATAACAGTATTCATTATTTTTTCACCACACCCAGTGCTCCATGCAATCTGTGCCCTCTAAAATACCCACCACCTGGTACCCCAACCTCCCACCTCCCTGCTACTTCAAACCCCTCAGATTGTTTTTCAGAGTCCATAGTCTCTCATGATATTTTTAATTTCTTAAAGAATCTCCACACGGTTCTCCGAAGTGGCTGTACCAATTTGCATTCCCACTAACAGTGTAAGAGGGTTCCCCTTTCTCCACATCCTCTCCAACACACGTTGTTTCCTGTCTTGCTAATTTTGGCCATTCTAACTGATGTAAGTTGGTATCTCAATGTGGTTTTAATTTGAATCTCCCTGATGGCTAGTGATGATGAACATTTTTTCATGTGTCTGATGGCCATTTGTATGTCGTTATTGGAGAAGTGTCTGTTCATGTCTTCTCCCCATTTTTTGACATGATTATCTGTTTTGTGTGTGTTGAGTTTGAGAAGTTCTTTAGAGATCCTGGATATCAGCTTTTTGTCTGTACTGTCATTTGCAAATATCTTCCCCCATTCCGTGGGTTGCCTCTTTGTTTTGTTGACTGTTTCCTTTGCTGTGCAGAAGCTTTTGATTTTGATGAAGTCCCAGAAGTCTATTTTCGCTTTTGTTTCCTTTGCCTTTGGTGACATAACTTGAAAGAAGTTGCTGTGGCTGATATTGAAGAGGTTATTGCCTATGTTCTCCTCTAGGATTCTGATGGATTCCTGTCTCACGTTGAGGTCTGTTATCCATTTCGAGTTTATCTTTGTGTATGGTATAAGAGAAAGGTCAGGTTTCTTTCTTCTACATATAGCTGTCCAATTTCCCCAGCACCATTTATTGAAGAGACTGTCTTTTTTCCACTGTATGTTTTTTCCTGTTTTGTCGAAGATTATTTGACCATAGAGTTGAAGGTCCATATCTGGGCTCTCTAATCTGTTCAGAGATACAGAAGGACACTACATAATTCTTAAAGGGACTATCTACCAAGATGATCTAACAATTGTAAATATCTATGCCTTCCATATGGAAGCATCCAATTAAATAGAAAACTATTAATCAAAATAAAGAGTCATATTGATATGAATACATTAATAGTAGGAGATCTTAACACACCTCTCTCAGTAATAGACAGATCATCCAAGCAGAAAATCAATAAAGAAACAAGAGCATTGAATGACACATTGGACCAGATGGTCCTCATAGATATATACAGAACATTCTACCCTAAAACAACAGAATACTCATTTTTCTCAAGTGCACATGGAACCTTCTCCAGAATAGACCACATACTGGGTCACAAACCAGGGCTCAACCAATAACAAAAGAAAGATTATTCCCTGCATATTCTCAGATCACAATGCTTTGAAACTGGAGCTCAATCACAAGGAAAAGTTTAGAAGGAACTCAAACACCTGGAAGCTAAAGACCACCTTGCTTAAGAATGGTTGGATCAACCAGGAGATCAAAGAAGAACTTAAACAATTCATGGAAACCAATGAGAATGAAGACACTGCAGCTCCAAACCTATGGGATACAGCAATGGCTGTCCTAAGGGGGAAATACATAGCCATCCAAGCCTCCCTCAAAAAAATTGAAAAATCCAGAATACACCAGCTGTCTCTACACCTTAAAGAACTGGAGAATCAACAACAAATTAAGCCAACTCCACACACAAGAAGGGAAATAATCAATATTAGAGCATAGATCAATGAGATAGAAACTAGAGATACAGTAGAACGTATCAATGAAACTAGAAGCTGTTTTTTTGAAAGAATCGATAAGATTGATAAACGATTGGCCACACTAATCCAAAAGAAAAGAGAGAAAGCTCAAATTAATAAAATTATGAATGAAAAGGGAGAGATCACTACTAACACCATCATCAGAAACAATCATCAGAAGTTATTATTAACAGTTATATGCCAATAAGTGAAGCAACCTAGATGAAATGAATGCATTCCTGGAAAACTATGAATGCATTGAAATGCAATGAAATGAATGCATTCCTGGAAAACTATAAACTCCCCAAATTGAACCAGGAAGAAACTGACAACCTGAATAGACCGATATCTAGTAACGAGATTGAAGCAGTGATCAAAAACCTCCCAAAAAACAAGAGCCCAGGACCTGATGGATTTCCTGGGGAATTCTACCAAACATTCAAAGAAGAAATAGTTTAATTCTTTTATAATTCATTCTTTTAGATTATTTTACTTGTTTTTTCCCCATTGCCTCTTTTTGTGTGTATTTTGATGTTTTTTGATCTTAGTATACTTTGACTCTTTTATTATGTTCTTTTGCATGAATACTACAGCATTTTCCCTAGTGATTATCATGAGGCTTACAAAAACATATTTTAAACTTTTAACACCTTATTTTAAACTTATAACTACCTAAATTCAGTAAAATTTGTACAGTTTTACCTCTCCTCCATGATACATTTTATTATTATTACAATTTACATGTTTTATATATTGTGTAGCTAATACAAGATTATTATAGGCATGGCTAATTTTGCTACACTATTTTTTTTTAACTTTTAAACTAGAGTTATAAGTAAACTCTGCAATACTACTACCATATTGAAAAATCTAACTATGATTATATATTTATCATTACATATGAGATTTATGTTACCTTTTAATATTTGTATGATGTTAATTAGCTTTTTTTTTAACTTCTACTTAAAGAACTGCCTATAGCATTTCTTATAAAGCAAGTATGGTAGTAATGAACTCTGTTAGCTTTTGTTTGTTCAGGAGACTGTTCCACCTTTGTTTCTGAAGGACAACTTTTGCTGGGTAGAGAATTCTTCATTAACATGTATTTTCTTTCAATATTTTGAGTATGTCATCCCATTTTCTTCTGGCCTGACGTTTTTGTTGAGAAATCTATCAATAGTATTATGGGTGTTCTCTTGTATGTAACTTCTCTCTTTTCTGTTGCTAGTCTTAAAATTCTTTGTCTTTGACTTTTGGAAATTTAATTATAATCTATCTCAGTGCAGCCCTGTTTGGGTTCAACGTGTCTGAACTCCTTTGGGATTCATGGATCTGGATGTCCATTTTTTTCTCCCCAGCTTTGGGAAGTTTTTTAACCATCATTGTTTTAAATATATCTGTTCCCTTCTCTTTCCCTTCTTTTGGAATTCCCATGCAAATACTATTTCTTTTCTTTTCTTTCTCTCTTTTCGCTGTTTCATTTGGTTCTCTGACTGAGTAGTTTCTAATGTCTTATCCTCCAGGTCACTGATTCTTTCTTCTGAATGGCTGTATCTACTTTTGAAACTGTGTATTGGGTTCTTCGGTTCAGCTATTGTATTTTTCAACTGTAGGATATCTGTTTGTCTGTTTCTGATGTTTGCTATCTCCTCTTCTAACATCTCAGTTTGTTAATGCACTGTTTTCATGATTCTGTTTAGTTGTTTATGTTTTCATATAGATCACTAAACTACTTTAAGAGGATTCTTCTGAATTCTTTGCCTGGCAACTCATAGATCTCTTATTTCTTTAGGGTCAGATATTGGAGTTTTATTAGTTTCTTTTGGCAGTGTCATATTTACCTGATTTTTTGGTGATCTTTGTTTCTTTATGTTGGTGCCTGTGAATTTGAATAATCAGGGTCCTTTTCCAGACTTTATAGATTTGCTTTGGCAGAGACCATTCTTCATCAGTCAGCTTAGCTTGTGTTTATTGGTAGTATCTACAGGTAAGGCCCTTGGTCAGGTGGGATCTGATATTACAGTCTATTTTAAGACCAGGGAACTGTGTGAACTCAGATTGGGTTGGGGAAGGTATGCTTCTGGCTGAGAACAGTTGAATAGGACTGCTGGTTTAGTTTCTATCCAAGTGATACTATAAGATCAGCTCATGGTTGCTTGGATTCTCGGATCAGACTTACCAGATGGTCATTAATGGGCACTGTATTCAGTAGTATATGGGGCTATGATTTAACTTGCCATCCCTAGAAGGGGATTAGGACAGGGCCCGGGGTCTGTACAGCTTGTCATTTGAGGATTTGAATGAGGATAGAGTGTGCACTGAATTTTCTGTTCAGGTGAAACAATTAGTTTTGCTTCTCAGATTAGAGAAACCATTTGCTGTGCTCTTTGTTCAAGTGCTACTGTAAGCAGGCTCTGGTTAAGTTCCCTAGTGAGACCAGTTGAGGGTTGTATTCAACAATGAGTGGGGATATGAATTCCTTGCTGGGGTGTGGTAGGGGAATCAGCTCTAAAACTGGTAAAAGTGCTTATTGTCTTTTTTTTTTCTATTTTTAAAAATTTCTTTCCAGTGTTCTAGAATTCATTGTTTATGTATCACATCCAATGTTGTAACCGGTACGTGCCCTCCATAATACCCACCACCATTCTTTTTTTTTTCTTTTTTTTAAGATTTTATTTATTTATTTGACAGAGAGCAAGAAAGCAAGAAAGGGAATACAAGCAGGGGGAGTGGGAGAAGGAGAAGCAGGTTCTCACTGAGTAGGGACCCCAATGTGGGGCTTAAGCCCAGGACCCTGGGATCATGACCTGAGCCAAAGGCAGATACTTAACAACTGAGCCACCCAGGCATCCCAGAACTGCTTATTGTCTTTTTTTTTTTTAAATTTTATTTATTTATTTGACAGACAGAGATTACAAGTAGGCAGAGAGGCAGTCAGAGAGAGGAGGAAGCAGGCTCCCTGCTAAGCAGAGAGCCCGATGTGGGGCTCGATCCCAGGACCCTGGGATCATGACCCGAGCTGAAGGCAGAGGCTTTAACCCACTGAGCCACCCAGGCGCCCCATAGAACTGCTTATTGTCTTAACCCAAACTGCCCTGTGCCCAAGTTCCCTGACTCAACAGGGCCATTGGCTTTGCTGTATAAATTATTGACTTTGCCTGCACTTCTCCAGAGGTGAGCATTGCTGGGCCACACAGCTTCTAGGAGTTGTCCCCAGTCCTTCTCTTCAGATGGGATTGGAAGATGCTGTCTATAGTGGGTGTATCTATGTCCCAACTCCCTTGCTTGGGAAAGAATGGGAGTGGCACTCCAGGCTACTCTCAATCTCTCAAATAAGTTTTTCAGTTGGGTGGCAGGGTAGAGAGCTAACTCTCAGTCTTGGCCATAAATTGATCCCCTTGCCTGTGCATAGCATGGAAATCCTCCACACCCTGTACTGGCTTTGCTCTGGGGTGATCAGCTCTGCTTGTCTACTTCTTGGAACTAGCATTACTGGGCCACTCAGCTTCTAGGATTTGTTGCCACTTCTTGTCAGATGGAGCTGGAAGGCATTTTCCACAGTACGTGGGGCTGTGACATTGCTCCTTACATAGGTGTGGGCAAACAGTGCTCTAAGGCAAGACTTCCTGTTTGAGGAAACAAATTAGGCAGTTCTGCACCCCATGGAGTTCCAGGTTAGAGTACACCCCTGACTTCATTCTGTCAATGAGCAAAACTGGGATTACTACTTGGGTACTGCAGGTATGAATATGGTTTGCCAAGATCTATGTTGCAAGTCCCTCCTCTTTGTTCTGTCACAGTCAGATTCCTAGTTGTCAAGCCCTGCAGATTCCCCTGCACTCCCCATGGTGTGAGATTGGAGAGGAGGTTCCCACAAAGCAACACACAATGCTGGGTGGGGTGGAGCTCTTTATCCTCTTGGGTTCTTTTTTCCACCAGAGGAAACAGAGGCTCAAAGGAGACCTCTCTGGGTGGTGCTGTGCTCGGCTGGGAAGGGGCAATGTGGTCAACATGTAGCTGGTTCTCTTACCCTTGTAATGCAGGCTGTCTTGGTCTTAGTAGTGCTGGGAGCAAGGTGGGGATACTGTTCTTAGCTCCACCTCCATGTTCTAGGATTCTCCCAATGGTGTCTTGTTCCTGATTAATTGCTTGTTGTTCTTGTGAGGACCATCTTGGTGACATCACTCCCACATTTTTTGTTTGTTTGTTTGTTTAATTTTTCTTTTTCCAAACCATGGTTGTAACTCATTAGTGAGTAATTACCAGCGTATATATGTTTGTTTGTTTTTAAATGCAAGGGACATTACAATATTACAAAATTGAAAACACTGGAATAAACTGATGTAGTAACGGTAGGTGTATTTTTGTGAAACATTTATTATAGGTATATATAAGCATATAAGTGTCATTGAATCACAATGCAACATGTATTTATTACTGTAAGTCATGCTAAATTTAGAGAAACAATGTAGTGCATAATATAAAAGCAGTATAAGTTTCCTACTATCAAGATATGTAGATCTTAGTAACAAGGGAAAAATATATAAATGGATATCAGCAAAATATACATCAGTAGGTTATTCAAAACCAAAAAATATACATATGTAGGTAATATTAGAGTCATTATCTTCTTCCAGTACCTACTGTCCTACTGTGATTATTATTTTTCAGAGTATGTGTGACATTCTTTGAGCATCTTGAAAACAAGGACATGCCTTATTATTTACAATCCTTAGTGCCTTGAGCACAGAAAGTGCTTCATGAATGCTTATTGAATGGATGAAGGGAGGAATTAGGACAAGTAGCCTCCTATGTAAGGAGTATTATTTCATTTATTTTATTATTATTATTTTAAAAAATATTTTATTTATTTATTTGACAGAGATCACAAGTAGGCAGAGAGGCAGACAGAGAGGGAAAAAGAAGCAGGCTCCCCGCAGAGCAGAGAGCCCAATGTGGGGCTCGATTCCACGACTCTGGGATCATGACCCGAGCCGAAGGCAGAGGCTTTAACCCACTGAGCCACCCAGGCACCCTTATTTTTATTATTTTTAAAAGATTTATTTATTTGACAGAGGTCACAAGTAGGCAGGGGGGTGGGGGGTAGAAGCAGGCTCCCTGCTCAGCAGAGAGCCCCATGCGGGGCTCGATCGGGGCTGGATTGGGGCTGAGGACCCTGAGACCATGACCTGAGCTGGAAGCAGAGGCTTAACCCACTGAGCCACTCAGGCGCCCCAAGAGCATTATTTTAGAATAGCACATCTTGAGTTTGGTGAAACTTATAACCAGCTCTTTTTATTTTATGGCTGTTTTTTCCTTTTAAAAGTGAATCACTTTCTACTATATGTGAAAGAACTGGAATAAGCCACAGAAATTTTCTGAGGAAGCGTGTAAGATGGGAATTGTCATGGTGGCTCTTTGCCTATCTTGACTCAGCTGGAGCCCCCTTCTGTAAGTTTTCCAAAGTTGTGAAAGAAAATGTACTTATAAATGAGTTGGGTCAAGCTTACTTAAGGGAAAAAATGTTGAATACATATTCTTTGGTATCTTAGTTACTTAACCTTAAAGCTTTGTGTTGAACACTGGTATTAAATTAAAAGCAGAGCTAACATTTTGGGAGTCAAAAGCTTTTTCTTTTCTTTTTTTTTTAATGTTCATTTCTTTCTTCTTTAACAGAGTTATATAAAGGTGTTTTGTAAAGTTCTATGATCTTCCCAGAAAATATCTTATGCAGTTATTGTCTTAATATTTGCTGTTTAAACTTGTGTTCAAGTGAATGACTTAACCAAAGTCGCATAAATAAATAGCTCAAATTTCATTTTTTTAGGAGCCACAGGGTTGTCTTTTAAAAACTGGTGTAAAAATATGTAAGATGTAGAAGTGAGGCATGACTCAGAAGCTACAATATCTGGACATACTGAGAAATAGTACCTAGAAACTTCATTTGAGATTCTTTAGTTTATTTCTTGCTACCTAAAAATTATCTTCATTGACTTTACTTTTTAAATTAAATACAGTCTCTAAACAAATACTTATTTATTGGCTAATATATGCCATACTTCAAGCTAGATGTTGATGGGTCAATGGTAAACAAAATGTAAAATCACCTCATGATGACAGAGAGGAAGCAGACAAGTTAAATGTTCTGGAACAAACATGTGCATGTGACAGCAGGGGTGAGACAGAGCATCATGAGTGTTCCTGGAGCATCCCCTCAGATTGGGCAGCGTCAGGGGCTGCCCTTTAGGAAAAGTGGGAGTTAGGTTGAGAACTGAAGTATAAGCATGAAGTTCACGGAGGCAAGAAAAGGGCAACCCAAGGTCCAGAGAAGAGAGGGAGGGAGAGAGAGTGATAGCATATGCTACTTTGTGATAGTTTCTGAGAAGTTCCACATGACCAGAACTCAAGCATGTGAGGTGAGAATATGGAAAGGCAGGGATAAAGGGAGAGAGAAGGGTAGGAAATGGTAGGGATAAAGAGTTTTCTAAACCATCTTCTGGAGTTTTTACTAAATCCTGAGGGGAATAGGGAAACTTTGAAGGTTTTTCATTAGAGGCATGAGATGACAGTTAACTTGGAGCAACTAAGGTACTTTTCAGCGACGCTAGAGCCACCTTTCCCCTTTTGCTCTGCGGGAGAGAACAGAGCAGTAGAGTGTCTCCCTCAACCTCCTTCTTCAGCTGCGGTCTTCCTGACAGGCTGAAGGGAAGAATCAGACATCTTGTCTGCTAGAGCCAGAGACTCTGTTGCTATGGGCAGAGCAGCAATCACAACAACACTTGAAATTAGATCTCTTAGCATTTTATAAATCTTTCTGACTACCTAGAGAAAATAGTTTCTTTTTTCTTCACTCTTATAGAAGATGAAAAATGGTAACTGAGCAAGAATATTTATAGTCCTGCATGACAGATGGGGAACATTAAGCCCATTGACATTTACTTAAAAAATGGTACAGTGATTAACAAATATTTTCTCCACTTTCATTGAAGGTGGAATAAAAAGAAACGGGCTTCTATGGCAAGCTCTCTCTTTGTTATACATGCCTGCCTAGTGTTTCCACTTATTTCTGCCTGCAGGTTCTGTATTAGTCATCCTAGACTTATGCCCTAAAGAGAAAGCATACAAAATTAGACTTCTGTACAAATGTTTTCAACTTCAGGCATCCCTGATGTGGCCTCCTACTTGCTTTATTCTGTCTTGTCTGCTCTTCTGGATCACTTTATTATTAATTATTCTCCTAGTTCTTTGCATTTTTGTCTTCATCCATCATTTTTTAAGGGTCTTAGAACCTTTCAGAAAATCATTTTCATAGTTTTTTTATGGGTGTTTAAAAATCATTAGAAGCCAACATTCTTTTTTCATAGTAAAATATTCTCTCCCTTCTCCTATCTTTTTGTGCATGGTTTTGTGAGTCTGCTTGAAATCTCAGGCACATACAGAGCACTATGTGCAGGTCAATAGATGTTACTTGAATGACAAAACAAAGACAGTGTTCAACACTTGTTAAGGCAAAAAATATAGCAGTATATTATTACTCTGGGGAACAAGAAAAGGTCTGGGTACATCATCCTGGCAGAAACCATCACATATGCTCACATATATTAAGAATAAAAAGCTATGTTGAATGACGAGATAACTTAAATTTTCCGTTTGTCTTGACATTCACGGTCTCACCAGCTGCTTGCCATGTCTCCTGTTACTTTTATTTGCTTACCATCAGCTGTCCACTTGCTTTTGACCTTGACTAATAGAAGATCTATACTTCTCAAAGAAGACTCGGAGGTCTTCAGATCTGGTTCTTGCCTTAGGTCTGGGCTATGCTTGGGCAGAGCTCAAGCCTTCAGCCTTTCAAAGGTTTACCCCTGCAAAGGTTTACCAGTAGCTAGGGATCTGAGGTTAATGTAATAGCTGAGTTTTGTTAGGGTCCTGAATAAAAATTTTGCAGAAATGGCAGATGTCTCTGGCAGGCCATTCATGCTCTTTCTTCTTCACTTCCCCATATTTACATTGCTAACTCCTTCCCATCATTCAGACCTCCTCTCTGAAATGCCATTTCCTGGGCGCCTGGGTGGCTCAGTGGGTTAAGCCGCTGCCTTCGGCTCAGGTCATGATCTCAGGGTCCTGGGATCGAGTCCCGCATCGGGCTCTCTGCTCAGCAGGGAGCCTGCTTCCCTCTCTCTCTCTCTGCCTGCCTCTCCATCTACTTGTGATTTCTCTCTGTCAAATAAATAAATAAAAATAAAATCTTTAAAAAAAAAAAAGTTGATTTGAAATGCCATTTCCTGCGATCACCCTAGTTAATATCTGTGTCCCAAGCCACTACCTTGGGAAGCTTAGCTGCTACTTAGAAAAGGACCCACGATCATGTTTATTTACATGTCTCATAGTAGTATTGATGTTATCGGTCCAGATTATGGGAAAACTCTACTCCATGGGGTCATTTATGTATATAGGAGCCTCCCATCTTTTTCTGTCGTATGCTCCAAATATTTCTATTATCTGAGTAACTAAAGCTGTGTTGTTGCTACATTCAGTTTTTAGCCAATGGAAAGGGAAAGAGTACATGGAGTAGGCATGCTCATTATGTTGATGCCCACAGCTAAAAGAGGCACATACCATTTCCTTCCCTATTTCATTGGTGAGGACATAATCACATGGGCACACTTGCTGCAAGGGAAGCTGGGAAATGTAGTTAGCTGGGCAGCCATGTGCTCAGTTCAACTCCACTTTTATAGGAGGACGGAGTTTTTTGGACAGCTAGCCGTCCTCACAACACTAAGTCACTCTGTTAGCACATGACCCTGTTCTATTTTTTTCATTTCAATATCATTACCAGAAATAATTTTTAATTAATGAGTTAATTAATTCATTTTTCTTGTTCTTTAGAATGTATGATCTGTAATAGCAGAACCATATTCTATTTTATCTCTGCATCCTTAGAGCACAGAACAGTGCTTGACATATAGAGTATATTCGCAAGGGTTTGAGGCTCCTGAGACTGGGTCAACAATTTGCTCAAGCTGACGTCTCTATTTTCTTAAGTGGTGTCTCCTATTTTACATCTGCTGAGAGGCCTACACATGAGGACAGCCAGGGGTCTAAATTTGAGATTGTATGCTGGAATTGCACTTTAATTGAATTCTTCCATTCTTAGAAATGACAAACTTCCATCTTGAACTGGGCAGGTTTGTTTACTGACTTCCAGAGCAAACATCCAGATTGTAAGTTAGGGGAGTAACTAGTGACTGGCTGTATTGCAGAATATTGATGTCATGTCTTTGAAAGATAGGGCAACATCTCAATTTCCAACCTGGTTCATTTAGCTTTCTGGGAACACCCACCTTTTTAGCAATCAGATCATGCTATTCTGGTTTGAGTTGTATCTCAGGGCTTGCTTCAAATGTGTAGATCCCAAAGGAATGAGAACATTTCCCATAGGAGAGTAGAACTTCTTATCAGATACTCTCTATTAGAAGCTCTCCTGCTTTCCCTACTCTTGTCTCTTCAGATTTATCATGATCCAATATAGATCAACAATTCCAGTTCTTTGGCTTATATTCACCTGTACACTTGTCTCATAGTTATTCCAATTTTATCTGGTCTTAACTCTTCATCTCGTATTCATTCTCCACTGATTCCTAAGACCCTGGTGTTGAAATGAAATTGCAAAAAGGAGAGTAATCTAGACTCAACTTTATGTGAGTAGGATCAAGGTCTGTCTTATGCATTATTGTATATTCATTACCTAATAATGCCTATCACATAGCAGGTAAGCACAAAGGCAACAAAAACTGAAAAGATATGCACTAAACTTTGAGAAAAGTACAATGAAGGAAACACTAAGATGTTCTTTTAGGCAAAGCACATTGCCTAAAGAAGTAATGTTTAAGTTAATATATGAAGGGCCTAAAGAAGAACAGAATCTAAGGTGTTATATAGTACAGTTGCTGAAAGTTTAGTTTGGGCTTATAATCTGGTTCTATCACTTACGATATGTATTACTCTGCTCAGGCTGCTATAAGAAAATACTGTAGACTGGGTAACGAAAACAACAGACGTATGTCTCATAGTTCTGGAGGCTGGAAAGTCAAAGATCAAGGTGCCAGCTGATTCAGATCCTGGAAAGGGCCCTTTTTTTTGGCTTGCAGATGGCCTCTTTCTGGCTATATCTGAGGCAGAAAGAGAGGTGATCTCTCTCTCTTTCTCTCTCTCTCTCTCCCATCTTCTCTGTTTTTATAAAACCACTGAGACCATCAGGAGGGCCTATACTTATGACCACATCTTAACCTCTCAAAGGCCTTATTTCCAAATACCATTACACTGGGGCTTAGGGTTTCAACATACTAATTTGCGGGGGACAGAATTTAGTCTATAGCATAATCCATATAAAATTGTTCAAGTCATTCCTTTTTGGTACACTTCATTTTCTTCATCTATAAAAGAATAATAATAATATGACTTACATCATAGAATTGATATATCAAATGAATCAGTATTCATAAAGCTCTTCTTAAAAGAACCCAGACACAGTAAGTGCTATTTGAGAACTTATTAAATAAAAAAAGTGCATGAAGTGCATGACAAACAGATGAAAGAATATGGACACAACTTCTTAGGAGAAAATGGCTACAGAATGTATGCACACAGAAAGGACAATAGTGAGGAAGGGTAGAGAGAAGCTTGAGATGAAGTAGAAAAGGTGTTAGATCTACTTGGACCTCGAGCTCCTGGTGAAGAACATTGGTTTGCTCTAATTGCACTGGGAAGCCATTTTATTTTAATCAGAGGGTTTAAAGATTATGTTTATATTTTAAAAAACTAGTTCAGATCATCTGTAGAGAATAGATTGTAAAGGGAAGAGAAAGGAAGTATAGAAACTGATTAAAGTTTATTGTTCTAGCCCAGGTGAGGATAATTATGTAGGCTAGAACAGAGTGGTGATGACTATCTGGGGGAAAACTCAGTTTTAAGGTTAAATGGATAGAATTTATTAACTGATTGGGTGGAGGAAGAGGGAAATGTGAGAATCAAGGATAGTACCCTATTTCTGATTACAGCTCTTGTCTGTAAAAAGGAATTAAATGCTTGATTCAAGAACACTACAGATTAATTGATTTGAGAGTGGGAAATAAGATGTCAGTTTTAGATCTATCAAACTTTAGATGCATATTAGATATCTAGGTCAAATAGTTGATTGGTTATATTTTACATATATATATAAGCGTTTGGAAGTGAGGTCTGAGTCAGAGGTGATTTGGGGGAATGAACTATATTTGAATGATATTTAAAGTTAAAGAATAGATGAGGTCACCTATAAAGAGTATGAGAAACAAAATATTGGCAAGGCTTGAAGGGTTTGGGTGGGGGGAATACACAACGGAAGTTAGGATAGCAAAAGATGGTCACCTTAATGGTTTCTTTTTACTTTTTTCTCTTCATTATAAAAAAATCTGAACATACAGAAGTTTGAACAAGGCTAAAAATGGTATAGTGAGCAGCCACACATCAAGTAGTCCAGGTAGTGGATTCAACAGTTGTTAACATTTTGCCAGATTTTGTTCATCTCTCTACCTATCTCTGTATCTACATCTATATCTACATTTATATCTATGTCTATCTACACATTTCTCTATCTATTTCAAAACAGGCTGTAAATATTATGACACTTTATATTTTCAGCAATCATCCTCTAAAACTAAAGACATCATTTTGTATAACTACAGTACCATTAACACATATGGTCATACCATGGAGATATTGGACATTTGGTTCCAGACCACCACAATAAAGCAAATATTGAAATAAAGCAGATCAAATAAATGTTTTGATTTTCCAGTACAAATAAAAATATGCCTGTACTATACTGTAGTCTGGCAAGTGGGCAGTGGCATTATGTCTAAAAAATAAAAATGTACGTATCTTAATTTAAAAGTACTTTATTGCCAAAAATGTGTGAACCATCATTTGAGCTTTGAGTGAGTTTTAATCACTGAATACAGATAACCATAACAAATATAATAATAATGAAAAAGTTTGAAATATTATGAGAATTACCAAAGTGTGATACAGACACATGAATTAAGCAAATGCAATTGGAAAATGGTACTGGTAGACTTGCTTCAATTTGTTAAAAAACCACAATATCGACAAAGCATAGTACAGAAGAATTTAAGAAAATGAGGTAGGCCTGTGTAAGAAGCAGGGCAGTTACTCACCAACATAACATAACACCTAATTTTTATTTACACTTACTCAGTATCTCCCAAAATATCTTCTATGCATTTAAGATCACCAACATTTAAAGAGAAGGTGGAGGAGCAGGAGCTATGAAAGAGGATTGGGAAGTACCGGTCTCCACGGAAGGTAAGGCAGGAAAGCCTGGTATCAGGGAAGCCAAAAGTAATGTGATTTCAAGGATGCTGAATCTATAAATACTTATGACCTTCTGCTGTTAGCACTTTGTCTCAGAGAAGCTGGGTCTAGGACTATTAGTAGAGGTTGAACAGCATGACCTACTGATATCCCTTCTGATTAATGATTTATGATCAACTAAGAGAACTCCTATCCCAGCTGATTTGGTAAAGAGTTAAAGATGAAAGCAGATAAAACCCAACATCATTTAGTGAAGGACTGTAAGTTGACCATTGCTTATTGACTTGCACTTTATCATTCCATTTGGTAGTTTGATAATGCTTTTCTTCTGGCAACTGACCCAATTTCAGTGATTCCTCGCCTCTTTAAAATTTTTCACTGCCTGCATGTCCCATTAAATATGCCATTAATTTAATGTTACTTATAATCCCAGTTCTTTACTCCTCTCACCAATTAGAATGACCATATAATTTATCTCTCAAATTGGAACACTCTGTAAAGTAAAAAAAACATTGTTAATAGTTACACAGAACTAGAGGTGTGAAGTGGGTGTTCCAGGCAAGCCAGTCTGTATGGTCACCCCTACTATGGGTCAATCCCCCTCTCCCTTTCTTTTTCCTTCTTCTCTTACTCTTTCGTTTATAACTGAGGCCACATCACATATCAAGAGTAAAAGTCCCCAGGATTTCTCTCGATATGGCTTTGAAGAAGTCAGAATAAAATGCATTTAAACACAATTTTTAAAAAATTTCAATACTATTAAGTGATATCTAGCCACACCTTACTTCTTCTAATATTTTAAATTTCTAAGATTTTTCTCCCTAATTAATTTCTATTTAGTGCCTCATTTATGGAATTTATGTGTTATTTTACAATGACTAATCTGAAAGAGTTTTTCTGCTAAAGCCCTTGACTAAAAAAAAATACACAAATTAATGTATATCTTAAGTATCTGTTACCTTATTTCACATAACATATAGATTATATTCTTGTGGTAAAAAAATATTATTGTGTCCTTGTAGTAAAAAAATAAAGTCAATTTAATGGAGACACAATTCTCAAATATATTTGAAAAAACCTTGTGCAAAATTATATTAACAAGAAAACCTTGTACAAATAACTATTTGTTGAAAGAACAAATAGACGAGTGAGCTAAATTAGAATGTTTTAATTTGTTCTTAAATTGATAGAGTAGTAGGTTCAACCCTTGTCTTTTCTTATAAGCAGAGGCAAGGTAAAGAAGAACACAAAGTAGATTTATTCTTTCCTTCATCTTTTCTGTCATGATTGCTCCATTAATTTGAATAAAAATAAGTATATGGTAAGAATGTCCTAAGACTGTCAGTCTTGGGTTTCCCTTCAAAGTAGGATTAAAAATGGAATATACTACTATATTCTGTTTTGAATAATGGTTTTGGCAGGTCAATATAACCCGATTTTTTTTTTTTTTAATAAAAGGTTTTGTTTATTTATTTGACAGAGAGAGAGATCACAAGTAGACAGAGAGAGGCAGAGAGCTGAGCAGAGAGCCCAATGCGGGACTCGATTTCAGGACCCTGGGATCATAACCTGACCTGAAGGTAGAGGCTTAACCCACTGAGCCACCCAGGCACCCTTGAGGGTTTTTTTTTTTTTTTAATTTTGTAGTTTTCAGTTTTTTATTTCTCTTTTTATTTATTTATTTATTTATTTAAAAATTTTTATTTATTTGTTTGACAGAGAGAGCACAAGCAGTGGAGAAGCAGGCAAGAGGGAGAAGCAGGAACAGGGAGCCCTATGTGGAACTCAATCAATCCCAGTACTCTGGGATCATGACCTGAGCCAAAGGCAGACGTTTAACCAACTGAGCCCCCCACATGGCTCTCTCTTTTTTTAAAGGCATATTTTTTTCAGAGCAGTTCCAGTTTCCAGAAAGTATAGGGATTTTCCACACATCCCCTGCCCCCAAACATGCATAGCCTCCCTCATTATTAACGTGGCTCACCAGAATGGTAAGTTGAACCTACGTTGACAGTTTGCCTCAGGGTTCGCTCTTAGTGTTGTCCATTCTGAGTTTGGATGGAAGTATAATGATGTATGTGATCATTACAACATCACATAGAATATTTTCACTGCCCTAAACTTTCTCCATGCGCTGCTTATTCATATTCCTCACTGCCCGCACCATGGCTGCAATGACTGATTTTTTATTTTCTCCATAGTTTTGCCTTCTGAATTGTTTTTTTTTTCAGTTGTCAGCAATGGGTATTCTATAAAATAATATTGAAAAATCTCATCTTTGGAAGGTGTCTGTCAGTACTCAGCATGCATTTCCATTGTCTTCTGTGTTCTCTGTGTTGCAGGGGCTGGTAGGCGAAATGCTGCACCTCTCAGGCTCCCTTCCTGTTAGGGTTCTGGATCTGATTTAGAGTCTACTGGTGAAAGGAACTCACATAAACTTTATGGGACAGAAGGGAGGCAGAGACCATCTTACTGCTGTGATGGCTGGCAGCGAGTCAAGTCGGTTTGTTTACTGTGGCCAAGCTCCGTTGCCAGTGTGTGGTTACCATCTTCACGGATGGCGAGGCAGCAGCAACGGGTTTTCTTCTCCCGGGTTCTTATCCAGGACGGTGCAGCCTTGGAGCTGGTGGCCTGGTGGTGGCTTTAGGCTTCGCTCTGTACCATCATTTATAGGTACCTAGTGTCTGTATTATACCCCTTTGAATACCTAGAAAGATTTTGGTTCCCTGAACTGAATCTTAAACTATACTACTTTATAGTGTTCATTTTTTGTGTATAGTAAGATTTACAGAAGTAGTTCTCTATTGAACATATAAGTTAATTATAAGGTTTATACATTTTTAGTTTACATATTTGTAAACTATGCTGTGAGAACCGTTTCTTATTGTTAAACATTTGAGTTTAGAATAGAAATTTTATACTTGGTCCTTTAGATACACTTCTGGTTAAAAAAGCATGTACAATTTAAGGCACACATACCCATGTATGCATATATATATTCCATATATATTCAGAATTTCCTAAATTAATCTCTAGGAGGCTTGTAGAAATGAATACTTGTAGCAACTTCATATGAGACTTGAGACGATTTTATTCTGACGGAGGAGAAGAGTTAGGGAGGCAAATGATGGATCAGGGGCATGGGTTGCTAAGTAGGATTCTGATGGGGGCCAGTTGAAACATTTAACA
This sequence comes from Neogale vison, assembly GCF_020171115.1. Taxonomy (NCBI): domain Eukaryota; kingdom Metazoa; phylum Chordata; class Mammalia; order Carnivora; family Mustelidae; genus Neogale; species Neogale vison. Next base: position 100,382,580 of record NC_058096.1, on the reverse strand, counting down.
TCCTTAGGCATTGAAAATAGAATGGTATCTCTTCCCATGTTTTTTAGACATTTACCTGCTATCTATTGATTTTCTTTCTATTTTTCTATCTTTCTATTTATTTTCTGTCTACCTGTTATCTATCTCGATTATCATCTATCGATCATCTATCTACCTCTCTCTTTGAATATACACGTGTCTATGTATGTACCTGTATGTATGTAAGTCTAAATGGATAGACAGACATGTAAGTAGCTACTTCCAATTTTTTTTTTTTTTGCTTTTCTCCCTCCATGTTAACTACTCTGATGCTTCAAAAAATATATCAGAAATCGAATACTAACCTTTCTTCCTTTGGGATCCCTGCTTTGCCGATGCTCTGAGTAGGTGCTCAGATTGGGAGCCTTCAAGTTCCTCAATTAAGGGTCTGGAACAACCTGTATAGTTGGTGTGAGGGAAGAACAATGATGCATTGAAGAGAACCTTTTGTCAAGTTCACGTTTTTGCATGGGTCTAACGTTGGCCAGCTGGGAGTGAGCACATGCAGAGAGTAAAGGAGTAATCATTTCTGGACATCACAGATCAGTTCTATGAAAACTCTGCTTGCCTCTGTTCCTTCTGGAATAGTAGTCTGTCTCCTCTTGTTAGTTAATTGTATGCATCACTTACTAAATTTTCCTTTTGTGAATTTCCTCTTTTTCTTGTCAGGCTCTGACAGGGTTCACTCCTAAGAACAGAGCAGTATGCTGAAATCTGTCTCTCAAAACAAGTTTATTGAGTAAAGGATGACATGGATAAATAAAGAAATGTCAGTGGTCCATGCTACTTTACCACCCCGAAATTTCTCCCCCACCATCACACATGGATGCCTTAGATAAAATATAGCTCAGTGTATCCTGAATTAGGCTCAGTGATGTGTGTGTTCTGTTGTGAAAATTGTCTTTTTCTGAACTTCCGTGGCTTTATTTATTTATTTATTGTAGAGACAGCGGAGATAGGAATGTATTTAGAAGGCAGCAAATACCGAAATTATGTAGACATATCTATATTCTATAGCCTCATTGTTTTAAAAATCAGAACTTGTCCTAGTTTCTTGGCATTCATGAAAGCATTCCTTTGGGATAATTGGATGTGATCTTTCTAAAGCCTTTTCTTAGTGCTATGGAATGACCATTTATCTCCACAGTTTTCTACTGCATCTTTTTGAATTAAACTCAGCACATTGTTTTCTTAACTGAAAGGTCAGACTTTCGATCTGATTATTTCACTAGAATTATCAGCCAATGACATCTCTATTTTTCTACAAATATTGATTTCTCTAATTTCTTTTTCTCTAAATATATCTCAGAGCTAATAACTTTTAAGGCAGCCTTTATTTTAATACCAGAATTGCATTTTGATGTTTTTAAGTTATACTGGGAAGATTCTGCTGGTTCTCTGTTTGTCTGCTGCCTATTTATTTCACAAATGGGAGTCTTTGAATGCTTTACCATAATAAATGCTTATAAAGTACGCTCCCAAAGTATATTGTAAGCCGGTCTAAGTTTCTTAAAGATTTGTAGAAATGAAGGCAACTCAGAGGCTATTTCTACACATTTTCAAGTATCTGGATTTGGAACAAAGATGTTGCTTAGTAGGTTTTAAAAAACGTTGGCTGTTCTAATCAGGAGAGAATCTGAAAATTTCCACTGATGTACCAAATAATTCCAAGAATCCCTAATTGGTGCTCTATTGCTCAGATTAGCAGTTTTGGGGACTGTTAGTAGTGCTACATAAAGACATGACTGTGGCCAAATAAACTTCAGGCTAAAAACAAAAAATGGGCTTCTGTTCTTAAGGAAGTTTCAGAAACCATAGCATTCTTCTGTGTTCTATGTTTCTCTAAGGGAGGCATCAAGTTCACAGCTTTTCTCAGGTGTTTGACCTTGAAGAAACCTCTCTGTTCACAGAGCAATTTTATAGACTTACATTCTATAAGATATACTTTAGAACAGGTGTAGCCCCCAAAATTGAGATGGACAAAGTGACTTTTAACCCTTTTAAAGATCAGATGTGATCACTCACACATGCTCCTCACAAGTAGCCATGGACAGCTCAATTTCCTGAGCTTCCCAGAGGTTCTGAATCAAATTCCCAGGGATTTGTTGCTGACTTTGTTCCTTAGTCAACAATGGGGAAGAAATCAATCTCTTACAACACTGGATACTGGTAGCAGTATCAGGAAAGCCTTACTTACTGGACTAGCACCCAGGAGGGTGGAATATAGAGGGTCTTTGTGGATGAAAACTTCCTTTAATAGACTTGAAATTAACTAAGCATCTGTCAAGTGTAAGTGCTATGTAGGCACTGTGAAGTGGGTTAAAGTGTGGATGGAAAGTGGTCTTTTGTATCACCTCCTTCACAGGAGCCTACTGTTCTATAAAAGAAATTCTGGTTGTATTTTTCATTACTGGGAAGATTTCCCTAACCACAGTCTCAATTCCTTACTAGTACTTCCTTGTGTTAGTTAATTAATTAATTACAACTTAATTCGATAAATATGTATTACATGTCTAAGAAGTATTGTTTACTGGAATGGGAAGCTTTTAAAAAGAAGCAAGCATAGGTGTGCAGGAGAAAAACAGTTCTGTTCTAAACATCAAGGATGAGATGTTCCCTTAGATATTAAAGTAGAGACGTTGAGTTAGTTGGACAGAAGAGTCTATAGTTGAAGTAAAATTTGGGCCTGGTCATGTCTATTTGGGAGCCATCAGCATAAAGATGAGGTTCAAAGAATGGGATGGATGAAATAATCTAGATATGTAATGCAGATGGGCAAGGAAAGAGGTTTAAGAACTGATCTCCGAGGGCATACCAGCATTCAGAGCTCAGAAAGAGGAAACAGGTGTGGCGAAAGGGTCAGAAAGAGGTGACCAAGGTCTTGGAAGGAAGAATTAAGGGTATATTATATTCTGGAAGTCAAGTGGAGACAATGTTTCAGGAGGGAGGGAAACATCATGTCAGGTACTCTGGGGTCAAGTATGTGAGGTCTAAGTGCTTTCCATTGGATTTGGCAATGTTGGGGTCATTGAGGACCTTGAGAAGGCAGTTTCTCTAAAGACGTACCCTCTCTATATTGCTAGCAGTGGATGATGTCTTATAAATTGCTTTTCAAAGGGGTTAGCCATAGTGGCTTCAGCCAAAGACTCAACCCTTGTTTCATGTAATTGGCTTTGAATCAAAAGCTACTTGTTTAGTTCATATAGATATTTTGTTCCTTATTTGATATCTGTATGTAGATGGACTAGAGAGAAAATGAGTTTGTTTTTGTGGCTAGGATTTTTTTCCTTTAATCTTTTGATTTAAACTGCTTCATGTACCCAGAGGATATGCTGGATATGTGATGAAAAACTTCAAAGTAAACATTTGAAAAGAAACCCTGGTACTGAATTTTTAAAAACTTGTTTTCTCATTTTAATGAGGTTTTTTCTTTGGTACCAATGTACCACTATTTCATCCTAGGATACTTTCTAGTTAGAATTGTGGTAACAAAGTAAGCTTAATTTTATATACTATATGATTTTTTTATATTGAGATGGATTCCCATTTCTTATTCTGGGAGTTGATTTTAAAAATTGCAAGAAAGCAGGGTAATATGGATGCTATCATGTCCATCCCTTAGTCTCTAGACAAGCCACAATTAAGAAATTAGAGTGAGCTAATTATACATCCTAATATTAAATAGCTCCAAGAAAGGAGATTAGAAATGTACTAGGAAATTGTAATAGCTTTTCCTGAAACATTCAAGTTTTTTTCTAATAAATATTTTAATTCCAATTTCAACTGAACTGAGGTCACACTGAACAGTCAAAAATAGCTTCTTAATACCATTTGTATATTCTATATTTTTTCCTAGCTCATATTTTAGTCTGTGTGTCAAGGTGGAGAAAATGAGTTATGTTGTTTCTCCTTTTCCCTCTCACTTTTTCAATAAGACAGTCTGACAATGAACCAAACTTTTCAAGGTCAGCACATTATGTGCCTCTGTTTCTTCATTTGCAAAACAGGCAGAGAGTTTCCTCTTTGTCATGTCATCTGAATGTTATGAAGTCTGATTCGATTATTAGACTCATTAAGTAAACTCTGTGGCATTTGCCTCCTTGTACCAGCAGAAAGACATTTTGCTCTTTTGGTATTTGAAATCTGTGGAGGAAAGACAATTAGCTGTATTTGTTACTTGAATTCTGTGAGGAAGTTTATGTAAGCTACATCCAGCTAACTTCGGGCTTAGGTATCAGGTGCAAAGCTTGATCCTTAATGTAACCAACTAAAAACCTCATATTGATACTAGCTTTCCTCCACCTCCTTAATATGATCATGATACTGCCTTTGAGTAAATCCCTAACAGTTCTCAAAGCTAAAGAAGCTGTGGCAAAGTTGATCTAATACTTTTTTTTTTTTTTTGGCGGGGGGAGACTTGAGGAGATGAGCTGTGAGATTATGAGGTAATTTGCAAAACAGCTGTGCCTGACAGGATAATCAAATAGACTGATTTTGGACATATACATTTTCAACCTAAGTGGTTTCTAGTTTTGATTGTAAACATGACTTTAAAGGAGGGGTAGAATTTTGTCATTTCATATCCTGTAGATGGCAATGTTGCACTTGAAAAATAAACAGATAAATGCATAAAGAAAGTCTGTTTCCCAGATGCAGCATTGCTTAATAACCAGTGAACAAGAGCTTTAATGCCACTTCAAGGTATGCTGTTTGGGAAATATATTTCAGATGTAGAATACATATGGAATTGATAAATATTGATAAGTGCCAGCATTTACATTTAAAATTGTGATGGTTTTAGAGAATGTTTTGTTTAACTGTGTACTTTCCTCTAAGTGGTCTCATTTTTTTAAAAATAATGTAGTATTTCAGGTCTCATACTTAGATTTGCTTTCACATTGCTGAAAGATGAACATTGTCAATACTAAAACCTACAGATTTAAAAAATGTACACTATTTAGTGATCGACCACAAAACCAGGAAGAGGAGGAACCAGGGATAAATATACTTTGGCTCTCTCATTGGTGTCCAAGGACATTTTTGCTTTCTCTGCCTTCGAGCCCTGAGGATCTGGTATTGAGGTATGAGGGGAGAGCTTCCTCAAGCAGCTCACTTTGTTATTCTCATTCAGTGGATTGATTTCAAAAACAGACCAGAGAGCTATATGAGAAAGCTTCATTTAAAATACATAGCCTACATAAGGCAGTTATGCTAACTCACTTGCTTTGAAATTAAGATGAAAAATTCAAATGTATGTAAAGGTATACTGAAAACAAACAGCAGGAAAATGTAAACTGAAACCGGCAACCCTAGAAACCCAGTGTCTTGACTTTTGGACCCAAAGCTGCCTCTTATTGAAGGTGCATGAAGAAATAGAATCATGGTTTTGTTCTGGCTCATTTTCCTCCTTAACCGTGAAGTACCTGCCACTGTTATTATTGCTAAGAGTAAAAATTTCTTGGTAAATTTTATCCAGACAAAGATAAAAATGAGAGAACAACAACAATGCCCTGGAATTGTGGAGAGAATTTGAAAGTGTGATTTAAAAATTTTGCTATAGTATCAGAATGAGAATGATCTTTCTTAGGAATAGAATATCTGCTAGCCTTATTCCCCCCGTCCCCAACACATCTTTGGTTACTGAATCTTAATTTTATGTCTTAGAAACTTCTGGTCATGTCCCATGTTGATGTGTATTTATTCTCTGGCTCCCCATCTTTTACAAATTATTTGACAGCAGGAGAGGAAGAGCTGTGGAGAGCACAGGTGTGCAAGGGGTCAGCCCTGAGTTTCCACCTGGCTGTGCCTGCCTCAGCCTGTGACTTGCTGAAAGTCACTTGATTGTAATAAACTTCAATTTTAATTGATGAAGTAGTAAAAACATCTGTACTCATCATTTAGGTATTTTGACTCATAAGTATTCAATAAATGATGGCTTTTACAACTTTTCCCTCTGAGAAAGGAGATTTCTCTCATCGTTTCTCTCCTTCCAGCAAAAGAAAAATTACGTAGTAAGTAGTCAATAAACGCTTGTTAAAATGAGTAGCTGAAAGGGTGAATTAATTATTGAAGAAAGTTTGTTCAGTGATACTCATATCAGAAAATTTTCTCCCACTTCTCTAGACTCGAACGTAAGACAGAGAATAATCATGTCTCAAGGGTCTGTGCTTAAATCATACAAAACAGAAAAAGCAAAGCAAAAGAAGGTCAATATATTAAAAATGTATTATGACGTGTCAAGTGTAATCATAGAATTTTTCCTGTTGAAGAGAATTTCTAATGAAGTTCATACTGGGCTCTGAACTCTTCAGTTTATGAGTGGGAGTCCATTCTAACTTACATCATGACCTGGGAAATAAGCAAGCTCTCAGGCTCAGGATCAAAGGAAAGGTTAATAATTTGTTTGTTTGCTTATTGCATGTCTAAGTTTTCTGTTTTAAACAAAGAGGCTATAGGGGTTCTGTTATATACTAAGTTTAGAGAGCTTTATAGAACACATAGACACCCCTGCTAAAGTGTCCCAAAGCTAAACATTTGCGTCTAATAAGATTTCAAAGGATGCAAATCTTTGTAAATTAGTTTTTACTATGAAGTGAGTGCTTCAGCTAATGATCACAAATAAATCTAATCCTACAAAACTCATGGCCCAGCTGAGAAGTCTGTGATTAAAAATTGGATTCCAGATATAAACTCTTCTTTTCCTGTGTTCAGTGTATTTTGTGAAACGGTCTGGCAATAAAGAGTAATGCATTTGGATGACTTGGTTTTAAGGAAAAAAACAGAGAACCACACTCTTACCTTTGAAATAAGACAATCTCTCATGTACATGTCTAATAACTAGAATTCATTAATTTCTATCAATAAAGAATATTGAGTGTCTCTAACATTGAGACAATGTTTACCAGATCACTGGTATTACATTAAATAACTATCATGGTTGCTCTCTCCATGGTTACCCCACCCTGCCAGGAAAATACTCTTTCTATCAACCCTTATTTTAAAGAGGAATAGATTGCTGGAGACATTGAATAAGTAATTTCTGTTTCTAGCCAGAAAGTGATATGTTTGGGTCATGAACACAGGCAGTCTGAACACAGTCATAATCTAGAAACTGGACTCTTTAACACTAGCCTATCCTGCCCTTCTTGCAAACACTGTTATGTGGAATTCTTGTCAAAGCTCTAGCTGAGAGAGACCTTGAAAAGAAACCGCAGAAGCCTGTGTTTCTTAGTCTGGGGTGTGTTTGTCTCTCTGGTTATATTTCTTATAGCTCTCTGGTCATAGTCTGGGACATATTATGTTTCTTCAGAGGTTATATTATGGCATAGAATGAATATGACATACCTCCAGAATGAGTTATTTTACTCCACTGTGGTGGGGGACACAACCAAATGTTTGGCATGAAATTATTTCCAGTGGAAATAATTGAAAAACACTTATAATTTAAAAAGTTCTCAACTAATTCTCTACCTTCATATAAGCTTGAAGACTAAAAGGTGACATAGCTTAGCTCTATTCCTCTGGTTCTCTTTAAAATTTTCTATTATTGAACTCTTTAAATATTACATGCTATTTTCATAGGTGGTCTATGATAGAATAGGGAATTTTTCTGCAGCATTATAAACAACAACATCTGCTGCTGAGGTCTTCATTCATTACCTTGTTGAGAGTCCCTTGTAAAAAATCCTTGTGACAGATTCAGCCAAGAGCTAGGAGCTTTCCTAGTGAGTTCATTATCTCCTGGACGATGAGAGCATGTAGTTCATTGTATTGTCCTTTGACCTGGATCACTAGGAACTTAGAATTAAGGTTTGGAATCACTTGTTATATTTCTCCCCAGTCAAGATGTCATATAATTTTTCTCCTCAGTTCTCCTGCTATAGTTCTTTTAAAATCTTTTATCATGAGTTCATAGTCTTGGGTTTATTTATAGCGTTTATTCCAAATTGCCCCAAATCCTTTAAGGAAATGAAAAGGTACAGAAGCAGTGAGCAAGAAATACATGTAGAAAGAAACATTGTGAGATATACATTTGTTTTTCCAGCTCATGTAGGTAGAATCTTCACCAATAGACTAAACAATATAATAAAATTCCATTTTATGACTGACAGCTTCTTCTTCTTCTTCTTTTTTTTTTTTTTGCTAATTTTGCTTTTTGTTTTTGTTTTTGATGCATGGATATTATGGCTATAAAATGACTTTCCACAAACCAGACTTTAAAATAAAGACAAATAGGGGCGGCTGGGTGGCTTAGTCATTAGGCGTCTGCCTTCACCTCAGGTCCTGATCCCAGGGTCCTGGGATCGAGCCCCACATTGGGCTCCCACTCTGCGGCAAGCCTGCTTCTCCTTCTCCCACTCCCACTGCTTGTGTTCCCTCTCTCACTGTGTCTCTTTCTCTGTCAGATAAATAAAATCTTTAAAAAAAATAAAATAAAGACAAATATTTTTAAAAGCTTACTAAGATCTATTAAGATTTTGATTGGTGTTTGTTTATAACCATGTAGGTGATACTGAATGTTTGGACAGAATAAGCGTGAACTAGATATATTAATCCTGAACTATGATAAAAGGAAGAGAGATTGAGTATTTTCTGTTCTTCACTGATTGTGAAGACCATGTCTCAACCTGTTAAATGTTCTCTTTCTTGAGAATAAAGTATCCATAACTCTTGGGGGGGTAACCTAGTTTTCCACATATCTTCCTTAATTAAAATTTGCATTTTCTCACTGACATGATAGAAAATATGGCATTTTTACAATAGTATGCAGATCTTTTTTTCCCTGTAGTTATGTGTGATATAATTTTGTAAGGGGCAAAGATAAGGGACAAATCTTTTTGCCTTTAAGCCAACTTACATTCTGAACTCCTCATGATTCAGTTATTTTTCATTTATTTATTTGAAATAATGATTTCCCACCTCTTGATCAAGTTGTGTAAGTGCACATTGTTTAGAAAGAAGTTATAAATATGCAAAGTGAGGTAATTCCAAATGGTACAACAGAAACCAGTTCTAAATTATGACCAACTATGACATTGGAGGATGTTTGAAATAAGTTGGAATTTATCTGTGTCATCAGTGCTTCATGAAACTCTGACTCATTTCATTAGTAGAAATATCTATCCAGAAAGTCAATAAAGAATGCTGAGAGCATTTGTGAAATGCCATTGACTTTTACAATTGCAAGAAATCCATCTCCCTAAACATGAATTGTGCTATGTCTGTGTGTCTTCCAATAAACATCTCCCCATCAAATAATTTCGATGTCAGTAAATAGAATGGAACATGAAAATCCTTGTGTCTATTCTTCCTTTCAGAACAAAAACCCTGACCTTGTCACATTTATAGAAAGTTAATATACCTGAAAAAATTCAGTACAGCTCTTTTGGAGAGAACTGTAGCCTTAATTTACATTTTGGAAACTATTGCAAAGGTAATTTGATGTCTTTATTTTTAAAATTCTATTAATAATTGCAGGAACACATGTGAATGGAGTAATCTTTTTCAATCAAAGTCTTATGCTTTTATGGAATGCCTATTTTGTCTTTAATGACTTGGAACCATTTTCCTTTTTCTGAAGAGGACATTATGCTTTTGTTAGATTGTGACTCCCTCTACCTTCACTTTCCTCTCTTAAGTGCCAGAAATGACCTGAAAAGAGAAAACAACACAATGATGCCATTTTCTCTGAATATATTGTCTAGAACATTTTTGTCATATGGTTTTTGTTATTATCTTTACTTAAGGCAGTATTCTTTTATCTTCATTATGTATTTATTTCTTTCAGTGCATTTGGAAAGTGGAGATATTATTTTTTTATTGTATAGAGAAGAGATGTGAAGTTATGGAAAGAAGTCGTTAGAATTGTCTCTTACTACCTCAAAGGATAGAAGCAGAACACATGCATGAAATCTTCAGGGGATCATTGGTTCTTTGTAAGGAAAGATTTTGGACTTGACTGTCTTGGCATTTCCAGTCCCTGAGAGAATGTAGTAAAGGGAACTATAGTATCAGACTGGTGTATTGAATATTGTACTCCTGTGTCTAGAAGACCTCTTCAATAATTCATGTTGCAGCTAATTCCTATTTTCTTCACAGATTAGCTTGAATTTCATCCCCGCTGGGGATTTTGTCTTAGAATGGCTCGTCTCTCACCCACAGTAATATCTCTGTGCTTCAAGATCGCGTGTGCTTGTCTCTGTCACAACACCTCTCATTCTCCATTGTTATTGTTACATTACTTGCTTGAACCTGTGGCTGGTCTTAAATGGTTTAAGGGTAGGGATCATCACTTACTTGTTTTTGTATCTCTAGTACCTGGCACATATCCTAGTAATAATAAAGTTGAATGAATGAAAAATTTTGGACTCTTTCAAAGACATGATTTGGAAGGACATTTGAGAGTAATCTATTTGTTGTGTTTTAGCTTTTTTTGGTTTCATTGTAGTACCTTCTAAAAACTCATACAAAGGGTAATATTATATGGTATAACATGTGTACAGTTGCTCTAAAAAACAATTTATTTGATAATCCTTTATTTTTTTAAAGATTTATTTATTTATTTATTTTTGAGAGAGCAGAACATGAGTGATTAAGGGAATCGGCAGAAGGGGAAGGAGAAGAAGAGAATCTCAGACTCCCACCTGAGTGCAGAGCCAGACATATGGGGCAGTGGGGTGCATGTGGGGGTGTTGAGGTGTGCTGGTGGTCTGGGGTTTGGAAAGGCTCTATTTTAAGACCTTGAGATCATTACCTGAGCTGAAATCAAGAGCTGACACTTAACAGACTGAGCGACCCAAGTGCCCTTGATAATCTCTTACTGATTATTGGTATTATCTCTTAGGATCACAGGAAATACTTCGCAAGTTTATTCTTATTTTTGAAAGTCATTGGATGCCAATTTCTACGTCCATTTTATCTTATAGGACCAAATATTTGAGTTATAGTATTTTTTTTCACTTCTCTGTTTCCACTGAGGTTATAGATGACAACTATACAATTGACTGAGATAAAACTAAAAGAAGAAAATGTCAAGTGTTATTGAAGATATGGAACAAGTGAAACACTCAGGCACTATCGATAGAAGTGCAAATTGTTATAAAATATTTTAGAAGCCTATTTGTTAGTATTTCTAAAGCTAAATACATACATGACCTATGATCCAGCAATGACACTGCTAGGTATATGACACATTGAAAGGAATACATATATTCATCAAAATATATACAAAAGAATGTTTATAGCAGCACTGTTTGTAATAGCTCTAAATTAGAAATACTCCAAATGCCTTCAATGGTAGAGTAGCTGATGGTTGTATATGAATACAGCGAAATGCCTATACCACAATTAAAATGAATGAACTGTGGCTGCTTGCAATGACAGGTGAATCTTACATATACAACAATACTGATGTTGAGTGAAAGTATTCAGAACCAAAATAGTGCATATTATAGGATCCCACTTATACAAGTTTCAAACACTAACAAAACAAATCTATGATGGCAAAAGCCAAGAAGCTTAGGAGAGGGAAGATAGTAACAAAAAAGGAAAAAAAAAGTGATTAAAAAAAAAAAGAGGCGTCCTTAAGAGTCGCCATTGTTCCATTTCATCATTTGTATGGCGGATATCCAGGTGTATCTAATTTGTGACAAGCTTTAGAACGATGCATGTATGATCTAAGCACTGTTCTGTATGTTTATTATACCTCACTGAAAACTTAAGGATGAAATGAAGCCAGAATAAAAAGTCTAAATAATAATTCAGCAATAAGTAGGTAATATAGATGGGTATTTTCTGTCTTAAAAGTTTCATGATCTACCATTCTTTTATTAAATGTGTAGAATTTGGCTATGTTAATGTAGCTGGGCTTTCCTGAACCTTCAGGCTTTTGTTATTGCCATTTCATTGACTAGAAAATAGTTACATACAAAACCCTTGGACAGTAGTGCTAAAAACAAGACAACAGGCCCCAAAAGGGTCACTTGTACTACTAAGCCCCAGTTAATTACAGTCTCAGCTCTCCCAGAAATGAATCTTAAACCAGTGAATCAAGAATCACCTGGTCAGCACTGGTTTGTGATCTTCCCCATAGATCCCTGCCGTATCCTAAAGGAAAGTAACCTTGCAATTATCAACCTGGTATTTCCCTTAGAATAACTTCTTTGTTGCTCCTTCCTTCTGCCTGTAAAAGTTCATTTTGCCTAGTCCTTATAGATCCTTTTTATTTGCTAGATTGGATGCTTCCTGATCCATGAATCCTTGAATAAAACCAATAAGATCTTTAAAATTTACTGAGTTGGATTGTGTAACAGTAGTGATAGAGCCCCCTTTCCTGTCACACACAAAAGTTAAGTAAAAGAAAGAGTAGACATGTATCTTGTTGTATTATCAGATAATTTCTGATCTTTCTGACCCATCATTTCTTCAGAAAATCTTCAAGCTGCTACACAAGCTGATCATGAGGCAATGATAATAAAATGGCTCTTTCCTGTGGAAAACCACTGAGTTTTGTCTACTTGTAAATTGATTTGTACTTTTTAATAATGTGCATACCACTTTTAACATTTCTTTTTTAAAAGCAAGAAATTATTCCTAAAGAGAACAAATGCATGTTATTTTTTCTGAAAGTTAAATTTCTATGTATATGTTTTATGGACAAGTAGCTGCTGAGAAAACAATTAAGGTTGTAGAAGACTGACCACCTGTAGAGAAACTTGTAACATTTGTACTTATTAGCTACAAAAAGAGAAAGAGGTAATAAATCTGTTACATCCTTGTTTGTCAGAGTCTAGGGAAAGGAGTGCTTTCATTAGCCTATTTGTCAGGCAGGTGTGAAATGAGGCAGAAAACACTAATATAGAACAATTAGGAGCAATCCAAAATATGAAGTTTTGACAGGAACTTAGGTGGCCTCTAACTAGGTGAGGGTTTGAACAGCAACTTCTGACCAAGAAAACAAAAAACAAAAAACAAACAAACAAACAAAAAAAAAGGAAGTTAGAGGAAATTATGAAAGTGGTAATGTGGAAAATGATGATAAATCTTTTCAGTTCAGCTTGGTCTTTGAGATGCTCCACTCTGTATGGTTTAAATTTAGAAGGTCATTTAACACAGTTAGTTGCCTCTGTTAAAGTGGAGAGCCAACAAGTTTTTTCACCGCTTGGTGCACTTTGGACTTCAGGAGTGAAACAGAGAACTTAGTTCTTAGAACTATCCTCATCAATGCTTCCAAGTGTTACAACACCAGACAATAAAAATCTCACCAAACGACCAGATAAATATTATCGAGGAATGTGAGTTAGAAGTACTTAGCATTATAGTAGTTTGAAAAGAGAGAAAGAAAAATAAAAATTACCATTATAGATTCAGCCTTCTACACAAAGTATATATTTTTTTAATTTTTAATTTTTTCAACGTAACTGTAGTCATTATTTTTGCACCACACCCAGTTCACCATGCAATCCGTGCCCTCTCCAAAGCCCACCACCTGGATCCCCCAACCTCCCACCCCCTGCCCCTTCAAAACCCTCAGATTGTTTTTTAGAGTCCATAGTCTCTCATGGTTCACCTCCCCTTCAAATTTCCCTCAACTCCCTTCTCCTCTCTAACTCCCCATGTCCTCCATGCTATTTGTTATGCTCCACAAATAAGTGAAACCATATGATAATTGACTCTCTCTGCTTGATATATTTCACTCAGCATAATCTCTTCCAGTCCCATCCATGTTGCTACAAAAGTTGGGTATTCGTCCTTTCTGATGGAGGCATAATACTCCATAGTGTATATGGACCACATCTTCCTTATCCATTTGTCCATTGAAGGGCATCTTGGTTCTTTCCACAGTTTGGCGACTGTGGCCATTGCTGCTATAAACATTGGGGTACATATGGCCCTTCTTTTCACTACATCTGTATCTTTGGGGTAAATACCCAGTAATGCAATGGCAGGGTCATAGGGAAGCTCTATTTTTAATTTCTTGAGGAATCTCCACACTGTTCTCCAAAGTGGCTGCACCAACTTGCATTCCCACCAACAGTGTAAGAGGGTTCCCCTTTCTCCACATCGTCTCCAACACATGTTGTTTCCTGTCTTGCTAATTTTGGCCATTCTAACTGGTGTAAGGTGGTATCTCAATGTGGTTTTAATTTGAATCTCCCTGATGGCTAGTGATGATGAACATTTTTTCATGTGTCTGATAGCCATTTGTATGACCTCATTGGAGAAGAGTCTGGGAAAATTGGACAGCTATGTGTAGAAGAATGAAACTCAACCATTCTCTTACACCATATACAAAGATAAACTCGAAATGGATAAAAGACCTCAATGTGAGGCAAGAATCCATCAGAATCCTAGAGGAGAACATAGGCAGTAACCTCTTTGATATCAGCCACAGCAACTTCTTTCAAGATATGTCTCCAAAGGCAAAGGAAACAAAAGCGAAGATGAACTTTTGGGACTTCATCAAGATCAAAAGCTTCTGCACAGCAAAGGAAACAGTCAACAAAACAAAGAGGCAACGCATGGAATGGGAGAAGATATTTGCAAATGACAGTACAGACAAAAGGTTGATATCTAGGATCTATAAAGAACGCCTGAAACTCAACACACACAAAACAGACAATCATATCAAAAAATGGGCAGAAGATATGAACAGACACTTCTCCAATGAAGACATACAAATGGCTATCAGACACATGAGAAAATGTTCATCTACACAAAGTATATTAAATATATATCATATTAATATTTCTTAAAAAATATTCTCTGTTCAATTTAAGTCAAATTGTTGGAACTATGCCAATGACTATTGTTTTAGTTACTTGACCTTTGACTGGAAGTTACATGCTCAGTCGTGTTGGTTGGCAGCACAGTGATTTATATATTTGCCTGTATTAAGGACAATTAGGATGCCCAATGTACGTTAAATATATTTAATGTATTCAGAAAAACCCTGAGTGGTGGCCCTATGGGGATTTCCAAAATTAGTTTTAGGAAAATGTCAGCTGAGTAGAGACCACTTTCCATTATCTGTGATAATGAGGATTTGCTATAATATAAAGTAATATTCATGTTTTAGTCTATGGTTTTAGCCTCTTTACTAATACATTTTTAGTATAAAACACTAACGAGTGACAGATGTGGTTGACTAGTCTTCTTCTTCTTTCTACTCTCTTAGGTGCAATTAAATAGCCTGAAGCAGAACAATCAAAAGGTCTGGAAAATCCATATACCAGGTAATCGGTTTTTGAAAAATTGGGAGTTAATAGTACTTAGCTCTGTTAGTCAAGAATTCCCCAAGCAGCTTTCCCCAAGAATGACTCTGAAAAAAGGGACACCTAATAATAGCATGATTTTCAGTATTGGTATCATCAACCCAGTTTACAATTTGCCTGTAGTTTTTCAAATGCTGCTTTAAATGAAGGTATGAGGAAGACACGCAGTTGTGTTCATTGTGTTATTTGAGGAGCCCTGGTGGAATTCTGATATTCCAAGCCAGCTTTCTTACTCAAGTATTACAACTCTAGGTCCATCACTTTAATGGATCTTTCTTTGGGTAGCAGTCCTCTTTAGAATTTCATTCTGTCTTTTCACCGCCCCTTCTTCTCTCTCTCCTTCTCTCTTTTCCATTTTTCCTTCACTCTCTCCTTTCCTTAACACGTGGTCACAGAGTGCTTGATATGAATCATATGCTGCTGCTTGTGGCTTATGAAGATGAATGAAAACAAAAATTGCAGTGTAATACAGAATACTGCTTTCTGAGAAAAAAATATAAATGTATATTATGAGGTAGTATGGATAGTTCAGAGATAGAGGGATGTTTGGTGTATTTGGGGAGGAGCCAGGAAACACATGTTAGGAGTGGGGCTGGAAGATCATTCCAGGCAAAGAAGATAGCAAGAACAAGAGCAGAGTCTTGAGAAATTGCAGAGCCTATAGGAAAAGTAGCGGATTTTCTGATGTCTCTGGAACAGAAAGTTTAAGGTAAGAGTGTGGTAAAGAATGAGGTGGGATGAGGAGGTAAGAGGTTTGTAATTCATGCTAATGAAATTAGGATTTTTCTTATAGATTTCAGGGACTCACTGAAGTTTTATAAATAGGGTAAGAATATGATTTAAGTGGGGTAAGAACCTTTGCATTTTAGAGTAGCATTCTGACAGTATTGTGGAGACTATAACCAAGAAAAAATGGTGGCTGGATTGTGGTTAAGAAGTTGATGGGTCATGAGGGTCCTGACATACTCTAACATAGGGCCGTGGGAGTGAGGATAGATGATCGATGATGGCTTCAAGGCATATTTAAGAGGTTGAAAAATACTTAGTGACAAAGTGAGTATGGAATGAGAAAGAAGCAAAGGCTAATATCCATGTTTTGGTGCAAACTCTAATGTCACCAAATGAGTTAAAATAAAAGGAGGACAGTTTAAAGATAATATTGAACTAGGATATGCACATGATCACATCAAGTGACATTTAGGATAAACCAATGGAATAGTTTAGCAGAGAAGTAGTTTTATGAGCCTGTACTTTTAGGGGGATATTTGTACAGAGCATATATTTACACTTCAGTTTAAACTACGAGAGTGGGTGAAATTTCCCAGGGACTGAAAGATTGTGGTGACAAGATAAAAGTCCAGGAGTCTCCTAAATACCAACTTAAACAGTGGGTAGAAGAAGAACTACACAAGAAAGAAGAAGTCAGGCACAGAGGAATCAGATAAAAGACACTGAGGAACTAGTTCTTAAAAATTAAGAGAAAGGGATGTGCCTGGGTGGCTCAGTGGGTTAAAGCCTCTGCCTTTGGCTCAGGTCATGATCAGGGTCCTGGGATCGAGCCCCGCATCGGGCTCTCTGCGTAGTGGGGAGCTTGCTTCCTCCTCTCTCTCTGCCTGCCTCTCTGCTTACCTGTGATCTATGTCAAATACATAAATAAAATCTTTAAAAAAAATTAAGAGAAAGGGCATCAAGAGAGCAGAGAGCCCCCAAGATCAAGGTTCATGCCATCAAGAATTGCAGAAAGTTCTATTAGTCATTTTACAAGGGATATTTGGTCAGGACAATGGCTTCTGAGCAAATGGACTTCTGAGCAAATTGGTTTCTGCTCTAACAACTTCAAGAAATTCTGGAAGAATAAACAGGAAAAGCAAGCCTGGCTATATCAAACCCAAACAAGAGATTTAGGACTTTAATTTTGGAGTTTGTCCACACTTTACTCTTAGAAGTGCCTTCTTTGAGGACTCTTTTCCTCAGAAAAGTCAGGCCCAAGGCAGGGTTTAAAAAAGTTATGAGGTCCCATTCACTCTCATCCTCTGGTGTTTCATCATTCAGTTAATGAAGAAATATGTATCCAAGAAGAATAAGGGAAAGTAAGAGGAAAAAACTCAGGTTCTTCTCAAGGCTCAGGGCTCTCTAAGCCTTACTCTAAGTCTTCTATTGAAGATGTGAACTTGAGGCAGTTGTAGATGACCTTTACTTTTTTTTTTTTTTTTTTTTTGAGAGAGAAAGAGAATTCAAATCAAATTTAATATCTGATGAAGACTCTGTGGCCCAATGCTCTATACCTAGATCCACTGAGGCAGGAGTATCCCTTAAAGACCAGCATCTTCTTCGCAAGAAAAGAGCTTGAAATCTATTCATTGAAATTTGTAATCATTTGGCTGTTCTAGAGTTGGTTTTTTTTTTTTTGTAAATAAACTTATTATTTTAGACAAGTTTTAGAATTTCAGAACTACATATGAAGATAGGATAGGAAGTTTATTAACTAAAGTCCATACTTTATTCACATTTCCTCAGTTTTTCCTCAGTGTTCTTTTTCTGTTCCAAGATCTTCCCTATGGCACACCATTGCATTTAGTTGTCAGGAATCTTTAGCTCCCCTTGGCTATGATAGTTATGCAGAATTTCCTTTATTTTGGTGACCTTGGGAGTTTGAGAGATATTATTGGTAATGTGTTTTGTAGGATGCTCCACAGTTGGGATTTGTCTAACATTTTTATGACAAATATTGACATTGTTAGACTAAGGATATATTTTCATGAGGAAACCACAGATGTAAAGTGTCATTCCCGTTATAGTTCATCTATATGACTTATCACTGTTGATGTTAACCATGGTCACCTGGCTTGCAGTAATGTCTTTCAGATTTTCTACTGTAAAGTAACTTATATATTATACTGTATTTTATGCTGTACTGTATTCTTTGGAAGAAAGTTACTATGTACAATAGCCCACAGTTAAAGGATAAAAATTATGTTCTACCTCCTTAAAGATGGAGTATCTATACACATCATTTGAAATTCTTTGGCATTGGAGATTGTTTATTTCATTGATTTATATTGTTATGAACTCATGGATAGTATTTTATATTTTGGGTTATAAATTAATACTATTTTATTATTATTATTGGAATCATTATTATTTTTGCTCAAGCTCTTCCCCCTTTGGCTATTGTGAGCTCCTTCAGTTGGTTCCTATATCCATTTGACATTACCCCCCATTGTTATGTTTTTGTTTCTTTGAGTACTTTCTTACTTCCTGGCACTGCAAGATGCTTTAGGCTCAGCTTGTATAATTTCTGCCATAATCCTAGAAACAGCCATTTTTCTAAAGGGCCTGGGTTTCTTCTATTTGAGAATGAAATTAGAAACCAAGGTTTGGGAGCTAGGTCTGCTCTTTGCTATTGGGTCTTTTTCCTCCTAGGCCCTTTTAACTAACAGAACAAGGAGATCTATGCATGTATACTAATACATATATGTCTAGAAATATTTCTATATGTACCCATCTTCATATTTACCTAAATATTCATACTGATGTCCCCAACTCTAATTTACCGTATGGATCATTGAAGCCTCTTCCTCTTGCTTATCTGTGAAGTCCCACTTCATGATCTACCAGGCTCTCACCATCCATTTACATAAATGTATAATCTCAGTATAATTGTCTAGTCATTTTGAAATTGTTAACCTGTATCTCTGTAGAAAATAATTTTATCAACTTGAATACAACAGTTCCCTTTGCCTTTATTCTTATTAACATTACATAGGTCAGCACTTTTTATTACTCTACACTCTTCAGTGAGATTGGTTTCATCTTGTGACCCTGTCTTCCTAAATGAATTTTTAAAAACTTTGCAGACATTAATATTGGCTCTTTGTGGTATAAAAATCTCTGGGTTTTCACAAATGCTTAATGTCTTATATTGAACATTATATTATCATACATATAATTATACCACTCTAAGAAAAACCCTGTGCTTCACTTATTCAAACCACTTCAGCCCCCCACAAATACCTGGCAGAAAGTGGTCTGTTTACTGTCTCTAGAGTTTTTCTTTTTTTGGAATATCCTAAAATTTAAATCATATACTATGTAGATTTTTTAATAGTAACTTGTTTCACTTAGCAATATGAGATGAAGATTTATCTATGTCTTTTAATGAATTGATAGCTCATTTCTTTTTATTGCTGAGTAATTTCACATTTTATGGATACACTACAGTTTATTCATTCATTTATTAAAGGACATCTTGGTTGCTTTCAGTTTTTGGTGATTTTTAATAAATCTACTATCATCTTTCACATGTATATTTTTGTGTAGACATAAGATTTCAAATCAGTTGG
The DNA here is from genome assembly GCF_020171115.1 of Neogale vison. Lineage (NCBI taxonomy): Eukaryota > Metazoa > Chordata > Mammalia > Carnivora > Mustelidae > Neogale > Neogale vison. The sequence continues at coordinate 100,362,947 of NC_058096.1, read as the reverse complement.
TAAATTACCTGAGCAGTGCAATTGCTAACTCATATGGTAAAACTATATTGAATTTTATAAGGAATTATAAAACTATCCTCCAAAGCAGCTACAACATTTTGCATTTTCACTAACAATGAATTAGAGTTCCTATTACTCTGCATCTGTGCCAGCAATTAGGACTATTAGTCTAATGACTATTAGTCATTAGAATTTAGTCATTCTAGTAGTTGTACAATAATATCTCATTTTGTTTTAACTTACTGTTCTCTAATGAAAAGTTAGTGTGTGCTTATTTGCTCTCTGTATATCTTCTTTGGGTAGGTCCTTATTCAGATCTTCCGCCTATTTCTTTAAATTGCTTTTTTTCCCCTCCAACTTTTTATTTAGTTTCACATGTAGAATTTAGTGATTTGTCACTTACATACAGTGCTTGGTCCTCATCACAAGTGCACTCCTTAATACCTGTTTAACTCATTAATCACCCTCCACCCCCCTGACCACCTCCCTTCTGGTAACCATCAGTTTGCTCTGTATAATTAAGAGTCTGTTTCTTTGTTTGCCTCTCTGTTTCTTTTGTTGTTGTTCTTTTCTATTTTTTTTAATTGTTAGGAATTCTTTGTATGTTTTGAATATAAGCCCTATATCATAGATAAGTTTTGGAAATAATTTCTCCGAGTCAGTGGCTTCTCTTCATTCTCTTGGCAATGCCTTTCATAGAGATGTTTTTGATTTTAATAAACTCAAACTTATCAGTATTACCTTTCATGGATCATGCTAATGGTGTTTTTTAATATCTCATTACAAAGTCATGCAGTTTTTTTTCTGTTTTCTTCAATAAATTTTGTAACTTTGAATTTTACATTAAGGTGTAGGAGCCATTTTAACGTAATTTTTTGGAAGGTATAAGGTCTGTGCCTGGATTTCTTTCTCTCTCTCTTTTTTTAATTTAATTTTATTTTTTCAGTGTTCATTGGTTCATTGTTTATGCACCACACCCAGTGCTCCATGCAATATGTGCCCTCCTTAATACCCACCACTAGGCTCACCCAACCTCGCACTCCCTCCCCCACAAAACCCTCAATTTGTTTCTCAGAGTCCACAGTCTCTCATGGTTCATCTCCCCCTTTGTTTTCCCCCAACTCATTTCTCCTTTCCTTCTCCCAGTGTCCTCCGTGTTACTCCTTATGCTCCACAAGTTAAGTGAAACCATATGATAATTTACTTTCTCTGTTTGACTTATTTCACTCAGCATAAGCTCTTCCAGTTCTGTCCATGTTGATACAAAAGTTGGGTATTCATCCTTTCTGATGGAGGTATAATATTCCATTGTATATATGGACCGTATCTTCTTTATCCATTTGTCTGTTATTTCTGCACTTTTTTTTTTTTAAAGGTTATCCTTTCTCCATTGAGTTGTCTTTGCTCCTTGTAAAAAATCAGCTGATTATATTTGTGTGGACCTATTTCTGGCCTGTCTGTTCTGCTTCATTGAACTGTGTGTCTATTTTTTTTTGCTATTATCACACTGTCTTGATTACTTTAGCCTTAGTAAGCCTTGAAATTTGATAGTGTGAATTGTCTAGGCTTGTTCTTCTTCATGATTGTGTTGAATATTCTAAGTATTTTGCTTTTCTAAATAAACTTTAGAATCAGTTTGTTGATTTCTATGAAATAGTCTGCTGGGTATTTTGGTGGGGGGGAGGTTACCAATTATTTTATTTTATTAAATTCCAGTATAACTAACATACAGTGTTATATTAGTTTCAGGTGTACAGTAGTGATTCAAGAATTTTATATATTACTCACTTGCTGGGTTTTTGATGGGGATTGCGTTGAAATATACAGATCAATTTGGGATGGACTGATATCTTTATAATACTGGCTCTTCTAATCTATATCTATAAACATGGAATATCTTCCCACTATTTAGATCTTCCTGAATAGTTTTCACTAGCATTTTGTAGTTTTGCACACGTAGTTCTTATAATATTTGTTAAATTTACATCTGACTTCACTTTTTTGGGTGCTATTATAAATGATCATTCTTTTAAATTTTAAATTTCAAATTTCAAATATTCATTGCTGATTGAAGTTAGACAAAATAATGGCTCCTTTGCAAACTCAACTTTCAAGGTGTGATTAAGAATTTTGAAATGGGGAAATTTTCCTTGATTATATGGATGGGTCCAGTGTAATCATTAAGATCCTTTAACTCATGCATTATTTAGGAATATGTTGCTTACTCTCTGTATATTTGGTGATTTTCCAGCTATTTATTTGTTATTGATTCCTGCTTTAATCCCACTGTGGCTTGAGAACAGACATTGTATGACTTATTTTCTCTTAAATTTGTTAAGGCATGTTTTATGGCCCAGAATGTGGTTTATCTTGGTAAATGTTCCATTTGAGTTTGAGAGGAATGTGCATTCTGCTGTTGTTGGGTGAAGTAGTCTATAGATGTTCATTATATCCAGTTGATTGATGGTGTTGTTGAATTCAGCTATGTCCTTACTGATTTTCTGCCTGCTGGATCTATTTCTGATAGAGGCGTGTTGACGTTTCTAACTATGATAGTGGCTTTATCTATTTCTCCTTGAAGTTCTATCAGCTTTTGCCACATGTGGTTTGATGCTCTGTTGTTCTGTGTATACATGGTAAGGATTGTTATGTCTTCTTATGAAATTAACCTTCTTATCATTATACACCTTATATATATTTCTTTATTCTTGATAACTCTCCTTGCTTTGAAGTTTATTCTGAAATTAATATGCCTACTACTGTTTTCTTTTAATTAGCATTATCATGGTATATATTTCTCCATCCATTTATTTTAATATATATGTGTTTTGATGCTCTGTTGTTCTTTGTATACATGGTAACGATTGTTATGATTTCTTATGAAATTAACCTTCTTATCATTATATACCTTATATACCTTTCTTTATTCTTGATAACTCTCCTTGCTTTGAAGTTTATTCTGAAATTAATATGTCTACTACTGTTTTCTTTTAATTAGCATTATCATGGTATATATTTCTCCATTCATTTATTTTAATATATATGCATTTTCATATTTAAAGTGAGTTTCTTACAGATAATACATAGTTGAGTCTTGTTTTCTGATCCACTCTGATAATCTGTGCCTTTTAACTGGTGCAGCTAGAAATCTCTGCCCTAGAAGTCCAAACTAAAGTATACTTTGGGTGGGGGTGAAAGATGGTTCAAACTAGAATTTCAGAATTTTGGTACCAAGAAATCAGAGGTTAAGATCCAGGGATTCTTTAAATTTCAGGGTAAGAGTACACAAATACATGTTTATTTTTGGTAATCTCAAACTGAAATTTAGTAGTTTTTTCAATTATAAACATAAGCAACAAAGCACAACAGAGCTGGCAGTACCTGTGGCATTGATACTAGAACTCATATATATTTTTATATCACATTTGTAGTTTTTACCAATAGTCACTATATCAGTTATGTTCAACACTGAAAAGTATACCTCGTTGGTAGACTTACAACTTGCTCTTACTATTTATTGTACCAATGAAGAAGCACATATGTAACTATATCAAAAATTTGTTTTGAAGTGATTTTTACCAACTACATTTAGAGTTAATGGGTTTCCTTTTTAATTCCCTATTTTTATTGTATAAAACAAAATTATTCTTTTATTTTTAAAGATTTTATTTATTTATTTATTTGACAGAGAGACAAAGAGATTCACAAGCAGGCAGAGGGGCAGGCAGAGAGAGAGAGAGGAGGAAGCAGGCTCCCTGATGAGCAGAGAGCCCGACGTGGGGTTTGATCCTAGGACCCTGGGACCACGACCCGAGCCGAAGGCAGAGGCTTTAACCCACTGAGCCACCCAGGTACCCCTAAAAGAAAATTATTCTGAGAAAGTATGATAGGCAGAACAATGACCTCCAAAGGCGTCCACATCATAATACTTAATGAATTTGTTATATAACATGACAAGAGGGACTTTGTAGGTACGTTATGGTTAAGAATGTGGAAGTGGGGAGATTATTCCATATTATTCAAGTGGGTCACATTTAATCATATAAGTCTCTGAAACTGGGAGAGAAAGGAAGAGTATTGTCTTAGAGAGCTGAGACATGAGGACTAGCACTATAGTTGCTGGCATTGAAAATGGAAGAAAGTAACCATGCATCAAAGAATATAGTGAGAAAGACCCTTAAGTGCAGATAGCAAGAAAATGAGGATCTTGATCCTACAACTGCAAGGAACTAAAATAGGCCAGTAATCCAAAAGAGTAGGGAACAGATTACCTCCTATAACATCCAGAAATGGATGCAGCCTGTCCACATAAAAAAAAAAAAAATTATTTATTTATTTGAGACAGAGTGAGAGTGAGAGACACTACAGCAGGGGCATCAGCAGAGGGAGAGGGAGAAGCAGACTCCTAACTGAGCAGGGAGCCCAACATGGGGCCTGATCCTAGGACCCCGAGAACATGACATGGCTGAAAGCAGATCTCAACCAACTGAGCCACCCAAGCGCCCCGCCTACATTTTAATCGTAGTCTGATGATTCTCATACTGGACTTGTGACCCGCAGAATTGTAACAAAATATATATTGGTTCAATTCATTAAATTTGTTACAACAACATTAGGGAACCACTACAGAAGGGATCCCCATGCTTCAAAATTCCAGGGGTGTCCTGACACACAAAAAAGGTTAACAACTGTTTTACAGTTTAACTCAATATCCACAGTCCCAAAATCTTTGGAAGGGTAAAATCATGCCATGGAATAACTAATGGGCATTAAGACATCCCAAATTTTGGCACTGCAGATGATTCCATTTACACTAAGAAAGGTGAAACCATTGTACTAACATTCTCCCTACTCCCTTCCACTTTGCTTCCTTTGTTTTCAAACTATAGTTCCATGGCTGATTATGACAATTCTGCTTTTCCCTCAGATATTGTGTAGTATATGTAAACTCAGGCATCTAAACTAAGAATAGCTTTTAAAGAATTGATTGCCACAAGCAATCAAATTGAATATAAACTTATAACACTGAAGAATGCATACGAGTGGGAAGATTGTGCCAACAAAATCTAATAAGGAAAGTGATGTATTAGAAATACAGAAGAGTAATGGCTTATTTTGGGTATGCGTCTCAGGTTGGAATAAATTACATTTTGTTATAATTTCAATATCCCTTAGAAAGAGTAACTATGAAAATGTATATTGGTGCTAAAGCAGCATTACTGTGTATTCATTATGAGAACACATTTTTTAAAGCAATAATCAGAGGACCATGAAACTCTTTAAACACCCATTAGAATTAGGGAGTGGTAGAAATCTAAATTATAAGGCTGCTGGAATATTGCAGTATTCCTGCCAGATAATGGAAAATCCATAGACAGTTGCATGAGGAGATAATTTTCGAAAAACGGATCTTAGAATTTTTTTTCCAATATACTTTTTAAATTAGCCTTACTTTAGCACCCTTCTTTCTTATAGTTTGCCAAAATGTCCTATTTCTTTTATTCATAGCTTTTTGTTGCCACGACTGTTAAATTTAGTTCCTAAAAGAAAACAATATTGTCCTTCTAAGCACTGGCTCTTGAAACTGGTGTTTAGGTGAGAAAAGGTGGCATGCCATTGAAAGTGACAGCTTGTTGTCTTTCAATCAGCCCTCATGTCAAGGTAAAATTCCACTCATTCCACATGATCTAGGTAAAGACCTACTTCCTTAAGATATTGTACTGCTTCATCCCTCTGTAGTTCGCTTCCTTCTCTGAAAATCTCCAAGTGTCTGGCATTATCATCATGAACTTGGGTCTTAAGCATTCCTTCATTCTTTCCTTCACTCAGCCATCATTCCTTCAGCATGATTTGAATCTCTGCTGTGTGCCAATCTGAGTACTAAGTTCTGCAGATACAATGGTGATTGGGATTCCAACTCTCTTCTAAATCTACAAGGGAAAGGTGTGAAAATAGATAATTACAGTACACTATGATAGCATTGTCGTAGAGCTTGGAATTTTCTATTACGTATTGACAATTCTGTAATTACACTGTTGTGCTCTTTCTTTAGGTCTTATTTAAGCCCCTCTAGTGCTTTACACTTTGTCTCCTAGTATTTACTGCATTGATGTACACATAATGCCCATTCTTAATTAAGTCTTCTTGATAAAACCTCGCTTCTCTTCCTTTACTCTTCTCTTCTCTTCTCTTCCCCTATTCTTCTAGCTCCTTACTGTGCACAGAGAGAAAGCGTTTCTTCTTAGTCCAGTAGTATTATTTTGAGTTAGTAGAGGGTGGTGGTTAACAGTACAGACTTTGGAGTCACATTATCTGCATTTGAATCCTGACCTGGTCACTGAGTAGCCTTTTAACACTAGGTAAAACATTCAGTGCCCACACTTCCTCCTGTGCAAAATGGGGATCATAGTAGCACTCAGCCTCATGAGACAATGTGTGTGAAGTGGCTGTGTTCACTAAGTACCACAGGAACCATGGCATTACTGGCTGACAACAGACCAGAGGCTGGCCCTTCAGTTGATGATTTAAGGACAAATAGAAAAGCTATTAATAATAACCTTGATGTTTTCATTTCTCATTGCATATGTCTGTCAGAGGCCTCTGCAGCATAGAGAGAGGCATCCCTTAACAAGGATCAAAATGGAAGGTCATGGAAGGATGAGTTTCAGATTGTCAATACTTGGCAGAGCAGAGGCAGTCTCTGAGCTGCCAAGGAGTCTGGCTCTTGCTCATCCCAGAAGAATCCCTGGGCTTTGGCTTTACCAGAGAACAGATAACAGTTTCTATTATCTGGAAAGATCAATAGACCTTCTAGGTGATAGGACAGAGATGTGAACCTATGGCTTTTGGACTTTAAAGCCCGTTTTCATTTTTGTTCTTGTTTTGTTTTCTTTTATAACCAGAGAATGTCCCCAGTGGAACAAGGATCTACTCGGTATACAGAATAGTGACTGGCACAAGAAATACTATGGTCAAGTGGTATTAGCAAGAATTGGTAAGATAGGAGTTGTGAAGATGGGGAGTGGGGTCATGTGTTATCTAGGGCTGCCAAGTTGGAGAACAGGGATGATATTTCTTGCCATGTGCTTAGACACACCATAAGCATTGTTAGTGTGAAATTGTTTATAAGATGCTTGACTATTGGTGAAGCCCTGCTTAATACTTGCCTTTAAACTACACTGTGCTGGGCACTTCGGGTAGCTCAGTTGGTTACCAACTGAGTTGGTAAGCATCGGAGTTCAGCCCAGGTCATGATCTCAGGGTCCTGGGATCAAGCCCCACATCAAGCTTCCTGCTTAGTAGGGATCCTGCTTCTCCCTCTCCCTCTGCCTGCTGCTCTCAACTGCTTGTGCTCTCTCTCTCTCTCTGTCAAATAAATAAATAAATAAATAAGAAAATATTTTAAAAAATTACAATGTACTGATATTCCGCATTCACCCGGTGGGAGTATCATATAGGTTTGCTTTTTCCTCTCAGTGTAATGGCATCATATTGCCTTAAATTCAAATATGATGTTAGTATTATTTATTTATTTTTATTATGTTGAGTTAGCCAACATAGAGTACATCATTCGTTTTTGATGTAGTGTTCAATGATTCATTAGTTGGGTATAATACCCAACAGTCATCACAACATGTACCCTCCTTAGTACCCATCACCTGGTTATCCCGTCCCCCTACCCCCCCTTCTGTAACCCCTAGTTGATGTTAGTGTCTTACAATACCATACTATTTAGTATCCATACTAATGAAATTCTATTGTTAAGGATCACACACAAGGATGTCAAGATAAGGCAGAATTCTACACAATCCCCTTCCTACCCTGGTCTTGGCCAAAGGGCTTTCACTGGTGTCAGGGCCTTGTTATGAATCTCACATTCCTGCATTCCCAGGACCTGGGATCTGAGGGGCTGCAGGAGGGTCAGACTCTTGGGTAGCCCAAATGTAGGGAAAATCAGACAGCCAGTGTTCTGAGTATGATAAGAATTGTGTAATAGGTTGTAAAAACTTACATATGGGAACACGGAACATATAGTTCTGCAAAGATGTGATGGGGCTTTATTTTACCTATGTTAATCCCTTGAGGGATTTGAATTGAATACTGGTTTGTTATTTTCCCCTGTGGTTTTTTGTATGTCTTTTTTAAAGAGCACAATTGCTTTAGAATTCCTTTCTCTATTGATTTCTATTCTTTTCTGTTTGGGAAACATTCCAGGTCTCCGAGTGGTACTTGGAGCACCCCTTCACATCTCCTCACCTTATACCCTTCCCTCCACCCTGACTTAAAGAGAAAGTAAAGAGAAAGCACCTGTGTGCACCTGAAGCTTTGTTGAGACTCTTTGGTACAATGCAGTGTTTGTAAATGTTACGGGACGGTTTACAGATAGACCAAAGGGGGCATATGTTAAATCGGGAGAGCGCTATTCCACTGAGACTCTTGTTTCTAGCTCTCTGTGTGGAGTTGCCTGGAGAATAATTATGAGCAAGCACTGCTCGGGTCTGATGGGGGTCTGGCCAGAAGAAGAAGATTCTGGGAATAAACGGCAGCTAAGTAGTGTAAGAACCAGCTGTCTGTTTAAATAGTGCTCTGTAAATGTCTACCAGGAGCCTGACTAAACTCAGGGATTTCATTTTATTCAGGATTGCTAACTTCCTCACTGTACCACCAAACTGTGAAGAAGCTTTTGGGTTTTACTTTTTAAAAAATTGCTTCTCATCCTTCCCAAAACATAACTACTGCCATATACATATATTTTTATAATTTTTGTTTATTTTAGTTTTTATTATATGTAGCTCCTTTAACATTTGTGGTATGATAGTTTCTTTCATTATTTGCTAGCCATGAATGAACCTGGAATCTTTTATATATTTATGTACATTATATAAGTGTAGGTAGCCACATTAGGTGTGTTTCATAGACAAATCTCTTATTTTTTAGTCCAAATGGCTCTTAGCTACATGGTTTTTGCAGCACTTTGAATTCTAATCTCAATTTCCCATTTCCTAATTGAAACCTTCTCTGAGACAAACAAGCAAACAAACAAACAAGAAGAGAGAGACAGAAAACTTTTTAGGGGATCCCAGGATGATATTGTACAGCAGGAAAGCGCAGGTGTTCACATGTATTTGCCCAAATGAGAAAAAGATGTTACATGCTCTTGTTTTTGAATGGAAATACAGAATTACTCTCTTCAACTTCAGGAAGAGGGGACTGGAGTGAGACATGGAAGCTCTCCATTATCATATACTTTGTGGAATGTGTTTGTCAGCTTTCAGTGGCACTTGGTTGCAACTCTGCCTTCACTGTCCATGGTCCTTGAATCTCTGCCCTCTTTGACGGTAGGAATTGTGAAGCGACTCTTCCTCCTACATCTTAGTCCTTTTCAGTCTTCTTGCATGGCTTGTTCACTTCTGTTCACTTTCTTATTTTGTATCTTTCTTCAGTGTTCACTCTCAGGGGCTTCCCTTTCCAATATGCCATCAATTTTGAATGTACCTATTTTTATGGCTTCAGAGCTCAATTTTATGTCTCCTGCCCTGACATTTCTCTTGAGCTCCAGGTCTATATTTTCACACACCTGATGGAAATTTTATCTCAGACCCAACCTGTCTAACACTGAGCTCATGGATTTCTTGCTCCATCCTTTGATGTTTTTGTACCAAAGTTGTTATCCCATATACTCAGGCTCTAGAGAACTTCGTTAAGCTTTCTGTGATTCCTTGACTTGTGCTAGAGTTTTAGAAAATGATTGAAATGACAAGAAAATTTTATTTATTTTTTTTTTCTTCCTGGGTAGATTTGAATTCAAGTGTCTCTTTTGTTGTCTTTCAAAATTCACTGTTAAAAATTTTTAATTGTTTTGAACTTTTTTTTTTTTAAAGATTTTATTTATTTATTTGATAGGCAGAGATCACAAGTAGGCAGAGAGGCAGGCAGAGAGAGAGGAAGAAGCAGGCTCCCTGCTGAGCAGGGAGCCCGATGCGGGGCTCGATCCCAGAACCCTGGGATCATGACCTGAGCCGAAGGCAGCGGCTTTAACCCACTGAGCCACCCAGGCGCCCCTTGTTTTGAACTTTTATGAAGAACTACCAGTCACTTCAAAATATACACTTTTAAAGTGCCTGAAAGACTCTTGTAGTCATTTCTTGTTATTATTTATTACATAGATTAAGAATCAGATGCAGATGGGAGTGAACTGGGCTTCTAAGCCTTTAGGGAGGATATGCTTCTTCTAAATATAATGAGAAAAGTATGGTTGTTAACTACATATCCCACATCTCTCTAAGTGTGTTCACCTCCATTTCTTTATTCATATCATTTCAAATCTTCAGACTTACACCAGTAACATCTGGGAATTATATGCTTTATATGTTTATATTTAAAGGTCCATGTTTAAAAGTCTGATCTTAGTTTTATCTGACTCAAAGATTTATTTTTTCCAGAGCTCCGGAGCCCGTGTCTTTGGGTCTTCTTCATACTTTGTTTCCTCTGGGTAGAGTCACTGTCTCAGACTTGTCATGCAGTCAGTCTCAAGTAATTAGCCAGGTTCAATTTTTATAGTAATCAAGCCAAGAATAATGACATGATAATGGGAATTTAGCAGCAACATAAATTATCTTAGATTTAACAAATCACGTTAGGAACACATTAAAGAAAGAAATGCTGTTCCACTTTTGGAGTGATTTCATTATGTGACAAAAAAGGGACTGAAATGAATGTAGGCTTTGTCACTTCCAGAAGTAAGGAAGTAGAACTTAGATATGGGCATAAGTTCGGTGAGGTAAAATCTCTGTTAGTAAACTAATAAAATTTGACTCATTTCTTTAGACAAACTTCTCTAAATAGAGCTATACGATAATAAGTACATGCTGGCTTATATGCCTGTAGTTCCTCATCGTCACCTGAAATGAGTCTGTGGTTAATAGCTTGCAGCTACTATGAATATTATTTATCCATGACAGGCAAAGCACAGTTCCTTCAGGACTTTTGAAATGCCCTTTCTGACTCCTTTCTGGGAGGTAAAATAATAAATTTGTCAATTCCATATTCATAGGAACTGTATTCATTTATTAGGCCAAATAACAATTTCTATGGGTCGACTTGTCTCAGTCTTTGCTTATCTTAAGAGAAAGGATTTACTAAGACCACAATAGGTATTTCTCACTTGGTTTGAACACTTGGTTTGTGGTAAAGGATGGATGTTGAAAAAGAATACAATCGTTGCTCACACAAATATAGAATGAATACATGTCATAAGTTTTATTTCACTCATTAATTAATGAAGGGACTGGAAAAGATGTTAAAACTAGTAAGTACAACGGAGAGTCTAAAGAGCATCTGTGCTCTTATTTATTTTAGCTTTTATTATATGTAGCTTCTGTATTAGGTACTAATACAGAAGCTCATCAGAAAGACTGATTTAAATGTGCTTAATAGAAGCAAAGCTGACTTCAGCAGTGGAGAAGGAAGTTGAATGAAACTCCACTGGACAGAATTTATTTGCATGCCTATAACCAAGAATTCTTTGGATTACTATGTTTTCTGCCAGTAAATGTCTATCTCTACAGAATTAAAAAATATCTAAAGACAATGAGAGGTACAAACTCCATAAATTTAATCCTCAGTGTGTTCTAAACAATGCATGGTTTTCATTGAACACCGTTTAATCTTTTGGTCCATTTCCTTAGCATTCACAATTTTTCCCTACAGAGTACTTTCTTCTTTGGACATTAAACCCTTTACTGGTCTTTGAGGAGGTGATATTCCAATTTATGTTTCAAAATGGTTTTTATGATCTCTGCTTAAGCTCACCCCCCAACTTCTGCTTAGACAACTCAGTCATGAATATGTACTAGAGAAGATCATATCTTAAAATTGGAAAATGATCCTGAAGAGCACCTGGTAATGATCACATTTGGCTCATTTGGTGTGAATGGAATAAGAATGGAGTGGGAGGAGGAGAGTTTTAGACATTTTATAATGCATGTTAAGCAAAACAAATTTGAGGTCTTTTTGTTTAGCATATTTGTTATTTTTATAGTAGTTAATGCAGTTATCTTAAATCATAGCAGGAGGTTTATCAATTATATATGGTGAAGCCTTAACAAAGTTTGAAGGCCACATGATCCAAATTTCTAAACAGTTTTTTTCTTTTTTTAAGAGAGAGCATGTAAGGAGGGGTTGGGAGGAACAGAGGGAGAGAGAGCAGCCACGTCTGCTGGGGAGCCTGATACAGGGCTCCATCCCATGACCCTGAGATCGTGATCTGCGTGGAAATCGAGAGTCAGATGCTTAACCAACAGAGTCACCCAGGTACCCCTAAACAGTTTTATTATTACCCCAGTAATGAGTTAATTCTTTTACTCACTAGACCATAAACTTGGTAAGTGTAGCAACTCCATCCATTTTGTTCATTATTGCCTCCCCAAAGCCTTGCACAGTGTCTGAAGCATAGTATATATGTGATATATATTTATCCAATGAAATTTTAAGAATAATTTTTAACACCCTACTCTTTGTGTGATATTGTGCTAGGTGCTGGGGATTAAAAGTAAGCTTCATGCAATTCTTATTTTCATGACCTTTTCCCCAAAGGAATTGTCCCCAATGAGAGAATTTCAGGTAATATGGCAGAGTGACAAGAATAATTTGAGTTTGTCCCCCAATCATACAAAAGAGACAAATTTCTGCTGCTTTTGAACATGTGGCTAATTTTTAGTGATATCTATTCATGCTACATGCTTGAAGTGACCAAGAGGTGGCTGAGGTATAGAACATTCATTAGCTTTTATAGCTGCTCTTCCTTAGGATTTCCCAGCAACACTTTACCACATTTCTGAATCTTATCAGTGGCTCCTTCTTTCCAACAGCAGCCCGAGAAAACCAACAATACCAGAAATTATTACGTGCCTCAGTAATTCAATCTTTATAACCATCCTATAGAGTAGGTGGTACATTAAGGATCACGACGGCAATGGTACAGCTAGTGGATGGCAGAATTAAGACAGGACTTGAGATCCACCTGAATTCAGACTGTAACCTTTGCCACTAATCAGTGTAGGAACTGACATGATGACAATAGGGTTGAGTTGGTATTGAGTATGTGTGTGTGTGTGTGTGTGTGTGTGTGTGTTGTGCTTGTGAGGAGCAGGGTAAGGTTTTCCCCATATCATTGCAAAATGGAGAAAAAATGTGCATTATTCATTTGTGCTCAGCTTTAGACTTCTCACCATCCAAGATTCTGTTCAATGAAAAATTGCATAGTGACTCTGACAATTGAATCAATACTTCTATTAACTGTAACATGCAATTTGAAGGTTCAGGAGGTGATTGGATTATGTTTTGTAGAGTTATTATCTTCCATTGGTGGAGTCACGGCTGTAGAGGTACCAAGGAGTTTTTGAAATGTGTCTTTACTGCAGAAAGGTCATTTAGTCTTTTAAACAATGGCACTTTGGCCCTTTCATCCACCCCTGGCCCGAAGAGTTCAGGAATAGGTGCCATGTGCCCATGATCAATCCTTCAAACCTTTGTATGTACAGGACAGCGTGGCATTTTTTGTGTTGTCATCTTTCAAAAAATTTCCAATACCCCTAACATTTGATTTTTTTTCTCAGAATGTTCTCCTAAAATGTCTACATTTCTATTTACTTTAGTTTTGCTTCTAATTTTGAACTCAGTGTGCTTTTCTTTTTTTTCCCATTTTATTTTATTTTATTTTATTTCTTTTCAGTGTTCCAGCACTCATTGTTTATGCACCACACCCAGTGCTCCATGCAATACGTGCCCTTCAGTGTGCTTTTCTAAAGTCATTTCCCTCCTTCTAATTAACCTGATTCTATTACACACACATTCCCTATTCTTAGCTTCATTGTATCATCTACATAAATTACTAAACTTATTTCAGCTCTATCTCAGACCTTCTTTAACACCTACTCTTCAGAGTTCTTGGTTTCTTGCCATTATCCCTGATTAGTCTCACATCTCTTTTTTTGTAGTAATGACCTGGCAAGAAAATAATTTTTTTTATTGTTACTTTCACTTAATTTAATTCTTTTCACCAAGGGGCCAATTTACTCAGATCACAAAGCCGCTCTGAATTCTTTTGTTTGTCTCTTTCTAATATCCCACTAATGTGAACTGAAAGTAAAAAAAAAAAAATATATATATATATATATATATATATATATAGAATGTGTAGGAAATGAGAATAAATGTTATAAAGATTTATATATTTATTTAATTAAAACATATACATCATCCAATTTTATTGGTCTAAGTTCTAAAAGGTAACTTTTGGGTAAAATAAGTAATTATACAGATAGCATATTATAGCAAAAAATTATCTTTAATGATTTAATTTTCAATTTTTATTTGATCTATGATTAATACAATATTTTATGTAGTCTGTGTTATTTATTGTAACTTTTCACTGAAACATTTTCAAGAGTAGTATAGCATCATTAACTTTCCTGTAGCCATTACTCAGTTTCAACCATTTTGAACTCATGACCTATCAATCTTGTTTTAGCTACACTCCCAATCACTTTCTTCTACCCTCTGGAGTGTTTTGAAACAAATTCTAGCCATCACATCATTTTATAGGATTATTTCAATATGTCTTCCTAAAGCTCTCCTCTGAAAGAAAAGCAGTTTTGAACTCTAAAGGACATAACCATAACCAGTTTTGAACTCTAAAGGACAGATGGATAGTAGACTCAACGGTATCCAGCTGTGTTCTCATTTCTTCTCTCTTACCCAAATTCAAAGCAAGCACTTCTAATTTTTCTATTGCAAATCCCAGACCAGCAATACTATTAAAGGCGAGAAGAAGCAACATAATTTATCATTAGCTGTGTCCTAAATAAATTAATAAATACATACACATATGCAATATATATGATTATATTTGTTTATATATATAATCCTTATATAACCTATGTGTTATTATTAAGATATATGTTATTATTATTTACTTTTTTATTAATAAGGAAATGAAATCCAGGAAAGATACTATGTCACTCATTTAGTAAGTGACAGAGTGGGGAGAACAAACTCAAGTCAGCCTTTTAAATTTTTTTTAAGATTTTATTTATTCATTTGAGAGAGAGCGAGAGCAAGCACTAGCCGTGGGGAGCAGCAGAGGGGGTGGCGAGCAAAATCCCCACTGGGCAGGAGCCCATGTGGGGCTCAATCCCAGGGCCCTGGATCATGACCTGAGCCGAAGGCAGATGCTTAACCAACTGAGGAACCCAGGCGCCCCTCAGGTCAGGCTTTTTATTATGCTGTGCTACTACTTCACAAGATTAAGAATTGGCTTCTTAATGTGAGGCTTTAGAAGTGAATTTATTATGGCTGTGGTTATACAATAGCTGCTTATAGCTGCTTCCTGGATAGATTTTCCTAGTTCTGGTTCTCCTGTTACCCAATCTCTGCCTGGGTTCCTCTTCTCCCTGTCAGTTGATCTCTGCCCTAACCTGATCCACTGGAACCGCCACCACCTTTGTGATCTCTGTCCATTTGGCAGGGTCTCAGTTGTGGCTTACTCAGCTGCCTGGCCTAGCCTCAGAACCCTACCCTTAAACTTCTTTTTGTTAACTCTTTTGGTCTGATCTAATCGCTTTGGTTGAATTGGCCAAAAGTTTCACACTGGCTTTATTAAGAGCTATGTGGAAATTTTATTTATAAATGTGGAATGGACATACTCTGAAGATTAGGAAAAAAACATCGTATTTTCTTAGCTTGGGGATTTTTTGTTGGTTTTCATTTCAGTGAGAAAGTAGGGAATTGGTAGATGAGAGGGAGAAAATAGAAAACTCAGAGTAGATTTCAGTGGGGGGAAAACAATAGTTTTATCATTCATTTATCTGCATCTACTTATCTATATAATTTTATACTTTTATTTTTTGTTTACATATTTTATGGAGGAATTAAAGACATTTGAAATAAGAATTAAATAAAATAAATGTTACTGCAGAAGTAAAAAAGAAGTTCAGAGAAAACATAAAAGTAGAAAGTCAAGTTAAGAGAAAAAAGAACACACATATGCAAGTAATAAGGATTTATCAGGTTATTGTAAATTACATTTAAATTTAGCTCTCAGTTTTCTTGAAATAAATTTGGAAAGATGTAGTCGGTGACACAGTTTTGTTATCAGAGAAGTTGCTTGTCATTTGTTTAGGGGAAGTCATACTTCTCCCAGCAATAAGTTAGAAAATGTTTTTCACTTTGTTTTGTATGTAGGAACAGCTGAGGGATTTGGTAGATAATGTCTGAAACAATATTTTAATAAAAATAAGAAGGATAAAATAAAATAGCTGTTTCCTTTAACTCTAAAATGAATGTTGGCCTCATGAAATTATAAAGCAACCACAGGAAGATTATTAAGTGAATAGTTAAGGCAATAAATATGTTGAAATTTTTATTACTTGATATAAGCATAGAAATTAAGATTATGTAAGATGATAAAACATTGTATCTCCTTCAAATAACTATCACTTCATTTAACCAAATTTTCAAGGACAAGGTCATCAGTTTGTTTAACCAAACTTTCAAAAACATGGATAATTTGGGATTGCTGTATTGTCTAATGAAGACTTGGAATGCTTGTATCTCATGTTGTTCTTTGAGGGTGTATGTACTTACTTAAGAAAGCTGATAAGT
Organism: Neogale vison; assembly: GCF_020171115.1. NCBI lineage: Eukaryota > Metazoa > Chordata > Mammalia > Carnivora > Mustelidae > Neogale > Neogale vison. The sequence continues at coordinate 100,346,285 of NC_058096.1, read as the reverse complement.
GCTTGGTGTAGAGATTACCTAATGCTAGCCCTTGCAGAGTTGACTTTTTTCTTCTCCCGGACTGGAGGCCTCTGCCACAACTGTATTATGCCAGATCCTTTGTTAGGCCAAGAAGCATTTGAGCTTGAGCCCCTCTTCGTATTTATTGAGGCAGGAGGTAGTGGAGTAGTGCTGTATGATCTCGCACCTGGCATTGTTCAATCCAGATGTCAGTTGGTATTGGAAAAATAACCCAGAAACCTGGGACAAACTGGGTCCCAATGATCAGTACAAGTTCTACTCAGTGAATGTAGATTACAACAAACTGAAGAAAAGGTCCAGACTTCTAAATGGCATGTTTCACTATAAAGTTGCTTAGAATGAGGGCTTTCAGAAGCTGTCTGCACAATTTTCCACTTATCTAGGAAATATTTCCCCTCTAAATGTACAAAATTGTGTTGGTGTATTGTGTTGGGGTTTACACTGATTAATAAATATCTGAAACATGAAAAAAAAAAAGCTGACAAGCAAGTTGGTATTCTTTAGATAAAACTAGATAATCTGGCTATATGTCCAAAAAGTTGTTGGGTATTTTTAGGGAGGAGAGTGAGGAAAATCTGGAATCAGAGAGTAAGATGCTAACAGTGGTTACCACTGGGAAGAGATAGTTGGAAGCAGTTGTCTACTTGTTGACTTTTCTACATTGCTATCTAGATGGTGGGATTGTGTTCACTTCTACTTCTTTGTTTTTATATAGTTAAAAACTAGTAAATGCTAAAATGAATGAATCAATAAATTACATTAAATTAGGTTATGCTAGGTTAAATGAGGAAGATATTTAGGACACTTATTTGGATGGATACTTCACATTGTTCATATTAGATGTGCTACATAGTCACCGATGTAGGGGAGAAAAATCAAAACTAGAACATAGCACTTATAAAGCTGTTTTACTCTGGAAAATGTGGCATAAATGTGCACTATAAACAATTATATTTTAAAAACACTCTCTCTCAAAAAAGTTCATTTCACTTTACCACACTGATTGCATGTTTACTAGGCACTGGGCGACACAAGAGAAAATATTATATTCCATTTTAAGATTTCCTGCAGGGCTTTCATCAATCTTTTAGAGTAAGAGAATGGCCTCCATTCATGCCCTGGAGCATACCACCTACAGGCCGTCAAACCGTGAGACCTCAAATAGCTTCCTGGAAGCCTCCAAAATCAGCTGCCTTTTGCTCTAATCTAAGCTGAAGGCATTCCTGTTCCATGGTGCTGTCCCCTATTACAGTTTTCTCCTGCACTGCTCCCTTTGCTCTTCACTTTCCACAGAGTCTGTGGAAACTCTGAACATTGCTTTTTACCTCTTGCTTTAAGTAAGTTAATTCCCACAAACGATAGGGCTCTCCCTTTTGTCCTGTCAAGGGCAAGACCAGCCCTGCTTTTTTGGTCAACTTCCCATTTAGAGGTCCGAGGCTCCCTCTAATTTGAAATTACAGGTAATGATTTTTTTTCTTTCTTGGAAAAAATATACATTTCTAATGGTTCTATTAATTATTGCTTTTAATACGCTATGAAAATATTTGTGTGTACCATTCCCTGAATGATGTATTTCACATCTTGGCAAAGAGTGAAATAGATGTTTCCAAAGTTCCTGCAAGAATTTCCTATCCTCAAATTGTTCTAGCTGGCCATTTAGTGTGGGACCTGACCAATGAACCCATTCAAAATGAGGTAGGGAGTTGTGACTGTCCTCACTATACTTAATAACTAATGCCCTGGGAAAGGAAAGGGCTAGAATAGTCCTTAAACCTGAAGGAACTCATCTTGAGTGTCATGCTCTATAAAGTGCTGGGTGGGAGAAAGATCTGAATCTGCTCAGACAGTTGAAAAGAAAAATAATAGGAAAAAAAATTGACAAACAAAGTGCTAAAATCAAAATGACCAATGTGAGAAAGTAACAGAAGGTACATCACTTGTGAATACATTTGGCTTCAAATAATAGATAACCTACGTAAAAGGCCTTCAACAGTAGGTGTTATTATTCTTATAAAACAGAATATCTAGAGGTGGATTTTTGGGTATTGGTTTAATTGTTCAAGTTATTATCAGAGACCAGGATGCTTTCTCTCCTTCTGCTCTGCCATCTGATTCTGCTGATCCTTCTTTCGGTACTTGCTAGCCTCTTGACGACAAGATGGCCACTTATATGCCAAATATTATGCCCATTTTTAAAGAAGAAGGAGAAGAGCAGCCAATGACATCTATCCCCTCTCACCAGGAAGCAAAAATTTATCAGATTTCTCAAGGAAACGTTTATTTATGCCTCATTGGCTCTAGCTGCATCCTGTCGGCAACTTTAAATGTAATAGAAGCTGGAGATCAGGAAACACTCATTGTCTCCCTGGGCCTGGACACGTGACCACTTTAAAGAGGGATCTAGTAAAAGGGCCAGCCAATGGGGAGAATTAGGGTTAGACAATTAGGTGGAATTAGGGGTAGGCAATAACCGACTGATCTCTGGGCTCTTGGAGTCCTTCACTGCTTATTTTTAAAGATTCTAAATTAGGCTCAGACTATTGTATGGAGTCACCATTGATTTTTTTTACATATGCCTAAGATTATTTGACAATGACAGTTTTAGAAATGTGTAGAAAACTAATTCTTGATTCAACTAAACTCTCTTGTGTTGAACTGTGGGGCTCCTTGTCCTGGGAACTGTGGAAAAAGTTGATGTGAGGTATTAGAGACAGCTTTTTCTTTCTTTTTTTTTTCCTTCTGTTTTTGGCACTACCCAATCCAAATGCCTATCTCCTCTTGTTATGGGAATATGGCGGTAACAGTAACTGGCTCATATGTTGTCAATTATAACCATAAATTTTGTTTTAATGCACGTGAGTTAGTTTTTCTGTTTTTATCTCATATTCTAAAGAAAAATCTGTGACCTTGGATTCCTTACCTTATGAAAACATAAAAGAAACTAATTCAGTTAAAAAAATTGTGTTTATAGAGATCAAGTTTAAGAAGGATTGTGTAGAAAGGCAAATCCTACATAGATAATTTAAAATTCTTAATAGCATGGAACATCTAAGGTTAAAACATAAAATTATCTTTTAAAGTTTTTGATTGAAAGATGAATGGGTACTGGTCCCAGAATAGAAGAATAAATCTGTGTGAAAGTTTAAAAAATTGAGATCTTTATCATTTCCAAGATGCATTCCCTCTAGTGGGTGAAAAATATGTTATGAATCTTATCCTTAGTATCAGTACACTTTTAAGGAAACCTGCCAAGACCAGAGGAAATGCCTTTTTATTTGCTAGGATATGTGAATGAATTGGGTGTTTTAGAAAGCAGTGAGATATACATTTAGAACTCTAACAGATAGAATTCAGTGAAAAGAGAGATGTGTTTACCGTCTAGGTTTTTCATAATTACTTCCATAAGTTGGAGCTCACATAACATTCTCTTTCAAAAATCTAGAAGATAATCTGGAAGATAATCATACTTGTTCTTATTTGGAGCATTGAGATATGTGGGCATTTTTATGAAATATTTTAAGCAAGAAGCACATATATATTTTCCTGATATAAAAAGTTATAAAATTTTTCAGAGCATTCCATAAGTTTTGAATTTGAATAAATTATGTCTTATGATGAAATAAGACCTTGTGTATTTCCGTGTGTCAGAAACACTTTTTTAAGGCCAGCTGAGTGTTTCTAGGTTGGGAAGCAGGTTTGCTAATCTTTACTATGCATTGCTGTGCACACCATTACTTCTCTACCCAAGTGAAAAACTCCTGCTATGCAAGGCTCATGCCTCTGGTTGTACTCTATCATCTCTGCATCATTTTCAGCCATGATGGTCCAGTTGCCATTTGTTAAAGTCTTAAGCACTAGCCTCACAGTTATCATTGCCAGTCCATGTCCTGTCACCATTCTGGCTCCAACTCACTGGCCATTCAGTCCTGGAACATCAGTAACTTTTTTTTTTTTTTTTTTTTAAGATTCAGTAGTAATTTGTGAGAGAGAGAGACAGAGAGAGCGAGCGAGCACATGCACATATGGGTGGGCAAAAGGAGAGAGAGAATCTCAAGCAGACTCCCTGCTAAGTGTGGAGCCCAACATGGAGCCCGATCCCACAACCCTGAGATCACAATCCAAACCAAAATCAAGAGTCAGCAGCTCAACTGACTGAGCCACCCAGGTACTCCATGGAACATCAGTAACTTTTACTGAACTAGGGAGAGAGCATTCCAGGAGGAAGGCACAGCAAATGAGAGTTCCTCAGAACTTTATACTTCCCTTCCCTCACATGTGAATCTGGACAGTAGTAGTGACTGTCACATAGGAGGGCTTTAGAGCTGAATCAAATCAACCATGTAAAGTATCTCTCCCACCATCTGGTTGATAGTAAACACTAAACAAATATTTGCTAGTAATATTAAGAATGAAAGTAGAATAAGTTGTTCTTTTTGGAAGGAAGACTTGAGATACAGGTATTTAACTCTACATACTGACACAAATTTACTTATACACTGTCAAAACAGTTCAAACAAATTATTTGGCACCTACTGTGGGTAAGGGAGTGTGCTGGATAGTGTGGAAGGCTAAAGAAATATTTAGGGACTAAGATCTCTATTTTATAGTTTGCATTTTACTTCTGTTATTTATTACTACTTTGTCTCACTACCTATTTTAGAAGTTACTTCCCTAAGTGTGGGCCTGCACCCATACACACAGTCATACACTCTCAAACACGTATCTCTCCTTTTATTTTCCCTGAGTTTGGCTACTTGGAGATTCAGTATACATGGCTTTTCTTGGGTGATGACCTTATAAATCATTTGAATCACAGTTGGTATTTCTGAACATTTGAAATGCTCACGGCAAGAAAGACTTCACATTTCTGAAAGAAAGGCTGTCACAAACACTGAACTTTATTGGAAAAGGAGCCAGATGCTAATGGAAAACATAAATGTTATCCAAGAAAAGTTTTGCATTTGTATGTTAAGAATAGTTTTTGTACCTAATAGCTACATGTGGCTACATTTCTTTTCTTGGCGTAGGTGTCCACTTCCAAGGAAATGATGACTGAAATGTTAGAAATGCAAAATTAATTAACACCTTGTATAGTTCATTTGGCTCCTGTGGATTCAGTAATGGCTTTATTTGTATATAACTGTGTCTGTTGGTTATTTTTGACAAGTTGGGACAAAATATCTGCTCTACACAATTTCTGAGTTTTTGATGCTGCTGAGAATAACTGCAAGGATAAGAGGTGGTGAAAAGAGAATGAGAGACTGTAAATGTTATTGTGAGGGATTATGCTTCTATTTGTACCGATTATGTGTCAATCTGGGTTTTTATTAAAAGGGAGAGGATATTTTAAGGCTAATGGCTTCTTTTATAAAAACAAAGTTAAAGAACATGATTTATTTCAATTACAGTTTTTCCCAAAACATAAAGATTTCACCCTTAAAGATGTTTTTTATTACTGGATTGCTAAAGACAGTGTCCTTCAATAATGTAAGAGTGATCTAAATACAACATTTGAAAAAAGGGCCATGAAAGCTCACCTTCACTGTGTTATCTATTATTCAATTATTCTTTTGTGTTCATTTCACTTGCCACTTTCTCTTGAGACAAAACAGTGCCTAAACTATCCCAAACAGGAGGAATTCTTCTTTAAACCTAAGTTTCTCTGGATAAAACACCGTTTGTTCTTGTGTACAGAATAAAATAAAAGTACATTTTGGTATGTAGTTGTCAGGCAGATTGCAAAACAAATTTCATCAAGTTTACAGCATGCAACTCTACAGTAAGAGTTATTCCCCAATATGAGAATGACCTCCTTTTATATGTGTGTATATATGTGTACATGCATATAAATGTGTGTGTGCACATAAATATGAATATATATGCTAATGTAGTGTATTTGTGTATGTTTAAGTCTTGAAAAGGTTTATTGATTATTTGTAGGATTTCTAAATTATTATTTTAAATAGCATTATTATTTGATCTGCCATTATAAGTTGGAAATATTTGAGTAAATGATTGGTACATGAAGTATCAGAATTTGATATTGTGAAATTTGAAGTGAATTATCATGGGTAATTGACCTTGGAAATGCAATGTGTGTTAAATCTGGTGATAGATTCTGAGAACATTATTAAAACAGAGAAGGACTAGTGTTTATTTATTCATTCAGCATTTACTTAGTACCTATCAAGTGCCAAATACTGTGCTTGGTTCCAGAGTAGCAAGATGCAGTTGCCCTGGTTTTCCACTGTCTGTCACGTATCCCCTCCTTCCCTTGATATCAGCCTCCTCTCTCTTTGAATCAGCTCCCCCTCACCTTTCGGTCCTGTTGGGGAATGGTCATGAAGGCAATGTCCTCTGAGCCCACGGTGATAGGATTAGGTTGACTTAGGTTGAGCTAATCATGGTACTTGGCACAGTGACAAATTCCTAGATGAGCCTGTGACCCAAGGGGATTATTTTGTGGATGTTTGGGGAGAAAGGTTTGCTTTCCTTTAGAGTTGCTAACCTGAGGTCACATAATCCAGGGGCTATCAGTTAGTGAACTGTTTCCCACTAGTTTCTCTGTTAGGACTGGATTTCTATCACTTGTAGTCAAAAGTCCTGATTAATAAAATTATAGATACAACCATCTATAAAATATGGTTCTAGCCCTTAAGTAATTCCATCTGATTTGACAGATTTATAAAGCAACAGTTTCAGTGTAAGACGAAAAGCACTATTTGTGGTATGTACACAGTGTAATGGAACCAGGCAGGAGAAAGAAATGTGCCCTAAGGGGATCTGTGAAGGTTTCAGAGAATGATATTTGAGCTGGGTGTTAAATTTTGTGTGGAGAGCCACCAAGGCAAATGAAAGAAAATGAGTTATTAAAATGAAAGAGATAGGTAGCACGTAAAAGCACAGAAATCAGAAAGTACATGGTGTGTTCAAGGATTATAAGAAGTTCATGAACTGTGAAGAGGAGTGGATGAAAGATGCAGTGGAGGTCTGCCAGTTGGGTGATTAGGTTTTGATAGAATTTGAAAAGTATGTACCTGTGGAAAAAAGACATGTCACCTGTCAAACTCACAGACATAACTCTAATGTTGGCAATGAAAAAAATCCTGATATAACAGAGACTTTAAAAATAGTTAACACTGAGTGTTAAATATCTCTCAGAATTTCCTTGTCTTCTCCTCTATGTGTCAGTCAGGCTCAGACTTTTCACATGCCCACCTGAGTCATGAGTGAAGGGAAATTAGAAGGGGCAAAAAGGACAAATTATAAATGATAGGTAATTGAGGGAGTCTTGATCAGTTCAGGCTGCTATAACAAAAATACTGGAGATTGTGTGGTTTATAAACAATAGAAGTTTATTTCTCAGAGTTCTGGATGCTGGGAAGCCCAAGATTACAGCACCAACAGATTCAGTATCTGGGGAGAGATTGCTTCTTGTATCACAGACAGTTGTCTTTGGGCTGTGTTCTCAGGTGGTGGAAAATGAGAAGTCTGGTCTCTTCAGCTCCTTCCAAGAGTGCTACCTTCATGACTTAATCACCTCCGAAAGGCCATACTTCCTAACACCATGACATTGGAATTAGGGTTTCAACATATGATTGGGGGTGTGTGTGTGTGTCCCAAACATGCAGCCCATAACAGACTATCTTCAGAAAAGTGAAAGAATGGAAAGAAAAAGAGAGAGGGGAGAAAAAACACCAGTGGAAATTGAATTTTAGGAGTTTTTCAGCATTTTAAACCTATGAGCCTAGTAGCTAGAGACCAGAGACTGTAGGTAGCTATATTATGTTAATGAAAAAAAAATTAGAAAACTGTATTTAATGCCATTGCTGTGTTTTTTGAGTGGAAGTTTCCCTTTGCTGCCTCTTCTGGAGATATTAATAAATATTTTTCAATGATTTTCTTTCACTGTTATTGAATATGTGTTTCTTTTGAATGGGACACTTGATAAGGCTGTCCAGTTTTTATCAGCTTATATAAAATAAAAGACTTCTCTATATGTCTTCTGTTGAGAAAAGGTTAAGTACACATTTTAAATCTTTAGCTTAGCAGGGCTAATTACATAAAAGTACGTGATGCTTAATTTTATGTTCCAGTCTGGGTAGGCCACAGGACCTAGATGTACTACAAGGTATTTTTAGATGAAATTAACATTTAAATCAGTAGACTTTGAATAAAGCAGATTACCATAATGTGTTGGGCCTCATGTAATAAATTAAAAGCTTTAAGAGAAAAAAAAATGACTGATGCTCCCAGAGGACTTGTGTATTTTCTCCAATGCCTCTATTCTAAGCTCAGTCCTCTTGATCTTAGAACTCTGATGGTGAGAGCAATCAGATGAGAATTCCAAGGAAAATCTCTTTAAAGAACATGGGAATGGTTCTTTCCTAGTTTCTGGTCTAAGCACCTTCTGAAGACTGAGTGTCCTCTGAGCAGAGAGTAGAGCCAGGCACATCTAAATGAACTAGAGAAGGTAGTATCAAAATAAGGTGAGTCTAAAAGGCGGATGAATCCCAGGGGAAGGAGCTACCTGAATTGAAAAGATTTAAGTGTCTTACCTCCAAAAAGGACAAGTTTAAACCCTTGACATTAGCACAGTATTCCAAAAATGCCATTGTTTTAATCTCGATGACCATAAATGTTTTTCTCACGTTCAGGCTTTATTGGTGGGTTTAGGAGGGTGGATGAAGGAAGGTGTGCATTCCTTACAAAATCCAAGGTAAATTTTACATGCCTGGAAAAGTCAATATGTATCATCTGCTTTCCTAAAAAATTCCATGATTCTGTTAAAGTCTTCAAGTTTCTTTCTATCCACATCGAATTTTTTTCTGTCTTGCCTTTCACTATAGTACTCCTTAATGACATTGGCTATAGAATGGTTGGAAAGAATGTAATTAATTTAGACTCATGAATAAATTTTGAGTATACTTCCTGAACTCACAGAAGAGCTTAAATTTTTTTTAGACAGGGCCCCTGGGTGACTCAATCAATTAAGCATCTGCCTTCAGCTCAGGTCATGATCCCAGGGTCCTAGGATCAAGTCCAGCATCAGGCTCCCTGCTCAGCAGGGAGTCTGCTTCTCCCTCTACCCATCCCCCCATTTGTGCTCTCTCTCTCTCTCTCATGCTGTCTTTCACATAAATTCTCTCTCAAATATATAAAATCTTGAAAAAAAATTTTTTAGATGGGGTTTCCAGTCTTCTAAGAAGCTCAGATCACTAAACTAACATTACCAAGTGTCTTAGAGATAGTTATTCAGGCATATCCAAGATATATTTAAAGCACAAATATAAAATGTTATGTAAACTTTGTATAATGTGTGGTAATCTGGATCCAGTATTAAACAAAGAGTAGAAATAGGCAAAGAGAGCTAGCTTTCCAGAAATTTACATTATTCTTCATTATATCTAGTATTGTACTAAATACAATCTTACACCCAAATTAGCACTCAGATATTTTTGGAATAAAATTTTAAAACAAAAAAAGCTTCATCATTTCAAGCTGATTCTGGTGGTTTTTATACTGATATGGAGAATTATCTTCTGAATAGTTCTGTGTACACACTCAGAATTTTACAGCATGCTTTTTAATAAAATAAAAGAACATTTTCTGTACTCCCTAATGATATCAGCAATCGATGTCTATTTGCTATGTCTTCATGTAAGCACTTTTGTAGCATCCACTGTTTGCCCAGCTGGGAATGAGTGGCTTTATTTAGGAAAGTTCCTGAAGCAATGCTGAACCTTTATGACCTCTTTGAGAGAAAGGAACAGCAAATCCCCCTGGTATTATTATTAGGGAAGAATACTGGTGAAACAATGCAACAGACTTTCTTTTCATAGAAAAAAATAGCCTTATAATTGGAAAAATATTTGGGGTGTTGCTGACCCTACAAAAGATAAAGATTAAACTCCAAAATAAACATGACCTTACTCAGACAGTACTTTAAAACATTTTGTTCTTATTTGCAATCACTTTTCTCATAGACATGCCATAAATACTATAATAATATAGTTATGTAATATATGGCAGTAATATAATTTAAATATATAATACAATTAAGGGAGATATAATAATCACTCACAAATTATCAATTTTTGAGTGCAGACTGTGCGTAGGGAAAGGCATTAAGCCCATTATAGTGTCATTTTATTTATTGCCCTGAACAGTTATATAAAATAAATTTTATTATCCACCTTTAAAAGATAAGGAAATTTAGACATAGTGAAGTTAAGTAATCTAGCTAGAGCAATATAACTAGTAAGTGTATGGGGTTGGAAATCTGAGCCAGATCTGTGATTCCAGAAGCTGTGCTTTTTAGTTAGTAAATATCTATCATCACCATCATCATTGACGACTTGCAAAATAAGTAAATAAGCAAAAATAAAGCAAAACATGAAACCTAGATGCAACATGATAGAAACATTTTTGTTTATCAAGTAACAAACAAGAGAATAGATTTTTCTGAAAGTAGAAGTTTACTGAATGTGCCAGTATATAAAAACCCCAAAAGCAAGTTCTGTAAACATAGTTTTTTATTTTGGGTACATTACTGGTGACTTTTCTTCTCCTAGCAGCAAACTTAACTTTTAAAAATCTGGGAACAATGAATACTAGTACTAAGATTATAATATTTGATAACTATTCATGTTTTCTGCCCATTTTTTGACATGATTATTTGTTTTGTGTGTGTGTTGAGTTTGAGGAGTTCTTTATAGATCTCGGATATCAGCCCTTTGTCTGTAGTGTCATTTGCAAATATCTTCTCCCATTCGTGGGTTGCCTCTTTGTTTTGTTGACTGTTTCCTTTGCTGTGCAAAAGCTTTTGGTCTTAATGAAGTCCCAAAAGTTCATTTTCACTTTTGTTTCCTTTGCCTTTGGAGACATATCTTGAAAGAAGTTGCTGTGGCCGATGTCGAAGGGGTTACTGCCTATGTTCTCCTCTAGGATTCTGATGGATTCCTGCCTCACGTTGAGGTCTTTTACCCATTTCAAGTTTATCTTTGTATATGGTATAAGAGAATGGTTGAATTTCATTCTTCTACACACAGCTGTCCAATTTTCCCAGATTCTTCTCCAATGAAGTCATACAAATGACTAACAGACATATGAAAAAATGTTCACCATCACTAGCCATCAGGGAGATTCAAATTAAAACCACATTGAGATACCACCTTACATCAGTTAGAATGGCCAAAATTAACAATATAGTAAACAACAAGTGTTGGAGAGGATGTGGAGAAAGGGGAACCCTCTTACACTGTTGGTGGGAATGCAAGTTGGTGCAGTCTCTTTGGAGAACAGTGTGGAGATTCCTCAAGAAATTAAAAATAGAGCTTCCCTATGACCCTGCCATTGCACTACTCGGTATTTACCCCAAAGGTACAGATGTAGTGAAAAGAAGGGCCATGTGTACCCCAATGTTTATAGCAGCAATGGCCACGGTCGCCAAACTGTGGAAAGAACCAAGATGCCCTTCAACAGACGAATGGATAAGGAAGATGTGGTCCATATATACTATGGAGTATTATGCCTCCATCAAAAAGGATGAATGCCCAATTTTTGTATCAAAGTGGACGGGACTGGAGGAGATTATGCTGAGTGAAATTAAGTCAAGCAGAGAGAGTCAGTTATAGTATTCTTTTGCTTATTTGTGGAGCATAAGGAATAACACGGAGGACATGGGAAGATGGAGAGGAGAAGGGAGTTGGGGGAAATTGGAGGGGGAGACGAACCATGAGAGACTGTGGACTTTGAGGAACTAACTTGGGGGTTTTGGAGGGGAGGGGAGGTGGGAGGTTCGGTGAGCCTAGTGATGGGTATTAAGGAGGGCATATATTGCATGGAGCACTGGGTGTGGTGCAAAAACAATGAATTCTGGAACATTGAAAAGAAATTAAAAAAATAAATAAAAATTGAAAATATACTTGATAACTATTTTCTATTTTTATTTGATTCTATTATCATCTGAACTAAAAAGAAAGAGTATTTTTCCAGATTTATGAGTCTAATTTATTAATCCATGCTTGTCTTCTAAGTGGGATCAGATATTATATGTTGCTACTATATTTGAAATTCATGCTGAAATTCTATTTAGTTTAGAATTATATACAGTTGGCAAGCTATGCACAACACTGTAAAGGGGTATTATATATAGAGTTCCCTCTGTCAGAACGTGTTTTAAATTCCACAACAAATAAAAACCATGCCCTGGCAGGAAGGTTACTGATGAGTAAATATTTTAGTTTTGCAGAGATTTCAGTTCATTTATTCATTCATTCATTCACTCATTCATTCATTCTCATGCATTCATTTATTTTAGTATTTATTTGGCCTCTACTTGATACTAGGTTCTGTCATAGGTGATTAGGATACATTAACAAACAGAATAAGCTAAAATCTCTACTTTGTGAAGTATACCTTCTATGAATAAGATATGTCTTAAACATGCCAAACTCCTGTTTACAATATACCTAGACCAGAGACCATGGGACAGCAAACTTTTTCTGTAAAAAAACAGTGATAAATATTTTAGAATTTGTGGGCCTTGTTGTTTCTGTTGCAACCACTCAACTGTCATTATATGACAGGTGTACGCAGTAGGTAAACAAATGTGGCTAAATTCCAATAAAGCTTTATTTCCAAAATAGGCAGTGGACCTAGACTACTTATACATGATCCCGTCTAGGCCTCTGACTCTGATAACTTGAAAAATCAAGAGCCAGACACAAAGCTACATAATGTGAGAAGTTACATTAAGGGTTAACCCAGTAAACTCCTTCATTTTTTAGGTGAATTAAATGAGGTCCCAAGAGGTTGAGTGATTAGCTTAAGGTAACGAAGTAAACTTGTGGCAAAACCAAGACTCCATCCATAGCCCCTGACTCCTACTATACTTTTTGCTTCACTCTATTGCCTCTACTGTGCTGTGAGTAATAAGACTTGTTATGATATCATTGTAACATATATAAAAGAACATTTTTATTGAGTTTCCTGAGGTCCAGATATCATTACTATGAAAAGCTCACCAGTCTAACAACTATGTAACCATGAACTCCACCACTATTGTCATCACACCTCCACCATCACCATAATAACACCATCACCACCATCGCTACCATCACCATCACACCTCCATCTCCAACACAGTTATCACCATCACCATCACACCTCCATCTCCACCACCACCACCAACACCATCATTATCAAACCACCACACCCACTCCACTACCATCACCACCATCACTATCAAACCTCCATCTCTGCCACTACCACCATACCATCCTACCTCCATGGCCACTACCACTATCACACCATCACTATTATCACAACCATCACACCACCACCTCCACCATCATCATCACGTCACCACCACCATCGCTGTCCCACCATCACTTCTACCAACATCACTTTGATCACCATCATTGTTACCATCTTTACAATACCAGAAACAATGAAAGCCCACTAGGAACACACTCAGTTACAAAGCTTGGTTAATTTAACTTGGTGTTACAGAGACTGAGAATGCCTAGAACAGTCGCTATGAAAGCACCTCAGTAAGGGAAGGTTGGGAAGCACTTCTTACAGGGTATGGATATGAGATGATGATTCTAAGGATGGGCTACAAGGCAGAAACTCATTCTGAATTGGACGCTATCAAGAAACAGGAGTGGTGGAGTGCCTGGGTGGCTCAGCCAGTTAAACGTCTGCCTTCAGCTTGGGACATGATCCCAGGGTCCTGGGATCGAGTCCTACATTGGGCTCCTTGCTCAGCAGGGAGCGTGCTTCCCTCTCTGCTTGCTTTCCCTGTGCTTGTGTTCTTTCTCTGTCTCTCTTTGACAAGTAAATAAAATATATATAAAATATAAATAAAATATAAATTGTCCTGGTGAAGAAGCAGTCATCACTCAGGTTAGTCAGAAGTGGGGAAACTAGTTATTTTGGTAGTTGTGAGCAGCCTTCCCACTATCTCCTTCCAAGCATCTGCTTTTCACTTTCTTACTTGCATTTTCTTATGCCAAAAGCAATAGAGGTCCAATGTTGAAAAATTATAAAATTCAGGCAGAGAGAGAAGAAAATTAAATCCACCATCCAGAGATAACCATAAAGAACAACTTAATGTGTATCACTTTTCTGTATATAAATGCACATGTGTATATTGGTACAGGATTAAGATTATTCTATATATTTTGCAAATTAACAAATTTTCCTAAAACATAGCATCATTTTTAATGGTCTGAAAGATATTTCAATGTGTGATTATGTCAAATTTATTTAATCACTTATTTTTTATTATATATTTAGAAGATGATTTCCAGCTTTTTGTTAGTATTAAAAATGTATGAAAATATTTGCATATTAATTCCTAGAAATAAGAATATTAGGGCAGAGTACATGTACATTTTTAAGGCTTTTAAAAAATCCTGTTAAATTAAAAAAAGTCTTGTTAAATTGCCATCAGGAAATTTGTATGTATTTTTACTCACACATGCAATGTATGAGAGTATTCCTAACATCCCCAACCCATTCCCATTTTATTGAAAACTGTCTCCAGCATAATATCCTAAGAGCATAGTTTTGCTTAGGCCTTACTATGTAGAATTCATTTATATTTCAAGACAATTCCATAAACTTTTATTGTGTGTGCTGCGTGGGCCAGTCACTGTGCTGGGTACTGAATATACAAAGTTGAAGAATCTGTGATTTTCCATGAAGTCAGCATTTTGTCACAGTCTGGATACATGATCATCAATTACTTTTAGAGACAAAGAGAGAAGGTAGGTAAATCTGGTTAGATGAGCTTTTATTGGAGGAATGCTGTATTTATTTTGTGGTACCTAATATAATCAATTCACTGAAAATAACTTATCATCTTGGGTGTGTGACACAAGGATTAACATTTTCTCCAAATATTTAAGACTTAAATTTGACATAAGGTAATATAACTTTTGTCTGATCCATTCTTACTATTCTTTTTAAAAATATATTTTATTTTTATTTATTTAATTGTCAGAGAGAGAAAGAGAATACCAACAAGCAGAGTGGTAGGCAGAGGCAGAGAGAGAAGCAGGCTCCCTGCTGAGCAAGCAGCCCGATGCGGGTTTCTATCCCAGGACCCTGGGATTATGACCTGAGCTGAAGGTAGATGCTTAACTGACTGAGCCACCCAGACGTCCCAATTCTTACTATTCTTAACTACAAATACATACTGGGCTTCTAGGAAAGTATTAGTAATCACATTAAATACATTACTGGCTTAGGGGCAAGCATTGAACTAATTATTCTGGACAAAAGTCTTTGTTTCTGTACTGTTCAAGGAGGCCCACATGTCAAGTTACTACCCAAATGATTGCAATGCAACTATTAATAAGTGGGATTGCACTGGTTATCTTGAGAATAGTACTTCACATTGAAAAGCAAAAGTAAAATTGGAGTAGATAATTGCAAAGTAAGACAATTGAAAAAAGTATTTTCTGCTTCACTTTCAAGGCTGAGGATAGCTCCGTTATTAGTCTGATTCTTGTTTCCTACTAAACAAGCAGAAACTTAGGCAATATGCAAATATTTTGAAGTTGAATACAGTGTCCACTTCTCATTTCACTATCATACCTTATTTTTACAATTCACTGAATGCCAATGAATACTGTTAGACTTTTGTACTAACAGCTGTGGCTATTTTTTTAAACTGAAATAGTCTCATACTTTTAAAAAGATAATTTCATTTGATATGTATCTATATTCAGAAGTGGAATATATCCACTAATATTACATTTAGATTGTTTTCTCAATACCTGCTTTTGCTTTTTGAATTGTAGTTGATTTCTTCTCATGAAACTTATTTAGTTGTAATGACCTGTTTTTGAAACAAATCATGTAATGACTGTAATTCGTATTCTTTACAGGTAGTTTATTTTTTGAAGTAGCATTGAATCATTCTAAAAAATTTGGATTTAAAAATAAAACATAAAATGCACTCAGCACGTTAAATATTATTCATTTGTTATACTTTCATTGTGCTCACATTGTTTTAATGTAATGTTCTATGTAACATATTCATCAATTATAATAAAGATGAACTTTATTATGTCCAGGAAATCATAATTATACATAACATGTATAAGTCTTATTCCTCCTTTCCACTGTTATGCTTTCCAAATTGCTACTTTGTAACTTCAAGTGACAATAAAAATTACCACTGGCTATTCTGAATTTTAAATATGCTAATAAATTAATTGAATTGATTTTGTTGCTTTTATTTAACTTTCCATGTTTGGTGTGTATAGAGTGGTAAAAGTTCAAAGATCTTGATCTGAATCATTACTGACCCAATTAGGGATGGCCCTAATTGTTTAATTTTGGTATTATATTTTACAAATGAAGTTAGTTTGAGGTAACTTGGGTCCTCTGCTATTCTTTTAGTTTTTCATTTTGACTTAACAAATGCTTATTGGCATTTGCTAATTGGCATTATTGCTGCTCTGCACAAGACATGCCATGTGGGAAAGGACTATGCTTTCCGATTTTCATGTAAAATCCATCTTTTTGCAAAATCTTTCTCTCTTCTTTTCTCTTTACACATGCACACACACTTGCACCACATATACAGTTTAATTAAAAAAATTTCTTTTTAAGAAGCTTATCAGTTTGCAGTAAACTATATTTTTGGTGTGGGTATAGTGCTGTAAGTTTTGCAAATACAAAGGATCCATGATCAAGATACAGAGGGTTTCATCCTAAAAGAAGAAAAAAATATCCTTGTGCTACCTCTTTGTAATCCACCCCTCTTACACTCTAATCCCTGGCAATTGTTGATCTGTTCTCTGGCTGATGGTCATTGTCTTTTCCACAATGTCACATAAATGAATTCATCCAGCTTATAGTCTTTGGGTATTGCCTCTTTCCTTTAGTGTAATACATCTGGAATTCATTCATGTTGAAAAATACCAGTAATTTGATATTTTATTGCTAGTAGTATTGCACTGAATGCATGTACAACAATTTTTACCAGGAGGAACATTTTGATTGTTTCCGATTTTTTAGGTATTATGAAGAAAATACTTTTAAACATTATCTTACAACTGTTTTTGTGAACTTAAATTTTCATTTCTTTTGTGTAAATATTGATGAGTGGGGTTGTTGGGTCATGTGGCAAGTGTATGTTTAACTATACAAGAAACAAACCATCTTCCAAAGTGGCTATATCATTTTGCATTCCAGCCAGCAATGTGTGAGAGTTCCAGTTGCTCCATATCCTTGCCAGACTTGATATTGTCAGTCCTTTTGCTTCTTGCTGTTCAAATAGATGTGTAATGGTGTCTCACTGGGACTTACATTTTTGCCTTCCTAATGATTTGTGATACTGAACTTAAGATTAGATACTGAACTTGTAGATCTTTGGTGAAGTGTCTATTGAAATCTTTTGCCCATTTTTAAAATTGGGTCTTTTTTTAATGTTGAATTTTGGGAATGCTTTACACATTCTAGACACAAGTTCTTGGCCATATATGTGATTTGTAAATAAAACCTTCTAATGTGCCTTTTTTTTTTTATACGATTACCAATGTCTTTCAGAGATTAAAAGTTATTTTTTTTTAAATAAAGCCCAATTTAACTATTTTTATTTTATGGCTCATGCTTTTGGTGTTATACCTAAGGACTCTTTGCCTAATCCAATGTCTCAAAAATGTTCCCCTAATAAATTCTTGTAATTGTGTTTTAGGGTTACTTACTGTTCAAGTCAGCCTTGCTGGTCTGTTAGATCCTTGAATATCTAGGTTTCTATCTTGATCTACCATGCCTTTAAGTAAAAAGTACTTTGTATATTCTGGAGTGCTATAGGCTACTTAGCTATGTGATCTTTCACAGGTCAATTAATTGTTTGGGCTCCAATTTCCTCATGTATAAATCTGGGAAAACACAAAATGCTGTGCAAATATCTTATGACCACAACCTTCTTCCGTGTTTCTGGAGTTCTCTATACCTCTGTTCTTTCTAGCATAGTAAAATAAAATATGGTGCTTAAGAGTTTTGGAGCCAAGTATGTCTGGCTTTGGAAAGCTCTGGCTATGGCACTTACTAGCTGAGAGAATTTGGGAAGACTGAGTCATTAAGTTTCCTTACCTGTAAATTGAGTCTAGTACTTCATGAATGAGATGATTCTCTTAATGTGTTAAATATGAGGACTGACACTCTAGTTTTTCAGTGAATTTCTGTTGGTGATGGTGGTTGGTATTGGTTGCAGTTGTTTCTTCTTCTTCTTTCTTCTGTTTTTTTGTTTTGTTTTGTTTTGTTTTTTGTTTTTTCCTGGAACTATCTCCTGCTCCTCTCACTTTCCTTCAGTCACTGAAATCACATGGCTACACAACAGGAGCTAAAGTTCTCTCCTTACTGCCAGTCTTGCCTGCTGTTGATCACTGTCCCAGGTACCCTCACAATATATCCTTACTTGCATGGACTTTTCCTTGTCAATTATATTTCTGATGACAGTCATCACCAATCCTGGTACCAGACATCACATGCTCCAGACACTAAACTCCACCTGCTCAATCTGTCCCTCTCCATCATCCACTTTGCCCTGATGTTCCCTCCAGGTTAGCACTGACACCTAATACCCAGCTCATAGCTCCTCCCAGAGTTGCCTAACCTCCATGCTCCCATTGTGAAACTGTCTCAGAACATCTATTTTGCCTCTTTCTGAAGCTTTCATTTAAGTTGTCAGTTCTTCCTAAAAACTTGTTAGTTAAAGGGTGTCTGGTGGCTCAGTCCATTAAGCATCTAACTCTTGATTTGGTTTGGGTCATGATCTCAGGGTTGTGAAACTGAACCCACACCTGGGTCTGTGCTGTGTTTGGAGCCTACTTGGGACTCTTTCTCTCTCCCTCTCCCTAAGACCATCTTTCCAAAAAATAAAAGTAAAAAAATAAGTAAATAAATAAACTGTTAATTAAAAAGCAAATAAGCAAAACATATCCTGAATTTATCATTGGTTTCTACTTACCCAGAACAGAAAATTTCTCATTTAAGTCTAGGAAGTTCTTAACAGACCGTATATATAACCTTCAGCCCCTCTTGATTTAAATGGCTGCTATGAAGGAAAGTTATGTTGCTTAACATAGGGTACCTCTGCCTTCTATTTTCAATTGAATGGGATCAAGAAAATTATATGGTAACAATAATGTGAACAAAATAGGTATTGAAAAGTTCCAAGTACCAGATTTGTGGGTGTGTGAAGACAAAGCTTGACTATTTAAGCTATAAAACCAACTACTGAGTTGTTTAGGGATTTATTGTCTCAGGTCATGTGAGAGTTCTTTTGTGAAAGGTCTTTTATTTGTTTGGGAGAAGTATTGCTTACATTGTTCTGTAGTGTTTTGAATGCCACCATTTTCTTTCTTTGTAAAGACAGGAGTTTTCTGCGTGTTTTGAAGCCTGTTTTCATCTTCTTTTATCTCTTCTCACTCTCAAAACTGAACTAAGAATGTGAAAGATATAGCATTTCCCTTTGCCTCCCCACCTGAGAGCTGTGATTTTTCTGAGGAAAAGATAGAAGTGCCCTTTGATTACTGTGAAGGGGCAATTGTGACATCTTCCTGGAAAGTTAAGCACAGGGAGAGATCAAATGCTTTGGTTTGAAGCCCATTGTGTGTGTTCACAGCACACGTGAGAAAAATGTAAAACCAAAGAAAAACCACCTGTATAGAAGTAAACTAAAATCCAAATGATAATGGAGCAGAACTAAAATCTATGGAAACTTAAGGAAGAAATCATATACCCTAAATTGCTGGAAGATGGAAACTACTAATTTTTCTTCAAGTATATTGATATGTTAAAAAGCAACAGCTAGAATTCCCTTGGTGGGCTCTTGAACTCAGTTAGGTCCTGCCTGCAGTTTCCTAGAAGGTCTCTTTTGGAACCATCTGCTGCCTTGTAGGTAAAGGTGAAGTCAAATTGGATATCTGTTACCTTATTGAGTCAGTGCTGATGGAGTGCTAGGAATTCATATTATGAGTCAAAGTGGGGCTACATTCATTCATTCATTATCCTACCCCAGGGGAAAGTTAAAAAGTGTTTTTTTAAAAACAAAATCATGTCCAATCCATTGAAGTCTTCTGTTAGCTCAGGCTGGCCTGTGTTGTCCTTTCTTTTATTCTTCTGGCTCTTATCACTTGTTCACACCTTGTGTTCTCTTTCACTTTGGGCTCATTTTGTGATGATGATACCATTTGAGCTATGGTTTTTATAATTCACGTCACTTTGGTGTTTATCAAAGCTGCCTCTTAGGAAGGTAATATCCCAGTGTTTGGATGGGCAGAGCACCTAGCTCTATATTGGGGATTTTCCCACTGCTAATGGCTCAGGACTCTATGATACAAGATACCAAGAGCTTTCAAGGAAGTAAGATACAGGATAAGACCTACCACACTGTTTGATAAATGTCTTAAAATTGAGGTAAAGTTCACAGATGCTTGTTCTTGTCTCTTGTGGTGATGCCTCTGCTCTTTAGAATGAGTTGTCAGTTGTGAAGGAATGTGGGAAATATTTAAAAGTATGGGCAGTGAGTTTAGATTTTTCTTCTCTTAGTTTCTCCTGTGTACTGTGCCAAGTACTGTCTAAGTGCTTGGTATACATAAACTCATCTAATTTTCTTAAGAATTCCACGAGGCTAATTGCTTTCCCATCTTGCAGATAAATGATTTGAGGTATTACATGATATAGCTCAAAAGAAAAAAACAAAGGTCTTATAATCTCCTAAAGTTCTTCAAGTTACACTCGCTCTATTCTCTCTACTTTACACCTTAGCACTCTAGGGAGATCATGTCTAACAAGATGGGTTCCACTACTGACATCCTATCCTTGATTGTCCTGTCCCTGAATCTGTTAAGTGGCAGAACTCTCAGCTTTGCTGCTAAATAAATGTGTGCCCCGAAGGATGGAATGGGGTAGTTAGTATCAAAGGGAGGAAGTATCAAGGTAACCTTGCTGTATTCCTGGAGCAAAAATGCATCATTTGTTCTATTATAATGATTAAAGGGACCATGTATTGAAATGCATTAGAACCATCTAGCCTTATTCCTCTGTCTCCTAACCCCACACTCCATTCTTGACTGCCATATTTTGTTCACTTTCTCTTAACATCTCTTTGGCTGTACTCTAGTCTCTGATATAGGAGTTCTGACTCCTGGCCTTCAACTTGACTTTGACAATTTCAGATTTCTGCCTCAACTAAATACTGGCTTTAGCCCCTTGTAATCTAATTGTTCTTAGCTAATCCTGCTGCCCTTGCAGATGACTGCCCCCCGAATTCAAGTCAAGCCTGGCTTCAAGTTCTGTACTTTTTTTTGTTTTAATATTTTATTTATTTATCTGACAGAGATCACAAGTAGGCAGAGAGGCAGGCAGAGAGAGAGAGGGGGAAGCAGGCTCCCCAGCGAGCAGAGAGCCCAGTGCGGGGCTCGATCCCAGGACCCCGGGACCACAACCCGAGCCGAAGGCAGAGGCCCCAACCCACTGAGCCACCCAGGTGCCCCCAGGTCTGTACTTTTAACACTGGTCTGAAACCGATGGTTTTGCTAAAAACCAAATAATTTTTCACCAAACTTTGTTCATTACTATGAAACTGGCTTCAGTGTTGTGGGCACTAGGAGTGCTGTGCCTTCCTATGGAAGGGAAATGAAGCCATGAGGCTGACAATGATGGCTGGTGAGTAAGAGCATGGCTCCCTGTCTAGTTGACTCCAGCCATATACCTAATCTACTATCTCAAGTCTTCTACTTGGTTTCATGGGGATTTCAAGTAGCATCCAGAAATCCATGCCTCTTTGGCAATTTATATTCAATAAATGAAGGAGAGCAATATTTTTTATCATGCAGATCAAGACCAGATTATCTAATTAATTGACTGATTTTAGAACTCTGCCACTAATTAAATGTGTGATCTTGGGTAAATTAATTTACTTTTCTTTGCTTCTATTTGGAGAAATATGTAAAATATTGTGGAAAAAAAAAACGTGCACACCAACCATTTTTTAAATGTTAGCTTTTGTTGAGCTACAAAGAGAGCTAGAAGGTCTTAACGATGACTAGAATTATCCTATAATGGAAATATCTCAGGCAGAAAAATAAGTGGAGGGGGGTTCGAATACTGACTCAATGTCTGTAAAGCCTTATTATTTCATCTAGTCTGAATTTTATGATTTGTAACTTGAGCATAATGCTATCAATGTTGTCACATTTTGGTAAAGATTGGAAAGTTGAGCTATAGGAAGCACCTAGGTTAATGCTTAACATATAGTATGTCTAGTAAATATTAGTTGTTATAATTATTGCTGATAGTAATAGCTTTTCCAAGGAAGTCTGAACTTAATCTTAAAAACATTGGAAAAATCACTGAAAGTATTTGAGAAGGAGCATGACATAATCTCCTTTGTGGTTTCATGACCACTCTGACTATAGTTTGAGAATAATTTGAGGAGTGGGAGCACTAGGACCAGAGAGGAAGTATAGGTAATATGAGAAATCTTGGCTAGAGGAGTGGCATGCAGACAGGAGAAGCAGACTGATTGGAGAGGTGTTTTGGTGTTGAAAATATAGGATTTGATTTTCCTGATTGGAGAAGGTTTAGATATTACTGGAAAGAAGGTAGCATGTGGGGTGGGGGGGGTTAGAAAGGTTACGGCAAATGTCACAGCATTTAGGCTGGAATACATAGAGAGCATGTCAGTGTAAACCTTGCCCTCCAAGCCTCAGCAGAGAGGTGTCCTCAGCTGGGTACTCTTGGTCCTGCAGTGGGACAATAATCTTGAGAAGGGGCTCCAACTCCCCTGTTGTTATCCTTGGCACTAACAGAAAGAGTCAAAGTTATACAGTTTGGATCTGGGTACCAACTACTGCAAGGAGTCAGAATCAGGTATCTTGCAGCTGGCTACTGACAATCGTGGGTGCCAGATAGAACCTATACACCTTGTATGAAGTTGAGATTCATAGGAGCCTCTCCCACTGGGGAATGGGGAGCCACTAATCTCAGCTAGCTTCTTGCCAGGCAACATGGAAGGGGCCTCAGTATCATTCAGTGGGCACTCTTGCTCATTTCTCCAAAATAATACATGAGAAAGAGCATAACGGAGTGAGAGAACAGATGTTAATTTCTGCAATTATTAGAATTCAGTATATATTTAGAAGCAGATAAGTTTGTGGGTTTGGTAGAGAAACTGAGGTAGTTCGACACTGAAAACTTTTATTTTCTTTAAGAATAGCAGGTCAAGGCGCCTGGGTGGCTCAGTGGTTAAAGCCTCTGCCTTTGGCTCGAGTCATGATCCCGGGGTCCTGGGATCTAGCCTTGCATCGGGCTCTCTGCTCAGCGGGGAGCCTGCTTCCTCCTCCTCTCTCTCTGCCTACTTGTGATCTGTCTGTCAAATAAATAAAAATCTTAAAAAAAAAAAAAAGAATAGTAGGTCAAGGTATTTGCTGAGAGGGAAGTAAGTAGCATCAAGTTTAGAAGTTTATGGAAGTTGAGGAACTTTAAAAATAGTCACCGTGGAGAAAAGAAGAGAGATTTGCCTAGAGAAGAACTGTAGGATTGCCCAACAGGTAAAATTCTGAGGCTATGAATTTTTTTTTTCCCCAATTTATTTATTTTCAGAAAAACAGTATTCATTATTTTTTCACCACACCCAGTGCTCCATGCAAGCTGTGCCCTCTATAATACCCACCACATGGTACCCCAACCTCCCACCCTCCCGCCACTTCAAACCCCTCAGACTGTTTTTCAGAGTCCATAGTCTCTCATGGTTCACCTCCCCTTCCAATTTACCCAAATTCCCTACTACTCTCTAACACCCCTTGTCCTCCATGCTATTGGTTATGCTCCACAAATGAGTGAAACCATATGATAATTGACTCTCTCTGCTTGACTGATTTCACTCAGCATAATCTCTTCCAGTCCCGTCCATGTTGCTACAAAAGTTGGATATTCGTCCTTTCTGATGGAGGCATAATACTCCATAGTGTATATGGACCACATCTTCCTTATCCATTCATCCGTTGAAGGGCACCTTGGTTCTTTCCATAGTTTGAATTTTTAATGGTATCAAATCTAAGCAGTTTTGTGATTTTTCTCAACGAGTGATAGATACAATCTAGGGATAAAGATGGGGAAAAGCCAACTTTAGGATGTGGCAGAGTTGGAATTAATTTTAGCACAGAAGTCAAAACAGGATAAGGAAAATAATTTGGCCAAAGAGTGGCCGAGTAATGTGTTCTAGAAACTAGGCTGGAAATGAGAGAAGTTAGGAGAGAGCAAAAAGTTATGGAGCAAAGAGGGATGAGATCAAGCCCCAGAAGTCCTTGGAAAGCAGAAAAGGAGATGTAATGAGAGGAATTTGGCAAGTGCACCGAAGAGATTAGGCACTGAGATTGAGGCGGTTATACTCAATATGATAGGTGTAAGACGTCTGTAGTGCTAAAGGTGTTTAGGTTGTCACCATTGAGCTGGACGTTTGAAGTAGGACAGTAATAAAAGTAACTGGAAATGAGACAGTGAAAAAGCTGAGTTGGAGGAATATGGTATCGACACGTAAAGAAAATGAAGATACTAAGGACACAGTGAAGCATTTCTTGCTTGAGAATGAATTGGTCATGACTGAGAAGTATGAAGTAACTTCATGATGGCTAGTCTACTATTTCAAAGTTATTTTTGTGACTTCCTCCTTAACCTAGTACCCCAAAGGCCTTTTCTTTCCTACAGTCTGCTCATGCCGGAACTTGAAACAAATGTGGAGTGACCCACTAAGGAGCCAGGAGGGTTACAAATACTTCATCATTAGGCAAAGTAAATGTGATACAAAAGATTCAGAGTCACAGTCAGAAGAATGAGTTCAAAAGAATCCAGAAGGTTGGGGCAAGGGAGCTGGGCTCCTACTGGTAGGAGGGTGAAATGAAGAAATAAAAAGCTAGTTAATAGGGAGCTG
The DNA here is from genome assembly GCF_020171115.1 of Neogale vison. Lineage (NCBI taxonomy): Eukaryota > Metazoa > Chordata > Mammalia > Carnivora > Mustelidae > Neogale > Neogale vison. The sequence continues at coordinate 100,321,300 of NC_058096.1, read as the reverse complement.
GTCTCTGGTGAGGCTAGCACAGTTCCACAGCCCTTTGCTTAAGGGCTCTGTGCCTATGACTGCCCAGATCCGTTCCCCTGAGCATCCATCCCACATGGACCATATCCCACCAAGATGTGAAGAGCGTATATTAACTTCTCCACCTTTCACCCTTGTACATTTCCCCACCCTGGAATGTAGGTGGATGGCCTAGAAACGTGATAGTGGGATGAAGAGAAACTCTTGCTCTAATTAATTAAATTAATTTAATTAGTCTAATAAATTAATTTAAAATTTTCATCTATGTTCTGGAAAACAAAAACTCACAAACCCTTGCAATCAGAATCATTAAGGGTACTTTTGAGAAAGATAGTTTGGGACCACACTATAAAAAAATCTTGAATTTCAAGATAAAGAATAGAGACCTTATTCTAAAGTCTTAGAATAAGGCTCTTTCCTCCAGGGACAGAAAGGTAGTATGTTGGATGTAGCATTTTTAGAAGATTCATTTGGTGTGGATGTATGGATGAATTGTATATTTACATCACCCTACATCAATGGGAAATGATCCTTTGTCATTGACAGGTTCATTATCAACAAATCTTATAGCTACTTTCAGAATATGTCTTAATAGACTTCTATTTTCTTCTTTTTTCGCAGTTTCATATTTAGTCACTATCACTTATGGTTTTTTTTTTCCTCTTCTGTGCTTTCAGAGCCCCCCACCCACCCCCAGCTTGCCATCTATTAGTTCTAAAATGCCAGAGTTATTTTTTCTTCTCAGTAACTTTTGTTGATAAAGGTCACCCATTGAGCTACTCAAAAGCCTCTCTTGGCATTCTCATTTCAATTAAATCAAAATCTCCAGTTAAGCATTAAAGGTTCTCTTGTCCTTGCTCTGTCTAATTTTGATTTAATTTCTTAGGATTGCCTCTTCTACTCTGTATTTCCCAGTGAGATAAAGTTTCTGGTCATCCCTTCATTCATGTTTCTGTTTTCCAAATTCCTAAACAATAAAGGAAACTTCTTCAGGGCCTTTCCCATGGTGAAATCCCAGCTGTTTGCAAGCAGCCCATGGTTTACAGTCAGCCAAAGAGATGCACACACACTCATCTATGCTAGCAGAATGAGAACTGCAAACCCCTGTGACCAGGTAACTTTTCTTTCTTGCCATCGCGGGTACAAATTTACTTCCATGGGTGTCCTAGCATAAACTGAACTGAATCAGGGATCCTACCTGTGTCCATCAATTTTCACATTTTGACTACTGAGGTCAAGTTTGACTATACATGTCTGTGTCTACATTTCAAGTGCTTACCTGATGGCAGTCCACCAGAAGTCTGTGAATGGATCTGGGCAAACCTATGACCTCTTTAAAGTGGATATGAAAATTTTGTTTATATGTACTTACAAAGTTCTTTTTTCATGAAGAGATAAGCCATACCTTTCTTTTTTAGAGGTATCTTTATTTGTTCTTGTGAACTGATATAAACTAATCTGGCTGTATACAGTTTTTCGATTCTTTTGGTTAGAAATCATAGAAGACAATGTAGTTTGATGTGATGAAAGTTAGAAGTGCCCTAAGTCTAACTACTAGGTTATAATGAAAGGAATAGCAGACCAAATTCTTCCACACATGAATTTATTAAATAATCAAACATAAATAAGCAGGCAAAAAACAACTTACATAACCTTTTCTGTCAGCTTGACAAAGTCCAGTTTTCTATCCTTTTAAATGTTTCAACCTCTATATTGGTTAAAAAGGTTCACTGGAGGATGGCATGGCAGCTTTTCTGGAGGTATGGTTTTGATATTTTCATAAGTGACACTGATTTACAATGGCTGGATATAAGGATGCCTATTGGTCAAGCTTTGATACCTTCCTAAGAATTCTTGCTGTATATGGCTATATTCTGACATCTTGTTCATGCAAAGAATTTGAGAGAGGAGGGTTCTTAAAGTATTTTAGCCAATATGCATTTTTTGAATACCTTTAATTTTTCCAATAAAAGCCCAATTCTAACATTTGCTGTACTAATTAATAGGCCAATAATTGTATTAATAAAAATCTTTTCTGATATTCTTTATGTTTAGGTAATGACCAAAATAATGAAAATAGAAGCACCTATAATGACCACTTTGGGTTTATGGACTTCTGATAAAAATCTATGTAACTTTCAACTGACGTATGGTTACATAATTAGGGCAATTGACTATCCCTAGAGCAGATAAACTTATTTGTACTTTCATAATGATATACTCTCTTTGCTGAAGTATTTTAAAATTAATTGCAGGTAGCTTAACATTTATGTTTATATCCACATGCATATAATTTTCTATAAATGCAGAGATATGTATCATTATATATAAGTGCAGAGATGTTATATATATTCTATTTTTATTGTGATCTTTTTTCCTTTTATTTTAGTTCTTGGTTGCTTTTCCTTTTTATTTCCATCAATTATTTGTTTTTCATAAAAAGTAAAAATTATATCATGTTATATCTACTTTTCTACATCTTCCTTTTCTTAAAAAATAAAATTTTATGATAAAAAATAACCATAGGTGGGTATTTAAGCTTTTTTCCAAATTTATTGAGATATAATTTATATACCATAAAATTTAGAGTTCAAGTGCACAACTCAATGATTTTTAGTAATTTTGTTGAGTTATACAATCAACAGATAATCTAGTTTGGAACATTTTTATCACCTCAAGATGACTCTGATTTCCAGCCTTAGGTGATCACTAGTCTACTTTCTTTCATCACATTTGCATATCTTGGTTTTTGTTTTATTTATTTATTTATATGGTTTTATTTATTTATTTGAGAGAGAGCAAGCATGAGCTGGAGGGTGATGAGGAGGGGCAGAGGAAGAGGGAGAAGCAGGCTCCCTGCTGAGTAGAGAGCCTAAAGGCAGATGCTTAACCCACTGAGCCACCCAGGTGTCAGTCATCTTGGTTCTTTAATACTGTGCAATAGGAGTTCTTCTGAGTCAAATGATGAGTCTCTAATTCATTATTTTGAATTTTTGCATATTTTCCATGTACATGGACTGTAATACATATTGTATATAATATATACAATAAGATATCAGTCCTTCCTCCACTGGTGATAATCAGTAAATCTGAGCATGTTTTCCATGTTTTTACATTCTTGGTTATATTTTCTATAAGTGTTCATCCATATGGTTTGCTTTTTTTTCCCCCCCAGTGAGGATGTTTGTCTTTTTGATGTCAACTTGTAAGAGCCCTTTTAATATTATATGTATTAGCCCTTTTTCTATTGCCCAAATTATATTTTTACTAGATATATTAATTTATAAAAAGTAATTGTGTTGGATTATGCTCAAAGAGTAAGACCTGGTTTTTACTTCAAAACAATTCTCTTGATTGTCTTTGTGAACAAAATTACTAATTATTGTAAATATTCCTTGAGTATATATTTACTGAAATTCTCCTATTTCTTTTGAGGAATAAATAATTACATGTATATATTAATTCATGTTAAATGAAATAATAATATTCAGTTTTAACATGACCCATGCTATGTTCACTAGATCTGTCTAATTCTAACAGAAACATTGAAGACTCTCAAAATAATTGCACTTTTTCCTAGGCTATCCACACACTCTAAAAATTTTTGGGTTTGTGAGTTAGCAATTGTTTTCGTTGTTACATATAAGTTTATGGCAGTTACATAGCCACACATTTTAAAATTAATTTTTAAATATTTTATTTATTTACTTGAGAGAGAGAGAGAGAGAGATAGCACAGAGGGAGAGGGAGACGCAGACTCTCTGCTGAGCAGGAAGGCTGATGTAGGGCTTGATCTCAGGACCCTGGGATCATGACCTGAAACAAAAGCAGACACTTAACCGACTGAGCCACCCAGGTGCTCCTCCACACATTTTCTTTCTCTCTTTCTTTCTTGACACTATCATATAGCAGCTGATTATATTTGCTATTTATGTTACATGCATTTTTATCTCTTAGTATATCTAATGTTAAATTCTGTTTCACCCTCCTCTCTCTACTCTCTCCATTTTTTATTTTGTTTCTCTTACATAATATCTGTCTCTTTATTAAACTTTTGAAAGATCACTTCCTTTAAATATAGGTGGGATCTCCTCTACCGACCAATGTTAGAATTTCTCTTTATTACTTAGATTTTATTATTATTATTATTATTTTTTAATTTATTTATTTGACAGACAGAGATCACAAGTAGGTAGAGAGGCAGGCAGAGAGAAAGAGAGAGGGAAGCAGGCTCCCAGCTGAGCAGAGAGCCCCATGTGGGGCTTGATCCCAGGACCCTGGGATCATGACCCGAGCCAAAGGGAGAGGCTTTAACCCACTGAGCCACCCAGGCACCCCTATTATTATTTTTTAAAAGATTTATTTATCTGTTTTAGAGAGGGGGAGTAGGAGCAGTGGAAGGGAGAGTGAGTCTTAAGCAGACTTAAGCCCAACGTGGGCTCCATCGCACAATCCTGAGATCCCAACCTGGAGATTATGACCTCAGCTGAAATGAAGAGTTCCACACTTAACTGACTGTGCCACCCTGATGCCCCTTACATTCTGTTTTTAGTTTCATATCTTATTTTTCTTTATTGTTTTGATCAACCTTCTATCTGCCCACCCTTTCCCTTTTTAATTTCAGAGTTCTTTTCAGTCTCATTTATTGTTACATTTGTACTGATTTTACCATTCCTTCTCCTACCTAATTAGTTTGTTTTGCACAAGATACTTTAAGAGCAGTACTACTAATAACCAACATTTGTTGATCTTTTTCTTGATTAAGAAATTTTCTCCAGTATTTTCCTCAGATATGTATATGGGTGATATAGTCTCTGAAACCCTGTATATCCTAAAATATTTCTATTTAAGCTCAACTAGTATTTGTTATATTGCTTGGGTGTAGAGTTCTGAGATTATAGTCTTTTCTTTCAGTAGTTTTGTGGATGCCATTGCACTGACTACTAGTTACCCCAGATTGAAGAAGTTTGGTATCAGTTTGACTTTAATTTTTACTTTAGCTAAATTATTCTATCTGCTAGAAGCTTTGTAATACATTTAAAAGAAATTATCTTGGGAGTTCCAGAAGTTTGCCAGGGTGTACTTAGCTATGTATCTTCTCTCATTAATCCCGCCCTTGGTGAGCCCTTTGAATTGGCTGACTCGGATCTCTTCCTTTCATGGGGAATTTTTTTCCTAATTTTTATCTGTTCGCTTTTCCTCCATCTGTTCCTATTGTTCGTATGGAATTAATATTTTCATGTTAAGTTTTCTGAATCTATCCATTAATTCTCTTGTTTTATTTTCCCTCCATTATTTTTATCTCCATAGTTTTCTCTGTACTTTAAGATAACTTGAGATTTTTTAAAAAATAATTTATTTATTTATTTGACAGAGATTACAAGTAGGCAGAGAGGCAGGCAGAGAGAGGGGGAAGCAGGCTCCCTGCCGAGGAGAGAGCCTCATGCTGGGCTCAGGTCATGATCCCTGGATGATCCAGGGATCATGACCTGAGCCCAAGGCAGAGGCTTTAACCCGCTGAGCCACCCAGTCATCCCAACTTGAGATTTCTTATACTTGATCTTTCAAGTCACTAATTTGGGCCTCAATAGTGCCTTATTCCTCAACTCATCTGTTGAATTTAAAGTTGGGAAATTGTATCGGTTGGCTCCACAAAATCTTTATGCTTCACTTTTTGTTCAGATCTTAGTTTATCTCCTCTAGCAGTTCTGTGCCACAACATATCTATTCTGATTGTTTTGCCTGATTATTATAGCTTTTTAGCCCTCTTAGATGGGTTGATATTTTGCTTTAACTTTTTGGGCCCAGGTCTATCAATTCTACTATTTTGAATAGCAAGAATTTACTAGAGTATGTGCATAATTGGTGCATAATTATGTAGGTTGTCAGGCTGGTGGCAATTTCTCTGATGTCTGGTCTCTCCAGTCTCTGTGCTCTCCTTGTTCCAGGCTTTTCATCTCTTGTCTTCTAGAGGCAGAGCAACCCAGCACACTTGAGTGAGCATATGAAGATATCCCCCACTTTTTTTTAAGAGGATCCTGATTTCTGGGAACCAGTCTCTTCCCAGGACATCAACTTTTGTCCTTGGTTCTGAGCACTGAAGTTATTTTTTGGATGCTGTGCAAGTATAGGGAATAAAGTTTCTCAACAATTCTTTCAGCTTAGGACACAATAGAGTCCAGACCTTATTTAAGTAAAGCTGTCTCTAAGTCTCAATAGGCCAGAGACTGACTTAAACATGATTTGGAATTTCTGGAAAACCCATACATATAACATTATTGTTTGTGGAACATAAACTAATTTCTTCACACACAGCAAGTCTGTAAAATTAAGTCTACTCTAAATGATTTAGAGTTGGAAAGGGAGGAGAAAGGAGCTATTGCCATGCTTTCTTGTTTCCGTAATCCCATGTCCATTGTTTTGTTGGATTTTCAAAGGAGTCTGTAATCCATAAAGTAACAGCGTCTCTGGAAAATAAAAATTTAATCTGACAGAGTCATGGTTTCTCCATGTCTTTGATGCATTTATGTAGGAATGACTTTGTATATGGCTGATAATGTCTTTTTGAAACTCACAGGACTGTTACCTGTCCTTGAAATCTACCAAACTGTGATTTGTAATTTCTACCCATTGCAACTGATTTTTTTCCTCTAGAGCAAAACATCATAAATCCTGCTTACTTTATGATCTCTTCCAGGTACTTATCTCCTTTTGGAAGAAACAAGTGCATTTCTGAAAGCCCTCTTTTTAATCTTGATCTTTAAAATACCTTAATGGCCTAGCACTTTAATTAAAAAACAATGATGGAAGACTTTTATATCAGCTAATAACATCTGATTGTTGGAAAAAGACTGATTTTTTAAAAAAATAAATTCAGACTTCTGCTTGTATCTTAACATCCCACATATTAGGAATTGAAGAATCTTTATGGATATTGTAGTTTAATTTCTCATTAATGTCAAGTGGTTAGTTGGAGTCTGCCTTAATTCTCTGAAGGGTGTAACCGAATACCCTGTGAAGAGCCAGTTCACTTACTGGAAAAACTGGATTGTTAAAAAGGTCTTGCTATATTGAGCTTGCATCTATCTCTTTGCCAACTGTGACTATTGATACCAATTTTACCTTTGGAAAAATTTTTTTTTTGCAGAATAATGTTACCCTTGTAAAAACAATGCTTTATAATCTAAAGAAAATATTTATGTTTATACATTTTCTAAGGAGATATCTGTACTTAAATACTATATTAAATGGATGATTAAATGCTATGTTGAATTTTCATATAATTTTAACTTTGAATGTTTTGAACCATCTTGGCAAAATAGGCATATATTTGAAGCTAGTCTTAGGAAATTCCATTATAAAGTGTAGGTTTTTAATGCTAGGAGGCACTTCACCAATATACCACCTAACCTATCACCTCTATTTTACATAAGAAGATATTGAAGTCCATATAAGTGAAATTTCATTAAAAGGTCAAGACCACGACTGCCTAAAATTCAATTTCCTTGTCTCTCACCTGACAGTTGAAGAGCCCACTAATGAATAACTAGAAATTAAAGAAAGAAACTAAAGAAAGACTCCATAGATACTAAAAAGTAGAGTACAGCAATGATCTATAAATGTCTGAGACCAGTCTATACAGACTTGAGATGCCGAAGAAACAATAAATATAGCATCATTATTTATGGGAGAAAAACTAGTTGCTGCCAGGTGCTATCCTACATTAAACATAGGTCCATTCTGAATAAATTCTGTCCCAAGAAACTTGCAAACTTTTGAGATAAATCCTAAGTAATTACCTAGTATTTGGTGCTATGTAGTACTATCTCAAGATGGAAAATGACAGACAAAATAATCTTTTAAAACTCACCATGGTTCGAAAATGAATAATAGTGCTAAAATATGATTGAACTGTTGAGTTAATAATTTTTTGACAAGAGAGACAATGTAATGCTGGATATTAAAAATGACTAATAAAAAGTATCTTTTAATAAAAAGTGGATAAGAGACATTTTAAAATTTAAATGAATCTTAATTAAGGACTTCAGATGTCATGTGCACATGTCACTATTGCAATTTACCTGTTGAATTATTTATGGGTGAAAATCCAGGAAGAACTAGAAAGAACTCCAAAGGAGGCTGGAGAATATAAGAAAAAATAAAACTTTTTTACTTTTGCTTCTGGAAGTGTTAAGAGAAGATAATTCAAAATCTGTTTTTCTTGGTGGAATTGTTATTCCTTTTAAGATGCTTAAGGGATTGCTTTCCTGCTGGTGGTTGGCTATGCATCCAATGGAACACTCAGCCCTTTAACAACATTGTCCTTTTTTTCATGGGCTGTGAAATATGTCTAGTCTACCAGCCCACACATGGTGATATGCAGTAATGTAAACTCACAAATACTAAAGTAAAAAAGCACAGCAGACTTTTATGAAAACAATTCTTTATTTTGATTATTTATGTCATCATTGTAGGATCCAACATAGATTATAACTCCCTGGGGGCCGGACCATGTTTTATTTGTCTTTGTGTTCCTACTAAAGCATCAGGTTGAGGCCACTGACTGTATTTTCAGTCATCTTCTTTCCTGGAAGCATTTGAAGACACTCTGGCCAGGCAGCTCAATATTTATTGAACAAAACTAAGAGAAATCAAATGAACAAAATACTTATATATGGTATCACCCCACATGGCACGTAAACAACCTTCCTCCCATAGTGAATGTAATATTTTAACTATGAAGAGGTAACCAATTGCAAGACCATCTCTCAGTTATACTAGTGGGTATAAAAATACCATGTGATTTCATTTCATCAATGCAGTGGACAAAGAAGAATTATTGTTTCTTTTACTTGGTGGCTCTGGTGAGTCCTCAGGAAGTGTAGTTGAAAAATCAATTTTCCAGGCTGAAGTCTTTGCTGGTCACAGTTCAGGGATTAGAGAAATCCAATTTGAGGAAAATATTGGTCTGCCTCAAGGCAACCTTATAGCTTATCTCTTTGAAGTACTAAGATGGCTTCTCTTCTGGGTGAATATACAAGCTGGGATTTTCATCTGTCGATATAGAACTTCCCCCTTGCTCCTTATATTACAGGTGTTTGAACTTATGGATTTTTTTCCTTCATTCAGAAACAAAGGGCATTTGTACTTCACCAATGGGTTTAAATATGTCCCAACTTCTATTAGGTCCTACTAAAGACCTAAATAGCTGATATAGGTGTCATTTGAAGAACTTTGGTCTAATGGAAATGTTCTCCATCCCTTGTCTAGGAAGACTAATCTCCATCCTTGTAGTATAAATTAAAATATTGTCTACTTGATCACAAATAAGTCTTGGTAAGACCAAGTTCTGTAAGGGGTCAAGAGTAAGATTGACATTCATTTTGATATTCTGAGCATCAAAATCTTTAATAGATAGGGCCCATTTCATAGAGGATTCTATAGATAACTATGCCTAAAGGGAACTGGTTGACTTCAATAGAATCCACACTGCAAATTATGTATACCTCACTCTTCATATAAGCTATGTTGTTCTTGTTACGTAACTAAAAAATGTTCAGTTTCCCTACTGGACAGAGCTTCTAATTACTGGTAGTGCACCTAGTCAAGTATCCAGACTAAATTGTCGGCACCTACTACAGTGTCTGGCAAAGGAAGTTGACCAATAAATGAAAGAAGTTAAATAAATAAAGAAATGTCCTAGAATTATAGTATAAACATTTAACACATAACTGATGAAAGATACTTTTATTACTTTTTTGGTATACACTACACCCCTAAGAAGCAACTACTTCCCAGTCATTTTGTGGGATACTTGAAGCTAGTGCAAGAATATTAGGAATAAATGTTTAGGAAAGACAATGGCATTTTATTAGCCGTAAATGATCAGGGAAGTATTGGAGAGCCTTTTCTTTTGGTACATTCTGGATTCTGTATTGTCCTATCTTGCCTGACCTGCATTGTAACTTCTGAGGTCTGGAACAGAGTAAACAGACTGAAAAGACTGGTTTTATTCACCCTGGGTCATTTGCTGTGATTTCTTTCCTTCTTTTTGTAAATTTTATATGTTTTATTGTTGTATTTTTTGAGATTTTTAAGTAATATCTATACCCAACATGGGACTTGACCTTGCAACTCTTGAGATCAAGTCATATATGCTCTACTGACTGAGTCTGCCAGGGGCCCCCATTTCTTTCCTTCTTATCCAAAAATGCTTGGCTCAACCCTTAAATAATTTAATGTTTTTATTACTAATTTGAACTCCCTTTGATATAGAAAAATTTGGGTGAAGCAGGGTTCTGATGTTGCTGTATAGCTTCAAGATAGTGCTTCTAGGAGCTCTTACAGACTACACTTCACAGACTACACTGGGCTCTGTGCTCGGTGCAGTCTGCTTGAGATTCTCTCTCTTTCTCTCTCCCCCTCTCCCTCTCTCCCTCCCCCTGCTCATGCATCCTCTCTAAATAACTGACCATGGCTTTAGGAGGAGGCATGAATATCTTCTGAGCTAAGTACTTCCTTGATGGCTTTTTCTTCTTGCTCAAATGCTGACCGAATCTTTCCTCAAATGATGCTTCCCTATCTCTCACCACTGAAAATCTGAAGAAAGGAGAATGTTGTTCTTGGGACTGTGGCTTAAACAGATATATGGTGGTTTGTTTAACTCTTTTGAGTCCACATGTCCAGCTTACATGTATTTATTCTTGTATGGTCATGTATGTGAGATGAGCACAGTACTTATTATCTAAAATAACTAGGAGGATGGAATAAGTAATAATCATTGTACTCTCCTTTAAGCCTGGACATCACACCTTTTTTCTCTGTTCTTCTGTATTCTGAAAGATGTATACCTCAAGGGCAGTGGCTATCTCTATCATTTTTCCAGATGATTCTCATCTGGAGCCTTGCCTCCGGTAGGTTCTATCTAGGGACTGCCTTCACTTCCTTTAGTTTCTTGGACTTACGGATTTGCCTCCTTTGTTTCTGCCTCTGCTGCCCTCTGCTGGAAAAGCCTTAAAGCCCAATATTCATCTGGCCTGGAGTTTTTGTTTAGTTTTGTTTTCTTTGCAGCCATTGCTCACAAAACTGTGAATTATACTCTTAGACTCCAAGGCCAGGAAATTCTTCTGGAAGCTTAGTTGCCTGTGATTACACAGACGTTGCCTGAGAGCTTTGAAGCCCCTCTAGAGATGCCCATTCTCATTAGCTTTAGAAATTTCTCCTGACCTGGCCAAACTTCTTGTTTCTCTGACGTTGGGTTGGATATTTCTGCTCCAAAGGGGCATTTATATTCCTCAGAGTCTGACAAGGCACACCAATTTATTTTCATGGATCACTGGATGTTCATTGACAAATAACAGATATTTCTCTCATTTAAGGTGAAGCCATGTTCATCGGAGCTTGTACAGTCTATATGTCTTCACCCTGTTTCCAATTCTCTTGAATAATTTTGCCTCACACCAGACTACCCAAGGACACACAGCTGGCTATTAGCAGAATAGGAGCTAGAATTCAACTCTCAGTCTGCAGCTCTTTCCATAGCAAATAAAGCCTTGGCTGCTGGCAACACAATTTATTTAATACATAGACATAAATTATACTTTCAGGATATGTGTGTCATAAAACAGGAGAATGACAGAAAGCATATGGTTTATTATGTTTATTGTTCAGTTTCACTGAGGATTTTCAGTTTTTGAGAAGTGTTGCAGAGAATCCACAATGAAGAGATAATTTTGTTTTGTGTTTTGATTGAGCCGAAATATTTATCTACCTTGATTTTCAGCTCAGAAGCTCCTAAAGTGATCAGCAGCTGTTCATTCAAGAGTTCACTACCTCTCTGAATACAGAACAAGATATATTTGTCTTTGAAATTTCACAAAGGATATAGAAGAAACGTTGGCTTCCTTGTGGTGAAGCAAACACATCCTGCATGAGAAATCTGATTAGTAGAGCTTGCTGAGTTCTCTTAATAATCAATATTCCCCATTTCAGAAATGATACAGCCCTGGGAATTCATTTTGTAAATTATTCTCATTTTGTCTTCTGACCAATTTTATAATGCTTTGGAAATACTGATTTTTGACCATAAACCTACCTTTAAAAGTAAAGAAAAATCTTGTGTGGTATATAACAGAATAATAAAGAACAAAAATAAATGACTTTTTTCGTTCCCATGTCTAGGTTAGTAAAAATAACTTTTTTTCTAAAAGATAAAATTATTTTAGCTTACATATCTGATGACTACAACAAGAATGGTTTAAAATTGCATTATCCTTTCAAAAAAATGAGTAGAGTCTTCTATACAATCACCAATTTGTTTTTTTATATGAAAAATAGAAACATTTATTCAATTCAATGCAAACTCATGGCAAATGTAGATGACATATGTTCCATGAATGTGCATTTTATCAATATTTATTCCCATAGCGTTGCTGTTTCTAAACAGAACAATATCCATAGAAGAAACAAAGACATTGATAAAGAATTTGTCATACACATAAAGACACCAGTATCATATATTCCAGAAAAAATTCTACCAATGATGAATTGATTGATAAACCATGCTAATGAAACTATTGAAGAGTTAAAAAATATTAAGTATTTAAATAGTTTTTATTATCTTTTAAAATTTTAATTCCAGTGTAGTTAACATACAGTGTACTATTAGCTTCAGGTGTGTAATATACTGACTCAACAATTCCATACATTGCTCTGTGCTCATCATGACACTCCCAAATCCCCATCACCTATTTCACCCACCCCCCCACCACCTCTGCTCTGGTAACCACTGGTTTGCTCTCTATAGTTAGGAGTCTGTCTCTTGGTTTCTCTTTCTCTTCTTCCCTCTTTGCTCATTTGTTTCTTAAATTCCACAGATGGGTGAAATCATGACATTTGTCTTTGACTGACCCACTTAGCATTACATTTTCTAGCGCCATCCATGTCATTGCAAATGGTGAGATGACAGTCTCCAATTTGTTTTTTTTTTTTTGTTTTTTTTTTTGTTTTTTTTTTTTTTTTTTTATTTGTCAGAGAGGGAGAGAGAGCACAGGCAGACAGAATGGCAGGCAGAGGCAGAGGGAGAAGCAGGCTCCCTGCTGAGCAAGGAGCCCGATGTGGGACTCGATCCCAGGACGCTGGGATCATGACCTGAGCCGAAGGCAGCTGCTTAACCAACTGAGCCACCCAGGCGTCCAATTTGTAAACCACTGAATAGGGTAGACGTGAATTGCCAGTCTACCCCCAGTGGACAAATCTGGCCCAATGCTCAGTTTTGTAAATGAAGTTTAATTGAAACACAGCCACATTCATTCACTTATGTATTGTCTGTGACTTATGTTATAATGACAATGTTGGGCAGTGGCAAACAGATTATTTGGCACACAAACCAACATATTTATTATCTTATCCTTTCCAGGAAAATTTTGCTGATCTCTGGTAGAGAAGAGTGATTTTTATGAAGTATTGTGATTTTATTGACATTAATATTGCTCTACTGGTCATTCTCTCTCTCTTTTTCTTAAGAGGGGAGTGAGATAGGGAGTAAAAGAATCTTAAGCAAACTCCATGCCCAGCATGGAGCCTAAACTGGAGCTCCATCTCACAACCTTGAGGTCATGACCTGAGCTACATCAAGAGCCTGGCGCTTAACCAAACAAGCCACCCAGGTGCCTCATCATTCTCTTAACATCATTCTCCTTTCTTTAAATTGCTAAATTTCTCCCAAGATAGAAATAACCTCATTACCCATTCCCAGATGTAAATATGCCTATTAACTGGGTTTTTTTTTTTTTTTTTTTTGTCAAAAACAAAGGTCTAAAGATGCTTGGGTGATTGATTTTTGCCTCAGGTCATGATCTTGGGATTGTGAAATCAAGACTAGCACTGGGCTCTGTGCTCGGTGCAGTCTGCTTGAGATTCTCTCTCTTTCTCTTTCCCCCTCTCCCTCTCCCCCTCCCCCTGCTCATGCATCCTCTCTAAATAAATATATAAATAAATAAATAAATAAAATCTTTAAAAATATTTATGTCTACATAGTTATAATAATGCATGTACTGTGCTTTTCTTTACGGATCAAAATAAATAAGGAAATCCATTTTTAAGAATTTATTTTCCTAGATGGTGAGCAAAATCTTGTAACTGTCTAAGACTATACCTTGTAGAATACTGAACTTTGTGTTTCTTGAGGTCTAGTAAGGTGAGTGCTCAGCCTAAAGTCACGCAGATGGCAAGAACAGTACAAGTTACACTGTCTTTCTGGTTCATTTATAGGCTGAGTCACCAGACAATTATGGCTCCCTTCAGTTTGTTCTCTGTAGAAATAAACATGGCATCTTTTTTTATGAGTGTGAGGATGCTGTATGAAATGCATCCCAGAAATCTGGACATGTTTATTTAGAATGTTACCGCAGGGTTTTGGAACAGGCCCAGTGTTCATTCTGCAGCACCCTCTGCTATGCCAGCAGGACTCAGTGGGCACTGTTGGAACAGTTGTTTGCCAAGGATGTTTACATTAGTGGTTGGATATTTATGATATGTATTGAATATCCACTGTCTCTTTGCCAATAAATTTAGAATATAACCAACGTATTGGGTCTGCAGGTGTTATATTTCTCAGAGAACATTTAAATATGTATGGAAATAAAATAACAGAGCAATGTTGTCCCAACTTGAAAGTGACTTCCTGTAACTAATATTAAAGGATACAAGTTTGTATTAAAGTTTAAAATTCTATGTATTTATGCAATGACTGTTTATAAATAGGAAATACAGTTTAAAATTTGGAAGCGAGTTTAAAGTTTATAATACCTAACCTGTATATCTCAGATATTTAGTGTTGTATTTTGAGATGGGAATTAAATATTTCAACTCCCTAAAAATGATTCTATGGATTTAATGTTTACTAAAAGCAGCAATACCTTCTCTTTTAAAATGTATATAAGAAATAAGAAAAATGTGCTGATTTGATTATGGTTTCTGAATGCCCAATACAGGTACCTTTGTGATCTAGACTACTGAAGATGAGAACAGAGTGGGGAAAAAGCAGTGCCATAGACTGAATGTTCGTGTCCTCCAAAATTCGTATGTTGAAACGTAATTCCCAATGTGATGGTAATAAAAGTGGGCCTTTGGGAGGCCTAATTCTCATGATTGTGTCATGAGGATAAAGGTCCTACTAATGGGATTCATGTCCTTAATAAAAAGACCTTAGAGTGGGGGGACGGGGAGACCCTTGAGAGCTTCCTGACTATTATACCATGTGAGGACACAGCAAAAGATGGCCAGTCTATGAACCAGGAAGTGAGCTCTTACCAGGCACCAAATGTACTGGAGACATGATTTTGGGTTTCTCAGCCTCTGGAACTGTGAGACATAAATTCCTGTTCTTGATAAGCCATCTAGTTTATGGTAATTTGTTGTAGTAGACTGGACTAACTAACGCAAACAGTAAAAAAAAAAAAGGCTTAAGTAGGGAGAACTTGAATAAAAGTTGATGACAATGATACCAACTCCAAGCTTTGTTTTCTAAGGTACTAAATCTTAAAAATTCTATGTGTAATTTTCACTTGCAGTGTATCTTCTTCTAGTCTGAACTTTGTCTTTTAATTTTGGTTTGTTTCTTTTGTTGAATAGAAGTTTTCAGTGTAATGAATGTAAATTTATCAGTAGTTTCCTTTATGGGATTGTTTTTACATTTTGTTTACCAAATATTTTTTCACCTCAGGTTCCCATATTTTGTACTAAGAGTTTTAAAGTTTTGCTTCTATTATGTTTGTACCTTCAATACACCTGGATTTGAAATTCATGTACAGTGTGAGTGGGTATCTGAGGTATTATTTTTCAAGGGAAAACCAATTATTTTTCATGATTTATTGAAAATTCCATCCTTTCTCCATTGATCTATAATGGACAAATGTCCATGTCTCTTTCTGGGATCTTTAAACTTTTCTGAGCTCCTTATTTCTTTCTGCTTGTGTCAATGTTTAGTCACAACTAATCGAGTTTGACAATAAATTTTGAGATCTGGTAGGTCAAATTCTGCACCTTGTTTTTTTTTTTTTTTTTGTTGTTGTTGTTCTAAGAGTTTATTTATTTGAGAGAGAGGGAGAGAGAGAGAGCTCACACACAAAAGAGTGTAAGAGAGCACGAGCTGGGTGGAACAGCAGAAGGAGAGACAGAAGCATATTCCCCACAGATAGGGAACCCACCATGGGGCTTGATCCCAGGACCCTGGGATCATGACCTGAGCCAAAGGCAGACATGTAACTGACTGAGCCACTGACGCCTTATTTTTTATGAGTCTTGGCTAGTCCTGGTCACTAGTTGTCCATGTGCATTGTTTAATCAATTTACCAAGTTCTGTGGAAAACATTAGGATTTTGATTTTAATAGTATTGAATTTATGATATTTATTTTCATATAACATATTTTTAATGATTTAATAATATCTTATCTATGATTATTATAAATACCATTGTTTTAGATAATTGATAATGTATTTTTTTTAAGATTTTATTTATTTATTTGACAGACAGCGATCACAAGTAGGCAGAGAGGTAGGCAGAGAGAGAGAGGAGGAAGCTGGCTCCCTGCTGAGCAGACAGCCTGATGCAGGGATCGATCCCAGGACCCTGGGATCATGACCTGAGCCGAAGGCAGAGGCTTAACCCACTGAGCCACCTAGGCACCCCAATTGATAATGTATTTTAATTAGATTTTATAGTTTCTCTTACAGAGGATCTTAGAAATGTTTCATTAGATTTATTCTTGGCTACATATGTATTTTGGTTATCATAAATTTTATATATATATATACTTAAGTGAGCATAAAGAAATAAAATTCTTTTACTGAGTAATGACATATTTTCTCAGTAAATGATGAATGAAGGAAACACATTATAACATGTGTGTATAGGTTTTAACATAAAAGTTCCCGTAAAGAATGTTGAATCTTGCTTCCAACAACTGGAGATTATATTCTTCTTGAGCACATATAGAAAGTTCATAAAATTCATCATTTTCCACTTTGCTAATCTTCTCTTTTTATTCATATTAAATACTTTAACTCATACCATATTTAATTACAATGATTTTATTTTTCATTATAAAAGCCTATTTCTTTTTCTTTTTTAGATTTTTTTGGTGCTTTCTAGCATTGTTATGTTTCTAATCTCATAATGTATTATTTGAATCATTCTTGTTTAATATTCAATAACTGATAATTCTGTTGTTCTACTTATTCTTGTTGGTGAATTTTGCCTTATGTATGTATATGTTTTATTAAGATAACATGTTTGTTTGGTGGCTTTATTTATGAAAATATGGTAAGAGCTAGTTTGAGGATTCATCCTTTGAGAGGAACTTTGCATTAGTTCCTCCCAGGCATTTAGAAGTATTAACAGCTCAACCCTACTCTAAATTGATTTCTTGTTTTAAGGTTCTCAGGACTATTTAGATGATGTGAATTCATATTTTAATCTCATGGGAAACAAGAATTGTGATTATGCATTTCAGGCAGACTTTTTCCAATCTAGAAGTCAGGCTCAGAGGAGAGATATTCAAGGTCATCTTCTTTTGGTGGCAACTGAGTTATTTTTAATCAAGAGTCTATTCTGTAGAATATCCTGAATTTATTCATTGGCCACACTTCTAACTCCCACTTTACATGGACCTTGCCCTCTGCGTGATACAGGTTCATAAAAAAACTAAGCATCTTGAGTGCTACGATTGACAAATGTTCTCGGAGCAATTATTGTTTCAGCATTAGTTTATCACCTTGGTTTCCAGTTCTCCATTGGTCTTTAGCCCTTGGGAATTTCCCTTATTTTCCTGCAAATCTGTGTATGTGTTTGAAGGATATTTATCATCACTTACCAGTTTTATCAAGTTATCTAGTTCACCCTTCCATAAAAATAAGTATTTGAAAATAAATTCTTGAGGATATCTTTAAAATGAAACCGACAGAACAAAAGATATATAACCTGGTCATTTTCAAAATTCCTGGTCCCCAAAAAATGAGGGGCAAATTTGCAGTTCTGTAAACAATTTTTTGCACACTTGATAAATTTTGCTCTGATTAACAAAACATTGCGACAATTCATATTTGTTTTAATATGTGCTTCTTTTTTATTTTTATGAAGATTACCTTTTTTATATGGTTAGGGACCGTTGGGTCTTAGTTTTTATAAATTTCCTGCTCTTCTATTTTGCCAGCTAGGAAAAAACAATACAAGGGGAAGGAAGAGAAGGCAGTTGGAAAACATTATTTAAAATTTTAAACAATTAAAAAAAATGTTCTTAATCATTTATCTTTTAAAGTTAATGTTTTGTGTCCTACTGATTCTTTGGGTGGGTGGGTTTTGGGTCATATATTCCCTGAATTTGTGTGCAAAAATATGTTGATAGCAATAGATGATCAGTATCTATGATTTTCATTAAGCTCTTAAATGTGATTCAGACAATTAAGATTCAACATTATATTTAATACAATTTTATTCTTTTACACAAAGTCTAGATATCAATTCATAATTGTTCTCTTGTCTTTGGGAAAGTTTTCTGGAACAGTGGAATCAGAAGAAAAATGGGTACATAGTGAAGAATATAGAATGGAAGTTTCATATCCTTAATGGAGATTTTAGAACTCAAAGGATTTTAGTAACTTAAAAAATCCTTCGGATCACTACGTTTGTATCTTTAGGGTAAATACCCAGTAGTGCAATTGCTGGGTCATAGGGCAGTTCTATTTTCAACATTTTGAGGAACCTCCATGTTGTTTTCCAGAGTGGTTGCACCAGCTTGCATTCCCACCAACAGTGTAGGAGGGTTCCTCTTTCTCCGCATCCTCGCCAGCATCTGTCATTTCCTGACTTGTTGATTTTAGCCATTCTGACTGGTGTGAGGTGATATCTCATTGTGGTTTTGATTTGTATTTCCCTGATGCCGAGTGATGTGGAGCACTTTTTCATGTGTCTGTTGGCCATCTGGATGTCTTCTTTGCAGAAACGTCTGTTCATGTCCTCTGCCCATTTCTTGATTGGATTATTTGTTCTGTGGGTGTTGAGTTTCTTAAGTTCTTTATAAATTTTGGACACTAGTCCTTTATCTGATATGTCATTTGCAAATATCTTCTCCCATTCTGTCAGTTGTCTTTTGATTTTGTTAACTGTTTCCTTTGCTGTGCAAAAGCTTTTGATCTTGATGAAATCCCAATAGTTCATTTTTGCCTTTGCTTCCCTTGCCTTTGGTGATGTTTCTAGGAAGATGTTGCTGCAGCTGAGGTCAAAGAGGTTGCTGCCTGTGTTCTCCTCAAGGATTTTGATGGATTCCTTTCTCACATTGAGGTCCTTCATCCATTTTGAGTCTATTTTTGTGTGTGGTGTAAGGAAATGGTCCAGTTTCATTTTTCTGCATGTGGCTCAGCAATTGCACTACTGGGTATTTACCCTAAAGATACAAACGTAGTGATCCAAAGGGGCATGTGCGCCCGAATGTTTATAGCAGCAATGTCCACAATAGCCAAACTATGGAAAGAACCTAGATGTCCATCAACAGATGAATGGATAAAGAAGATGTGGTATATAAACACAATGGAATACTATGCAGCCATCAAAAGAAACGAAATCTTGCCATTTGCGACAACATGGATGGAACTAGAGCATATCATGCTTAGCTAAATAAGTCAAGCAGAGAAAGACAACTATCATATGATCTCCCTGATATGAGGGAGTGGTGATGCAACATGGGGGCTTAAGTGGATAGGAGAAGAATCCATGAAGCAAGATGGGATAGGGAGGGAGACAAACCATAAGTGACTCTTAATCTCATGAAACAAACTGTGGGTTGCTGGGGGGAGGGGGGTTAGGAGAAGGGGGGTAGGGTTATGGACATTGGGGCGGGTATGTGCTTTTGGGTAAATTGGAAGGGGAGGTGAACCATGAGAGACTATGGACTCTGAAAAACAATCTGAGGGGTTTGAAGTGGCAGGGGGAGGTGGGAGGTTGGGGTACCAGGTGGTGGGTATTATAGAGGGCACGGCTTGCATGGAGCACTGGGTGTGGTGAAAAAATAATGAATACTGTTTTTCTGAAAATAAATAAATTTGGGGAAAAAAATCCTTCAAAGATGATCCAATTTTCCTCTTATTTTATGGATTGAACTACTAAAACAAAACAAAATCTCTACATAATTAAGTGTTGATAGTTGTCTTTGTAGACATTGGCTCTTGAACAGTCTTTACCTAATAGATACACAAGAGTTAAGTAGGCTACACAGAAACAATCTTAAACACTGATTTTAAAGACAAAGTTAAATACATAATGGTTCATATTTGTTTTCTTCCACACGAGGATCTTGTATGGAATTTTACATTGACGTACTTTTTAAGGAATGTGGAGGAGAGACAAATGGAGGTTGTTGATTCTGCCTTGTGGATGAAATATTGAAAACATAAGTGATGAGACAATGCTGTGAAATTCATTCTAATTAAAATAGAAGCAGAAGGTAGCAAAATATGGAGCATGAGAGTTATGATCAATTAGTTTAGCCTTGGAAATTTGAT
Organism: Neogale vison; assembly: GCF_020171115.1. Taxonomy (NCBI): domain Eukaryota; kingdom Metazoa; phylum Chordata; class Mammalia; order Carnivora; family Mustelidae; genus Neogale; species Neogale vison. The sequence goes on along the minus strand of NC_058096.1, from coordinate 100,300,725 downwards.
CTTGGTATAGTTGCAAGGTATAACATTTATTTAAGAAGACAAATATAACTAGCTTTTTTGGTATCAAAATTTCAAAATTTTGTTACTATACTTTGATAGTAATTTTGATAGGGGAGGTGGGAAGAATACATTTGGTGAGAGTGTTGGCTTCATGAAGATAAGGATCTTTGCATGTTTTATTCAATGGTGTATCCCAATTGCCCAGGATAGTACATGTGCATCATTGATAATTACTGTTTTTATTAAAAACCAGGATGGCATTTTTTATCTTGGGTTCACATATGAGGATTCTAATCATAATAGCAATGATTCAATATATAGGGTCCTAGAATTTCAAGGCTACATAGGAGGTGATAGGAAAAGGTCATACACTGAAGTATATTTATTTTGTGTTTAAGAAAAATAAAACTCAGAATGGTTAGTGGCTTGGTACTGGTAACTTAAAAAGTTAGTGACAGAACTAGAACTAGAACTCAAGACTGCTAAGTCCCCATTCAATCCCTGTTCCCACATGTTGTGTTGTCATTTTCCCTTGTTTCCTCAAAAAATAGAATTTAATCACAGAGTCTAACTTTTATCTATTTATTCATTTGGAGAGATAATTCACATATTACAAAATTCACTCTTTTTGTAGCATGTCATTTAGTGGTTTTTAGTATATTTGAAATGCTGTGCAACCATCTTTGCTCTGTAATTCCAGACCATTTTCATCATCCCCAAATAAAATACGAGTCCATTAGCAATTGTTCTCAACTCCCCATGACTGAGAGCTGCTAATTTTACCTTTAATCTACTTTCTGTCTCTATGTCTTTGCCTATTCTGAGCATTTCTTATAAGTGGAATCATTAAAATAAAGGGCATTTTAGGTCTGGAGCCTATAACTTCATCAAGTTTTCAAGGCTCATCCATATTGTAGCATCTATTAGCCCTTCATTTCTTTTAAATTTTGGATAAATTACAATATATAAATTACAATTTTTAAACATAATACAACAGAGAAACATCTCTGTTTATAGCCATTGGGAATCTGGATTGTTTTTACTTTTTTACTATTATGAATACTGTTGCTGTGAGCATGTATATATAAATTTTTATAGGGTCATATGTTTTCAGATATTTTTGACATATACATATAGGACCAGAATGACTGGTCATGCAATAACTCTATGTTTAACCATTTGAGGAATTGCCAGACAGTTTTCTAAAGTGGTTATACCATTATATACTCCCACTAGCCATGTATTAAGGTTCCAATTTCTCCACATTCTTGCCACATTCTTCCCAACATTTTTCTTTCAAGTTTTTCTTTGATTAGCTTGTTGTTCAGTTCAACTATTACTAACACCACAACAACTGTGATGTTAAAATATTACCATTGATTGTTTTTGACAAACATGGCCAGTAAAAAGGCTGTTTTCAATGGGCGACTTTTAAATGAAGACATGCCTTGTGAGCAGGGTTCCCAGGAACTATCAGACGAGTTAAATAATTGCAGTTTTCTGAGATGAAGCTTTGCAAGAGCTCCAGCCCCATTCTGACTCTTCCTGTGGCTGGTAGGCTGATGTTTTATATAGTAATTATGGGCTGTTGACTTTTGAGACTTCCACAGAAGTAGGGACAGGGTGACAGGGATAGGTCAAGTTAAAATGCCATAAAACTCACTGTTCCTACCAAGAATCAGCAATTTTCTTGAATAAAGGTTTTCTGTGTTGTTACAAGGCTTTGGTTAATTTCCAGAGTTCAGAGAAGTTGGTTTTAACAAATTTTATTTTTCCTGGCTTAAAAACAAATTTCTTTTTCATATCAAAGCATCCATTTAACAAACATAACTATGAAGCAAAGTTATATACATTTTATGAGCATACTTAGCCAACTAATCATGTAATCTTTAGCCCAAGGAAACTTCTACTAAACTAGATAACACAGTTAAGGGAATACTTTTTTTTTTTATAATATAGTTTGATGGTAGCTATGATAAAGGCATTTACAGGGTACTAGTTGAGTACAAAATAGGGACAGTTAAATCATGTAAAACTGGCAATAAAATATAATTAAAATAGAAAGTTCAGGTAGGAAATGATTTTGACTTTTTTTTGGGGGGGGTAGTATTTTAGTTGCTTTTCATAAGACAGCAGGTTTTTGGAGGTCCTTATGCGATCATTCTCATTGACCTCATCCCCTGACTTGTTTTCTAGTTACCAGGAGGTGAAGTCCTGCATTCAGGAAAAGAGAGAAAAGAAAGAACAGGGAGAAGGCAAAGAGCTTATTTGGGAAAACTGAAAGGAGAAAAATGTGTGCATATTTTGTTTACAGAAGAGACTGAGTACACACTCTTTTATGGATCTGTGCCTAAAGGAATGCTAAAAAATACAAATGGCGTATTTTATGACTCTTTAGTAGACTCATACTTGCAGTGCCAATCTTCCTTTAACAGCATGTGTGGAGTGTGCGAAAAGTAAATGCTGTCAAGTCTTTTCTTTCTCTTTTTTTCTGGTTTTGTTTTTAAGGAAGCATAAACAATCCAAATAAAAAATATTGACCAGGTTTAAACTATGCTTTATGTATTAAAATCTAAGCAAATGAACCAACTGCATTCAAAGCTATGGATTAAGGATGATATTTTAGGGGAAGAAAATACCTTTAAAAGCTGGACTTTGCCAGAATTCAGAATTTTCACCTTCTTTTTATACTTGGACTAAGAAGGTCTAGGTCTCCAAATGGTGACAATTTACAACTTAAATTCCATCTTAGAACTCAGCTTACTGCCACTTTAGAAAGTGATCTAATAAACTAATTCCTACTGGGTTTTTAATTACCGATAATTATCTGATGCAAAGCCATTAAGGCATAACCCTTATGTCAGTATACCCTTCTGTGAATCATACAGGAAATTAATTTCAAGGAATATTGCCTTTGATGACATATCTACCCTCTCCCCACCTGTCCTCCTGGGACTATTTGAAATATGTGACAAGCACTGTTGATACTTGTTAGCATTTTTATCACAAGGTTATCAGAAGAAAACAATTAACAGGACATAGAGCAGCAAAGGTAGCATAGCTAATAGAAGGAGATGACTTTGAATTCACATAACTCAGATCTAACCCTCACCAGCTGTATAGCTCTTAGGAAATGCTCTAACATTTCTGAACCTATTTGCTTGCCTTTGAATTGGAAATAACAGTATTTACTTCATATGGGTCTAGGAGAAAATGAAATGGTATATCTTATACAAAGCGGTAGAATAGCTACAGCTAAAGAAAGGAGCAATTGTTATGGGGGCAGTGGTGGTGAGTGGTCTTGGTTAAGGTCATGGTCACATTCAGGGCTATAAGAAGACTGAGATTCTGTATGGGCCCAAGGGCATTAGAATGTCTCTCTCTTCCTTTGCAGAGTTCAAGAGGCAGGCTGTCTTCAGGATCCCTCTGCCACTGAGGGTTTCGTTGTATGGATGTAGGCTTGCTTGTGCCCAGTGCTCTCTAGCAGTCACTGAAAATGCAAGCAAGGGAAATTTCCATTCTTCTAGGAGCCCTTAGTTAACCCAGCAGCTCTGGAACATTTTCAGTTGGGTTCTTGGAACCCTGAATCACTTTAAAATCTGCTATCATTACTTACCTCAGTCTCAATTAACAAGCAGATGGAAGAGGCCATGATTGTTTGCACACATGCGCACACAGGCGTGCACACACACACACACACACACTTTTTTTTTTTTCCTCCCTCTGCAAGCCACTGTTTTGATATATAATGTAGGAGAAGAAGCTGGCCTGAAAGAATCAGTTCCGATTTCCCATAGTGTTCCTCTGCCCCCATGCCATCAGCATAGTAGTTATGAGATCACACCATGTACTCATAGTGACTCATTGAGGCCATTCTACCAATGCTGTAATTTTAGCAAGGAACAATTAGGATTCTGCAGTAGGAAGATATTTACATTTGGCAAATAAATTATGCCAATAAAAAGCCTTAAACTAAAGGTTTTCTTCAGTGAGGACACTGAATTCATAATTACCTTTCATTAGGGGTATTTTCCCAGGGTTTCTCTATCATGCTATCATGCATGTGATATTTGGCTTTTTTTTTTTTTTTTTTTTTTTTTGGCTGGGGAAGTGTTGAGTTCCAGGATTCTTCTCAGGATTTGAAGTCTAAACCAAAGGCATGGGGTGGAGATGTAGAGAAAGGTATGGATGGAAGAGATAATTGTTTGTAGGAAATAGGGCAAAAAGCAGAGTGTGAGAGGGGCATGGCTTTAAGTGAGGTTTTAACTGAGATGCTCACTTAAGGTTTTAAGTGAGATTCTCAGGTGTCTGGGTGAAATTTTCTATCCCTCTCTATGTAGGGATCTACCCTATGTAGGATAGGTACTAACAAAAGAGAAGTAGGTATAGAGATAGGGAAGAGTGTCAATTTTGGACATGCCCGTGAAATAGTAGGCAGAACATCTCAGTCATTGGAAATCAAGATCTGCTGTCCTGACATATAAATGAGGGGGGCCCTCAGTGTAAATGTGGTTTTTGAAGCTAAGGGAACGGATGAGATAGTAATGAAATGCTATGTGAGAAGTGGATTTCGTACAGAACCTGAGAGAATGTGAACACTCATGGAAATGCCACAATGAGAGGACAAGCATGAAAGATTTGTAAATGTAGATGCAGAGGCAGCAAGGTCGTCGGGAGGGAGTCACGCCACAAAAGCCAGGAAGGAGGAAGGTTTCAGAAGAGAGAGGTTAATAGTGACCGCTGCAATTATTTCCTAACTGGTCTCTCTGCCCCTAGTCGCTTCTCCCATGCTCTCTAGCTTCATTTAGCCGTCCAAATGCTCTCTCCTAGCACACTCTATTTGCTTTCTTAGACTTGTAGTTATTCGATGTCTTTAGCATTTGGACTTTCATGTGTAAAAGAATTACCTAAGCCTAATTCATCACCTACACCTAATTGGCTTATTGAAAAGCCAGTCCTGGGCCTCCTATCCAGAAATATTAACTAAGATATCTGGATCTGAGAATATGTCTTTTTAAAAAGGCCCCCAGGTGGTTGAGTTGCATAAGGTCCACTGACACTTTATGAAACAGTGGCCGAGGGGGATGAAGTTCAAGTTCCCTAGTAAAAGACGCATGACCTTTAGCCCCTGGCTTCCATTTCCATTTCTTTCCTCACCATTCCCTTCCTCTTTCCACCAACCCACCTCCGTCATGGACCCTGTTTTCTAGCCTTGCCCAAATCATAAAGACAGGCTGCGGTTGGTAGAGAGAGAAGTCCTTTCTGGAAAAGGGACCAGATTATTCAAGCGGACCAAAGTGAGGCAACGCGATGTGAGAAAATAAGGACCACACCAGTTTGAATGGTTGTAGCAGACACACATAGATAGGTCTGGACAGATGATGAGCTGGAGCAGACTGTGGAAAGCCCTGAATGTCAGATCGGGGAGTTTATCATTTTTCTGCAGTAAATCGGGATGCTTGACTCTTTAATGCTTTTTTTTGTTTGTTTGTTTGTTTTCTTTTTATATCCTGGATGTAAGTATCAGTACCTCCTTCTTATTACCGAGAGTGTCTTTACTGTTGATTTTTTTTCAGAGTCTGGACTTCATGTGGAGGAATCTAAAAATGAAGACTTGAAGAAAGGAAGAGAATTTTAAATTTCTGGAAGGATTAAAGAATCTTGAATTACCCAGACTTAAATTTAACCACAGTTGGGAGGCAATTAATCGGCTTTCAGTTTTCCTAAGCCCAGTTAAGAGGCAGGTAAGCCACTGTGACTGTGCTCTTCACCTTTGTGAAAGAAAAAATAGCAAAACATAGCTCAAGTGGCTGGAGTTCTGACTCCTCACCATCAAATTGAACACCATGTATTTTTTTTCTCCAAGGGAAGATTTCAGCCTAGCTGGGTCCAAGAGAACATACGAGCACCTTATGCTGAACACACACTTAGAGAACTGGATGGGTTTCACCATCTGCTAAGCCTCACATAGCCTCCAGTTTGAAGTTGAAGCGATGTCAGAAGCTGATTTAAGCAGCTTACATATGTTGCACTGCAGGAAAAACATGGGACGTTGGGGACTCTGGAAAACAGTGCGAGGCATTTGGGGTCCATAAACGGTTCGTGTTTGTGACAAAATATGCCCAGTAGCTATAGGGCAACACTTTTTTCCCCCCTTAGATTTAAGTGTAGTTTTTTTCTCCTTTGCTTAGTACAAGTATTTTTACGTTATCTTGTGTATTTGCTGGAACCATGACCATCATTCATGCAGCAGGTAAGGTTATTTTAGTTAATCATAACTTTCTTTTGTTGCTTTAAGTTTGACAGAAAATGCCAGTACTATGGCATACTTTGGAAAATTATTCTAGGGATTTGCCATTATTGATAATGTTCTCAGAAAATCTAGATGCACAATAAATGAATAAATTTATAGTAAATAAGCTTTAAAATTCTTTATGGGTTCCATATGCACACCAAATATGGTTCAAATCACTCAAATTGTCCTCCAAGGCCTGTGGTGTGACTGACTGTACTTACCTTTCTAGCCATATGTCCTCCTCTTTCTTATACTTTCCTATCCTGTGAATCTGTATGACTATCATTCTCCAAACACATTAGATTTTTAAAAATCTGTAACTGCATTTCTTTTCCCTTTCCTTCCCTTCCCTTTTCTTTCTTTTTGGCTTCTCCCTATCAGCTCTCTCTGTTGATAACTTATAAGAACCAGTTCAAGTTCCCTTTGTCCATGGAATCTTTTATAATAACCTGTTACAGTGTCCTTAGAGTACTCAGCATGGTCCTCCTTGCTTCATAGTTATTAATATCTTCAAGCTCTGCTTTTCATGGGTCATCCTTTTCTTTATCATACAATAATAATCCATGTTCTCTTCATGTGTATGGCAAATCCACCTCCTGTGAGCTTTGGGCAATTTTGAAAATTTCTAAGGCATGAGAATCAGCAGTTGTAATGAGGCAGGATACTATTTTTCCATTATTCTGCAGCTTTTAAGAAATGAATAATTTCTTATATAAACTCAAATTTTGGAATTCCCTGAGCATGGTTGTAGATCTAGACACTTTTATACATAGGAAAACAACTGTCTAGTAGTGAGTATTAGTCAGACTTTTAGCGAGACATGAATTCTTCAAGGATCCACTCAACCTTTAATAGTTTATGTTTTTGCCACAGTCCCTACAGGCATATACTTGTGAGTCTCAGGCTAATCCATTTCCCACATTTATTCTTCTTGTTCCTAGACACATTTTATCCCAGATTTCTCTGGATTTCTCTGCTGGTATCTTTTTATCATCTCATATTGCTACCCCATGCTCCTGAAGGTGTTTGTCTACCCCTCTCATCCTCTGTGTGGACATGGATCCCTTCTGTAATTCCTCAAAGTGCAAATAACAATAGACTGCAGTGTTTTGACAAAACTTTCCTATAGAATGGAGTAGGAAACTTTAAATACAGATATCTGACACAACAGTTCTTGGAGTCTGTTTTCTATGCCCCTTACTAGCAATTTACCTGGGCCTGCCAATAGCTTATCCATCCTCTACTGGAGAACCTTCTTCTCGATTTTTTCCCTATATCCCATTCCAAATGGAGGAAGCAAAAAAACAATTCACGGAATAATCTCTGTAGAATTATATACCTCTCCCAGTGAAGTTAGTTTTTACACTATGAAGTGGAATGCGTTAACTTTTTTTCCCCAACTGAGGGATTGCCCAAGAACCATGGGTCAATACTTGTGTTGCTAATGAATAAAACGCTACATTAAAGTGGTGAACAAGGATCTAAGGAATAGCTTTCCAAAGTTGGATTTTAGCTTCTCCTTTGAAATGTAGCAATTCCTTAGAACAAGTGACATAAAGGTAGGTTTGCCCCAATGGATGGATACTGAATAATTTATCACTAACGTTGTTTGGAATCTCTAGTGCATGGTGTTAATAAGAAAAGTCTGACTTTCTTTAAATTGATTTTATTACTCCCTTTAAATTCTCTGCAGACAGTATACCCTCTTATGGCCTGCGGAGAGAGAAAAGTAGCTTGTCAAGGTTGGGGGGTGCTTTTCATCTTACTAGTCCTTCCTGGAATCTCCCCAAATGGCAACTCTCCTTTATTTAATGACTTTAAGAACCAGATTCTATCTGCAGAGACATTAGACAAAGTGTTGGCAGCATTTTGGGGGTGGAAGGGGCTGACTAAATATTTGTTTACATCCTGATTTCTAGGAAGGTAGGTTTTGTTCCTTCAGGACAAAAACTCTTACTCAGTTGAATTGCCATGCAGTGTTCCATCTAGAAATCATCTGGCCAAAGTGGGGTGCTCACAGGGTGTTTGTGTTCTTGAGTTGAATTAAATATATATCCTCTTTGTTTAAAATTTTTCTTTGCCAAGAATCATGGAGTTTCTTCTCCAACTTTCATGGGCAATCCCCTGTGCATCTAGTGTACCAGTTTCTGTTAAGAAACTGGTAGAGTAGAAGGATTTGGTATAAAGGTTGTGAATCAGAGCACTGGTTCAGGCTATCTTTCTTGCATAGGGCCAAGGAGGGCAAAGGTTTCACATCACATATGACAACGAAAAGAAAGCTTGGAAACTGACCACCTGTCTTCACCACTGTAAACTGTGAAATTGGGCAGATTATTTAGTTCTCTATGCCCTAATTTTCTTACTTGCAAGTTGGAGAGAAGAGTACTCTGTTTTGAATTAGAGTTGTCATGCAGATTGAATGAGGTAACTCAAGCATAGCATTCAGGAGGATGAGGGAAACCAGGAACTCTTGTGCACTTTTGTGGGCGTGAAGTCTGGCACAAAGCAACACAGAGAGTAAACCAGCAGAACTTAATTGGATTAAGCACTAAGGAAACACTTGTGCAGTGTTCGCTTTGGCAGCACACATTCCAAAACTGGAACGATGCAGAGAAGATTAGCTCGGCCCCTGTGCAGGGATGGTACCCATATACGCGTGTGTGCGCGCGCGCGCACACACACACATTATGCCTTCGTGGTTCTGTTCTTAGAAATGGAGCCTAGAGAAATTTTCACATAACATCATAGGACAAGTTAAGTGTCTTCAATTAAATAAGGATGAAAACTGACGTTTATGACATTTCTACCAGGTGGCAGACACCCTACAGAGGTTGCTTCATTTAATCCTCAAGGCATCCTTATAAGATTATTTTATCTTTAATAATTGGGAGAAATGATTCTCTGTGAGCTTCTATAACCTGACAAGACACTGTACTGAAAAAGGGGAAAGCTGGGGCTCAAACTCACATCTAAGTTTTACTCCATTCCAATGTCTCATACAGAGTCTGAAAAGGATGATTATCTCTCTTTGTTTCCCTCATAGATGGTAGTGCAGAGGAGTTCATATATCACATGACTTTCCAACTATGTCTCTGTGTCCTCTTCTCTTTTCATATATTAGCCCTTCTTCATCCAATCATCCCCTCCATTCTTTATAATCTCATTTCATTGAAGATATATATATATATATATATATCTTAAAGGATAAGAAAAATTCAGTTATACCAACATTAATAGTTATACAAATTAAAGAGATTGGAACATCAGCTACTATTTAAAACGGAACAGATCAACTGCATTTTCAGACGTCAGTCAGGTCAGACAATTCATTTCCTTCTTTTTTGAAGTTGACTTAGCTGAATAAAGCATTCTGGTTTTTAATGAGAGGACTTTAGGACAAGGTCCAAGTTCACTGATTTCTGTTCTATCCATACATTTTCTCACTTACTTTTCTAAGAAGAAACTCTCTTTTTTAGAAGAAACTTTCTTGTAAAGAAGAAAATGGAACTTAAATTTTCACTGATTAAATAATTTCTCCTCTCAGGTAAAGGACACTTGTCATATGGCTACATGTTTTAACTAATGGATTGGTCAGTCGTTTTGAGTTTTCAGGTGACATTAACTTTCCAAACATTGATTTATCATATATGATCTGATGATGATTTGTGTTGCAAAGGTCCCGTGGACTGCTTCCAAACACACACACACACACACACACACACCACACACACACACGCAAGCACACAAACACCCCATCCTTGGCCATAGTTGCATAAAGATGAATTAGACATAACTTGTAGGTTATGGCACAAGAGAGCACAGAAAGTGGTTCACAATGAGTTTCATTATGAAAGAATAATGCTATGGCCAAAAAGAAAAAAAAAATAGAAGAGGGATGGAATAATAATAAATGCTCTTCATTTGTATTTGGTGCTGGGCTCTGTGAATTATTTATGTTTCTGGGCAAGGCCTGGGAAGTATTTCAATGAAGCCTAATTTGTCAAGGTTACTTCTACTTCACCATATTTTTCCTAACTATATCTTTCTGGATAGTACCACACATAAATATTTTCATTGTGTTGTGCATTTATTTGCAATATTGATGGCACTGTAAAATGTGGGGTATTAGCACCTCTTTAACCAATGTCAGGCAAGAATTAAGATCGGAAACACCAGTCTCTTCCTTTTAGAAATATGGAGGTTAGCTTTGATTATTATTCAGCTTTTGTGGCTGATGAGCCAGCTATAAGTCATACTGTGGAAAATTTATTGTCTAGAAATCATGCTACTGAATATTTTATCTTACTGGAAATGTGCTATGTAGGGGCTGCATCTTTAATCAAGTACACGGTGGTGTTGCAATCCCTTGGTTGAAACATGAAAACGTTGAGGTTAAGCAAAACTAAAGGCCTGGCTTCTGGGGAGAGCAGTGGTTGTGGCTGTGTATGTAGACACGATTCCTCTAGGAAGTTGTTTTATTTTGCCTTTGACTTCAAGTCTCTAAATATGTTCTAAAGGAAAACCTTGGCTCAATGCAATGTTCGGGTTGCGGTTACACCAAGCAGGGATGTGTGAGTGACGTGGCAGCCACGGAGGAAATAAAGAAGAGACTCAAATCTTGTCTGCTCGAGGGGTTTCAGTTTCTATCTCTGATGTACATTCAGAATCTCACAGAAAATCCAAGGAAACTTCCTGTTCATAGAGGCATGATTATTCTGAGGAAGAGATGAAGTGCCCCATTTGTACATTGGGGACGCCTGCAGTGTGCACTTGTTCCAAACGCTGATTGCAGGGATGGGGGCGGGTGCCTCAGCCCCTCCCCTCTGCCACCTCACTCAAGGATGCTTGAAGGCTTTTGTTGTTGTGTTGAGTTTTCTTTTGTTTAGACATTGAAAAGAAGGAATGATTGTTTGTTGTTGGATTTGAATTCCTGCTCAGATCTTGTGATTATTGGACAACTCTATCCTGATGCTTTTATTCCTTTCCAGTGACTAAGAAACATAAGAAAGGGATTCTGAAGTAGATTTCAGAAAAACTGCCGGATCTGAAAAGACTCTAGCTGGGAGAAGACCCATAGGGAGGTTAAAAATACCACTGAAATATTATCAAACCAGCGTCAAGCTTGTCTCGACCTTGTTTAGTTACTTTTAGTGTCAATCTTACTGTTCTTTTATAATTTTTCCCCAAAACCTAATTCCCCTTTAAAAATCTTTTTCCCTATACCCCTCGCGACCTGGGGGAGACTGATTGCTTGTTGCACAAGGTTTAAAGCCACTTTACTGAGCCATATGATTGCTAGATCATTCTAAATCATTCTACGTAAATTAGCATTGTTCACAGAACATTTTTGGTGATGGGAGTATTTTTTTTTTTAAAGATTTTTTTGTTTATTTATTTGACAGAGAGAGAGATCACAAGTAGGCAGAGAGAGAGAGAGAGAGGAGGAAGCAGGCTCCCTGCTGAGCAGAGAGCCCGATGTGGGACTCGATCCCAGGACCCCGAGATCATGACCTGAGCCGAAGGCAGCGGCTTAAACCACTGAGCCACCCAGGCGCCCGGTGATGGGAGTATTTTCTACATGCTGTCTGATGCCATAGCCACTAAACATATGTTGCAATTAAGCACTTGAAATGTGGTCAGTGTGCCTGTGAAACTAATTTTTTACTTAAATTTAAATAGTCATATACAATTATTGGTTCCCATGTTGAAACAGAATAGCAATATACATACATTCAGTACATATAAACAAGTTGACACTTGTTTCTTGAGCAAGTCCGATGATACTCATTTAAAAATATTTTTCTAGGTAAGAGTCCCTGTCTAATGGCAATAAAAGTAATCTGAATACACTCATTTTTGTATGTTTGTGTTTGCTGGTGTTGGGAGGAGTGGTTAGTGGAGGGAGAGATAGAGCCAATTATATTTTTATGTTTATATATATTATAATTAAGAAAAGTTCAAGTTCTTTTGTAGGGCATGTATTTTACCATTAAGAATTTGGGTGATAGGGACGCCTGGGTAGCTCAGTGGGTTAAAGCCTCTGCCTTTGGCTCAGGTCATGATCCCAGTCCTGGTATTGAGCCCCGCATCGGGCTCTCTGCTCAGTGGGGAGCCTGCTTCCCCCTCTCTCTCTGTCTGCCTCTCTGCCTACTTGTAATCTCTGTCAAATAAATAAATTTTTAAAAAATCTTAAAAAAGGAATTTGGGTGATCTTAGGGTGCCTTGGTGGCTCAGTTGTTAAGCGTCTTCCTTCTACTCAGGTCATGATCCAGGTCCTGGAATGGAGTCTCACATGGGGCTCTCTGCTCAGCGGGGAGTCTGCTTCTCCCTCTGACTCTTCCCTGCACTCCCCATAAATAAATTAAAAACAATCTTTTGGTGGGGGAGGAGGAATTTGGGTCATCTAGTAAAGGAGGCCTGGTGGAATGCTACTGTAGAACCAACAGGAATCACGGGGACACTCTGCTTGTCTGGCAATCAGACTAGACCATGAATTTTGCTTCTAAAAAGGGAAGCCAAGAAGCCAGAAATAAGGAAAGAGGCTTCTGAGTGGCTAGACTTTACAGCCCCGGATGTTGCCGACAGCTTTAATTTCCTATGCCCTTCTACACATGTGCCCCGTGCTCCAATGTACTAGATTATCACCTGTTCCTTTTACAAAATGTGGCATTTTCCATCCTGCCCTTTGACTTGATTGTCTTTCTCTCTGCTCCTTTCTCTGTCTGCTGAAATCCTATCCACCTTTGAAAGACAAGCCCACGGTCTTTGTATTTGGGTCCTTGGACTTCTACTTCTTAAACACTATGCCTGGGAGCTCTTTCTCTGCAGCTATCAACCTAATAAAACATGAATGGACCCAACAAGGAGGAGGCTGCACTGGTTTAAAGTGCACTAGAAAGTTTACAGCTGCTCGCAAACTGTTTTCCAATTAGAAGCATCATTTTCTTTGACGGGTAGAAGTTAGGAAGTGCCATGTACATGGAGACACAAGGAGGATCAGCCTGTACAGAGTCACCAGCTTTCTCATCTCTTTCCACTCCCATTTCCAGTATTTACCATTTCCTCATTGGTCTCCACCCTTAGGAGAGTGGATCTTGTGTTTTATTCTCTTTTCACAACATTATTTAATTATCTGATTTTCATTAATCTCAAGTCACAAGATAGAAAGCATTTCCCATAACAAATTTATATTCCTCCGTTGGCTCTCCTCTGCTTCCAAGTGGACCAGGTTGCCGTGCGGTTTTTTCCTCCCTCTTAATACTGTACTTCGGTTTATAAGAGTTAGCCAACAGTCTCCAGTTTCCTTAAATGTTGATCTCTTGTCCTCAATTGCTCTACATTTTGTGAGTGCAAAAGATGAGATTTATTCAAAATATACTGAACTATTTCATAGAATGGTGATGTTCTGGGAAGAAGCATCATAAAACAGATAGGCCACATTAAAAAATGAGCCCCTGGACTTAACTATAGAAATCTCTCTGCCCTCCGTCTTTGATTTTCTCTATTGGTGTCATTCTTAATTACTGCCTAGATCTATTCTCCATTGCAGGAAATATGGTCAACAACCACCCAGCTTGGCTTTGGGAAGAACTCTGGTTTGTCCATCTTGGGTTAACCTATCCCTAGATCATTCAGCTATAGCCAGGACAGCAGAGTCAAGTCTGATAATAAGCTATTGTCACACTAACTATAGTCCTGTTGGAGGTGGGGCAGGGACACACTTTCCAGAATATTAGGGTTGCTAGGTGGACCAAAAAAAAAAAAAAAAACATTTTTAGTTCTTTATTTTTCTCCCTTCTTCCCACTCCTACAGACTTCCAAGTACAGCCCAAATGCCACCATAACCACAAGACAGACTCTTTAATAATGCTCTCTATAAGTGTGAGAGGGTCACAGTTTAAACTAATTTAAGTTAAAATCCTGGACAAAACATTTACTTGTTGCTACTTACTACTCTGTGACCTTGGCGTCATTTTCCTCACCAGTGAAAATGATGGGATGGGATGGAAAGTAAATTGGGACTAGAGTGTAGAACTTTAAACCTCATGTAACTAAGGAAGGTTTGTATAATTTTTTTGAACAAGAAATATCAAGTAGTATATTGGGAATTATAATCTGGCAGTTGGTATAGATCAGGAAATTTATAGTCATATTCAGTGATCATGAAAGTGATCAGGGCACTCTTTAGCACTGGAACATCTAATCAGATAAGAGTGAAGCCCCAAGGGATCCAGGAAGTCATTCGGTCTTGACAATAGGCTGATGGCTAGATGGTTGCCTTTTTTCCTCATTTCTTAGCACTCCCATACGCTTTCTCCCTTCATGTTCTAAACTGAATTTCTGCTTTTTGTTCAGCAAACCAGCCATTTTTACTCTTAACTCCAAAGATTTTGCATGCATTTCTTTTTAATCTAGTGACTCAAACTGATTTTTTGAATCTTAAACTAGAATTTTTAGTGAGTGAAACAAAACTGAGAAAATGATGAATAGAAAAAAGGGAATATCTTCACAACAGATTACTAGAAAACTCTAAGAGAAGAATAAATGCAATCCAATAAATAATTTCTTTTCTACTCTTTTCAAGAGAGTTTCAGTCAAAAGGACTACAAAATTTCAGGGTTTGAAAACTGAAGTCAAGTAGGGGTATGGAATAAGTAATTAGAGTAGTTGTTCTCACTTTGTATAAATGGCAATACATCTGATTTCATGATGTTTATTGGGCAATAGGCAAAATAATAAAATATTTGGTATTCTAAATTTAAAGGAAACAAATATAAAAATTTGTGCTTAATCAGATACCATCTTGTGCTAGGTTTTAGCATCGATAATCTCTAACATCTGTCAAAGAGTAAGAAATAATTATTGGGGAAAATCCTTAAAGTGAGGACATGCTATTTCATTAGCTTAATATTGTGCTCTGAATTAAGAGAAAAAATTGAGTATTTGATTTTAGTGATTGCGCATTTTTTAAAAATTTTAATTTCAATATAGTTAACATACACTATTATAGTAGTTTCATGGTTGCACATTTTGATAGAGCTCAGCAAAAGCATAATCTAAGAACTAGTGAATTAGGGATCAGATTTGAGTATGTTCCCCAGGGGGCAGTAATGTGAACTTCATCACTATGTGTATTCCTTGCTCCCTGCCTCCTGCCTCCAGTTACATGGAGTTAAGGGTAAATAGCTCAGCATTACACATCAAAGGAGACTGGGTTCTCCATTCTGGCTATATATTAAATCACTTGGGAAGATTTTAAAACAAATGTAGATGATAGAGTCCACCCTAAACCAACTGGATTAGAATTGCTAGGGTGACACACGGACATGGCTGTTTTGAAAATGTCCCCTGGTTGATCCTAGAGTGCAGCTAGTGTTGAGAACCACTGGCAGAAGAGATGAAAAAGAATCACGAATCTTCTAGTCTAGCAATCAAGAGTCTTCATTTATTATGAAGTGCAATACTGCCCTAAGTGTTGATATAAATACAACTATTTTATATCACAATTTTATTAGCTGGAAATGAAGGAATGAGACTAGAAGACCTTAGGTATTTTTCTAGCTCTATGAGTCTTCAGAGGTACTCCTGAAAATTTGTATATTAATAAGGTGTTATGTAAATAGACTCAATATAGTTAAACAAATTCTACAATGAGTCCTTCAGTAATGCAAATAATATATATAATGCATATAATAATGTAATATAATTTGTATATTATTCAATAGAGATTGCATTCAGAACTCAAATCATTCAATGTTATCCTCTTTGGAATATGATGTTGCACTTGTCAAGGGCTAGGAGACCTTTAAAAAAAAATTTATCAGTTCTTTTCATAAGTTTAACTGCCAGAGAGCAGTGGGTTTAGCATAGGTGTACCATCATCACCTGTGAACATAGATTCAAAGAGTGAAATAGTGGGTAGAATTACCACTTTCCATGAATTGTTATTTCTCTTTCATACTCTCACTTTCTCATAACTGCTTTCTGATTTCATGCAACTACATTGTATTGTTCACATTTTCTAGAAGAAGAAAATGAGAGTGTGAGAGTTTTGTTATTTTCTAACCTTTCACACCTAATGTAACAGGAAATTGACATCAGGACTTTTCCATTCCAACCTCATTAGTTTTGTGTGAATCTCCGAGGTGTTAAATGAAGTGTATGCTCAATAAATATTTAAGAAAAATAATTCATGTGCTTGGAGTTGTGGGTGATAGAAAGGTAATGAGATTAATACTTACCAGATTTTTCTTAAGAGGGAAGAACATGGGGTACCTAGGTGGCTTGGTTGCTTAAGTGTCTGCCTTTGGCTCAGGTCATGATCTTAGGGTTCTGGGAGGGAGCCCCACATCAGCTCGCTGCTCAGTGGGGAGCCTGCTTTTCCCTCTCCCTCTGCCACTCTCCCAGCTAGCTCTTGGTCCTCTTTCTCACTGTGTCAAAAAAAAACAACAAACCCCAAAACAAATAAAATCTTTAAAAAAAAAAAAGAGAGAGAGAGAGAGAGGAGAACACAAGAATTTTTGGTAGCATGATTTGATTATTTCCCAGAATAGAAGCTAAGACCTGAGAATGAAGGGGCTGAGATCTGGATGGAGCTATATTGCTGGATAAGAGGGAACTTTTTGCTTATTGGTCCATAGGGAGTGGGAGAGATCAGAGATGATGAGAACCGAAGACTGGGTACAACCTGGGGGTAACAAAGACCATGACCTTCCTCAACCCTAGTCAAGCTAACAAGTCCAGAATACACAAGGTGAGTGTTTTTCATGTGGAAACTAGTAAACAATCTTGGTTCTTTATCTAGGACATCCCAGGACAGCTGGAGATATATGAAGGAAGCAGTGTTGCATAGAGATGCATAAGGAAGGAAGCAGCCAAATGCCCATAGCTCAAACCATTGAACTGGGTTTAAGACAAGTTTAAAGAGATGTATGCCGTGCAGTAAGTGGAGGTGGGGGGAGAGGAGCAGTCAGTAGCTGACATGTGTTATCTGAAAATGAATGAGGTATGCCCCACTATTCTCAGTGAAAGATATGAGACTGAATAATTTTAAAGACAATGCATCATGAAAATAATTTACTTAATACTGTATTCAAAAGTAATAGCAGAATAGCTCTGAATAATCCCTTTATTTCAAGATATGTCAAGGATCATCAAAATAGAAAATTTTAGAACTATAGTTAAGTACCAGTGGCATCTGACATTATTTCCTTAGATGAGTAACACCCTGTGCAGAGGCAAGAATGATGGAGAAAGTCAATATTTGTATAATTATAAAAGATTGAAAGTACAAGGATTTAATTAGATCATTTCTTTTTCCCCTTAGACACATAGTATTTCATCATGGTAGACTTATGAGTGTGTGTGTGTGTGTGTGTGTGTGTGTGTGATGTTTTCAACTGGATCCTCCTAATTTTCTAACTTGAAATTAATTTTTCTTAGTGTAGAATTGATGAAATAAACTTTATTACATTCACTATATTTAAAATAACTACTGTGGCCTGCTTTATTATTTTTGGTGATGAAATATTGCTAAAATTCTCATGATGTACCATGACAATGATTTGGACAAGTGAATCACATATTTACAACATGTTTTTCTTTTGTTTCATTGTGAAAGGTAATCTTAAATTATTTTAACAGAAAGTATACTTCTTTAATAAGTCAGTCTCCAAAATTTAATTGTTTTCAGTGAATATGACAGTTTTTTTAGAAGATATATTATTCTACTGGTTAAAAATATTAAGCAATTCCCAAAGCACTTGAATTCAATTTGGTTTGGCTAGTTCATTACAGTTTTTTATTTAAGCACAGACAAGAGTCTTCAGAATAATGATTCTAGCCCCCAAACTTTCATTCTAAATTTAGGTTAAGTAATTAGTGTGTGTTTCCAACAAGAAATAGGTAATTACGATGGTAAATGTCCATTGGTTAAATCTACCTGGAAGGGTAGATGTCTTATTCGTGTGTTTAAACGACAGAAGAATAACTCTTAAAACCAAGATTGACCTGCAACTTGTAATACTTTCAAGTCTGGTGTTTCCTACTTGATTACCTTTGTCATACATGTTTCATAACTTCCTATGGAAATGACACTTGAGCTAAATGTTACTTGCATTCACCTTGGAAGAAAGGCAAATGGGTATATAATCGGGCATGAAAGTACAATACCATACTAAAGCACCTTTTCTGAATAAGGAGGACCAGAATAGATATTTTAGGCATCCATCAATGAGAACCTTGTTTGAGGAGCTTGTTGTGTTCTGCTGTGTGTGCAGCTGAATAATCACTGGGGATCTGATTAGCTCCATGCATGTCTTTTCTCCTTTGTCATCTAACTTACATCCAAATCCAAATGAGAGTTAATGGAGGCATAATGTGGAAATTGTCATATTTCCTTAGAGTTATTACTGCCCCTGTGCAGAAATGCAGTGATAATTTCACGTTTGTTTTCATTTTTGTTTAATGATTAGAACTTGTTTCCGCGTTGTTTTCTGGGTACACGTAAGAAAGTATAATCTTCCTTTCTCGGTCACTGAAAATGAATTGGTTCATTAAAGTGGTCATTTGAAGCAAAAGGAGCCAAAAAAAACCCTGGTCTTCTGGTTTGACACGTCTCAGAGAACATTCTTGTACAGTAAGCCTGCATAAGTTTCTGAATTTACAGCGCTGTGGGCCATACCCTGGACTTTGGTAAATTTCCAGAGTAAATGCATCCCAGGCCTTAATTTTTGAAGATAACTATTTGGTCCAGGCTAGTGACCTCTCTCTTCATCACATTTCATTATACCTTTTTCTTTTAAAAATCTTTACATTGTTTATTCCAGCCTACCTTGGTCTGAATTATTTACATAGGAACAAATATGAGTTATATTCATCTATTGTCATTCATCCTCAATATCATTTCTGTCTTGCACAGAGTAACTACACTGCATTTTAATATTTAGCTAATTTGTTTTAGTTAAATGATTTGCACTATGTCTATTATTATAAGAATATTCTGCATTGAGTACTACCTAGATCCAAAGTAGAAAACAAATGTACCTTAAGATATTAACTACTTTATTGTTTGAAATGTTTCTATCCCCCCCCTCTTTTTTACCCTAAAATATAATCTGTAAATGAATTTCTGCTGCCAAATCTAGTGGTAAGAAGTTCTCAAAAAAGGGATAAAATAGGATGGAGTTTGTTTAAGAGGAATGCTGTAAAATCCAAATTATTGATTTAGCTAGGGATTTCCTCCAAAGATCATGTACAAAATGACCCTGTTTCTTTCCTTTGGATCTAAACTATTTTCAGAGGATGTTTTTTCCAGGGTTCTACTCATGATAGATCTTTGATGAGGCACATAAAGAACTGATGTAGGTAGACTGATAAGACAGATGCCATCAATAAATGCCTTCACAAAAATACTAGCCTGTCACAAGTTAATTTGATGCAGTATTTTCTGTCATGAGGTTGGATTAATTTTGTCCATTTTCTCCTCTTGTCGTAATTCTTGTCATGTGAATAAGAATGTATTATAAAGAAGAACATACTAGACATTATAATTCTGTGATAACTCATTTTTGTGACAAAGAATATAATGAGACCAGACAATAGTGCAAATTCATCATATTCTTACGGTGAACTTAATATTGACTTCCTGGCTTCTCTTCATGATTTTGAGGGCATGTCATTTATGGTTTTATACCAACCAAGTGATTAAAGAAACCATCATTGAAAGACTTGTACTGATTACAAAAAGCCTTTTCAACAGGGAAATAATAGAACCATTTCGATTTTCTTTCCTTTCCAGCTTAAACACATACTTAATGTATATCTGTGATTTCATTTTGATGAAAAAAGACCCATTGATTTGATAAAGTTACTCAGAAAGTGTTATAAACTTGAAGATTGGACTGTATCAATGAAGAAAGAGTGAATTTTCTCAATAAATCAGTATTATAAGTCATAAAAGAAAAACAAAGTTTTCTAATAAAGAACCTTTCCAAAAACACTTCTCATATTTTGTCCCAGTAACTCTAGCAAAGCAGTCATTTTTAACATGGTCTGTCGCCACAGCCACGAAGATCTGATTTAGGAAAATACCTCCCTAGTGGCAGACTAGTTTTTTTTTTTTTTTTTTTTTTAAAAGATTTTTTACTTATTTATTTGACAGAGAGAAATCACAAGTAGATGGAGAGGCAGGCAGAGAGAGAGAGAGAGGGAAGCAGGCTCCCCGCTAAGCAGAGATCCCGATGCGGGACTCGATCCCAGGACCCTGAGATCATGACCCGAGCCGAAGGCAGCGGCTTAACCCACTGAGCCACCCAGGTGCCCCAGACTAGTTGTTTTTAATTGCCCTGAATTTCTATTGCCCCAACCCTAACTCTATGGAGTCTCCCCCTGCCTTTTTTTGTTGTTTTATTTTCATATTAGAAGGAGAGAAGGTAATATCCACAAGCAGCTATTCCTTTTGTACAATTTCAGGCAAACATTTAAACAGAAACAGGGAGGATAGAATCTGTAGGCAATGTAGGATCTGGAAAAAAACAATAGGAATATCATTTATTTATTTATTTTTTTTTTTTTTAAAGATTTTTTTTTTTTTTTAAAGATTTTATTTTATTTATTTGAGAGAGAGAGAATGAGCGAGGAGAAGGTTAGAGAGTGAAGCAGACTCCCCATGGAGCTGGGAGCCTGATGTGGGACTCGATCCTGGGACTCCAGGATCACGCCCTGAGCTGGAGGCAATCGTTTAACCAACTGCGCCACCCAGGCGTCCCTAGGAATATCATTTAAGTAAAACATTTGCTACCACCCTTACACTCATTATGGTCAGTGAAGGTTAATCATAACTACTCTTTTATTCTGAGTTCAGACAGCTCCTTAGAGTCTTCCTTAACAGAGCACTAGAAATGAGCTGTTGATCACTGGTTTTATTTCAAGAATTGAAGCCTATTTATGATTCCTCCCATAAGATTCACTATCCATATGCCTGGCATTTGGTAGTGTTAAATAAACATTCATTGAGTGGATGATTACGTGTTCCAAAATTACAAAAAGAAAAAAAAATTCTACATTTACCTAGTTGGAATCTCATGTCTTCTGTGACATAAAGTAAGAGTGATTCTGTCAGCCAAGTCCTTTGTTGTTGGACACCCCCAAATACAGAAGGTGAGGATCACACATAAAAATGCATGTGGAGGGCGCCTGGGTGGCTCAGTGGGTTAAGCCTCTGCCTTCGGCTCAGGTCATGATCCCAGGGTCCTAAGATCGAGCCCCGTATCGGGTTCTCTGCTCAGCAGGGAGCCTGCTTCCCCCTCTCTCTCTGCCTGCCTCTCTGCCTACTTCTGATCTCTGTCAAATGAATAAATAAAATCTTTAAAAAAAATGCATGTGGAGAACTACTTAGAGATCTGTGTTTGTGCACATGAAATATGTACGTATTACAAATATATACGTAAATATAAATTCACTTAGAGTATAGTGTGGTGGAAAGACTGCTAGGCTTTGCTCCTACTTCCCCCTTTATATGACTTTGGGTCTCTGTTTCTTCAGCTGCAAGATTTAAGCACTGGGCTTTTTCTTTTAATTCTAGGCATCTATATTTCTGCACCCATGTGCAAAATCAATTATAAAATAAGCCATCAAATTTCACTTGACCTGATTTCTTGGATTTATTTTTATCTAATAGAAGAAATTAGACATTTTACTTGAATTTTTTGCCAAGGGCCTTTGATGAAGTTGTCAGAATCCTATGTTTGATTTTTCTTTTACCAATTACAATCACCTGTAGGAAAAATGTGTGATAGTCGTCTTTTCTTTTTAGAACCTGGGGATTCTATTCTGGTGTTGAAATTGGAATATCTCCAGCCTCTTGTGAAGTAAAGTACAAAGAATACATTCTCTGGCTGAGGCAAAATTTATCCAGATAGAGACCCGCTCTTGAGTCTCTTGGAAAATCTGCCTTCTGAGAACAAAAGGCCCAATCTGATGTGCATGCTTGCAAATGGTGTTCACACAGGAAGCCTGAGTCACCCAATGGGAAGCGGCTAATTGGCCAGACAGTCTTGGAATGAATTTAGCTGCTGGTTGGCAGGTGGGGTACATTGTAAAGCACCACATCCAGGCTACATAGTAATTTGTATTTAATTACCATGTTTGCTTGGGAAAGGCTGTAAGGTCTACTCATTGCTCATATTGGTATGCTAATTGACTGTTTGGAGATTTACAAACTGGGTTTTACACCGTGTCCTTTTCCATTGCCTGTGGTGATCTGAATAGCATGTTATTCATTTAGTTCTCCTAAAACTTTGTTTTAATATCTTAAATAAAGGTAAAAGGGGAAACTTAACTCTTAGTAAATCTCTAGACTTCAGGTACTAAAGTTTGTAAGAATGTATTACCCTGTAAACATGTCTTTGATTTCATTTTGTTTCCTGGCTTAGGAAATGGAATGTTTTTGTGTGAAATGTTCTTGGACGTCAACAAATAAATAGTGACTGATTTATGTGCTTGCTCTTAGAGCCCAGGGAGGTGGGAAAGGGAGGTGAGGTGGGTATGAGGAGAACAGCCAGGCTGTAAGAGAAGCCAAGCAAATGGTGAGCCAGGTGCCTGCCCAGCAGGAAGCGTGCCCAGGAGCAGAGCCTGGGAACCCACGGTGGGTCAGATGAGGTTCAGAGGAGCACAGGTGCTGGGCAAGTCCATACCCACAACCTGGGAGCAGTCATGGATCAAGCTGGGCTAGATGAGAATAGGAACAAAGATGACCTACAAGAATTAGAAAGGGACAATCAGAACTAGGCCAGTCAGAGGATGTATGGAAGGCAGTGAATAAGGAGATGTGCATCCGTGTAGAAAGGGCCATGTGAGATTTCTGCCAGCCTGGGCGGTAGTCCCCTCCAGATGTTGAACTTGACAGCAGAGATTGTGTTGTTGATAATTATGTCTCCATGGCCTCAAAGCTCTTGGGGGTTGGGGCCAAGGGATGAATACAAATTATCTGTGATCTAAGAAGGATTCCTATTGTCATTGTTTGTTGCATGGGTATTAATATAAAATTCCTGTACCAAATTCAAAATATAAAAATATCATGTTAAAAATTTGGCCCGCTTGTACTTCCTGGGGTTGGGAATGCAACTTTTGTTTTTTAACCAGGTATATTCTAGTTCAGTCCCTCAGGGTCTGTAATAGTTTCTAACATACAATTGGCGCCTAGTGAGTTTCATCTAATATTTGTTGGAGAAAAGAATGATTTTTCTTTCTGCAGTGCTTTGGCCCCAGATCTTAACGATACCAATTGTGGCTCTTTGTCCACAGAACTCAATATAAGCAGAATGAAGTATAGAACTTTCTGTGGAATTAAGGTGCCAATTCATTTTGAGTTGGTAATTTGAATATTTTTGCTTTGCCCTTTTTTGGGACATGGGTATAGGTTATGTTTTCTATATAACTGCTAAGTTTTCAAATATATTTAGTCATTTTTAGTACTGTTAGAGTCGTTGTTGTACTGGGATTCTGTTAATACCATACTCTATAATCAAGGATGCAGGAATTCTGACCTGGCCATATATATCCACTCTGAATAGGAAAGATAAGTGTTCACAGCCATATGCTTGATAATATTTATCTTTTCCCAAGATTGCACTCCCCAAAACATAGCTAAATCACTGCTGCTCAAATTGGAGTCACACCTTCTTCTTTGACATTTATGGGGTCGTGGGGTTGTACTGATGTCACATAGGGTTCAAAGCAGCAAGTCAGATTTCTGTGAGTTCAGTTCATAGCTCTGATACTTATTAGTGTTATGCCATGGGTCAAGTGATCTCATCTGTAAAATGGGAGTGATAACACTACTTACTTCATAGTAATTATGTCTCCAGGATAATAATTATTATAAATTATGATTCATATTTGAAAGGAGCAGATGAACAAAAGATAGAGGAAATTTGACCTTTTCTAAAGGTCACCAAATATAATGGTACATAGGATGGAAGTGGAAACATACTTTGGAAAATCTGTGCCTTTTTTTTTCCCACCTGGACATTTAATAGAGATTTTATTTTCTGTCCAGGTATTTAACTAGATGATGTATATAATCTATACTTTTTTGTGAACAAAGATGATGCAGGTGGTCTATGCCTGAAAGAGTTATTTAAATGCAGGTTGACTAATTCTCTGGGCTTTTTAAAAATTTGTGAGGATAGTAATTAGGCTGTGCTTTCATAACAAAGTATAATTATGAAACAATACTGAGTGAATTCAGCACTTGTACGATTAATGCACAATGGTTATAACCTAGCATATTATAATCTACTGATAATCATAAAGCAAATTTATTCCACTGGAAGTAGAAAAGAGATCTGACATGAAAATATACATGGAGGAGCCTCAAAGGTAAAGCAGATTCTGGAGAGCCAAGTAATCAAAGTTGATCATCCTAGAATAATCATGACTCTAGTAAAACTATTATAATAAGAACTTTAATGGAGGATATTAACCCAAGGCCCACTTGTGACATCATAATCAACACATTCACCTGTATAATTTTTTCCTAGGATTGCCTTCTATTGTTTGAAATCACATTTAATCCTTCCACAATAGGAGGCTGATATGCAATTGTGAATGCCTGAATCACATTGCTTTCCTCCCTAATTTCATTTGAGAAAATCATTTTATAAACTAATATCCTGATTCCAAGCCAAAAAGAGATGGAATACACAATAAAGTGTCCACAGGGGGTTTCAGAATTTCATTTGGGGTGTCATATTGAACATTAAAATGCAACGTAATAAAAAGATGTGTAGAAGAGATGAAATGATGGTGTCCCGCTGAATAACTTAAAGAAAAAAAAAACACTGCTTCGGCTTTGAGTGCTACATTTTATTTATAGCTTCAACTGATACCTTGACTTCAATCACGAAACCTCTAGTTAGTTTGCAGAGATGGTTTTATAAGCCTCCTGGGTGATGGGAAATAGTCCTCCCTGATTGGCCCACCAATAGGAGGCGAGCTCAAGGAAACAAAGAGAGAAGATAAGAAAACTAGTCAGCAATGTGAAAGGTGCAACAGAAGTTTCCCGGGGGAAATGTGTGTGAGTGGAAGATCAGTTTCAAAAACTAAGAACTTGGAGGACAATGGAAGGGCAAGATAATAAGCTGAGCCTACAGAAGAAAAATAGAAAGGGAGGAAACTCTGCTATGTACTGTGAGAAAACAGCTGGATTAAGGGAGAAAAATTCAAACTGTATATTAAAAGAAAATTCATAGATGAAAAAAGGGAATGTGGCAATAACAATATAGCTATTGTTAATGTTTATATTAACAATAGCTATATTGTGATTGTGGAACTTTTCAGAATACAGTGTTAATGTTAATATTAACAATAGCTATATTATGGAGCTTTTCAGAATGTTGTGTTTTCAACAAAACAAAACAAAACTGAATTTAGTTAAGTAAATTGGAGTGTACACCTACCTGGCTTACAAAATGCTTTCACTAAGAACATATGTAGGCTATATATTTTGTTGCATATGTGAATAGATTATATATATATTTGTATTTATGTATGTGGTTTTATTATGTTATGTTATATGTGCTATATATGTTATACTATATTAATATAATAAATATATATTTTTTGTTTGTTTTTATTCTAGGGCCCATTTTCTTTAAGGTTAAGATTATTTCCTTGAAAAAATAACTAATTAAAAGTGTTTTGTAGATTAGCATCATTTTCATATGGACAATGCTCAGTTAAATTGATTTTGAGAGTCAAATCCTGTCAGCTCTACCTTTCAAATATACCCAGAGGCTAATGGCTTCTCATCCCCAACCCAGCTGTTACCCACCGTCTTTCACTAGCTTGTGGCAATAGCTTTCTAACCGAACTCCATGTTTTTACCTCAGTCCCAACATCACAGTCAGAGAAATGCTATGAAAATGAAGGTCGAGTCATGTTACTCCTCTGTTCACACTCTAAGGGCTCTCCAGCTCACTCATAGTCCAAATCCAGCCCCTGTGGGAAGACCACCCTGCAGAAAGACCCAGAAGCTCTGCAGAACCCAACCTACATGATACAGGCTTTGTATCCATATTGTATTCAAAGCCCTTCTTTTCACTGGGCAGTTCACTTCAGAGAGGCTGGAAGTCAACCATTTTGCTTTCCAAATTCCACAAAGCTGGACGTAATTCCTGGCACTGTGTCCGCTATAACCCAGTTGTATTAGAATATAGCCATTTGGCAGTTTCATGAAGTTTGTTATAATTGGGTTTCACCTGTTAAACTTATTATAGGTCACACTATGGCTTAATGATTTTTATCCAGGCCTGTCACTGCCCAAGGGTTGAGTTCCAAACTGACCTTTAAGAAAGACAGAATAAATATTAGAATAATTATTTTGAGAGTGGAAAATTTGAGATGGAGATGTTCGCCTATCAGAATTTGAAAGCTGTTTTTTAAACGGTGAAGAGATTTACTTTTAACTTAGGATAACCCAGGTAGTTTAAAACAGAGTGAAATGTAAATACTTTGAATTGATTCTTTTAAGATGTTTTCAAGTAAAACGGAGAGGTGTTACATCTAAAACTGATGAGAATACAGCATTGTATAAGTATTTAAAAAAAGATATAGTGGCTCCCAACTTTGTGTTCATTGCTAAAATAGAAATTCAACGGTTTGCCTATAGATATTCTTATTTACAGCTAGAGTGGGCCTTAAAAATATGTGTTTCTTTAAAAGCAGTTCCTGAACCTCACTTTGAGAAACTCTAGGAGAAGCTGGAAAATAAGAAGAGTCTAACGACCTCTGTGGCCTTGGACATGTAATATTCTCTTTTCAGTTTCTCTCTCTATGGCATTAGCAATTCACATATACATATACATTTTATAGAACATAAATATTGTTCCCATGCATCATCTAATTTAATCTTTGTAGAATTTTTCAAGAAGTCTTTACTGTCCTCATTTTATAAAGAAAAAAATCTCAAGGTTCAGAAGGGTGTATCACAGATCAGTGACAGATGGCAGATATGACAGATGGCAGATTGGTGACAAAACCAAGATAATAAATCATGCTACTTTTAACCCTATACTATGCCTGTTACTGTACTTCAGATACAAAGAGAGGATTCAGACTCTATATGTTTCCTTCTAGCTTAATTCCATGATTTAGACAGCCTGCTTAGATAGACACAATTATTTCTAGCCCACATTTCCACTAGAGCAGGGTTCAATTCCAAGCAGTTAATATTCTAGTTAAACTAATGGCTGAAACACATTAAATATGAAACTCATCTTTTTTTTTTGGTCTAGACTATCCTGTTTTATTAATCAATGGGTCATCCGGATGGCTCACTTGATTATAGATTCCATGGATCCGCAAGTACAAGGCTCGGGGAAAAAGAGGCGATGGAAGGGGAAGGAACCAACAGAAATGAATCAACTCTCACACTAAGAAGTGGCTGAGGAAGTTACAACAGATTCCCCCTAACACATACAGTCTTATGATGGGGGAGAAGCAGTAATAACTTCCTCCTCCCACCTGCATTCTGAACAAAATGTGAAGTAAGGCAAAAGAGTAGGGATGATGAGAGATCAAAAAGCACTTGCATTAACTGCACATCTAATTGTGGAGGAGGCGGCCTCTCTCTGCCCAGACACAAGCTTCCTGATGCTGAAGCACAGTGTCAGCCTCTCCTCAGAGCAGGGGCCTTTCAGCAGAAGCAGATGTCCTTCTTCTACAGGAAGGCTGTGCCCCAGAGGACAGGAGGTACGAGAAGCTGATTTAGGCATGTAGAGTTCCTCTCTCAACTTCACCAAAGAGGTCACATGCTCCTCCTCTTTGGAGATGAGTAAAAGGCAGAGCAAGAGACATGGAGCTTTTAACATCACTCATATTACCAGGGAAATACAAATCAAAACCATGATGAGATACCACCTCACACCTGTTAGAAAGGCTAAAATTTAGAACGTTAAGAAACAACAGGTGTTGGTGAGGATGTGGAGAGAGGGAAAACCTCTTGTACTGTTGGTGGGAATGCAAACTGGTACAGCCACTCTGGAAAACAGTATGGCATTTCCTCAAAAAGTTAAAAGTAGAACTACTCTATGACCCAGCAATTACCCTGCCAGATATTTACCCAAAGGATACAGATTTGAAGGGGTACATGCACCCTGCTATTTACAGCAGAATTATCAGCAATAGCCAAACTATTGTAAGAGCCTAAAAATCCATCAACTGATAAATGGCTAAAGAACAGGTGGTATATATATATATATATATATATATATATATATATATATATATAATTGCACAATTATATATATATATACAATGGAATATTACTCAGCCATCAAAAAGAATGAAATCTTGCCATTTGCACGGATAGAGCTAGAGTGTATTATGCTAAGCAAAATAAATCAGTCAGAGAAAGACAAATATATGATTTCACTTGTGGGATTTAAGAAACAAAACAGATGAAGATACAGTAGGGATGGGGGAAAAGAGGGAGAAGGAAACAAATCATAAGAGGCTCTTTCAATTAGCAATAATGATGCCTTGGATAAACCTCATTGGCTAAGATACTGCCATTGCACAAAGCTCCATAAGAGACTCTTAATGAAGAGAACAAACCGAGATGGGGGGATAGAGGGAGATGGGTGGGGGGTGAGCTAGATGGAGGATGGGTATCCTATTGTGATGAGCACTGGGTGTTGTATGTAAGTGATGAATCACTGAATTCTACTCCAGAAACCAATATTGCACTGTGTGTTAACTAATTAGAATTTAAATAAAAATTTGAAAAAGAAAAAAAAAAAGAGGCCTAGAGATTTGAGAGAAGTAAAACCAGAGCAAGGGGGAATAAATGTGGCCTCCTAGTGACTGTATTTCATCTAATAAGACCCATGTGGGACTTGCAATAGAAACAGGCATCTCAAGAATCTGGAGGGTATTTCTGGTGGTGGAAGAAGGAGTAAGAGAAGAGGGGACCTTCTTCTGTGTTCTCACTGTTGTTCTCACATACAAATTTCAGTGTCTGCTTTCTTTAACCTGCTCTGAGAAGAAAGATTCTGCTTTCTTCACACACTGTATTTATTTCTTTTTAGAGGTTCCCCTGAGAAAACCTGCCTCCATTCCGATTTAAGATTCCAACCCATTACATCCAGCACATTTCTCTCTGCCTCCTTGCACACATCGCTTCATAATAAGAAAAAAAATCCTCGTGTCCCAGCAGACAGAAATAGAAGGGTTATATTTTTGAGAGGTTACTAAGTTGAAGATTTGTCTAGTTGTTTTGTTGATATTTTATTTTCAGGACTAGAAGAACATCTAATTTGAAGGGATAGGGAGTAAATAGCATTGCACAAAATTGGCATCATATTAAGTCTGCACAGTCAAAACTCACTGAGTGACATTGGCTGGAGAGAGCTCTATGGTAACCTAGGAAATAAGAATTTAGAGTGTCAGGCAACAGAGAAAATCAAATTATTGTCAACTTACTCTAGGAGCTCTGTTCAAGCAAATACGTCATACAGTCAGTGGCAGACATTTAAAAAGGCCTGCCTCTAAGCAGATATATTGCTTGGTTACTCTCTTAAAGCATTTTCGTTTTTTTTTAAGATTTTATTTATTTATTTGACAGACAGAGATCACAAGTAGGCAGAGAGGCAGGCAGAGAGAGAGGGGGAAGCAGGCTCCCTGCTGAGCAGAGAGCCCAATTCAGGGCTCAATACCAGGACCCTGGAATCATGACCTGAGCCGAAGACAAAGGTTTTAACCCACTGAGCCACCTAAGCGCCCCAAGCATTATCTATCTTTCTTTCTTTCTTTCTTTCTTTCTTTCTTTCTTTCTTTCTTTCTTTCTTTCTTTAAGATTTTGTTTATTTATTTGAGAGAGAGATCACAAGCAGGCAGAGAGTCAGGCAGAGAGAGGAGGAAGCAGGCTCCCTGCCGAGCAGAGAGCCCAATGTGGGGCTTGATCCCAGGACACTGAGATCATGGCCTGAGCTGAAAGTAGAGGCTTAACCCACTGAGCCACCCAGGTGCCCCAGCATTTTCATTTTTAATCTCATCTTCAAGATCGTGTCTTCCTATATTTGCTCTTGCTCTTTCCTACCACAAAGCTTTCTTCTACCACCACCAGAACAGATTCCATATTGGAGAATCATAGGTAGTAGAGCTGAAAGCAACCTGAACACTTCTATTTCAACAGCCTCATTTTATACAGAGAAACTGAGTCTTGGTAAGATGAAGTGATTTGCCCGAGGTACCCCCCTCCTCCACCATAACTCAGCAGCTCAGCCGGTGGTAGACCTCAGCTCTCCTACATAGTTACCTACAGTAAAATGTCATGCAATTACCTTACAGGAGCTGTTTCCTATTTGTTTCCTTCTTTCACTTTAACATTCAAAAAGCCACCTAATTGAAAAGTAATGCACAACCCTTTATTGCAGCTTCTAAGGTTGATATTTCTGGAGGTTCTTCAAGCTGTCCCTTGTAAGAACTACTTGTTACAGTAGTATGTTATTGTTGGTGCTATTGATCACTCTGTGCTTGACACTACGCTAAGAGCTACGTAGATCTAATCTCATTTAACCTTCTCCGCCACATTACAGGAATCTCATGGAGGTTAAGTTCCTCAGGAGATACGGTGTCAGGTCTCATCAAATTCAGTTACAGCCTTTATTGTAGGATCCCAGCGAGGACGACGAAGAGATCGTCATTTCCTTTAAAGCGGAGACTGAGACTAACCATAACTGAATTCATTAAATGCGGTCAGGTAGAGGGCTATTTACTCTGCAGGTGCCAAATAATTATCCCAGCGCGTTGTTCATGGGGGCGAGGGAGTGAAGGGGAGCGTGGTAGTTAATATAGCTTTGATGAATTTGTCTTGAACACAGCAGGTCGGGCCCACGTGGACAATTAGCTGAGTCTGATCCTGGACAAGACACTTTGCTTGCTGTGGGCTGTGAGTATGTGCTGAGGTGACTGACTTGCTGGGCCCGAACATTGGCGACTCCATGGAACAGGTTTGCGGGCAAACGTTCAGACGTAGCCCTGTCTTACTGAGATACCGTACGTGGTGCTTGTCATTCACGTTCCACACAGGGCTCTGGGATAGTCCTTTAGAATCTTACTTTTAACTTTTTTTTTAAAAAAGATTTTATTTATTTGACAGACAGAGATCACAAGTCGGCAGAGAGGCAGGCAGAGAGAGGGGAGGAAGCCGGCTCCCTGCTGAGCAGAGAGACCAATGTGGGGCTCCATCCCAGGACCCTGGGATCATGACCTGAGCCGAAGGCAGAGGCTTAACCCACTGAACCTCCCAGACAACCCAAAATCTTACTTTTAATTTTCATGGCAACTGTTCTCTTGCCATTTCACATAGAAAAATATCGAGATGTCAAGACCGCCTAATGCTTAGATGTTAATGAATAACGGAGTTGGGATATGCCCCTGGTGTGACAGGCTCCAAAGTGTTTTCTCTTTACAGTATAACACAGAACCAACTCCTTTTAGCTCTTTCCCTTTCCACCATGCCCCCCACCCACCATCCCGAACTGCCCTGTCAGTGTAATTGTTTGGACCTCTGTGGACATGACTTATATTTTGAAAGAAAAAAAAAATTGGAATTCCACAACTGCTGGTGAAATTGATTTCCTGAGATTTCCCACCTGACTGATCTGTGACTGACATTCCTAGTCATACCAGTTATTTGAGTACTTCATTGCAAGAACACTTACCAGCAATCGCTATCTGTAAAATGTATCAAGTGAGTGTTATTGCTATGACAGCTCATGAGTTCTAAACTGCTTTTATAAACCCAGGGCTTGATGTAGCAAAGATGGATATTACCAGTTCAAATTGTTTTTCGCCAGTAATTTCTGCAGTGACTAATATCATAACTTGGATACCTCTAATGCATATAAACAAGGGTGGAGAAAGCAAACAGAGAGCAGATTTATTATATATATATTTTATGGAAACCAGTTTGGTTTTAAACATTTATTTAGACTTTACTTAGTGCCTACTATGTGCTGAGCACTGCAGTTGGTGCTAAAGGGAATAGTTATTCGGTATTGTTCCATCTATATATTTATAGCTGAGGTAGAGTGAACACACACACACACACACAACCATAGCTTGCATATGTTTTATTCAGCAAAAATTTGAAGGCATATATATATATATATTAATATATATATATATATATATATATATATATATATAATCATTCAGTCCTCATAATAGCCCAATGAAGCCTGTATCACCAGCCCTAATTATAACAAAACGCAGGCAGAGAAGGGGCAGAGAATACAGTAAGGGTTTTGGAGAACCAGGACTTGAAACCAAGTTTTCTGACTACAGGTCTATGTGCTTTTCACTGTTCTACTTTGTCACACAATAATACAATCTTCAAGTGAGTGATCCAGAATTTAGTAGAGCAGTTCAGAAAAGGGAGAAATCCCTATAAGCTAGATAGCTGGTCTTGGGTGATGACCAAGACTCAGAGAGATGGCAAGGAGGGAGAAAGGTGACTTCCAAGGAAACGTGAGAAGAATGCCTAACAGAAACATGAGTAAGATGGGTTCAGGGCAATAGATAAACTGAAGTGAAAGAAGCAAAGAATTGATATCAAACAGGGGTCAAAGATTATACTGACGGAAAGGTGGGGTCAGATTGTGGCCAACAATGGATCCCAGTTTATCAAACTCTCACCTTCCCCAGACCTGGGAATTCCTTGGAGGATGAAGCAATGTCTTCTTTCTGCTTTTCCTCTACTTCCACTCAGCTGAAACAAATTATTTTCTTGTTTTAAAGGTAACTTTAAGTCTTCAGGAAGACTTTACTGACTGTTACAATTTGGATATTTTCCCTTCAAGGAACTTCTAGAGCATTGATTTTTGTCCTGCAAAATTTATCACTTAATAAGATTCTGTACTTTTTTTCCCCCCGTTTTAAGTGAGTTTGTCTTATGACCTCAGCCAGACAATACACTTCTGGAAAGCAGAGACTGTGTCTTATTTATTAGACGCTATTGAGACTTTTATAATATGTAAATATGCCTATTAAAAAACAATGGTAGGTACATCTAAGAACAAAGAGGAGTGATAATATAAATGGGAATAACATAAATGGGAATGTCATAAATATGCACACTTTGAGAATGATAACGTGACTTTTGACAGACGCCAAATCAGAAGGGAGCAAGGTGAGTACTATAATTCTTACCATCAGAGAGAACAAAACATGCTATATCCTCAGACAAACTTCACGATTCTTAGCAATTTCTTTTCAAAGTTGAATTTTGACTTGTATGCATGCACATTATTTAGCAGTTACAAAAACAATATGCCAGTTATCAGGTCATGGCCTCTTCGGCTCCGAGTGCACTCTCCATTGCCTGCTGTGCAAAACCAGAGCTGGACTAAGTATTACTCCTTTGCTAGCAATCATGGTGTTAAGTTTTGTCTGTGCCATGCTCTGGAAAGACACTGGAGGAGGAAGGGGCTTCTCTTTCTGGTTCTGACCTGCTCCTTTCAGTGGGTTCCTGGAGATCATGGATGTCTCCATGCGAAACTTCTCACAGCATTCTGAGACAGTGTCAGCAGTGTCCCAGTATCACAGCATTGCTCCTTCTGGTGGATGGCTCCCCTGGCATCTATTTGTGTCAAAGTCCTGCAACTTTGGTAGAAAGTTCCAAGTAACAGTATCTCCCCATGGACAGCTCCCATGGCATCAGCCACCATGAATCATGAGTCATGGCCCCTATCTGTGGACAGTTTTCCTTAGCACAACCTCTCAACTGTCTTCCAAGGGCATTCTGAGACACTTCCTCATGGGTACAGTCTCTGACACTCCAGAGAACAGTTTCCTGGTGAGTGCCCCTTTTGTGGCATTTCCCTTGTCGATGGCTTGCTTTGGCACCCAGGAGGATGGCTTCCCAATGAATCTTGCCAATGTAATACCTTGAAGAATTTTTATGCCTTGCAGTAGGCCACAGCTGCATTCTCTGGAACAAGATCTGGAGTTCACCACTTGGGTTGGGGGTTGTTTTCCAGATTTCTTCCTTCCTTGTGTGGATCTTTTGCCTCCACCCTGGGTGTAGTGTCTTCTATGTATATCTATTTTACATTCTTTGGAGTCCCCGTCACCTGCTAGTAGCTAACACTCCAGTAAGCCAATCCCCTGTCATAGTTAATAATTATATATATAATTATATATATATATATATAATTTATTTATACTGTTATATCTGGTATTATCAATTTTAGAAATTATCCACTTATATGTCTTCCATCATACCAATAGTATTATCATCATTTTTGGTTAAAATAGTAGTTACTGCTTACATTATTGTGACTATATAAATATTGTTTTCCATTCAGCCAAGTAATGTTCTATGATTATATTTTTTCTTTCTTGTGTGATTTTCTTTAAAAATTTGCTTTAAAGCTAATAATTGTCTTGGTTATTATGTTTTTAGAATTCAGAACATCTATTTATATTTTTTAAATTGCTGTGACAAATCTGCCAAATAAATATTAATAATGTTTTCCATATTCACGAATGGATGAGTAAATTTTTTAAAATTCATTTTTCAACAGAAGCAGTATGTTATTAAACACATAGAAACCATCAAGAATGTCTAATTATGCTATCTAGCTTCTAGTCTTGATGTTAACCCAAGGGATGTGAGCTTGGACATATTTCTTAAGCTTGTTGGGCTTAGCTTATCTCCTATAAAATGAGGACAATTTACCATATACAGGTCATATACAGTTTATATACATATATACATATACAGGTTTTTATATACATATACAGGTTTTTACCATATACAGGTCAAAAACAGCCATTGTGCACCTTTCCCTGGGCTGTGTGTAAACACAGGTCAGTCAGTAAAACGCAATTGTGTCTATATGACTTTAATTGTAGTTCTTAAATGTGCATTGAGCAACTGATAGTTGAAAGCATTACACTAGACAATATGGTGGTTCGTTTTCTCCACAGAGGATAATGGCGTAACAGTGTGGAAAGCAGTTATGTAATCAAAAATCCCTGAAAATATTCTTACCTCATTTGTTTGTATGTTTGGGAAATACTTCTCGAGTGCTAATGTCTTGGGCACTTTTCTAGGTTCTGGGGAAATGATAGCAAAAATACACTCATAGAACTTACTATTAATGGCAGAGGTAAACAGTATCAAATAGTTACATGCAAAACTGACACAGACTGGTGCATGGGAGTACGAAAGTGGAAAAGAGGATTTATCTTAGGGAGATCAGGGAAAATTTTACTAAGAAAATGGTCTTTGAGTTAAGGCCTGAAGGGTAAGTAGAAGTTAACTAGGCAAGAGGGAAGGGGACAGTCCTCCATTTAGAGAACACAGCGGATGTAAAGACTCCACAGCAGCAGACAGCACAGCAATACAAGAGACACAAAGGCCTGGGTAACTGGGGAGCAGGGAACAGGATGGAGAGGGATATACGATGGGGCAGGGAGGCACTGCAGAGCCTCATACCCCCATCGAGGGTTATGCTTATCTTAATGAGTCACTGGAAGATTTTAGGCAGAAGGGTGGGCATTGTTGTGCATGGTTGGTATTTTCATCTTAGAGAAAGTCTCTCACCCAGCCTCATAGAGGAGAATTGAGGGGGTCAGAGCCTTTAGGAGGCTGTTAAGATGGAATTACATATTTTAACTATTAAATATTTCACCTCAATTTTAACTAGAGACCGTTGGGTCTTTTAAGGAAGTAATTATTCTCCAGACTGAACTTTTTTTGCAAGCTTCTGCCTTTGTCATTTCTCAAATATTTGTCCTTCTTTATCGACTGGGTCTACTGCCAGCTCCTGGACTGTCTTGCTGTAAACAACTAAAGCGTCCGGATGCGGGATGGTAATTGCAGTGTAAGACCCAAATCCTTCCCTCCAGTCATAAACTGGACATGAATTCCTAACAGCCAGGCAACTGCAGAAAATGTACTGAGGCACAGTTGAACCAGGATTTTATAGCTCCTTGATGAACAAATTGGCTTACCATGCAGGCAGTCTGATGGTTAGCCTCACAGCCAATTGCTAAGACAACAGAAAATTGCAAATCCGCTTAGCCAGTGAATTTGGCCATGCCATGTACCCTTGGTCGTAAACTCCATTTCCAACTGTCTTCATAAAAACTAAACATACAACATTTGAAAATCATACTGAAGGATATAGCAGGCATTTTTTTCATATTTGTTCTGATGATATTGATGTTGCTATGTTAAAAATTTTAATTCTATTGCTCAAATTTATTCTGAGTTGCCCTTTCCTTGCTTTGCCTCAACTAGAAGAGCTGGAATTGTCTATTTTCCCCCTAATATTTTCAGTATTATATAGCAGGGAGAATGATCTACTCAGTAATTAAACTAAAGATAAATGTATTCTTTCTATTTAGGTCACTGTAGAGGCCCCTTCTTAAATTGCAAACTTGCATTGGTATATAAGCTTTAATAAGAATGGGTGCCTGAGGGAGGCTTGCCATAGGTAAATAAGGATTTTCACAGTAGTACAAAACATGAAAATAAGTTGCTATGTGCACTGCTTTATTCTAACCAGAGAATTCAAATAGATAATTTTTTAAAAAGATTTTTATTTATTTATTTGACAGGCAGGCAGAGAGAGACAGAGAGAGAGAGAGAGAGAGAGGAGGAAGCAGGCTCTCCGCTGAGCAGAGAGCCCGATGTGGGGCTTGATCCCAGGACCCTGAGATCATGACCTGAGATGAAGGCAGAGGCTTTAACCCACTGAGCCACCCAGGCACCCCAGATAATATATTTTTTAAAAGATTTTATTTATTTATTTGACAGCAGAGATCACAGGCAGGCAGGCAGAGAGAGAGAGAAAGGGAAGCAGGCTCCCTGCTGAGCAGAGACCCCCCCCCCCCCCCCGATGCCGTGTTGGATCCCAAGACCCTGGGATCATGACCTGAGCCATAGGCAGAGGCTTTTACTCACTGAGCCACCCAGGTGCCCCTCAAATGGATAATGTTTTGTATTTAATTTAGTGATTATACTGGTTCATTTCATAAGACCATGAATTATTATCCTAAAAATCCTGAAAACTAATTCAAAGAAATAATTTGTCCCATTTTTCTGCCCCATGTCAGATGTGTACTGGTGAAGAGATTTACTAAATGGTGCTCTCCTTAACAACTTACTAATCCAAATCATAGGTGTTACTCATTTTAAGTTCCAGGAATTGTAGGACTTGGGGAAGTTGTTGTTTGCGAAAGTGCTATGTAGAAAAAGTTCTACATCTTTTTTCTCCTATGGCTTGAACCATACTGAAGTTACTGATGGTTCCTCTAACTTACTACTTACAGAATCTAAAATTCTTAGTGTTATATCCCAGACATTTTTTACCGTGCTATACCATAATCTTCTGTTTAAGGTAGCCATTAAGATACCATTATCTATTAATTTTTTATTGTTTGTGTAACAAATGACTAAAAACTAGTGTCTTAAAATAACATAAATTTTTGATCTTATAACTATATGGATAAGTCCTATCGGGCTAAAATCAAGGTGTTGGAACACTGCATCTCTTTCTAGAGGCTTTTCTGGGGCAGAATCATCTTCCAGGTTGATTTAAATTGTTGGCAGAATTCAGTCCTTTGCAGTTATCAGACCAAGATTCACATTTTCCTGTTGGCTGTAAACTGAGGGCTAGTCCTATCTTCCAGAGCCCACCACATTTTTTGGTTCCTGGCCCCTTCCTTCATCTCTGAAGCCAATAAGCAAGTCAAGTTCTTCTCATGTCTCATATATCTGGTCTACCTTTCTGCTCTTCTTCTATGTTTAAGGACTCCTGATTTGATTGGACCCATCTAAACAATCCATGGTACTCTCCCCAGCTCCAAGTCAGCCGAGTTACAATTCAATCCCATCTTCAGCCTTAATTTTCTTTTGCCAGGTGAAGTAATATATTAATAGGATTAGGATGTGGCCATCTTTGGGTACTGGAGGCATCTTTTTTCTACCTACCACACACTATAATTGGTTTTTTAATGGACTTAATCATTCCTAAGGGAGGGAACTATAAACAGTTTATCTGTGTAATTGCGATGCTTAACAGTATAGTGTCTGGTCATAAAATGTCATTCAAAACATGTTTAAATAATGAATGAAGAATTAAGTTTTTAAATGATTATGAAGATTCTTAGATACATATATATTGTGTAATAATTGCATGGTATTATTTTTAGTGTGTTTGCTTCAGTGACAAATATAATCTCTCCCCATTCCCTTGATCCTTGCTTGCTTCCACTATGGATTGTAGGGCAGGTGCTCACTTCCTCAACCTCTCAGCTGTGGAAAAAAGTGACACACTTCTGGCCAATAGGTTTAAGCAGGCATCTGCTAGGAAAGATTCTGGGAAGGCTTTTTGCTTTTTCTGATAAAAGGGACAGATGCGGTCAAGACGTAGTGGTGCAATCCAAAGTGTGAAAGGCGGCAGAGCAGAATCTGAGTCTTTTACGGCATTATTAATCAAGTCAATTAACACTACTGACCTGCCATATCCAAACTTCTCAAGTAAGAAAATAAATCTGATTCACTATTGTTCCTTGAGGCCAATGGATGCCTTTCTCTCTCACTCTTTCTAAATATATATATCAGGAGAGAGAGAATATCAGATATAATGTTTATATAGGAGCACACACACAGACTTTCTGTAGATATTCTTTATCAGCTTCTCAGAAAAAAAATCAACTCAAATTTGAAGTAATGTACTTAAATTTGTGAAGCCAAAAGGGTTTGAAACTTGATTGAACTAGCTAAGTGAAAAAAAAAAAAAAAATCCATCCAAACCCTATGACCTCTGAAGAAAATCTTTGGAAGTAAATTTTAAAGGAGAGAATAGTGTTCAATTATTTCTTTTCCAATATTAAGAGTTAAGAAAGCCTTTTATTGCAAGGCCTTCTTCCTTATTCTCTAGACCTAAAAGTGGAAAAATAGTTATCTATTTATCTGTGATCAAAAAGTCAGTGCAATTCATTCAACAGTTTTCTTCTCTTCTACTACTGCTTTAATTTCCTTGAAGAAATCAATCCACTTGGGGAACTCTAATCACAATCTATAAAAAATGTTTTGGAATCTGGGGTTAGCTAGATTTAAAGAAAGGCCAAATGTATGAATAATTATAATTTTTTTGTTTTATTTTCATCGATCAAAGTATCTAGAGATCAAGGCTTGAATCTGATATTTATTAATTTCAATAATAATAAAATCTTCAGCTTTTCTGACATATACAGTTATCTGTACAGTTTTGTAAAAACTTTTTTTTTTTCAGATAGAATGAAAGGTGAAAATAATTTAACAATTAGATGCATCTCTTCTGAAGTTTAAGCCTGGTATCCACCAATTGGAGAAACTCTATGTAGACCATCAGTCATTGTTATACTACACACAATGTCTGGCAAAGAAGACTTTGTAGAAATTATTAGGCATAGTGCATAGTAATAATTATTTTAGCATTGTACATAAAGCCTACAAATATATTTTTTAGTGAGTATCAACGCCTGTTTGTTAGGTGTTGAGACTCTGTGTCAAACACTTCACATGCTTTAAATCATACTTGGTCCTCTCATGATCCTGTGAGATAGGCAGGGGTAGATCAGAGGTTCAAATCCCATCTATCTGACTGTAAAGATAGCTCTTAACTTTGACTGTTTGTTAGAAGACTAGAGATGGCTCCACATACGAGGTTGAACTAGTCTAGTTCAACCAGCTAGCAGACACAGCAGTTTCATAATTTAGAAAGGGCAAATTATCTGGGAGGACTGAGCCAATCTCTGCATGGCATGCCTTTTTTTTTTTTTTTTTTTAAGATTTTATTTATTTGACAAAGAGAGAGTACAAGTAGGTGGGGGGTGGGGGGGCAGGCTCCCTGCTAAGCAGAGAGCCTGATGTGGGGCTTGATCCCAGGACCCTGAGATCATGACCTGAGCCAAAGGCAGAGGCTTAACCCACTGAGCCACCCAGGTGCCCCATGGTGTGCCTTTTAAAGCCAAATGTATTGCAGTAAATGTTACAAATTTCCATTGGAGGTTATTGCGAAGCTGAGGCCTCACATTTCTCATTTTGATCCAGACCCTTTCCAAGGCTCTGGGACTTAATTTTGTATTTGTAATGTTGTGTGTGTATTTTTTGTTTTGTTTTATCCTAAAAGAATCCCCCAAATTGTACAAACTTTAGGTCCCTAAACCCTGAGTCCACCTCTGGTTAAGGTAAATATATTATTTGCATTTGGGGAATTAAATAGTTTACAACTATCTTAGCAATTTGGAAAACATTGTAATAACTTTGTAAATTAAATTTGTCACAAACTCATCTATAATTATCAAATGTGTTTCAGTTTCTTCTTAATCATAGCAGATAAAGTAATTGGAGTACATGTTATTAAACTTAAAAATATATTGTCATTTCTGATATTAATCAGGATTGAAAACATTTTGTTTATCCAATGTGAGACGTAAATTGCTATCAAT
Source organism: Neogale vison (assembly GCF_020171115.1). Classification (NCBI taxonomy): domain Eukaryota; kingdom Metazoa; phylum Chordata; class Mammalia; order Carnivora; family Mustelidae; genus Neogale; species Neogale vison. The sequence continues at coordinate 100,259,915 of NC_058096.1, read as the reverse complement.
CACTTTTACAAATATGGAACGGGGGCTAGGCTCTGATATTCTTCTTACCTCTCCACATTCATCTAAATTTTTTTTTTTAAGATTTTATTTTTTTATTTATTTGACAGAGAACTATCACAAGTAGGCAGAGAGACAGGCAGAGAGAGAGAGAGAGAGAGGGAAGCAGGCTCCTTGCTGAGCAGAGAGCCTGATGTAGGGCTTTATCCCAGGACCCTGAGATCATGACCTGAGCCGAAAGCAGAGGCTCAACCCATTGAGCCACCCAGCCGCTCCCATCTAAATTCTTTAATATTTCAACTTGAGAGGTAACAAGTGTATTTTAGTGGCTTTTATGTCATACTTACCCCTCAAGCAATTCCTCCCCTTAAAAATCTATCTAATGGTACAGAATTCTGGTGATGTTTAGGAAAATAAATTGTTCTGTATTGCCAAACATAACATAAAGATTGAAATTTTAAATGTACACTGGAAAAGTAAAGCTATACAAGGTAATTCATCTGCTTCTAAATACCAAAAACTAAGCTGCAGATTTGGGAGTAAAAGAAGGTCTTCAGATACCATCTATAATTAAGGGGTCAGATTATTACTAACGTGAATAATGTGGGTATCAGGCACACTTTTGAAAAGTAGTTCATAGTACTTCCACATAGTACATACATACATTCATACATACTGCATTGAACTTACTCGGACTACATAGAACATTTGAATATCACTTGCTGCTTAAATCCAAATTGTTATATTAGGAATCTTGGTAGGCAGTCAGGTGAATACAAAATTAAGGACATGCAATTTCAAGTAAAAAACTTGTTTGGATTCTGGATTTGGGTTTGAACATTTAGCTATATACTTATGTATTATAATTAAATAGTAGAGATACGTGAATGAAATGTGAAACAACTATTACACTTTAAAGTCAATGGGAACTTTTGTTTACAAAGAACAAATGAAATAGGACTATTGAAATTGGCTTGAAATTTTTAGGCATTTTTCTTGAGACTATGTAAATCCAGTTAAGGGTAATGATAGCTGATTTAATTACTTCTTGTAACACTTCACCTGCACTTTATAGCAGTTATTAACAGTTTGTTAGGTATTGTGTATCAGCCTTTTCTCTCCCAGTGTATTTTAAAATCTTGCAGGAGGGCTTTAACTTGAATGTTCTTTTTGTCCTTCATTTCACCTTTAATTGTTGGTATTCAATGGATTATTGTTAAATAAATTGACATTCTGTTCCGTTTAGTGGCAATAAAATTCAAGACCTGCATTTGTGTGTAGAGACCATTGAGCTGAATTCTTTTAGCAGGTAAGATGGCTACTGATAATGAAATAGGTACTTCAGGAATCAATGTTAAAATTTCCTGGTTTACTAGGTAATATTTATCATGAAAGCTCAGGAAGAACAAAGACTTAAAAAGAGAGTGCATATATCTACCTGTTAGATGATACAAAGAAAGCTGAGAGAAAAAGCATTTATTTATCTTTATTGGTTCACTCATTCAATGCAAATTTGTGAAGCATTTACTGTGCACAAATGCTCTGGTGGGAGCCAGGATCAGCAAGTTGAATGACACTGGGCCACTGCTCTTGAGGACCCTACAGCAAAGGAATCAGGTTTATATCTAATGCTCAAAGTTAAAAAACCAAGCAATTCCATCCAGGTGTTTGCTTTCATTATCATAAAAATAAACTTAAGTATAGTTTAACAGGTTCCCCACTGAATTGATTAGCTTGTGCAGATTGTTAGTCTCCATGCTGATAAAGCATTTATATACAAAAATGCCTCCTGGAAGCTGAGACTAACCAAATTGTAATGAAGATGATGTTAGGCCACTTGACTCTTTGTGGTTCCCAGAAATAATCACGAAAAATTGAGGGGCACTTAGGATGCCACTCTAATACTTTTAATACAATTAGGCTTGGTTTTATAGGCACAAGCCAATCAAAACAATCAATTAGTGTAGTGTTAGATGGATTTAAATAAATCTGATTAAGCTAATTTCATGGTTCTATTTACTCTTGTCCTAAAGGCCCCTTCTTAGAACAAAGTAGTTGGCAACTGGGAACTCTGTCCTTTTGTCCGCCAGGTTTTGACTATTTTTTCCCCTTTTCTTCTTTTTCCTTCCTTCCTTCCTTTCTTTCTTTCTTTCTTTCTTTCTCTTTCTTTCTTTCTTTCTAATATTTCTTTCTTTCTTTCTTTCTCTCTCTCTCTCTCTTTTTAATTAACATGTAATGTATTATTTACTCCAGGAGTACAGATCTGTGAATCATCAGGTTTATACAATTCACAGCATTCACCATAGCACATACCCTCCCCAATGTCCCTAACCCAGCCACCCTCTCCCTCCCTCCCACCCCCCAGCAACCCTCAGTTTGTTTCATGAGATTAAGAGTCTCTTATGGTTTGTCTCCCTCCCAATCCCATCTTGTTGACATTTTGAATGAAGAAATAAGAAATAAATCAAGTTGTATACTTTAAGTTTTTCTTTCAGTTTATCAGTATTTTTTCTACTAATAAATCCAGTCTTAGAGTCTCAACAAATTGAAATTGAAAGATCCTTAAAGAGAATCTTGAAGAGAATCCGGTCCTATGATTTCCTCTACGGCCCGGGGTCTCTGGAGGGTCTCGGGATTTTGGTATAGAATCTTTAATTCCACATGGACACCAATCCTTTTCTTTAGCTGAAGTGAAAACTATCATACTTATACAGACTATTTCTCACTAGTTTTCAAGCCAGTTTAGATGCTATTTTGAATAGTATTGAATGGAGTTATTTTAAGGTGTTCGTGAAGCTGCAGTGGTATTTTGATGATACTTTTCTAATCAGTGGAATCTAAAAATCTGTTGGCAGTCCTTTGGAGAGGGTGGTTGGTGATCATATGAAAATTTAAAAGGTCTCTGTTTTAAAAATGAATTGAAAATGTTAGTGCCTAGCACATAATAGACAATAAATATGTGTTGAATGATGGATGAAATAACTGCACTCTGGATCTAGCCAAACTGTTTCATTTTAGGGACACAGATAAATGGCTTTCCTAAGGTTGTGTTAAAAGATGGTGGCAGGTCCTATAGAAGCATCTGCATTATTCTATGTCTGTCTCCAACAAATGTAACTGAATTCAATTGTGAGAAGATTGTCATACTCAGTTTAGCCTATTGAAACTGCAAGACCCTGCTGAGACTTAGAGAAAGGGTTAGTTGGATCATTTCAAGAAGATAACCAGAAAATATCTGGACAAGTCATAGCAAAGTCTCTAGTACAGAGTTTATCAATGTGTGGTCCAAAGAACTTGCATTGAAACCTCCTGGCGTATCTGTTAAAAGACAAATTTCCTGGCATCACCCTGGTCCTACTGAATCTAATTTTCTAGAACGAAGGCCTATGATTCTCATTTTCTCTCATCTCTCTAGTGATTCTTGTGGACACTGAAGTTGAGAAACTAGTAGGTGAGAGAAAGGGGTTATTAGACTTACTCCCTCAGCTTATTATACCTTCTTACTGATCAGTAAAAGATGGTATCTTTCTATATGTTTGTTCACCATTGCACTAGAAAGACAGGGATTTAGACAAGACCCACCCCCCTTTCCTTGAGGTTATACAAGAACACATGTGTTCTGAGAATATAGAGAAACAGCCATGCATCACAAGACAGGTTATCTAAAGCCAACAGTCTCCACATTGACTTGTCTTTTGTTATTGTCCAACATTCCTTAAGTCTTATCTAAATTTCCAGACTGCCTTAGCAGTGCAAGAGGAACAAGGTGTGGGGCACTGTTAAGGGAGTCATCATCCTCTCTGAGGATGACAGCAGTGGAAATTAAGGAGTCTCTGAGGGAAAAGGGAATCTGGGGGACAGAGCAGATCCAAGTAGTTCAAGTTGTAGACTCTAATACATTTCCTTTCCCGTACTGATCATGAAGAATCTCCTTCATTAATTCTCTTTTATTAGGAAGAACAGAATTTCTTTCAAGAGGTAAGCTTTGAATAAAATATTCCCTTGTGTCAGTCTGTGGAATCTTTTAGCTGTCCCTGAGAAGCCATTATCTTTTATTATATGATGGGAAGGAAGTTGCTTTTCATGTCAACATATATGTAAACTTCATGATTTATGATTAGGCAGAAGTGTTAATCCAGAAATCATCATAAAGGACCATGAAACTATTGGACATTATTATTTGTGTTATTCTGTATCCACACTGTGCCATGTGAAATCTGAATTCATTGTTGATAATTCATTGTTGATAATTCATTGTTGATAAAGTTTTTATACTACCATAGGAAATGGGAGGTTGTTTTTTATGAGTTATTACTAATGTTTATTTTTCAGGGATCGATGAAAAATTTAGTTCACATAAAATAAAATCGGAAGCAGGAGTCTCAAAATGGAACCAAATACACCATAGTGGTTTGTGTTAAACTGACTGAAATTGCTGTTAAAGAAACAAGTCCTAATTGCCATTCTTCATCAAATTATTCATTTTTATAAACTAAAGCTTTTAGATAGTGCATTAATGAGATCACTATCAATCTTACTGGAAGCACAGGAAGTAATTAAAGTTTAGAAGGAAAAGGATGCAAGGAAATTACTGATGGTACAAAAGTTTTTTCTGACTTAAGGAGAAATGCTTTTAAATAATGGTAAGGTCTCCCAAGATAATAATCACTGTCTTGCACAAATATAGCTGCTATGAAATTAACTTTTGAATCATTTAGATCAATCATTGTCCTTTTATTCACATCTTCAAAGCACTGGTCTGACAAAACACCAGAAATAAATCATGTTCTTTCCTTTTTTAATGTTTATATGGTGAAAGCAAAGACTCTGATAAAAAAAAATTGTAGTGGGTACAGTATTAGACTTGAACTACTTGCTGTTTTTATTTTATACACTCAGTAAAGATCAGAGTGTGAACAATTATCAACAATGAATTCAGATTTCACATGGCACAGTGTGGATACAGAATAACACAAATAATAATGTCCAATAGTTTCATGGTCCTCCTATGATGATTTCTGGATTAACACTTCTGCCTAATCATAAATCATGAAGATGCTTTAAAACTTGGGTCAAATGCAGCTTTTTACTCAAATATTTTTCTGTTTTTTTAATAATGTCACATCTGCCTCCTATAAACATTTTATACTTATCTCATTATACTTAATAGTTTACTTATCTCATTATTACTTTTTTACTTATCTTACTTATCTCAATATTACATATTACTTATCTCAATAGTTATACTTATCTCATTATACTTAATGTAATAGTTTATGCATTTGTATGCATCTCTTATCCCTAATTACTCTCCAGTTTCTTTGTTGTGAATGCCATACCCAATCCACATTTCTACCCTACCCCATATGGTACTTAGCACGTACTGCTCAATCAGTGTTGAACAGATGAGTAAGGACATTGAGAATGAAGCCAGTTTGAGCTGTAGTTGCTTACAACCTTGGGTCTCAAGTGAGATTAAGACATGTCTGGTGATCAGGTGGGACAGATTTGCTAGAGGTTCATTTATAGGGAGATCAAGGAGCCTCTTGGAAGAAATGTTAAAATAAATGAGGAAAGAATCTGGCATGATAAGTTTGCCAAGCAGAAGACCTTTGTGATTGGAAGAGTGGGCTGATTGTGAGGAGAGCCTGGGATTTGACACTATCCCAGTGCTTCCTCTCACGGGACTCAAGTGTGAGTCCTCGCATTTGAATGAATATGAAAGTGTTCTTTCCCTGGAAACTTCAGGCATTAGGCATCAGCATTACTTGCCAAATACCCTGTAAAGATCTGAAGATCAGAATGGAGGAAGACATTGTTCTTCCTCCCTTCACAATAGAGCAGAGCTCTGTGGTGTGGTCCACACACTGGTGTGAGTCTATCAATTGGTCTGTGAAGAAAAAAGGAGCTTGAGTCAGAACATAAGGAACAAACCATGTCAATGAGCACACTGTTGAGTTCAGTTGATATTTTCTTTTTATAATAGCAAGACATTCTTGATGGAGAAGAAAGAGTTTCTTGGTATTGGGCAGGACCCCCTTTCTCTTGGTAACAATTTGTGAGCTGGGTATTTTGACAAACTCTGTAATAGAAAACCCTGTTGCTTTGATATCTTTTGGCTTCCAGAGCACTGCTTATGGTGGCAGAAGAAATTGGTAGTAGGAGCTGTACTAATAAGGGAATTCACATTGGAGGAATGAGTGTGGTGGTTCCCAGAACTGTGGTACTCAGTGGAACTACATCAGGTTTTTAAACATGTGTGAAGTATTTCCTGGGGACTCTCTAATGTACTAAGGAGTAATTTGTAGCAGTATAGCTATATATAAAGATAACAGGAGTAAGAATGTGTGGAATGTGTGTTAGCTCTTTGGCTTCTTGTAGCCATAGGTGACAGAGTTCCTAAAACGGACTTCTTCTCCAGATTTGGACCTTTCATTTTATCCTGGCTGTGTAGCACCAAGAGATGCCCAGAAGATGAACTTGCAGAAATGGAGGAAATTTTTTAGACTAGGGTGAAGACAGAAAATATGGATAATAGTAAATAAAAGTAGCTAATAAAGTAAATAAATGGAAGGGAAGCACATTGAGAAAGAAAAAAGTATTAGACCAATTAGAATATCATGAGACAGTCTATCATTTATCATCTTTCTATCATCAATCTATCCATCTATCTATCCACTTATCTATCATCTATCTTCCATGCTCTGTGTATTTTTCAAATGAAAAAGGCCCACATTTTCTGTATGTATATATGTTTGCTACTTCATGTGTAAGCAATCATTGAAAAAACAGAGACTGGGAGTTTCATGAGGATTAATCATCTATGTTGATGAGTGCTATGAATGAAATGAAATTTTTACAAACTCAAACAGTATATCAAAATCAGTTGCCATTTCTGGAAAATTCTCTTTGAATTGACAAAGAATATTGCCCCTTCTACCTCCCCCAGCCCCACACAAATCCTCTGTCTCTAGGTAAAAGACTTTCAAGAGTAACTGAAATTCCCAAATCTCTAATTGTGGCCAATAGCATGCATGTCCTAATGCCAGCAAAACAGGAGAATGTTTAGGATGAAATTCTTTCTTATCATGGTGTCACCTTTATCACCACGAAAGGCATTCATAAAATGACTATAAAAGTAATTGTTTATGGAGCGCCTGGGGGGCTTAGCCAGTTTAGTTAGCATCTGCCTTCAGTTCAGGTCCTGATCTCAGAGTCCTGAGATCCAGCCCCACATCCAGCTTGTGCTCAGAGGGGAACCTGTTTTTCTCTCTCTCTCTCTCTCTCTGTCTGCTGCTCTCCCTACTTGTGCTCTCTCTCTTTCTGTCAAATAATAAATAAAATTTCAAAAAAAATTAAAAAAAAATTGTATGTATCCAATTCTGTCCTCTAGAAGTACCCATAACCTAAAATGAAAGTGGAAATGTGAATGAAATCTTACACATTTACATAAAAAGATGAATTAAATCTTTATTACCTACCAGCCACTAGTTTTTGTGTATACTCTTGCATCTTTAGAGTATCTGGCATGAAGTAAATACTTCATACTACTTAATAAATGTAACAAACAAATAAATTCACATGGTAGAGCTAAATGGATAAAAGGAATTAAGAATTTTGAGGTGTTAGCCTCCAAGAGTCCTCGCTTTTTCTGGATCACACCTTTATTTGCTGAGACCAAATGACCCTACCGATGACCAATGATCCTGTGTATTTCCCTCACCCATTCAGTTACAGATTAACATTTTTGTTGTATCTGAATAAGAGTACTTGATTCTTTTTTTAGTGACCTTAGAGATAGTCAAATATTGGAACCATAGTGGAACCTCAGAGACTCATTTGGCTTAATCATCTCATATTACCGAGAAAGAAACTGAGGTCCAGAGTGGCAAACTGACCTACTCCAAATCATGCTATTGATTTTTTTCTCCTTAGGCTACTCATTTCCTCTAATAGCTGGTAGTAAAAGATAATCTGATATCCCTTCCAGGCACTTTGCTGAAAAACCATGCACGAAGTGATTGTCTAGGCAACATTCAAAACGGCTGACTCCAATAAAATCACCACATTCACTTACTTAGTTCCAAATCCACTCTTAATTTATGCGGTGTATTCCAAAACAACTGACAACAGGCTACCTCTGTCCTGGCTCAGCACAGTTTTATAGTTTGGTAATTTGCCAAATATTCCTTCCAGGCTCTCTTAACAACCTGAATTTGCAAATGTTTTCTGACTGACTCACCACTGGGCCCTAGGAGTCTTTTTTCAAACTCTTACCATCTGGGACACAGCTACTGCCCAACAAACATCCATCACGACTTGATTTCCATGCTGGTAATGGTTCCAGGGGCCTAGGCACAGTCATCCCCAAGACTGAATCCACCCTCCTTTTCTGTAAGAATGCCTGTAACTCATCTTACACTAATATCTTCCTGAAATAAGAGCTTAAAGTACCTGACTTCAGGGTGGGTTTATGAGCAAAGCACCGAGAGCAATTAAAACATTTGAATGAAAGCTACCTGTGGATTCCCCTATTTAACAGCTGTTAAATGAAATTACTTGTCTGTTTCAAACTCCAGGCTGGTGGGTTGTGTGTACCCAGATGGGAATTACAGTCCACACATACGAGTGGGGATTAAATGAATTGGATAGCATAAATCAAATTGCAATTTTGAAATCCAGGTAGTAGTTCCAATGACTTCTGAGAAAAAGCCCATGGAGAAAAGCCAATAGGTAATATATCAGAAATATTCCAGGATATTGCTATTTAGTTGTCTTAACTCCATTGGCAAACAAGGATTGACTGAATCTTCTGGATAATAAAAAAAAAACAAAAAGAACAGAAGCAGCAATATCTTTTCTCATATTAATAATATAAGAAATATTATAATATTTACTCCCACATTTCAAATCTGTCTTTCAATTAAATCCTCTCCCAGATGGGTCACGTAACACTGATGATTTTTGGACAAACCAAGAGTTTGAACAGATGCATAAGATTTTGCACTTTGAAAAAAAAAATTGCCCTTCAGTTCTTTTTTTTTTTTTTTTTTGTGGCTCTTTTGGCTATCAGATCATTATGCCGGTTTGTAAATGGCCAGAGTGAAAAACAGATTAACACTTTAAATTGTGCTGACTGAACCAAAAATAAAGGATTTGGCAATTCCTAATGGAATGTAAGCAATTTAGAAGCCAAATTACCCATAACTCAAAATGAAGATTTTTATTACAAAATCTTGCCTATGTTTATTCAAACCATACAGACATTGTTGAAACATACCTTTGACCAGGGATATGTATATGCCTCCAAAACACTTTGGACTTTGAATTTTCTGGAGATAATGATTCTTAAATAAGTCAAACTGTAATCCTAACATACGTAGGATCGCATTTTTGGCTCTGTACAAAAAAGTAAGGACCTATTTTACTGTCCCTGCTCCCCTTCCCCCAGGGGACTTAAAAAACAAGTCCCAGAAACCAGCTCCAGGTGTGGAAGCCAAGAAAAACAAGGCTGTACCCACCTTTAGTCTAGCCCTGACATAAGTACAGCCATCTTGGCAAAGCAAAAGTTGGCCCCTTGCACTGTAAGAGTAAGTTAGCATAAGAATGGCCATCCTGAGAACAGTGTGGAGATTCCTCAAGAAATTAAAAATAGAACTTCCCTATGACCCTGCAATTGCATTTCTGGGTATTTACTCCAAAGATACAGATGTCGTGAAAAGAAGGGCCATCTGTACCCCAATGTTGATAGCAGCAATGGCCACGGTCGCCAAACTGTGGAAAGAACCAAGATGCCCTTCAATGGATGAATGGATAAGGAAGATGTGGTCCATATACACTATGGAGTATTATGCCTCCATCAGAAAGGATGAACACCCAACTTTTGTAGCAACATGGACGGGACTGGAAGAGATTATGCTGAGTGAAATAAGTCAAGCAGAGAGAGTCAATTATTATATGGTTTCACTTATTTGTGGAGCATAACAAATAGCATGGAGGACAAGGGGCATTAGAGAGGAGTAGGGAGTTGGGGGAAATTGGAAGGGGAGGTGAACCATGAGAGACTATGGACTCTGAAAAACAGTCTGAGGGTTTTGAAGGGGCCGGAGGGTGGGAGGTCGGGGTACCAGATGGTGGGTATTATAGAGGGCACGGATTGCATGGAGCACTGGGTGTGGTGCAAAAATAACAAATACTGTTATTCTGAAAATAAATAAAAAATAAATTTAAAAAAAAAAAAAAAAAAAAAGGAATGGCCATCCTGAAGGCCGGGAAGCCATTTTACTGAGTGTTCTGAACAGGCCGGTGGTTAGGTGGTGGAGCCACAGGGACCAAATGTTAAAGAAAAACAAATAGTTAACTTGTAGAGATCACAATCCTGAAAGACTGGAGTCTCCCTTGGTTTGCAAATGTCCTGGTGATTTACAACAAAAAGGCTATCTCTTCAATGGCCCAATTTCCAGAGACAAAGGGCTCAGTTCCTCAAGGCCTAAGGTCACCCTTCCCACCATAAAACTGAAGGAGGCTGAGGCAGAAGGAAATGTAAATAAGGTTAAATTTCTTCTAAACCTAAATCTCACTTAACCGCCAAAATGGCGCCAGGGTGATGCTGGGGTGGCAAAAGATTAAACAAAGTTAAACTGTCAAAGTGGGGCACAAGATATGTATGTAGCCATGGAAAAGTGCCTTGAAAATGCTATATAAACCCTTGGCTTTGAGTGCTCTGGGTCCTTGTTGAAACCCGCTGTGCCAGGCAGATACTTGGACCCCAGCTAGCTGGAAATAATCCTTGCTGTTTGACTTGCATTATCAAGAGTGTTCTCTGTCTAATTGAGGGGTGGTCGACTCCGTACCCTAACAGTGCATCAGCGTGTTCGTTGAATCCTTACAGCAACCCACAGGGTGGTGTTATTAACAAACATGTGTTTTTTTTTGTTTTGTTTTTTTTTAAGATATTGTTTATTTATTTGACAGACAGAGATCGCAAGTAGGCTGAGAGGCAGGCAGAGAGAGAGGAGGAAGCAGGCTTCCTGCGGAGCAGAGAGCCCGATGTGGGACTCGATCCCAGGACCCCGAGATCATGACTCGAGCCGAAGGCAGAGGCCTCAACCCACTGAGCCACCCAGGCGCCCCCAAACATGTGTTTTTTTTTTGAGTTTGGAGCACAAATGGTATATGACTTGTGTAAGGTCACAGAGCTAATAGGTTGGGAGAGCCAGTATTGATACAGGTAGTCTTATTCTCTGGCTTTAGCTCTCAAGCTTTCTACCTCATATTGCAGTTACATTTTGTCTCTGCTTTGTTCTGCTCCACAAAACGTTTGTGAGACAGATAGCTGGAAGGGAGATGTATATGTGTATATACACCTCAATAATGGCTTACTGGTTATATTCTGCAGTTTCTGTCAATGGTTATTGGAATAGTGAGTGGCAAGAGCTGTGGGAATCCTGTCTTTATCCGAGCCCTTTGTTGCCCCACTTAGCTTTCCCTCCTTCTTTTGGAACTTTAGTTCTGCATTGGTTTACACATCTGCTGATCCCCTTCATTTCTGTGTTTGGACCATAGAGGTGGTCAGCTTTAGAACTGAGAATTTATAACTGAGAATTAGTTCACTTTGGGAAGAAAAATTTTCTTTCTTTTTTTTTTTCCATGAAAGTATGAAATGGAATTCCTACCCTGATCTGTACCACTAATAAGTGAGTTGTTCATATTCTATTTAGCAAGATGTACATTATGCAAGTCATCTGGTATTACATTCGCCATTAATGTTTTTATTCACTTTTTTGTTTTAGAGGTTTTTTTCTTTTTTTTTTTTGTAAATTAAGTAGCTATTCATCATTGCCTGGGCATTGAAAAATACTAATGCATTCCTATTATAGTTACCAATATATAAATCATAGATGAAAGAAATGTATTTTTTCATATTTTATTAGTATTGAAACTTATTTTTGTTTTATTCTGGCATGAAAAATCCATAAATAAAGCACAAATTGCAACTTCTTTCATTTAATTAAAGTTACAGTTTTGTATACAAATGCAATCCATAGCATAGCCATATAACTAGACTGTAACTAATATCCAATTTCTAGAGTTTCTAGAGGGTTTATAGGTGATATAATGCAATATTTCAACCAAGCCATTATTATTTAGAAAATTTTATTCCTGTCACATCTAACCTTCAGTTTAACTAACATTAAATGAGTAATGAATAATGGAAGCAAAAGATATTTCTTTATTTAAAATGCAAAATACCTATTAATAAATAAAAACATAAGATTAGGTATGAAGCAATAAAACATTAAATTAAGTTATTAGCAATATACTGCTGTATATTAATATCCACAGCAAATAACCAAAAGCTGAATAATTTACCTGAGGAATAACATCACAGACTTCCTTTGGGCAAAGCCTGAAAACTTGTTCTTACTGGATGTCTGCCAAGGGCATTAGCTGTCAGAAAAAGGCAAAGAAACTGATGAGACTGAATTCTGCAGTTCAGTGTGTTTGACAGGAGAAGAAAAAAACAAAGCTACCTCCCTTTAGCCCTTTGGTCAAATCAGATTTTCATAATAATTTCCAGAATATATAGACTGACTCCAATTAATTTTTCATTTAATAAGAAAGTATTTTATTCATAGAGCAATTTAGAAATTCTAAAGTATTTGCAGGTGAATTAAGTTATTGAGTCTCAAAATAATCAATTGAGGAAGGCAGGACATGTGTTAATTTTTCCATTTTACAGAATGGGAAATAGAAACTCAGAGACATCTGCTAATATTCTCACAGGGTATGGATTCTGATTGGTCTATTAACACTCGAGAGTTTAATTATTATCTTGAGATGAAAATCCTAGCCAAACACTTTTGAAAAGCAAAAAGAATAGTTGGGTTTGGAAAGGAAAGGAAATAAATGATCAGGGTTTATGGGGAGAAAGCCATAGTTATTGAAATATTCAAAGATGCTTATTGGTGGAAAGATTCACAGTGGGGCAGTGTCAATATTGGTTCTACTCTTCATTAACCTCTGTTGTAAGTGTGTGTGTGTGTGTGTGTGTGTGTGTGTGCGTGTGTATGAAGAATCTGAATGCTCATCACTACTCCCAAAGAAGGGGATGGGTTGACCCTGTTCTGGGAGTAGACTAGTACTTCTTGGGTTGCTGACTACCAGTGTTCCTACCCCTGATCCTGAAAAGGACAAAACTGACTACTTGAAGGATGTTTTTTATGAAAACATACGTAAGGGAAGACTTTGTTCTCCTCTCAGTAAATTATATGGCTAAGGTAGATTGAACCATCACATTTAATTTGCCATGCCCTTTCCATATTATATTTGTGACTCCATGTTCCTTGACATATTACTTTGCAGTATTACCCACTGAAGAAGGTAGAATATATTTTTTTCTGGCTGATTAATGTTGACCTTAGCCACATAACTTGCAAAAGTTAATGGAATGTTGGTGAAGTGAAAGTGGCTAGTTTGGGGTCCAGGCCTTGAGAGACATCATGGGTTTCTTCTCATTCTCTTACCAGTCACTATGAGAAAGACTAATAGGTATTGGAGGTCCCAAGGAGAATGACAGACCCGTGGAGTTCACTTAAACCTAACCAGCTGCCTGGAGCTCAGCCCACCCAATCAGAGCCAAACCCATCAGAGCCAACTCGTGAAACCACAGAAGAATAAATGTTCATTGTAGGCCACTGAATTTGGAGTAGTTTTAGAGTATTATTGCAAGAATTACTAGCTAATATAACCATTATCTATTTAGTACTCCAAGCTGGAAACCTGGGCATCATAACTGTTGAGTTTTGGTTTGTTTTTTAAGGAAAACTAGGTTTCAGTTTTCTTTAAAAAAAAAAAAATAATAATAAAAGTGCAATAAAGAACAGATGAAAGGCAAGAAAGAAAGAAAAGAGAAGACTAAGATGTCAACCTCCTACTCATACCCACCCCAGAAAACCATTTCAACATTAGGTGAACATCACTGTAAACATCTATTATTTTTCCCGTTAATTTTTTTTTAATTTTAGAATCGTTTTAGATTTACAGAAGACATGTGAAGACAGCACAAAGAGTTCCTGAATATCCTGCACCCAGTTTCCTCTATTGTTAACATCTTAAACTATGATGGTGTATTTGTCAAAACTAAGGAACCAACATTTGTACGTTACTAATAACTGAATTCTATAATGTATTCAGAATTCACCATTTTCTCCTACTTTCCGTTTTTTGTTCAAGGGGCTCATCCCTTTACATTTAATCACCATGCACTTTTTTCTCCTCTGGTCTGTGACAGTTTCTCAGACTCTCCTTGTTTTTTTTGACCTTAACAGTTTTGAGGATTATTGAACATATTTTATGGAGTGTTCTTCAATTGAAATCCGATCTTTCTCTCAAGGTTAGACAGGTAATGGGTTTTATCTATCCTATGTCAATACTATGCTATATTGATTTTTGTAGCTTCATATTAACTTTGAAACTGGGAAGCTCTTTTTGTTTAATACATCAAATTTCTCTTACAATTTTAATGGTAGTTTTGAACATTTCTTCTTTGTATAATGTCTCCTCTTGATCTTGTTTGTTTGTCTGCCTGCTATTTTTCACAAAAGTAGTTTTCTTCAGCTACCTGTTAACTGTTGGTTGTCTGCATCTGTTTAAAAGTGAAGATTGAACATCTACTCATGTGCTCATGAAAGTGTCACTGAGATGTGTGACCTTTGGGCTTCATTGTAGCGTGGTGTTTCTGTAGTCACTGTTTGGGGGTAGGTTAGCGAATAATTTACAAAGTCATGGCCATCAAGTAAAAAACTTATTTTCATCTAGAGAAACCTGCCTGTGATCTTCTAAGTGAAGAAGCAAAGAGAACCTTGGGGTGGGATGGGAGATGGTATCCTGCTTTGTGGCAAGTTTGAAATCACAGATTATAGAAAAGATATATTATGATTTGAAGACTCACTAGGATAATTCTGACAACAGGGGTAATTTAAATTTTTCTTTTCTTGCCTCAAGTGTTCAAATAATGATTCACTTATTTTCATTTCCAATCTTCCTAGAACTTGTGTTCTTTTATTCTCCAAAGTCAATCTACCCGGGTTTGAATTCTGACTCTGCCTTTTTTTTTTTTTTTTTTGTTACCTGGGGCAAGTTACTTCAGTTTTGGCACCAAAAATAAGGATAAGGACACCTGGGTGGCTCGGTGGGTTAAGCCTCTGCCTTTGGCTCAGGTCATGATCTCAGAGTCCTGGGATTGAGCTCTGCTCTGCAAGGAGCCTGTTTCCCTTCCTCTCTCTCTGCCTACTTGTGATCTCTGTCTGTCAAATAAATAAATAAAAAATCTTTTAAAAAAATGAGGATAATACCAGCACTTATTTCATACCAAGTTAGCATATTTAAAGTACCTAGAACAATGTCCAAGAGAGCTAGTTCTGCATAAATATTGTGTGTGTGTGTGCGCATGCGTGCGTGTGTTATGTCTTCTTCTCCTTCTTTTCCCTTTCTCCCTTCTTCCTTCTTTTCTGTGAAGCTTTCTTTTGTTACATTTTAAGATGTCTTTTCTTTGTGGAGTTTTTCTTTTTTTCTTTTTTTTTTTTTAATTTTATTTATTTACTTGACAGGCAGAGATCACAAGTAGGCAGAGAGGCAGGCAGAGAGAGAGGAAGAAGCAGGCTCCCTGCTGAGCAGAGAACCTGATGCGGGGCTCGATCCCAGGACCCTGAGATTATGACCTGAGCTGAAGGCAGAGGCTTTAATCCACTGAACCACCCAGATGCATCTCTGTGTGGAGTTTTCTCTTTAGATCTATCAACAATACCCATCTTGGGTAATCTTTGTTCTTTGAGTTTATTGGTTTAGCTTTGATTGCTTATGTGCTGTCCTTCATATCTGCCTTTGCAGTGTTTATAGATAGCTATTTTTCTATGCTAGTTAGCTGAGTTTTCCATTTCTTGATGTTTTGGATTTGTTTTTTTTCTGTAAATAAATAATTTTATATCCTAAAGACTACAGTCTCCCCATGCATGTCATTCTGTTGCTCTAACATCTTTACATTGAACAAAGCTCTTTAAAAAAAAAAAATTATATATCTGAGAAAGAGAGAGACAAAGTGGGGGGAAAGGGCAGAGGGGGAGAATCTCCAAGCAGGCTCCTTGACACAGGGTTCGATCCCATGACCCTGAGATCACCATCTGAGCCAAAACCAAGAGTCAGATGCTTAACCGAAGGATTCATCCAGGCACCTCTGAAAAAAGCTTTTGTATCAATGTTCTTATTAAATGATTTTATAGCTCAAAGTCCTTCCAGGGGATCTCTTTAGTTATGAGGGTTAAAAATCCAAGTTCTGAAGAATGATGTATTTTTGTTTGTTTATTTGCTTTGGCCCATTTGCTAGTGTGCTATGCCATTTTTTTTTGCAGACTGTGACAGTTCATCAGGTCTTTCCTCTGTGGCACCACAGTGTAGGGAACTGTTTGATAAACATCTCACTATGTATAAAATATGTGCCCATCACCACCTACTCAAAAAGCTACAGTTTTTGAGTGCTGAGTATTGTGTATTCTATCCGTGCCTACGGGCATGATGACAGGAGTTGGGCCCTGGGGGATACTGTGGAGCTGTGCTGCGTTATAATGACCAGATCTGTGATCATGCTTGAGGTGACGTTCTCTGCACTTTTTAGGGCTCCCTGGTACTTTGTTCTGCACCTGTGGTGGTACATTGGTATTCATGTCCTCCTGCCATTCAGGAAATTTCACTTCTGTAGAACAGTCTAGAGCTATTGCTCTTCAGCCTCAGGATACCCAAGTGGTTTGCCTCCTTCCAGATTTGGAAGTGGTGGTGAGAATTATCATTATTTCTTTATTTTTTTCTTTCTGATTGACAAGGATCAGAGGTTGGGGACAGATAGGAGCTCTCCTGTAGTTTGTTCCACTTCAGGAATTTTGGTTTCTCTCATTGGCTGCCAGTTGTTGAATTTTAGGGTATTGGGTTGGGCCCCTTCCCTTGTTTGTTTGCTGTCTATTTTTTGTATATGTATTTGTATATTTCCATATGTATTTTATATTTAATGTACATACACAATATAATGATGATACTATATGTGCATCTAATGAGAGAGACAGGGAGAGATTATGAGGTTTTGCTGATCTGGTTCAATTTGTTAGATATTTGAAAGTGGAGATTCTGTGAGGTAGTTTAATTTAACCATTTAAACCAGAAGTATTCATGGCCATTTTTTTGGACTCATTACCTTACCAAATGGCACTCTTACCAAAGCAATCATCCTTATTTTAAAAAAAAAAAAAATCTTACTTCTTCTATATCTCTTAAATTCATCCACTGTCCTCCAACTTCACTGCCATTAGGTCAGGTCTGCTCTCCTCCTGCTCCAAGTTACCAAACAACCATTTAACATAGCCCTGCTTCAGTGCAGCTCTCTCCAACCCATTCCCATAATAAATGTTTTCTTTCTTTATTTTTGAGACAGAGAGAGAGCATGCAAGAGTGGGAGGTAGGAAATTTCCATAGTTGGAAAATTCAACTATGAGGGAGAGAGAATCTTAAGCAGACTCCACGTTGAATGTGGAACTCAACGTGGGGTTTGATCTCACAACCCTGAGATCATGATCTGAGCCAATATCAAGAGTCTGACACTTAACTGGTTGAGCCACCCAAGTGCCCCAATTAATAATTTTTATGAAATAAAAACCTGCATATACCTTTCTTCTATTTAAAATCCCTAGTGGCTCTCATTACTCTCAGAAGAAACACCAGACTACCTGACATGTTTTATAGTGTCTTCATATTCTCTCCTGTTCTTGTCCCCAGCCTTATCCCTTCCACATTCTGAGTACCACCAACATCCCAGCCACACACTATGCATTGGATTTCTCTTACTCTTTCCACTGTAGGCTTTTGCATATGTCATTGCCTTTCTCTGCCATTAGCATTATCTTCTGGACTTCTCATTCTAACATTTTTGTTCCCATTGATTAGCTAACTTCTCATCTTTTAGGACACACCATACAGGACACCTTCATTATCAACCAAAAGTGAATAAGAAACTTTCCGTGTGCTTCCCCAGCATTCTGTGCAAACCTATAAAGTAGAAATTGCTATATGTATCTCATAATTCTGTCTGAATTGTTAATATGGATGCACTTGGGTTTATGCATGTGTGTGTTAATAGTGTGATGCTTCAGGGAAGAGTTGTTAAGATTTGAATTTTATTGTTTTCATATATTTGTTATTTTTAACACCAGACACCATGAACATATACTGCTGTTTAAGGAGGAAGAAAAAAACCTGAAATTGTTTTAAAGGTATTCCACAGAGTTTAATGACTCATTAGTCTAGTCTAAGGTTGCCGGACCCCAATGATGATGAAAGGGATCTTTATCTTCAAGACAAGACTGCTATAAATAGTTTCTATCCAAAGATGGCTAGATAGAATTATAGGTGGATTGTAGCAAAATGAGAAACCAAGTAATTAGATGTACATATAGGGACTTGTTTACCTTAGTAGACAGAAATAGAAAATTTGAATTTATAGCCCAGGAAAGTGACAGAGAATAGTGGGGCTCTAAAATCTAATTCCTTCATGTTCAAGTGAACTCTCAACTCTTAATTTTGAAGGGATAAAATGATCTTGTTAATGTGGCTCAAATAAATTGTGTACCACTATAAATAATATTTTCCAACAACTCATATTGGTTTGGACTCAGGATACAAGGTAACATCACAGATTCTCTGGCATAATTCACAACTGTCATGGTGATAGAGAAAATAATAATGATAATAATAATAATAATGGGCACAATTAATAGTAGGCACATGATTAATGGAAAACAATGGTAATAGCTTGCACATGCCAGGAATTACACTTATATTATCTTTGATTCTCAACACACTATGTAGTAGTTTTTTTCATCAGTAAATAGAGAAAATGGAGGCTTGGAAAATTGGGTGCCTGTCCCATATTACAACTGGTAACACAGCTATGGTAACACATATTCAGACTGTCCTTTCTCAGCAAACTGGAGATGTTTAATAATCTGTCAGACCCTTGTTCTGCTAATCCAGTGTTTTTTGTTTTTGTTTTTTTTTTGCAGAGGTATATTAGAGGACTGTGTATGAGAGGGCTTGACTGCCTTTGTGGAGTCAATCTATGCAAAAGTGAGCGAGTATAAAGTGGTGCCTGGCACCCAGTGTGCAGTTAGTTAATGTGGGGAAGAATGAATAAGGAAATGGCCCAGCTTTTCCTATTAACAGCATTGTCTCTATCATTCAAAATTTTACTTGTAAAATTTTTGAGTTTATATCTGTTTTTGTTCATCTCTCCATCCTGACACTTTAGTCAGTGGTTCTCAACAGGGAGAGAGAACCTGTTACTCAGGGGGAAGTTGGCAATGTCTGGAGACATTTCTGGTTTTCACAACTGTAGGAGTAGGAGAGGTGAGGGATGCTAAGGCATCAGCTGAATAGAGACAAGAGATGTTCTTAAACGTCGAACAATACACATGACAGCCTCCACAGTGAAGAATTATCCAGCCCAAAACGTCAAGAGAGAGCTGGCCCTTAAACTAAGGCATTAAGAATTTTAAGGACAGAAAAATACTTCTCTGTGGTACGAAAAAGATTTTCTAAGGTTATTTGTGGTTTCTGTTTCATTATTATTACTTTACAGTCTTTCTGCTTTGATTAAGCTAAACTGAGCTTCTGAAATTTAAAACAATGCAAGGCTTTATGTTTTTATATCACTGCTTTTGTATCACCATGGTTTCATTTGACTTTTTGCCAACACTGTGAGTTTTATCAAAATGCCGTTTCACATTTCAATATAGAATTGCTAACGTTGTCTGTAATGCTTATATTTTGAGAATGGGCTTTGAAAGAAGGGGTAAGATGAGGAAAACCTTTAAAGATAGACTAGTTCCAGATGTGTCCCACAAATTGAGGTCTCCATGTGTGAACAGTCACAACTGCTCTTTAGATTATTATACTCACCCCATTTCTTATTACCCCTGGCATCAAAATATGTGTAAGGGAAATTAGAGGCTCTGATTTGGAGGCAGTAATATTGGCAGGAAGCCCAGAATTTATGGTGGTTAATTTATGATAGAAGAGGTCACCAAAAGCTGGCCATCGTGCATGATGACCATTTTGGCCAAAAGTCACTTTCATCTACAGTAACTCTCTGGGGGTGGGATAGGAATGCCTCGTAGAATCATACAAGTCATTTAAAATTTCTTTCTTTTTCCACATTGAAACCTCTTAGCATTTGCCACATCTGGGGCCAACACATGCATTCTTACATTTTCTTGGTCAGATCTTCTTGGCCAGAGAACTATTTCCTTTTTAAGAATTTTAATTAAAATCATATACATTTTAATTGCAAATGAGAAATATATAAAAACTAAATAATATGTAGTTTCTTAACTTATTAGGAACTTCAAGTATGTCAAAAATATTGTACTAATAAACGTCCTACTGAATGTTTGTGTCACCCCAATATACATGCACTGAAATTCTAACCTCCAGGGTGATGGTATTAAGAGGTGAGATCTTTTGGATGTGATTAGATTTTGAGAATAGAGCTTTCATAAATAGGATTATTTAATTATTAAACAAAACCAAAAAACTATAAAACAAAACAAAACAAGAAGACATGCTCTTCTTTCCACTCTATGATATGTGAACACTAGAAGATGGCCATCTGTAAACCAGGGAGCAGGCCTCACCAGACATCAGTTCTATTGGCCCCTTGAACTTGGACTTTCCAGCCTGCAGAATTGTTAGACATAAATTTCTGTTATTTGAGCTACCTAGTCTATGGTATTCTGATATATCACTATAAGCAGACAAAGGCAAGACCACAGGACATAAACACCAAAACAAAATTAAATGTTACCCCATTCTGACTGAAGGCAGAAGGTTCAATATCTACAGAGAACCCGAACATTTATGTGTGGGAGAAAGGAGTTGGGATGGAATAGCCAAAAGATAGTCTAAATCCATCTTTGGAAAATTCAACTATGAGAAATGAAGAAAAAATAAAACAAAACAAAACCAGAGCTGGATAACTGTTTGCTTTACCTCTAAAATGGATTTAACATGGAGAAAGCAATATTTTCTCACTGACAAATAGTCATGGATGGATATTATATATATGTTATTAATTATTAAATAATTACATTAATATCTTTTAAAAGTACAGTCTAATTTGTCAAGATAGGTTAATGTGTACAAGTTACCAGGTTTAGCAGCATAGAAGATATGAAGAAGAGTAAGATTTATTTCCTTCCTACTAAGCATTTTGGAACAAATAAAGGAGATAAGGTACATGTGAAAATACTTTAACAAGTATTGTTAATTTTAATTGTAAATGAAGTAAGATGGGCTGTTTTGACTTGAATTCCCTGTAGAAGTAATAAGCTTCAATTGTAAGTTAAAGTCATTGTCTGTCAATGGGCTTTCCTTCCAGAGTGCACAGAAGCTTCCTAGCCTTTGTTTTCATGACTTTAAAATTGAAATAAAAATCTGTTCTGCAAATAACTTATAAAAGGTATCTGAAAGAGCCAAAGAAAATGAAATGGGTAAACCAGTTTTTAAACTCCTGAGGTCTATAGATGTAAGTGATTTTCATAGTATGAAGAACTAACCTCTTAACAAAAGGAAAAGCAGAGCCCATTCTTCCTGTCTTTAAATGAGTCTTTTCTTGTAAATTGAAAATTCTCAATCTTCCCAAATCCCTCGATTCTAATTTACGTGCTGCATTTCTTGATGTATTCCTTAATGGTATAAAAGATGTAATTTAGTAAAATGTGTCCAGTTTGTCTAAGCTCATTTCATCGAACTTCAGAATTTACCTTTCGAATAATCTACTTCAGTCAGCTTAATAAAGAGTGAAGAAAAAAACTAGTCCTGGTTCAAGATATGCACCTACTGTGTCAGGCTTAGCCTTGTTCTAAGACAAGCAAATATAATCAAATTACTGATTTACATATTTGTTAATTTAATCAACCCTGTCAAAGTAATCTCAAAGGTTAAATGAACTGATTTATGTGTAAACACAGTAACCTATGAAAGGGCTTATCACAGTTGTCTTTTTATGGAAGGTGGTATGAAATCAGACCATGATTATCCTGACTTCAGTTCCTGAAGGGCAGAAGTCATGACAATAGGCACCACGCAGCCTCATATGCCTTGGAGGAGTGGAAGTCATTTTACCTTTCAGTTCCTCTTGGGTATGGGACACTCTTGGGCATTGGATCTACATGGATCACATGCTTTGGCTTTTTGCTGCAAAACCTTTTTTCTTAGGAGGCTCAGCTTTCCTCCAAATTCGATTGTGGTCTTTAAGATGTCATTTCCTCAGTTAGTCAAACAGGACAAGAATTATTTGTCATGAAAGACAATGATCACGTTTCATTTTTAGTCTCGAGTAAATCTGCCAAAACCTAAAGCCTGTGCATTATATGAAGAAAAAAATCTAAACCCAAGAGGAAAGCTATTTTTGGTTTTGAATGTCTATTCTCTCTGCTCACTGGAGAAACAACTGTGCCTTCATATTTTATACCACATTACTGAACTATTAGAACTTTTGCTGCTTTTTAAAATTTGTGCTCTTTATTGGGATATATATACACACACACAACACACACACATATATTTATAAAATATAAATACATATATATTATTTTTGTTTAAATATATTTCTTAATAAAGAATATAAATATATACAAATATATATATATATATTTCACCCCTCTTTGAGGTATGGTGTTTCAAAGATTAGCATATGCATAAAGCTCATTAAGCTGAATAAATGTGGATTCAGGCAAAAAATCGTTCGAGTTCCTGGAAGCCTGTCCCTTAGAAGCAGGTGCACCGCACATGATTAAGAGAAAATGTAATTGTGAGGAGCAGGATGGTAGCAGCAGTACACTCGCTTTTTGACTCATCTGAGATTGCACCTGTGTATTTATAACTTTTATTTTTAACTAGGAACTATTTCTTTTCATAGGAATTGGATGTGTTTTTAGGATGGATTGGTTACAAAGGAATAAGTTAACATGAAGCTGTGATAATAATATAAGTAAAATAAAATATCCTTGAAGAGTTCTTTTAGAGTATATCACCTATGAAGGTTTTAACTGTAACAGCCTAGCAAATGACATAATTGTATTAGAGAGCATTCATTTGAGTGCTGGAAGATATTAATCAACAGCATCATTTTGCAAATTGTGTGATTTCTCAGGCTTTTGCTTTTCTGAGGTTCTTCAGATACCATTGTCTCTTCTCTCTCTCTCTCTTTTTTTATTTCCTTTTCCACTCTTCCCCCTTCCTCTCTTCCCGGGCAACCACCATTGTGTTTTATATATTTAAGATAATATTATATATTCTATATATCCTTATATTTTTTAAATTTTTCCTTTGGTTTTCTCTTTGTTGGTTTCCTAAATTCCATAAATAAGTGAAATCATATGGTTTTTGTCTTTCTCTGATGGATTTATTTTCACATAGTATTATATCTTCTAGGTCGATCAATGTCATTGCAAATGTGAAGGTTTCATTCTCTTCTGTGGCTGAGTAATATTCCACACCTCTTCTTTTTCCATTCATCTATGGATAGACACTTGAGCAGCTTCCATATCTTTTCTATTTCAGATAATGTTGCAATAGACATAGGGGTGCATATATCTTCAAATTTTCTTTGGATAAATACTTGGTAGAGGAACTACTTGAGCATATGTAGTTCTATTTTTACTTTTTAGAGGAATTTCCATATTGTTTTCTACAATGGCTGCTTCAGCTTACATTCCCACCAACAGTTCATGAAGGTTCCTTTTTCTTCACATTCTAGCTAATATTTGTTATTTCTTGTGTTTTTTATTTTAGCCATTCTGACAGGTATGAGGTGATATCTCATTGGATTTTAATTTGCATTTTCCTGATGATGAATGATGTTGGACATCTTTTCATGTGTCCATTGTCCTTCTGTGTTTCTTCTTTGGAAAAATGGCTATTCATGACCTCTGCTCATTTTTGTTTTTAAAGATTTATTTATTTATTAGAGACACAGAGAGAGTGAGCTTGTGTGTGAGTGAGGGGAGGGGCACAGGGAGAGAAGCAGACTCCCAGATGAGTGCAGAGCCCTAAGAGGGTTCAATCCCATGACCCTAGGGCTTGATCCCAGGACTCTGAGCTCACAACTTGAATTCACAACCTGAGCTGAAATCAAGCATCTGACACTTAACTGACTGAGCCACCAAGACACCCCATCCTCTGCCCATTTTTAAATTGGATTATTGGGGGGGTTGGTATTGAGCTGTATAAGTTCTTTATATTTTTGGTATTAACCCCTTCTCAGATAAAACATTCGCAAGTATCTTCTCCCATTCAGTAGGTTGTCTTTTCATTTTTCTAATAGTTTCTCTTACTTTGCAAAAGTTTTTATTTTGTTGTAATCCTTATAGTTTATTTTGGCTTTTGTTTCCCTTGTTTGAGGAAACATATCTAGAAAAATGTTTTTGTGCCTTTTGTCAAAGAAATTACTGCCTATATTTTCTTATGGGACTTTTATGGTTTCAGGTCTCACATTTAGGTCTTTAATTCATTTTGAGTTTATTTTTTGTGTATAGTGTAAGAAAGGGGTCCAGCTTCATTCTTTTGCCTGTAACTGTCTAGTTTCCCAACATCATTTGTTGAAGAGACTGCCTTCCCATTGTATATTCTCACCTCTTTTGTCATAGATTCATTGGCATTATAATTGTGAGTTTATTTCTGAACTCTCTATTCTCTTCTGATGATTTATGTGCCCATTTTATTGTGTGTCACTTCCATACTCTTTTGATTACTAGATCTTTGCAATATATCTTGAAATCTAGGATTGTGGTACCTACAGTTTTAGTCTTCTTTTTCAAGATTACTTTGACTATTTGGGGTCTTTTGTGGTTCTATACAAATATGAGGATTATTTAATCTAGTTTTGTGAAACCTTTCTCCTTTCAAAATACTATGAGCTTGAGATAGTGACAAAATTGCCAGGGTAGGCCCTGTTCAGTAGTCAATGAACTTAACAGACTGAAACCAACTGAGAAAACAATACTGCGAATGCTAGCCATTTTGCAGAAACAGGATTTTATTTTGCTAAAAATGGAAATAAGTATGGAGTTCAGAGCCTAAGAAAAGTAAAGATATGTTTGGGATTCAGATTCATATATTTTAAAAATTAGATTTACATTTTAAGGCAAAGTCCCAGTCTTTCCAATGACAGCAGCATGAAGTTCTCAGGAGCACTGAATAAGGCTCTCAGATCCAAAGTGTTTCCCCACATCTATCATTAACTCATTTCTCTGGATCTTGAAAGGCTATTATTTTTCTTTAATTTCTCTTAAAATATTTATTTTATTTTTTTCTCTTAAAATATTTAAATAAAAGAAAGCATAGCATGAATTGTTGAACTAATATATTGATTATATTAGCTTTCAGGGATTAATTCATGGTTGGCTGAGAAAAAAACTGGGTTTTAGTAAATGTTTGGAAGAGAGGAGTCCACTGGGAAGAATAGGTCTCCAGCAGGAAGGAAAGGATACTGATGGGGGAAGGCCCTAAAAAAAAAAAATAAATAAATAAAATGAAAAAGTTAAAAAATAAAAGCTGAAATTGCATTTGGGAGAAGAGAAAGCACTGATCACTCAAAACAAAACTATAGAACATTGAAGGCTCAAAAGTGGAATGAAGTACAAATGAAAAGTGTAAAAATACTGAAAGTAATGCCAATTAAAATATATACGGAATATTTTAGCAATAAGAATATTGCTAAATTTAGAATATTTAAAGAATATTGCTAAACTTAGAATATTTAAAGCAATAACTGAAAATTATAAGAAGGTGCAAATGTTGAGGACTTTCTGCTGTACATGCTTCAGGCAGAATCAGATGGAAGAGGGCCACTGAGCATGGTGTGCTCTTTCCCTTCCGAGAAGTGCTAAAATACCAGGTGGTGGGTAGAGGAGATCAGGACAGAACTCCTCCAATGAATCCTAGGTGACCAGCTTAGGGCAGACTGTGCAACAGGGTGTGTCACAGAATTTAGATTATTTTCCTGTTGAAGGAAGCAACACTTGTGAGAGAGAGAGAGAGAGAAAGAGAGAGAAACATAAATGATTAATCTCACTAGTGAGAATTCAAACTAACAATATTTGGATGGTTTTCGGTATCCTTATAGGATAGCTCCTCAGTGGACAGGGAACCGTGAGACAGAGCTCCTCATTTACACACCCTGCTTGTGAGAGAGTACTAACTTTCCAGAAGTCAATATTCACAAAATGTATCAGAATTCTGTAAATATTCATTGATCTTCATCAGAGTTACAACAATTCTAGAAAATAAAAGGATGGAGATCAAAAATACACATCATGTAACATGAACAAAGTCATTCTCTAAAACATTCTTTGTAAAACTGGAAAAAATCCATATGTGCATCACTTTAGAACTGATTAATAGTGGCACTGCCTTGTACTAGATTAACATTTTAATAGACTATTAAATGACATGGGGAATATACAGGGGGGAGCAGATATACACAGCAGTAGGTGCACTATGATGTTAAGTTTATAAAACAAACAATATATAAAAAAAGATGGGCACATAGAACAATGTAATAATAGTGGCTTTATCTGTGTGCTAAGATGGTGAATCATTTTTTCTTTCTTTTTCTGTATTTAAAAGTTTTATAATGAATATCTGCTCATTTTCTAATCAAAAACATAAACATACATTTTTAAGTGCACACTACAATTTCTGAAATTCCATAAAAGGCTGCAGCGTTGGAAACATCACATTCAGAGCTTTTAGGATTCAGGCAGATGCCAGACACTCTGACTGACATTTGGCGAAATGGTTTCTTGGTTTAAAGTTCCCTTGGCCCAAGTCTTAGAAGTTCATGGAACAGATGGCTTCAATTTGAAGGACATATCTGGTAATAGACAAAGGCAAATCTGTCCCTCTGTGCTAAAGGAAATAGGGCATTGACCAGGAGACATTTTGAGTTCTGGCATTTATTTCTTCTACTCTTTTCATACAAAGGTTTTTATTGCTCAAGTCTGGTTCACAGAAAGGGTAAAATCAATGTCACCGGAGTTTTTGTAGATAATTGAAACATCTTTGTGCGGGTTCCCCTTACAGAGTATGGACCAATGACCTAACACAAAAGTGGTTCGGAATGTCAGTTGGTCCAGTGTAGCAGTGATGTAGAACTTGAGATGTCCTTGTCCCCTCTTTCTTTCTAAACCACTTAGCTCTTCCAGTGCACTTGGGGCCAGTAGAACCAGGAAGATTCCTGGAGGTAGCTGCTATCATGACCACTTACAACCCATGACCAAACCAGCAACTTATTCAAAGCTCTAGTCTTCAGAGTCCTCCCATTGATCGTCATATAGAAGTAGGACAGAGTAGATGCCCAAAGCACTAAACTTAGTACATTAACTGGTAAAGCTGAAAGCACATCCAGGTGGCCTCTTGAATCTAAGAAATTAAAAAAAAAAAACTGTGCTGGCACAGAAAAATGGCACCTCTTTGACTCATGATTTTCATGATGTCATTCTTTGTTTTGTTTTGTTTTGTTTTGTACAAATTTCTCCTTAATCCTTCCCTGAAGTGGAACTAGCAAGGATAAGTGTTGTTCTGCCTTACTTACTATTTATTTTATAGGCAAGTTTTTTTTCTTACAATGTGTTTAGCAGAAGGAGGAATCTTTAATCATGGCAGTGCTGAGGGGAGCTTGTGTAGTCCAGGTTCTGGTGAAGAAAATCCTTAGCCTGGCTCTTCCCGTTTACTCTGCTCACTTCACTCTTGGGACCACTTCATAGCCTCTTTTCCCTTATCATGCTAACAAGGTTAATTTCAGCACATCCTTAAACACCCCCAACGATTTATTTCCAGATTGTTAACTCTTTCTTCTCAATAAGGCTTCTTACCAGATGTAAAACATTTTCCTACTGGTTCTCTATTTCTAATTCAATAAATACATTTATTTTCAAGTTATCATTCTGTGTCACCCAATCCTGGCCTATCTACCTTTTTCAGAGTGATTAGTAAAATGGAGACTAGCAAAGGTGGAATGTAGGGAATTGTGCATACATCGTTTGTTTTCTGCATTCATCTAATTCTTAGATCTCATTGTTAGATTCTTGGATTTAATTCTTGATTCTAATGTAAAATTGGCCAACATTTTCAAAGAATTTGGTATGTGTCAAAAAGAAGAGTGTAAACAGCATTAGACTGATAATCCGAAATGGTCCATTGGAGTCCCAACTTTCACAGTCTACTTGTGTGACCTTGAAGAAGTTACTTCATTTCTCTGGCTTGTCTCTCAAATGTGGATGACTGCTGCTTTACTCACTTCCTATGCCTGCTGTGAGATCAAATGGGGCATTGTGTGTGGAAAGGAACTGTAAATCTCTACACAAACATAACATATCATCAATGCTGAAATATTAGCCTTGGTATCTGCATGATGCTGGAAAACTGACAAATAGTTTTATGAGTTGGGCTTGTTCTAAAAAACAATACAAAACAAGACAAGAAAAATCCCCTCAGAAGCATTATGTTCCTGTGTTAAGGATCTTTCACTTTTGACCAAAATATTTTGAGCTCCTTCAGGATAAAAGTCATATACCATTCCTATTTATATTCTCATTTATATTCTCATTACTGAAGGGACTAACCCAGTCTCAGTAGATGTCATGGTAAGAACAAAACACAAAGGTATATGTATATAAATACACTGTTTCCCGTTATTGTAAATTCCCACAAATGCAAACTCAGCCCTGAAGGATGAGCAGAGCATATTAAATCACTGTCTTAAAGACCCTATTTAAATTTCATCGTATCTTATGCCTGACTTAGTTCTTCAGACCAATTTTTACTTCTTCAAAAGTAAGTCAGTTTTTGTTTTACACTCTATGAAATTGTTAGTTTTCATGGACTGACTATTCAAATGAACAATTCTCAATTGATTCGCCCTATCTTCATTGGTATAGATGGCGATTCTCATTTCAACAATGTTTTTAGAGATTATTTTGCAAACCATTCAAAGATAAGAGAAATCTCAAGGATTTCCCTGTGTAACAGTTTGTGTGTGTGTTGCACACATGCACATTTAACTTATATTGGGAAGAGGTAGTTTGAAATAGATTCGTTGTGTGCATTTCATTAAAAACTAATATACTAAAGAAATAATGAGTGAAAAATTGTCTCTAACATGGCAACCACAGGAGAAAATAACTGCTGAAATGGTGGCAAGTGAACTGAACGAAAGAATGACAAATAACAACAGCAAAAGAACAAGGAAGAAACAGGCTTAGGACTCAGAAAGCCCAAGTTGAGTCTCAAAGCCATTTTTTGGCTAATGGTATTAAAATTCATATCTTTAACAGGAGCTCAGGAAACATCATCATCATCATCATTATTATTACTAGTTGTTATTATTTTAGATTCTGTTCTTTTGGAAGAATCCATTAAGGAAACAAAAGAAAGGTATTACTATTTGTTCATTTCAACATAGAGAACAGTTCAACTCTCTATAGCATGTGAAGGAAGACAATTGCAAGGGAAATCTGCTCCAACAAGCTGCATCATTTACATGGAAATACCTTATGCATTACTAACATAACTGCAGTGTTTTCAGATCAGTTTCAGTTGCCGGTAGGCAGTGCTATTTAAATACTCAAACTATTCCACTGAATATAGCTAAGAACACAATAGGGCATTATATATTTTAGGGAGTTCGAGTTTGGTATTTCAAAGTTTTCTGTTTAAGGAGTAAAATCCATGAATATATTACATTTTATTTCATAGTACATTAGTAATTGTCACAATGATATTTCAACTCCATTTGAGTCGATTGGGTAAACAGAAAGTGAGGCTTGCCCCATTGATCCAGTCTTGTTTGTTTGTAACCTCCCCTCTCTCAGCAATTGCCTGTGTCTTCCAGTATACAAATATCCCACTTTGAGCATCAGAGTTTTAGAATACTTTAGATAGTATTCCTCGAATCATAGAAGCAAAATATATAAGAAAACGTTATTTACTCTAACTCTTTGATTTTGCAGATAAAAATCAATAACAGAAAGGTTAAATGACTTTCTTAAAGTTTCAGAGCTAGCAAATAACAAACCTAGGATTCAATTTTCTGTATTTCCAGTGCCAAGCTGTTTTCATTATATCTTATTGCATTTTTATTTTATTTTATTTTATTTTATTTTTTTACTTTTAAAGATAATTGTACTTTGAAACATTAGGAATATTCAACAAAGGAGAACAGGCTAAATTATAGTTTCTCTATGATACAGAATAACAGGTAGAAAGTCCTGTTGAGAAACACTTTTAATAACATGGAAAACGGTCTTGACATATTATTACATGTAAATATTATTATAGAAGATACATTATGAACCTAAATGTGTAAAATTTAAATATGTATAAAATCACCCAATATTATCAGTTATTATCTCTGGGTGGCAGAATTATAGATGATATTTATGTTCTTTGCAGTTTTCTCTATGGCCCTAGTTTTCTAACAATGAGTTATATTACTTTGTTAATTACATAAATGAATAGATTTAAACCAAGCATATAGCTGCTTAAGGTGGACTAAATTATGCTTTCTCTTAGTTAATTTATCATATATATGTGAGAATATGATATGATGAAAATATGTATTGGAATCACATGGATATGGGCTTATAGTTTAGCTCTATTGGTAACAGTTTTGCAGTCAGGGACACACTTGCACTCTCAGGGGCTCCACTTTCTTACCTGGATGGATAAGGGAATTAACAGCTTCCTTATAGGCTGTTGGTGGAGATTAAGTGAGATCATGCATATAATGCATATAAAATGCCTACTCGATGGAGACACTTAGTGGAAGCCGTTCTGTAAATGTTCCCTTCATTTAGTTAGTTCACTTTGATAAACTCATAAATTTTCATTAATAAAAACTGCTGTAAAATGCTATTTCCATTAAACAGTTACAAAAACCTGACTTTTAAAATCAATGTTACTATTGCTGAAATGCCTTACTGCAGGAAAAATGGGGATGCTGGGGAGGAGAGGGACAGGTGAGAGAGTGGGTCAGTGTTTGTGATTCTCATGTGAGAATGCAGGACAGAGGGTAGAGTCTAATTCTGGGGTTAAAATGCCTTAAATTACTCACTTTGTGGCACCAGAACTTCTTCAATACTTTGGGTATTTTCTGGTTCTATTCAGGAAACTAGAAACTGAAAACCCTCTCCAGATCTTTGAAGTAATTTACCTAAATGTATGAGCCTATATATATATATAAGGTGTCAAGCAACCTTAACTCATTAGACTAATGATTTTTCTATGTTTGAGAAACAGCGTGATCCAGATGTTAGGTAATACCTATGTGAGCCAGTAACTCACTTTATTTTGGCAGTCTAGCAACTGGGTACCATTATTGTCTTGGCACTCAGTAAAAATGTCACGTTGCATTTAATCAGCTAGACTGCACTATTAACCAGTATTTCCACATATCTGTCATGCAACCTTTAGAGCCTTGTGGATCATCAAAGAAATAGTACATTGCACACAGTCTAGATTTGGTGGTACGCCTATTTAAATGTATTACAGTTGCATATGTGAAGATTCCCTAATCAGGACATCTGATTTTCTAGAAGACCTCTTTCTCTCATGGTATTAGGAAACAAAGAGATGTCTCTATAGAAATACCTTTTGCTTTTTTGCTCCTTTTAAAGTGTTAAGTGTCAAAGCATCTACCAAAGCAGCCGAGAAAATGAGAAACTCAGGATGATGTTAAAAGGAAAAAGCAGAGTGAGTGGTTTCACTGGATGGAACTCATAATGTAAAGTGAGTGAAAGCACCTTTCAACTCCCTTGTTTCACACCTGCATGATATTTCCTGTCACAAAACAGTTTAAAATACTGTGCGGTCCAAAGAATTGGTAATACGTCTGAAGAAACGCCAGGTCTTCTAACCCGGGCAGCTACTTCCAATCATGAGCCTGACTCTTTAGAAGTCTGGATAAAACAGAACAAATTTGTTTCTTACAAAAGTTACAGGTGCCTCTTGTCATTCATGGTAAAATCTTTTCCTGTTTCATTAACCCGGTATCTGTTAGGTAAACATGCGGTAGCATTTACTGCTTTAACAAGAGCTTTTGTCAAGTGACGGCAAATTTATTGCAAAATTTTAACCTAAAACTAAGTGGAAAAGTAAGATAGCATTTCATTTTCTATAAACTCTAATATGGATATTTAAGAGCATGTTTGAATTGTCACAAAGGAAGGCTTTTCTTTTCTAAAATCAGCAAAATGACATTTTTGGCATAATCTTGGCATAATTGGATGGCATAATCTTTCTCATCGGTGGGCTTGATACCACTAGAAGGACCTCAGAAATGCATGTTTCTCTGTTCTGGCACAATAGGCAAGCAAGATCAGGTACTTGTCAAAAGAATGCATTGATACGGGAATATTCTGAGAAAGCAAAAGTTTGCAGCACAGACTTAGTTCCACTTAGAGGACAGAGTTCTGCCTGCCATGGTATGTAGCCAGAAAATAATACTTGGAACAGTGGATTGTTTCTGCCCAAAGGGAGATGCTTTTGTTTTTATCCATTTCTATTTTTCTTCTTCATGCACAGACAGGCACCAATTTGTGGCTTGCTGGTAGCCGAAACAGAGACCAACCACTGTGAGTGACATTCATTTCCCTCACAGATGACCCCTGATTTATACTTTTAACTACAGCTTTGACTTGATGTAGAAAAAGGCCTGAGACTGAATATAGTGCAGCCGAGTCTACTAGCCTTGTACAAGTCTTCGGTCTCTTTGCTTTGAGGTAAAGATGCAGGTTCTACATCTTGGCTGCTCAAAATACATCCCTGGATCAGCAGCACTGGCATTAGTGTGGGCGTCTCCTGAGCTCTTGTCTGAAATGCAGAGTCCCAGGCCCCACCTCAGACCTATGAATGGGAATCTGCATTTTAAGAACATCCCCCAGAACATTTATGCATAGAAATGTTTGAGAGGCACTGGTATGAACAGTGCATGGGTTTTATCTGGTTATCACATTAGACAATACAGCCACTGGAACCGTTAGCCAGTTAGAAGAACTTAACTACATTAGTCAGGGTTCTCCAGGGAAACAGAAACAACAGGACATATAGAAAGGGATTTATAATAAGGAGTTGGCTTACATGATGATGGGGCCTGAGAAATTCCAATCTGCGTTGGCAAGCTAGGGATCCAGGAGAGCCGGTGCTGTACATCCGGTCCAGGGTCAAAAGCCTAAGAGTCAGGAGAGCTGATGGCTCAAGTTCTGGTCTGAGAATCGGCAGGCTTCCAGACCCTGAAAAAGTGAACGTGTCACCTCAGTCTTGAAGAAGGAAAAGACTCAGGTGTCACCTCCCTCAGGCTGAAGGAGTTTTCCCCTTGCTTTCTTGTGGGAGGGCCAGACTTTCTAATCTTTTCAAGCCTTCCTTTGGCTGGCTAAAAGCCACCTCTGAAGGAAGACAATCTTCTTTACTCAGTTTTCCAATTCAAATATTAATTTTATCCAGAAACACCTTCCTAGACATACCCAGAATGACCATGACCAAGTATCTGAGTACCCATGGCCCAGTAAAGTTGAACATAAAATTAATCATCATAACAACTGTCATGGATAAAGTCTTTTGAAAAGAAACATTTTTCTGGCCAGTATTGGTTCTAGTCCCTGGAAACACAACAGAATATTGTGCTCAAAAATCTGAGACCCAGTTTTCCTTGCTCAGTCACTGGCATCCATATCAACAACCTCCCACTGTGTGGATAGTAGCAGCACTATCAGCAAAATCCCTAAGAGAAAGTCACTCAGGAAGCAATGTGTGTCCCTCACCATTGCTTGCTTGGGTCTGCAGCTGTCTCCAGTTGCAACTTTTCCTGCCCTTATCCTATTTTCTCTATTTGGAGACACTTTAGCAAAAACTATAATTTTATTACATTTATATATTCATCATCAACTATGACAAGTCACTTCTCCAGTTGATTTATGTTATTTATAAAGCATCTATCACCATAGGCCTATCACTATAAATTAGAGATTATTTACTGTGTTGACACAATACTTTGGGTTTGGCTGATGTAGACCTAGTCATCATAATGTTTTAATCTCTTAATGAATCTGATTTTTCAAGTTTTAATATTTTTGTGTTACTCTGGTGTTCTCTGGTTCAGTAAATCCAGAAAAAAAATTATTCTGTCCCCTTTAATTTTCTTAAAACTTCATGGTATTCTATATGGAAAAAAAGGAAACATTTTTTTTCCTTTTTTAACAATTTTATTTTAATTCAAATGTACCTTCTCACAAAGTTCACCTCTTTAGCATCTTGTAGTTACTCTCCTTACCTTATTTATTTTAACTAGCCAAATCTCAGAATAGGTATATTTTCTCCTTCTCTTTTAAAAAAAATTTAAAAATATTTATTTATTTGAGAGGGAAAGAGAGAGTACAGGTGGAAGGCAGGGGCAGAGGGAGTGGGAGAAACAGACTCCCTGCTGAGCAGGGAGCTCCAAGCAGGCCGGATCCCAAGACCCTGAGACCGTGACCTGAGCCAAAAGCAGACACTAATTGACTGAACCACCCAGTCACCTCTTTTGTTTTCTTCTTCTATTTTTTTAAAAAAATCTGTTTGTGATAATGTCACCTGAGAGAGACAAAGAAAAATAGGAAGACGTCTGCCTATATATGGGGAATAGCTATCGTAATGTCATTGCAACTTTCTCCTCTTGATAAAGGCATACAAACATTATGCTGATTATGTTTAGGATAATATGCTCTTTAGTTAAAAATTGATGGTAAATTTTAGATAACCATAGCTTAACAATACTTGACTGTGTAAATTTTTAATTCTTACTTAAGATAACTAAGTTGATGATAATATAATATAGCTAATGATGATAATATAATATAGATAATATAATATAGCTCAACATCCCTATTAAGGACTTAAGTAGAAATCAGCCAATAATTTTGATTATAAAAGATGTTCTAATACCTGATACATGGTTCTACTCTAGTATCTGGGATAGGAGAGATTATACTTCTCTTTACTCTTGATATTAAGCCTGCTGAGTTGACTTGCTCTAATCAAGGCACCATCACATGTGTCACATCTTGGTGGAAGAATTTAACTATTTTGACATCCTGCATTTCAATCTTTTGCTGTTGCTATTGTGATTTTCCAGTTGGAAAAGATTTTATCGATTTGGCAAAGTGAGGATGGCGGAGGTCAGAAATGACCACTAATGCCAGAGGACAAATAATGATGACATATAATGTGTATAAATTATCACAGCATAGACTAATCTATCCTGGCAAATTCACTGATGTGAAGTTATAGCCTTGGAGAGTACTAAACAGATTGAAGCAGAAGTGTTTGGTGTAGGCAGAGGACTATGAGAGACTGAAGCCTGGCCAGGGGGTACGATTTTACTTCTTGGATGTTAAAATGATGCTTCAATACCCATCATGAGTCCAATTTCATCTCCTGTAAGAACACCAAAGTAGACCAAAAAAAAAAGGAGGCTGCCAAGTCAGGGTTCAGGAGGGTCAGTGTTAAACCCTTCTTTGGCCAATTACTTCAAACTTGAAAGTGAACACCTGGATATGGAAAGTATCTTTCTTTGTGACCTGGCAGAGAAAACTAAATATGGATGATTTGTATCAATCTCTACTTATTTTTTTCTTTGTCCACAAAACCCAGTCAATGGATCCTACTTCCTTTTTTTAAGTTCTTGTAATTGAGTAGCTACTTTAAACTACTCATGAGGGAGGCTTCTGGGATGTGTAGATCCACTTAGTCTTTAAATTATATTAATTTGGAAGTCATTCTAGAAATACCCTACCACTTTTTTTGTGGGACGGTGTGTGTGTGTGGTTCGGGGATGAAATGGATAGCCTGGCTGTGACATACACTAGCTCCACATACTTGGATATGTTAATTAATCCGTGTAAACTTCTGTATCCTTCCTCCTCTTCCTCTCTTCCTCCCTTTCTTTATTTCTCTCTCTCTCTCTTTTCCTTCCTTCATCCCCCCTCCCTCCCTTCCTTCCTTTCTTTCTCTCTTTTTTGTTGTTTAAAAGACTCACAGCATTGTTATAATTAGTACAGGAGAAAACCTGAAAAGGACTCTCTCTTCCTCTTCCTCCTTGTTTCTCTTCCTCTCCCCCAACCCTTGCTTTCCTTTCTCTCTCTTTTCCCCAATTTCCTCCTCTTCCTCTGTTCCTTCTCCCCCTTCTAGCCTTCCTTCCTCCCTCTTACTTTTTTTTTTTTACTTGTTCTAAATATAGAACCATTGGTCCAGGTGAGTCTATTTACTATTTTGTTGGATGTGTTTTGCACTTTCCCTGATCTTTTCAGAGATCCCTTTCACTTCTGTATGTCCATCTTTGCTAATTTCTTCCTTTAAAAACAGTATTTACCTTCAAGAAGTATCTCCTAATAAGCATTAATTTATTCAGGTCACTTTTTTTCCACATGATATCCCTCTGTTCAAATTCCTTCAGGTATCACTGTGTGTTAGTCTTTTTAAAAGCATTTGATTTACAATTTCTTAGTTGCAGGGCTGTTGTATTTTGTTTCATTTATTTACAAATGACCAAAAATCAATTTTTTGTAAGAATGATGCAAGATTATTATGAGAATGAGAAAAGAGAAAAAAAAGATTGAGATCCTCATGACCCAGACATTATCTCTGTTTTCATTTGTTCTATATGGTTCCAGAAATCTTGTAACATCTTACTTTTATTAATATAACCATACAGTTTTTAATGAAAACACTTAGTTTAATTGTATTAGAATGTTTCAGAATGATAACCTCAGAGTAGTTGGAGCAGTTTCAGATTCATATACTTTTCTTTAGTAGAGATATTATTGCCTAAAAGATTCTTCTGCTATGAAAAAAGAGGGTTATGAAAGCCATTCAGAGGTTGGAATCAATTTTTTTAAACTATGTTTCAATTTACCTCTGTATCACTTGACTCCCTGTTGGTGCCCCACTAGGAAAGACAGACACAATTCTTCTATTCTCTTCACTTTTCCAATTTTATTTGTATTTTACATGTCCAGGTATACAAATATAATACTGTGACCTGTAAGCATATCCACACAATAGTTTTCCTATTTCTATATTTAATTGTATTTGGTGCCCACCAGCATTTCTTGTTCTTTTTTTTGGCTGTATTTCACTTATAAGTAGTTTTTCAAAGAAAGGCTCATGGGCATCTATATGTTTTCTGTTTCTTTCCTGTTTAGTTTGTATTGGTACAGTAGCTCTGCTCAATATAATATCATTGGATAACAGTTTCTTTTAGTCATATTCTTATTGACATGGTCTATTATTCTCTATTACGTAGACAAGTCTGAGGCCAACCTGTTATTTCTCCCCTTGAGGTGACTTGCTTTTTCTCCCTGGATACATGGAGTGTTCTTATCTGCCTTTAAATTTCTTCACCAGGATGCATGTCCATGGTGAGAATTTTATAACAAATTTCACTGAAACCTCCCAGATTTCATTATCGTCGCTTTTTTTTTTTTGGTATTATGTATTTTTTTCTCTTCCATTTGTTGAATTCATAACC
Organism: Neogale vison; assembly: GCF_020171115.1. Taxonomy (NCBI): domain Eukaryota; kingdom Metazoa; phylum Chordata; class Mammalia; order Carnivora; family Mustelidae; genus Neogale; species Neogale vison. The sequence goes on along the minus strand of NC_058096.1, from coordinate 100,222,258 downwards.
TCAGGGATACCAAATATTATTAAATTAGCTTGCACTTGTGTGTCCCTTGTGTCTCCTAACTTCCTTCCATTAAGTCATTTTTTTGTGTTTCATATACGCTTTCAATGAAATTTTCTCAATCTCTTCCTCTGTGGTATTAATTGATTTCCAGACATGTCTACTTTGTCCCATAATTTTTCATGAAAATTAGTGATATATTTGTTAATTTTTTAATAAGTATTATCCTCAACACTATCATACATAAAGATATAGGTCAGAACCTCTCACTCCCACTTTTTTAAGAGTCTCCTTTTATTGCCTTATCCTCTCATCTTTCAGTTCCTGCTTGTACAGTTCATATTCACAACACATTGTTCTATAGTGTGCTGACTTTTCTTCTTTTTTGTTGGGGGGATATGTTTTCTTCTAGATGAGGTATTCACCTTGCAAAGGATTTTCTTTTTCTTTTTACTGCAATGCTTTTGCCTACTTGCCATGTGAATTCTGTCATCTTGGTTTATGCTTGAGTGGTCCCGTCCAAGCCTTCTTCTCTTAGTCTGATAAAGTGTCTCACTGTGTTTGAGAATTGTGCCTTTTCTCCTCCAACAACAGTTTGAAGACTGAGTCTTTCATATGTTTTCTATTTTTCTGTAGCCCTGGGAATTGTCAGGGATGGAGGGAGAACTCAGCTGTGGAGGTACACAGATTTATTTGGGCTATGCTCTTCTGAAAGTGTATGAAATGTAGTGTAGAATGTTTCACTCCTTTTTCTGGGATGTAGACTTTAGATTCTCATGGAGGAACACTTAGATTTCAACTCATTGTTGCAGGTCAATGTGCAGCCCTAGAGGCTTTATTTCTGTCAGTCAGCTCTGTTGTTCACGCTCTTCATTTGTCTATTGTCTCCGATACGTATTTTCATTACTCAGAATTTGAATGACGGGCTACTCACTCAGTTTGCCTTCCTTTTTATTGAAGCCTTTTCCTGAGAGTCCTTAGGAGTTTTGCCTAACTGTGTTGTAGGTTGCCTCTTTCCTCTGTTCAGAATCTTTCCTTTCCTACTTTGACCATAAGGTTTGAATTTTTTGGGTACAGACAATAGTCCCTTCTTTGGGTCCTGCCAGGTAATTGCTTGTTTGGGTCATTTTTTGGTTGTTGTTTCTAGTTATGAGAAAGGGAGATTGCTTATTCAGGTCTAGTCTGCTATTTTAACAGAGATTTTCCCTCATATTTAAATTCTACATTCCCATATACTGAGATATGGTGTTCAAGCTGTGTGAAATCTCAGTAAGTACTGTACTCTAGTGATTATGCTGGGAAATTAGCCCAAATCAGATTTGGGTTGGAGTCTTGTCTCTGTCACTTAGTAGCTACATGATGTTAGGTAAGTCACTTGTCCTCTTTGGGCCTGATTCTTCATTGGCAAAGACATGAAGGATAATACCAGTAACTTCTTCCCTGGATAGTTATGTGGGGTATGGTAGATAACATATGTTTAAATGGCAGGTATGCAAGAAACACTCAATATTTAATGATTTATTTATTTAATTATTTGAGAGTGAGAGGGCAAGTGCACAAGCAGGGGGAGGGGCAAAGGGAGAGGGAGAAGAAGACTCCCTGTTGAGCAGGGAGCCCACTGAAGGGCTTGATCCCAGGACCCTGAGATCATGACTTGAGCTGAAGGCAGATGCTTAACTGACTGAGCCACCCAGGACCCCAAAATACTTAAAATTTATAGGTTCAATGTCTTTCCTCATATCACCAGAGCAATACTAAAATATTGACATGTACATTTAGGTGTGGTTAGAGTTAAATTTTATTTTATTTTATTTTTTTTATTTTTATTTTTTTTTAAGATTTTATTCATTTATTTGACAGCGAGAGATTACAAGTAGGCAGAGAGGCAGGCAGAGAGAGAGAGGAGGAAGCAGGCTCCCTGCTGAGCAGAGAGCCCGATGCGGGACTCGATCCCAGGACCCTGAGATCATGACCTGAGCCGAAGGCAGCGGCTTAACCCACTGAGCCACCCAGGTGCCCTAGAGTTAAATTTTAAATAATTTTTGTACACTATGGCATGTTTTGTACACTCATTATAAAAAGGTGAACCTATAAAATAAAATGAGATACAGCAACGAACCAAAATTATAGGCTCCACTTTCACAAAATATTGAAAGTTGCTTTGAGTTTTATTGGCATTGGTTCTGTTTTCTGTTGCATGTAAATCTTATGAATTTAGAAGCTACTTTTTGTTCTTTATGGGAAATTTCAATTTCTGTATTTAGCTTCTTTTCGTTTGCCTCACCTTCCTTATATAAATAATGCAGGGCAGCATAGTCTGTGTGAGTATGGAAGTCTCTGCTGACTGGAAAGCAAGTCTGTCAGGTACATTTTCTGTGAGAAATATCAGGTTTGCAGTAGAGGGAAGTGAAAATCAACAAGGTTTTGTCCAGTGTCACATCCCCTGGTTGAAATATTCAAGAAAGAATTTTTTTATGCTTCTGTATATGCAGGCCTGAGTAGTATCGACAGGAGCTAGTGGGTAGAACTTAGAAAATGGCCTAAGGGTCAGCCTGCCAACTCTGACCTGACCATAAACTGACTTGCTCTAGGATTTTCGTTCACACACCCAGAGCGTCAAAGGTTTATCATGCCACTTTACATTAACCTTAATATGCAAGAGTGATGCAATTTACAAATAACAATAAAATTAAAATCATAGCTGTCATTTGCTGAGCAGCTGTCATGGGACTGTGATGGGAATTTACATCTATCTTCTCATGCAATCCTAACATGACTGCAAGGAGAGTATTACTGTAGTGATGAGGAAAATGATACCAGAATGGTGAAATAACTTGCCCCTGTCAAGTGTCTCAGCTTCTAAGTGACAAGCAGCTATAAGTGTCATGTGGCTAGAAATGGCTAGCAAGAATGTATGTCCTGGTTTCTCAGATTATTAAGTTCTCATTTTCCACTATTCTATATTGGTTCCCAGAAATCTCAATTAAAAAGAAGTTATTTTCTTCATTCTTGTTTTAACAGCTTTATTGAGATATAATTTACATACCAAAGGTTTACCCATTTGAAGTGTGTAATTTAATGATTTTAGTATATTTATTTATTTTTTTTAAAGATTTTATTTATTTATTTGACAGACAGAGATCACGAGTAGGCAGAGAGGTAGGCAGAGAGAGAGAGAGGAGGAAGCAGGCTCCCTGCTGAGCAGAGAGCCTGATGTGGGGCTTGATCTCAGGACCCTAAGATCATGACCTGAGCCGAAGGCAGAGGCTTTAACCCACTAAGCCACCCCGCCTGGGGTTAAAATCAGTATAAAATATACTGATTTTAGTATATTTAGAATTGGCCAAACATTAGCGTTATCTAATTTTAGAATGTTTTTATGGCACCAAAAAGAAACCATAGAGGATAAAGATGTAAACTATACAGCGGGAGCAATTAATAAAAAATGTGAATTTTAATCTCATACTCAATATACATTCAGCTATATTTATATCTTATTCTATTGTAGAATCCCTGATATTTGAAAGGGTGATCCCAGTGAGTTTCTGGGTCTTAAACTTCAATGAGGTTTATGGTTTGGCCCTTGACCTTATCTTCTCAAACGTGATTCCTATTAGCTTTCTTTTCTCTCTCTCCAATAACACAGTCTGATAATACACAGTCATCTCTCCTTGTTCCAGGATATCCAGCACTCTGCTCCTTTCCTGAAGGTTTCAGCAGCTTGAAATCCTCTTCCCAAGAATCTTCTGTCTGTTGCCTGCTCGCTTCCCATTTTTGCTACAGTTTGCTGATGATTACTATAATAATAGCTGTTGATTGATTGATTTCCTAAGTATGACATGTAGACTTAACGTTGATCTCCTTTCGTCTTTATATCAAAACATTTGGTAGAAATAGTTACCTTTTTCTTTTTTAAATAAATGGGAAAACTTGACCTTGAAAATTCCAAGATTACTGCTAGGAAGTGCAATTGCATTGGTATTCATATGTCTGACTACAAAGTGTGTAGACAGTCTTAGCTTCAGAACAATAAATCTGCCAAACTAATTGGCTAGAATTACAATTATTTCTGTACAAATCTGAATTGTCCACTAAAACGTGGACCAAGTCCAAATATTTAGAACAAATGTTCTAAGATGGAATCACTTGTAAAGAACCACTAGGGCACCTGATACTACTGATGACTTCTGTCCTCACTGATCCACACACTTCCTCCACCTTGGAAGGTCCTTCTCCAGGCTTCTCCACATTTCTGCATAAGACTTGTGTAAACCTTCTGCTGGTCTAAATCTCTTGGAAGGAAAAGGCTGCCATATTTACATGCCAATGGTATATAGCAGGGCTCTGAGCTGGGTGGTCTGGGGCCAGCTCAGTTCTACAGGATTGAGCACCAGGTTCTGCTCTGGGAGTGTGCTAAGTAATGCAAATTTGAGGATAAGCAAGACTCTTTCATTAACAGAGTAAATAGATGTGACCCGAGTATACTTGTGAAGTGTAGTTGTCAAGTACAGGCACACAGATGAGACTGTATGCTTGACAGTTTAAAGGACTTATCTCATTCAGTCCTCACAACAGCCCGATTGTTTATGTATTCTTGTTACATCTAAAAGATGAGAAGCCAAGACCTGGTAAGTGACCAAACCAGATGAGTCCCCAGGTCTGGTTGACACCAGAAGTGCTACTCTTTTTTTTTTTTTTAATTTATTTATTTTTAGAAAAACAGTATTCATTATTTTTTCACCATACCTGGTGCTCCATGCAAGCCATGCCCTCTATAATAACCACCACCTGGTACCCCAACCTCCCACCCCCCCGCCACTTCAAACCAAAGACAATCTGAGGGGTCAGAAGTGCTACTCTTAATCAGTTCAATATGTTACATACATACATATATATATGTGTGTATATATATATATATACACACACACACACACACATTGGATGACTCTCTCTCTATATATATATGGTTACATATATGTCTTTAATATATTAATATATATTTATGTATTTTCAGCTTTTGCTCTATTTTCTGTATAATGAAAGTGGCCATATATTACTTAACAATATAAAGTATAAAGTAAAACAAATACAAAACAAAAACAATATAAAGTATAAAGTAAAAAATATCAAGTATAAAGACATTAATTTTAGAATACTTTATATAAACAATAATAAATTTTTTTGTTTGTTTTGAGAGAGAGAGAGAGTGTGTGTGTGTGTCTGTCTGTGTGGGGCAGGGAAAATGGGAATGAAGGAGCGGCAGAGGAAGAGGGAGAGAGAATCCCAGGCAGGCTCCCTGCTGAGCACAGAGCCAAATAAGTGGTCAAACTTGTGATCCTGAGATTATGACCTGAGCTGAAATCAAGAGTGGGATGCTTAACTGACTGAGCCACCCAGGCTCCCCCCGTCAAAAAATAAATGTTTCAATATACTTTTAAATAGAACAATTCATAAGCTAGATGCACAATTGACAGGAAAGGGTTAGGTGAGGCTTTGCCTTTCGTTGAGTACTTAAATATAATTTACTATCTAATTATATTAGTAAAACTAAAACATTTACATAATTCAATAAAAAGTACATGATTTTCTTTGTGGAGACTATAAAACCTTTTGTAACTACTTTTAAACATTTAATTTTTATTTAATTGGAATCACTGTGCAACTAAATGTCTTTTCTATTATGTTAAATGTCTTTTTCAGATGATAGAATGTGATATATTTTTATGTGAATCTATACAGTATTTTTAAATCTGTTTGCTGTGTACAGAAATCAATCTGTAAGTGTGTTTATATACATATGTATATGATTTTGAAGTTTGAAGTAGATAAATGCCATGAGCGATCACTTCTTATCTTTCAGTTTTGCTTTTTTCCCCTAAGACTTCAAATAGAAGATGTTAGGCATTCTACTGATTGTCTTTTTCATGTAAAACAGTAATAAGTGGTACTGTAGTCATTTGATTATAAAGTTGCCAAACTGCTGTTCTTAGGTAAAAGTTCTTTTGTGGTAGAAGTTGATCTTGGTGAAAATACTTTTTCATGCCCTGCACCCTTAAGTTTTGAAATTTGAGATGACCTGTAATGTTTTTAAAGTAGTAGCACTAAAAATTAACTTTCTAGAGGTTTTTTTGTTTCTATGTTCATATACATACTTTCGTTATTAGAAGTTGAACTGGTTGAGAACAATGTTTTTTATTTATAATTGTGCTCCTAGAACTTAAGGTCCTGGCTCATAGAAGAAACCCGACTATGTTTTATGAATGAATGAATGAATGAATGAATGAATAGCATGTTGAGTAACTGGCAGGTGCCTGTGACCTTACACTGTAAGCAAGTGATTCCATGTATAGCAGAAAGAGTTCTCCATACCTAAGATGAAAGTTCAGCCCTATTCTTATCCCTGTTTCCCAAGACATTTTTTCCCTAATTGAACTAGAGTGAGGATAAAATGAAAGGGAGTATTTTTGAGCTAATATTCTTGGTAGCTAGATACTTGGAAATTCTGTTCAGATCATAATACATTGAGAAGAAAGAGTGGGAAACTTTCTTTTTTTCCCCTTTCTATCAAAATTTGGATTCTTTATTATTTTCTCCCTCTCATGAAGTTTGTTTTCACTGCTATATAGACCATTATAAATGTGGAAACACCTACATTTACCCTGTAGTTTAGAAGATTCCTTGTAACTTGGGCTACAGAGGTGGCTACGGAGGTGGCAATGTTAGTGGCAAAAAGTCCATATACTGGGGGCATGTTATAGAGAAGACTTGGTGGAATTTGACAAACTGGATTGTACAAGTGAGGAAATAGGAAGAATCAAGGACAACACTGAGTTTCTAGTATGACCAATGATACATTTTTCTAGGACAGGGATCATGGGAAGTCTATTAAACACGGTATAAAAAGTTTCATTCTACTTCAGTCCTGAGGTGATAGGAACTGGGTTTACCCTCCCACCCAAAACAACTAAAAAATGGACAAAATACATGAAACAATGATAGTCAAATGTTGATCATCAGTCAGTAGAAGATTGATCCATCCCCAAAAGACTAGAAACAAATGAGGTGAGACTTAACGCTTATCTCAGCTTACTATCTGGAGAATTTCCAAGTTTCTGCACAGGGAGAAGAAACCCAAACCTCATGATCTTTCTCAATTGAAGAGAGAGAGAGAGCTAGAGATCTGGGGAAGCTAAGGATGCCAGAGATTGCAGTTTAAAGTATGTGGGAGGAGGAGATGGGAGAGAGGAACTCTAGAGACATACAGAGAAACTCATGGGAGTTACCACCAAACACACAGATGCAAAGATTCTTAACAAAATTTTAGCACATAGAATCCAAGAATATATAGAAAGGGTAATGCATCATGACTGAATAGCTTTTATCCCAGGAACATAATATTGCTTTTGTATTCACAAATCAGTAAGTGTAATTCACCACATTGACAAACACATGAAAATTCATGTGATCCTCTCAACAGATACAGAAAGAAAGAAACATTTGGTATCCATGAGCTGATAAAAACTCTCCTTGAACTAAGTTATAGAGGAATATTCCTCAACATTATTAAAAGTATTAGAGGCTAACCCGCAGCTAATAGCATACTAAATGGGTCCCCCTCTGATCAGGAACAGGACCATGACATTTGTCTATTTCTATTTATTTAGCATTTTTTGAATATTGACAATAGTATCATTTTTTGAATATTGACAATAGTATCAATAGTATGATCATTACTAACATATAGAAATAAGCTTGACCTTAGAGTGTCAACTTGTGGTTGATAACTTTGCTAAAATTTATTTCTCAATTCTAGTGGATATTGAATTATGGATTCCCTTGAAGTAGAGATTTTCTCAATATTCTACTTACATAACCTTATTATCTATGTATAATGACAACATTTTGATTTTGTTTAAAGCCCTATACCTTCATTTATTATTTATTTATTTATTTATTTATTATTTTTGCCTTAATGTACTCTCTAGGACCTCAAATACAATGCTGAATAGAAGTAGAGATAGCATAGACTTCTATGTTTGATCGCAGAACTTAAAAATTAAGAAACTATCTCAGGGACATCTGGGTGGTTCAGTGGGTTAAGTGTCTGCCTGCAGCTTAGGTCATGATGTCAAGTGGGATCTCAAGCAGATTCAGGTCCTACTTAGGGCTCTCTCTGTTAAGTGGTGAGTCTGCTTTTCCCTCTCCCTCTGCCTCTCCCCTGCTCATGCTCTCACACTCTCTCGCTCTCAAATAAATAAATTAATTAAACCTTAAAAAAAGATATTTAAAAATATTTCATATTAAGTTTAATGTTTGCTGTAGAGGTTTGTGGATATCCTTTAATAGAAAACAAGTTCCTTTCTATTACTAACATGATACAAATTTATAACTTGGAAGATTGTAAATATTTATTCATTCTTTTTATTGATTGACATTATCATATATTTTAACCTTCATTCTATTAATCTCACAACATAGCTTGATTTTAAAATCTGAAACCAAATTTACATTTCTAATATAAACTTATCTTGGCTTATTTCTTTTACATAAATTGAAACAATTTGCTATAATCTTGCAGTTTTGCATCTATGTTCACGTCATTGGTTTGTAATTTTCTTTTCTTTTATATTTTTCTCATTTCTATGTTTAAGGTTAAGATAGCCTTCTGGAATAAGTTGTAAATGTTTTCTGTTTTTTAGTCTCTAGAATATTTTATATAAAATTGGTCTCATTTTTTCTTTAAGTGTTTGGAGGAATTTGCCAGTAATATTACATGCACTTATCTTCATGAGAAGTTTCTAAAATACAGATTAAATTCCATGATAAGATACAGAACAAATCAGATTTTCTATTTCTCCTTGTGTCAGATTTGGCAAGTTATTTTTTTTAAGGAATTCATCTTTTTAGTCTCTATCATATTTTGAGCATAGCATTATTCATAATATATTTTTATTACCTTTTTAAATTTTTGGAGAACTTGTGGTAAAATGTCCTCCTTCATTCTTGGTTTAGTAATTTGCCTTTCTGTTTTTCTTCATCAGTCTGCTAAGGATTTATTCCCTTTTAGCAAATGATTTTTGCATTTGTTAATTTTTTCCATTGTATCTGAGGTTTTTTGTTTTGTAACAACTCTGGTCTTTTCAAGAATATTTTCGTAAAAAGATAAAAAAATCTTGCTTCTTGAGATGGAAGCTTAGATCATTAAATTTCATCTTTCTTTCTAAATTTTATATAGTTAAGGCTACATAAGTTTTGCATTCTATTAGTAGAAATTAGTCATATTTTCAAAATATTTTCTAATTATCTATTTAAATTTGTTTTGGTCCAAATGATATTTATATTTTATTCATTTTAAATGATCTCATTATCCTTTTGTTGTCTAGTTCTGGATCAATTTAATTGCAGTTGGAAAACTTACTTTGTATATATTTGTTTCTGTTTATTCTATCAGTTGACAGAGAGGGGACTGCTAAAACATTCAGTCAAGATTTTGCATTTTCTATTTTACCTCTTAGTTTTGTCAGTTTTTGTGAGGCTGTATATTTTCAGTTTGTGCTTTCTCCTGCAGCAGAATCTTTCAGGGATCTTGATAGACAACCAGGACTGGAGTCAATTGCCCTCCTTGGTGAACCTTGAACTACAATGTTTGTCTTCTAAGAACTGGAAGTTACAAGAAACTCTGCTTGTTTTTATAGCCCCTTAGCAACTGCTTTTTGGTTGGTCTTGGCATTTTGTACTGGATATGCACAGCTAGGAACTGGCAAATGTCTCTAGGGGAAATTTCATATAGAATATTGGGCTCATTTCTCAGAAGCTCAGGAACTAGGAATCTCCTTCTTCCAAATCTTAGGTGCCTAGATTGCTCTCAGTTGGTTCACTTCAGAATTTTGAATCAACCCCACTTTTAGAATGGTATTCAGTCAATGGGTAACTCTGATACTAGTGCTACATCATAGTTGCTGTACCTTATTTACTTCAATTTGACTGTAAGCCTTTTTGAGGGTGAATGGAATGCTGTCTTAGAAAGTTTAGACCTACTACATTAGTAAGCATGCTACATATTTCATTAACGTATAAAAGGGAATATAATTCTTTTGCTTTTTAAGCACTAAAACATACTGCAAGAAGGATAGCAGCATGGAGAAAAATTAATGTTTTGTAGTTGGAAATAGTTGGATGCTTAATTCATGTTTCGTGTTATAAAGTGTCACTTAGCCAAGTTATTTAATATGGCTTTGCAAAAAAGATGGTAACATTTCACAGTATTTGCATGGAAATTGAGAGACAAAACATATAGTAAGTGCTTTTAAATATTCAGTTGACCTCTTTGACTCTCCATCCAGCTTAGTAACACATGTTTTGACTTAATGACCAAGTCAGCATTTATTTTTCCAAAGAAGAACAAGAATGACATTCTTAAGTACTTATGAAAAGTTTTAGTTTTATAGACTAAGGGATAGCAGTGACACAAATGACAGGGAAGCTGGTATTTATATGGAACCTCTCAATGTTGCTTCAATTTTACTGGTGCACTCCAGGGAATCAAGAAGAAACCTGAAAGACAACCCAGCAAAAAGTCTCCCCTATGCCTTGGAGTTAGCGAGGAATTTAGCCTTATGAGAAATGGAAGTGAAGTACAAAAACTAACTTAAACCGGTGTGCACAGTATAATTTTCTCTTCTTAAATCAAACTCCTCTATGTCAAAAAGGAAAAATGCTCAGGAGAGTTGCCCCCACATAGCTGAGTTCAGCTTCTTTTGATCCAGCAAGGAGACATTACAACCTCAGAAAGACAGACTGAGTGGAAAGTCCCAAAGACCTGAGTACATGGCAAGCCTGTCATCTAAATAGCATTAGTTCTTGCCCCTCATAATATGCAGCGGGTGAGTGTTACATCTGGGAGGTGAAAGCTTGCTATTCATCTTATACCTGGAATCAGTTTTATTCCCTGTATGTAATCTACCGTTAGCTTCTCCCTGTTGATACTTTTGAAAACATGCTTCCCCCTGAGCTATTAACGCGGAATCTTCAGGGCTTTAAAAATGGCTTCGTTCTTGTGAAAATAATCTCAGGCATTATGTAAATATAGCATTTGAAAAGAGTAAAAATCATGTATATGAGAAATAAAGTATTAGGGACACATTTGTATCTTCCTTTGTGGATTATAGTTAAATTTGAGGCATAAGTAGAAAAAAATGGAAGTAAGCCTATTCTATACCAAAGTAGGGAGATAAGATGTTCAATAGCATAGTCAAGATCCTCTCAATTTAGTTTAATGCAGAGAGTATTAAAGTTTAATTGAAATGTTGATTTAAAATTTTTCCCAAATAAAAAAGAATATTAGAGAAATGAGGAGAAAAACAGCTGTTGCCTGGGAAATATCATTTATTCTTCATGATCCTCTCGAGCAGATAAAAGTCTCTCTAAGTCGAGTTTAATTTTTTTTTTTTTTATGGTGCAAACCTAAGTAACCCAAACAACCTGAGATATCCCCTGTAGACTGAAAACATGTCAGTTGCGTGGGTGCCTTCACTCTGTTCTTCTGAAGGAAGGAGCTGGGGGAGCCCAACAATCTGGTTTCATGACCTTCCCCTTTTCTACCTTCTAAAATGGAAATTTTTATTTTTGCTTGTCTGGAAGCTATCTACAATATGACAAAGGTGGCCATGAATAGAAGACTCCAGTTATTTTTTGTCTCCAGATGAATAAAACCTGAATTTCTTTGCACTGCCCTGGAATATTTCTATTCATCAAAAGATTCAGCAAGCAGTCAATTTTGGAAGTGTGCAACTGATATTGATTAGAATGCCAAAAAATATTACATTAAAAATGCACCATTAATGAAGGAATTCTAGTGCAGATCTTAATTACTGGGGTAGAATCCATATGAGTTATGGAGAAACGGGGACTTAACACAGTGACTCCTGGTCATTTAGTTTGTTTTATTGTTTCTGTGTATATTTTGGTATCTTAAAGAGCTTGCTAATTTGTGAATTTAGGAAAAATATATAATGGTTTGTATTTGATAATTATGAAGTATTTTACCTATACAGAAAATACATGATATAGTGAAATGTGAGAACCCATTATAAGCTTGCTAAATACAAGTTTACTAAATTTATTTTAATATTTATTTCATACTTTTGAAGCAGTACAACATCAGAGATGTAGTTTCAACCTTTTGTGTACTCATTTCTGAGCCCTCTTTTCTTTTTTCCCTCTGTTAAAATGATCTTTCTCCTAAAAATGGTGTGTAATATTTTATGTAAGTCTATATGTACATAGAAATGTGTATACATTTATATAGTGCACATTTAAATTGTGTATTTTTGTGTAAGATATATGTAATGTGTTTATGTAAATAAATAATATTTATGTTTGTGTTGCATGTTTTTTACATTCTTAAGAGTTATTCATTTTGGAAATTCTCTTTTTCAACTTCTAGTTTAGTCATTTTAACTGCTGTATAATCCCCCACTGTGAATAGTTCAGAATTTATTTACCCATTCTTTTGATAATAAATGTTCAAGTTGATTCCACTTTTCAATGAATGTGTAAGTGTTGTAATTAACATTCTTGTGAATGACTCACTGAGGTCACATGAGAAAGTTTCTCCAGGACATGTGCCTAGGAGTGGGATTACTGGAATTAAGGGCATATATATTTTCAACTTGACTTTTTATTAATAGGTGCACTAATTTACTTTCCACTAGCAGCAAAGTAGAGACTATTTCTCTACACCATTGTTTATTCTTGATATTGTGTAAAATATTTTTGTTCATTGAGTGGAGAGGTCACAAAAAGATTTCCAAATCAGCTCCAGAAATGTTTTAAATTTTTACCTTAGTCTTTGTTTGTTTTGTTTTTCTTTTTTTAATTAATTAATTTTTTATTACATTGTTAGTCACCATACAGTACATCATTAGTTTTTGATGTAGTGTTCCAAGATTCATTGTTTACATATCACATTCAGTCTTATAATCTCAAGGAAAGTTTATTTATTTAGAAGATTTGATAGGTCAAAGCTCCTAAATTTGGGTCAGTCTATACAGCCTAAGAAAGAATAAACATTAGAGGTTGTTTACCCTGCTCCCTCCTTTGTCTTTCCCTCAATTTTCATCCTGTAAGTCATGGTAACAAATAGAAGAGACTCCCTGAAGCATTAAACATCATCTGTGTTTCTGCATCTCTGTTTGCAAGTTTAAAAATATATATATACTGAATTAGTTTTTTTTTTTTTTTAATTTTTTTTTAAAGATTTTATTTTATTTATTTGAGAGAGAGAGACAGTGAGAGAGAGAATGAGTGAGGAGAAGGTCAGAAAGCGAAGCAGACTCCCCATGGAGCTGGGAGCCTGATGTGGGACTCGATCCCGGGACTCCAGGATCACGCCCTGAGCCGGAGGCAGTCGTCCAACCAACTGCGCCACCCAGGCGTCCCACTGAATTAGTTTTTGCACAGGGAAAGCATGTCATAGTTTTCATAAGGGGTCTTATTTCATTATATGTCAGTTGAACAAGCCTAGTGATTTTAGAGATTTAAATCCTTTCTATACCTTTAAAGTCAGCTATTTTGTGGATATAAGTGAATCTCTGAAAGTAGTAGTCTTTTATGTGACAACTTGTTACCACAAAAATTAACAAGTTTGTTTTACTTATATAGATAAATAGTCCTACTTAAAAAAAATTTTTTTTAAAAGCCCCTTCTTTAAAAAAAAAAAAAAAAAAAAAAAGCCCCTTCTTCTTGGGGCACCTGCGTGGCTCAGTCGGTTAAATGTCTGCCTTTGATTCAGGTCATGATCCTAGGGTCCTGGGATTAAGCCTTGCAGGGAATTCCCTGCTCAGTGGGGAGTCTGTTTCTCCCTCTCCCTCTGCTGCTCCTCCTTCCCTTTGTGCCCCCCTCCTTCCACTGGTGCACTGGAGTTCCTTCTCTCTCTCCCTTTCTCTCATGCTCTGTCTCAAATAAATAGCTAAAATCTTTAAAAAAACAAAACAAAACAAAAAGCCTCATTCTTTCCTTCTTCTTCTTCCTCCTCTTCCTCTTCTTCTTCCTATTCCTCTTTCTTCTTCTCCTCTTCCTCCCCCTCTTCCTTGCAATCTCCAAGGGACTACTACATATTTTACCAAATCCTGTGTAGATTAGTTTACAGATAACAGTCATAAAGACATTTGCCCAAGTGTCCTGCAATGCAGTGTCCTGTGGCAATGAGCCAGTGCCTACAGTGTGGTGCTCCTTTAGAGAGCGCGGCTGCCCGGATTTTCACTCTATCTACCATAAGGCACAAATCCTCTACAGGATTCTAAGGCACTTGCTCTTTTATTATTATTATTTTTAAATATTTTATTTATTTATTTATTATTTTCATTTTTTATTAACATATAATGTATTATTAGCCCCAGAGAATACTAAGGCACTTGTTCTTATATACTGATTCCCAAGTGATGGGGTGATTTGTTCTGAGTTCATGTTGCCTAGACCCATACTACACAATTACAAAGACTAATCCAAAACCATGCTTTGTCAAGAGAACGGCATTACTGACAGCCTGTCATCTCTCAAGAGATATAGTTGAACATAGAAATGGAATAAGAAGTTTATTAAAAGTTAAAAACGGTTTTATTGCCAAATTAGATTATTATCATCTCATATTTGTCTTCATAAAGAAGCAAAATCCTCTAGTTTATTTTCTTCCTAATGCCTTTCTGATGGTAGCAGAAATATAATAAAAGCTATTGGAATGAGTATCTAGCTAGATAATAAAAAAATTGGCTAAAGCAGAGAATCATGAAAGTAACACAAACCCACGGTAAATGTTTTATCTGGTTTAAAACATATAAATGTACATTCATTTGCAATATATTTGAGTAGAGTTAAGATTTTTTTTACAGCATAGATTGACTAGATTTTCATTTATTATCTTTTTTTGTAGCATAAAACAATGCAGAACCTAACCTATAATTTATAGGCTTTGTTTTCTAGAGGAGAACATGATTTCGTTTTATTTTTATTTTTTTTCTTTTTTAAGACGTGATTTTAGAGACGCTTGTGAACAAATCTAGGTTTATATTACCTCTCCTTAGTCTTCTGCATTGGCTTACCCATATATAAAAATCTGTTTCTTTAATTTTAATTACCATTTCTGAGGAAAATAGAAAGAGGATAATCTAGAGAAATAAAAAAAAAACAACTTAAAAAATTTAAAATCAACATTGCCTCAAGATAATTTTGTGACTCACAGACATAACAGAAACACAATTCAGTATACAGAGGCATAATCCACAGAGTGCTAGGAACAAGCTCTAGAACAGGAAGCAAGCAGAGGTGGCTGGGTTCAACTCTGTGTTGTAACAAGGACAAGAGTGGCTCCCATGGGGCCTGGAGTCTTATTAATGGCATTACACCAAGGCAAGATACACTTATAAACAGTGATTTAAAAACTTTTGAGGGCTACCTCTCTTTGTACCTGTTACTGAGTTGCTGCTTGGAGCAAGAGAAGGAAAAAACAGGGAGGCATATCAGAACCCAGGCCAAAGTGCTTATGGATTCAGAAACTGGAAGCAAAGACTCAGGAATTTCCTCTAAGACTTATTTCTGAGGTACATACCCATGAGCTATTAGAGAGACAACTGTAAAACCATAGACACAGGTCAGAACCCAGGGGAGAGAAATAAATAGACACAGACATAAAAAAACAAAAATGAGAGGGCATCTGGGTGGCTCAGTCATTTAAGCCTCTGCCTTTGGCTCAGGTGATGATCCCAGGTGCTGGTATCAAGCCCCATATCAGGCTCCTTGCTCAGCCAGTAGTCTGCTTCTTCCTTTCTCTCTGCCTCTCTCTACCCCTCATGTGTTTTCTCTCTCTGTTTCAAATAGATAAAATCTTTTTTAAAAAAATGCCAAAAACAACAACATGAAAATTTCTAAGAAATTCCCAAAGTGAGACTGAAAATTAAAATTCCAAAGCACAGGAGGTTAGCTCCATGACAGATAGTGACAGAGTCAACATACGTTTCTTCTTGAATTCAGAATGATCAGACATTATCACCTCAAATAGTCCCTTTCTCATTCCCTATACCCTGTACTTCTTGAACTTATATGAAGTGTATGTTGGAACTTCCCTTATCTTTCATATCTTCATCTATTTATATCCCTTTATAGTCTTCTGGGTCAATTTCTTTCTTTCTTTCTTTTTTTTTTTTTTTTTTTTTTTTTAAGATTTATTTATTTGAGAGCGTGAAAGCAAGTGGAGGGAGGGGCACAGAGAGAGAGAATCTTCAACAGACTCCCTGCTGAGCCCAGCATCCAATATGGGACTTGATCTCAGGATTCTGAGATCATGACCTTAGCAGAAACCAAGTGCCCCGTGCTTAACTGATTTAGCTACCTGGATGCCCCTACTGGGTCAATTCCTTAGTAAAATATTCCAATTATTTCATTTTTTTCTCTGCCTTTGCTCGAATTATTATGCATCCATAATTTATTTTTAATGTTATTTTTATTTGCAAAATTAATAAGAGACACTTTAAAATAATCCTCATATGGTTTTGATCCATATTTCTCTGCCTTTGTTTCACAATTTCTGTTCTTACTTTATGGATTTTTTTTTCTTCTTTTACCATTTTGAGGATTTTCAAAGCCATTTAAAAGTGTTTTTTCCAAAGGACTTTTCAATTATTTGCATTTATTCCAGAGGAAATTATGTAGCCATTTAGATTATTGCTCAAGAGTGAAAAAGAGGTAAGAGAGTACAGAAATAAAAGAGCTAAGAGTTTATAATTGAAATATTCTTGCTGACACATTACTAGAAGATGCTCTTCAGCTAAAGAGATAAATAAATAAAATTCAGGGAAAGGAGTGTGATGCTATAAGTACTCACGAACCAAAAATGTGGTAAATGATATTGGTAAGGTTATTAAATATGAGAAAAATACAACTTTAAGTTTAGAGGATGATTGAAGAGGGACTGGAAAACAGCTAACGCATACAAATTCTTATTTGGGAAGAAGAAAGATATACTGAATAACTTCAGACTTTGTTGGGACTTTATAAAGTCAATGTTGATGCTAAACATTTAAAAGTAAATACTAAAAATTATGAAAACACATTAGTAAAATTTAACCTAAATTTTAGAAAAAGGAAGAGATGAAAAAGAATCCTAAATAAATAAATAAATGAGATGGAACAAATAACCAGTATCTAACCAGTAATTATAGGACATGTTAATACATTAAACTTGTATATAAAGATAAAGGCTACTAAGTAGTATATTGAAATAAAATTCAGACAAACATAGTTTCTAAGCATTACTTAAAGTAGTGCATAAAAGTTATATATGAAAGAAATAAATATGGAATAAAATTCTAACCAAAATGCAGTTGGGATAGCAATATCAATATAAGACGAAATAAAATTTAAGAGGAAAAAACATTATTGCAGTTGGGATAGCAATATCAATATGAGATGAAATGAAATTTAAGAGGAAAAAACATTATTAAGTGTAGGAGAGAAATTTTACAAAATGATGAAAAGAAAAAAATACTGTAGTACAGAAACTGTACATAATTCACATTTTTCTCTTAGAAAAATTTCAGAAAAGAAAAGTATATTTATGCACCAGAATAGGTAATCCAGAGAGAAAGAAAGAAAGAAAGAAAGAAAGAGAGAGGAGAAAGAGGGAGGAAGGGAGGAAGGAAGGAGAGAGCGAAAAAGAAAGAAGGAGGAAGTAACCCTACAAGATGTTGACATATGTTATAATTAGCGGTATGAATGAGGAGGAATCTATAGGAATTTACCTGAATATATTTCAAAAGTACAATGTTGAGTTGAAAAATAAATTACTGACTGATTCTTATACAGGAAGAAGCCAACCATATAATTTAAAAAAGACTATGCCTATAGTATATATAGTAAAAGTCCAGAAATATACAATAGAATGAAAAACACCAGATTCTTACCTTTGGAGAATGATGGAGAGAGGGCTGGGACTCAGGTTGTAATGGCCATGGAAAAAAATCCAGAAATTCCCATCTTCTATGTTAATATTTTAACTTTTTTTTTTCCAATTTATTTATTTTCAGAAAAACAGTATTCATTATTTTTTCACCACACCCAGTGCTCCATGCAAGCCGTGCCCTCTATAATACCCACCACCTGGTACCCCAACCTCCCACCCCCCCGCCACTTCAAACCCCTCAGACTGTTGGGTTTTATTTATTTATTTGGCAGAGAGAGGGATCTCAAGTAGGCAGAGAGGCAGGCAGAGAGAGGGGGAAGCAGGCTCCCGGCTGAGCAGATGTGGGGCTCCGATCCCAGGACTCTGAGATCATGACCTGAGCCAAAGGCAGAGGCTTTAACCCACTGAAACACCCAGGCGCCCCTGTTTTAACTTCAATAAACAAAATATTTGAGGCAAACATGGCAAAATATGAAAATTTGTTTACTCTAGCTGAATGGTAGTTATGGTTTGTCAAACCCTGTAATTTTCTGTATTAAATGGGGAAAAATAAAACAAAACATTAGAAATGCTTTATAAACCTCAGAAGTACGTTATTTACTCTGTCCAAAGCCTTGACACTGTTTCTCTTTGAAAGCACACTGTTCACTACACTTTAGAAACAATTACCTGGTGACCATTGTGACATGCTACCAAGGCTCCTTGAACCTATTGTATCTGTAAGAAACATGGAGATTTGGGATTACGGCTGGGCTATGGCAAAGCAAGTGCATTTGTAAGAAAATTAACTTCCTCTTACTGTTAATTTCTTCAAGTCTCCTTTTCCTAGGTTCTAAAACCAGTGCATATAAGGCAAAATGGAGTCTTTTGGAAAGCAAATCAATGTAGTGTTTAAATAAATATCTGAAAGCATTGTTGTAGGTTGTAGCCAGACACACTTATCAAGCATTGAGAAGCATCCAGGTATCATCTCTGGTTTTTCAATATGTAGTTCTATCATAGAAACTACTGCTGGATAATTTATAGAGACTATAGAAATAAGTTATGAGTATAAGAGGTGGAAAGGTGAAAAAGGAGCTGATGTGTTATCTTACTTTTGATGGTATTTCTTTTTTTTTTTTCTTTTTTTCAAAGATTTTATTTATTTGACAGAGAGAAATCACAAGTAGGAAGAGAGGCAGACAGAGAGAGAGAGGGGAGAAAGCAGGTTCCCTGCGGAGCAGAGAGCCCGACGTGGGGCTCGATCCCAGAACCCTGGGATCATGACCTGAGCCGAAGGCAGAGGCTTTAACCCACCGAGCCACCCAAGCGCCCCACTTTTGATGGTATTTCTGAGTTTTCTTTTCTTTTCTCTTTTTAAAAAATTTAATTCTATCCCTCTTTCACTTTTTTCTCTACGCAGAGAGCCTCGTTCATTCATTCATTCTGCAATAAATATTTTTGAGTACTGGTATGTCAGAGATTCTGTGCTAGGGATTAAAATAACCGAAAACAAAACCAAAACTCTACTAGAGGTAATTTATTGCTTTTTCATGCCCAGAGACATATTGAAGTAGTTAATGTTTAATGGCCACGTAGAGATTTTAAATCACTGGGAAGGCTTCTTCTCAAGAATAAACTATCAGCTAACTGAACAAATAAAACTCTGTATCATGTTAAAATGCGTTTGTCATACGGTGCCCAGCTCATTTGGTGGTAGGGGCTGTGTGGCGCCTTACATTTCCTGAACACACTCTATTTACAGCTCACTGCTTGTAATTACATACTCAAGGTCACTTTCTTTCCGGACACTGAGATCACCAGGTCGTGGCCTGGGTCTGCTTATCCATTTCTATAGACCTACCACCTTCCATAATAATGCCTATTAGGCACACAGTAAACATTTGTGGAATAAATGAAGAGTATAAATGTAGGGATGCATGTTTAATGTGTCGGCGTTACTCTGTTTCTTCCCTCTTCTGACAGTGCCAAGGAAGCTGTTTCTAGAGGAAGATTCAAGGTAAATCATTATGAGAGAGCAACTTGAACCAGTGTATCAGAAGAGATGTTTATGTTTTTTATTCCTTCCTATTAATGCTTTTGGGGTTAACAACATTTTCAGCATAAATGATACTATTTTTATTTGCTTTTTAAAGTTAGGTAAAGACAAAACAGAAGAGACTCTTAATCTCACAAAACAAACTGAGGGTTTTTGGAGGGAGGTGGGTAGGGAGAGGGTGGTTGGGGTTATGGACATTGGGGAGGGTATGTGTTATGGTGAGTGCTGTGAAGTGTGTAAACCTGGCGATTCACAGAGCTGTACCCTTGGGGCTAATAATACATTCTATGTTAATAAAAAATAAAAAAAATTAAAAAATAGACATGGTGTACTTGGTAGCTAAATATATGCAATTATTATACTTGCAATCTATGTCTAGGTCAGCACGTGTGTAGCAAGCGCAGTTCTGGGATGAACGACACTCAGATGTCCTAGCGCCTTTGGCCAGACTGAGGCAGTGGATGCCCTCACATTGGTTTACGTTGACATTTTTCATTGCATGAACCCTGTTGTTTTGTACTAACTATGGATTTTCCGAAATCACCGCTGTATCTGTTTTCTTTCTTTCTCTTCCCAGTCCAAACTTTCCAATTTATCAACACGTCCGGTTGCTCTCGATTCAGTTTTCTGCTTCACAGTTTTCACAGCAGCACCCTGGTCAGAGCCAACATCCCCCCTCCCAGGATGCAGATGGTAGCTGCCCATTTATTCTTGTTTCTGCTCTTGCTCTGATCGTTCTTCACTGAGAAGCCGCAGGGAGCCTTCCATAAGGTGCATGACAGCCCCTTTCTCTGGGTTCTCTACTAGCTTTCTGTCCTCGTAGATGAAAATGAAAGACCTTTTCGTGTCGTACAGGTCCCGACGTCCTCTGACCCGGACACCTCTTTGGCTTCATTTCGGACCTTTCTTGTCTCTGAGTCTTTATTTTTTCCTATTTCCTTCTGTCTGGAAATTGTTAACTGAAAAAATGTAACAGCTTGTTCCCATCTTTATTTAAGTCCCTCTTCAAGTGTCACAACTTCAGAGAGGCCATCCCTGACCTCTCTGCTGAAATAGCTCAACTTGTCATTCTTGATCTTTTATTATGATATTGTACCATATCTTGTTATCGATCTGTCTGTCTGCTGTCTATCTGTCCTACCTACCTACTTACCTACCTACCTATCTACCGCCCTGACTGGAATGTTAGCTAGAGGTTTTATTTTGACCTCACTATAACCCCAGGTATAGGTAGTGCTCAATAAAGACATTTAGAATACATTATTTTTTTTTTCTCCATGAAGGCTTCCTTTATGGTTCTTGCCTTCATTTTGCTCTGTGTTTGTACTATCTACTACTGATACCATTTTTAAAGTACATGCTCTATCTCCATAGAAGACTGTAGTTTACAGAGCCAGAGGAGCATGCCTTCTGTTTCTCTGGTGCTCAGTATGTTTTTGCTCCTGGAATTGGGGATAGTTGGGCTGTCACTGACTGTTATTTATAGTAAAATAATAGGTGTAATAGTAAAATAATACTAGAAAGAACTCAGTATGTCCTGGTATCTTAACTGCTATCATGTTATCATGAAGTGTCCAGATTGTTTTAGAATTTTGCCCATGTTTGATGGTATTTTACTGTTGTCTATTGGCAAAATAGTTCCTGTTAGGCACCTTCTTAGCTATGAGCCTGATATGTTCTCTTTAACAGAATCTCTGCTAATGTTTTTGCTAATTACTAAGACACTTCCAACTTCTGCTTATAATTTATTTGTCATTAGTAGAATTGTGGAAAGCTAAATCCTAACATAAAAGGCTAGAGATAAAGGGGCAGTTTTATAAAAGTTGTGATTAAGAGCTATGTCTCTGCAGTTGGACCTGCTCAGGTCTTCTCTCGTGCTCTTCTATTGTGACTTTTTGTCAAATCATTTAAATTCTCTTTGTCTAAGTTCCCTCAACTGGAAGTTGGAGATAACCCTTCCTACCCCATGAGATTGTTCTAGAGATGAAGTGAGCTAATCTATTCCAAATACTTCTAACAGTTCCAGAAATATCATATTACTGAATAATCAGTTCTGATTATTGATATAATGGCACCCTTATTATTAAAGGCCCAATTTGTGAGAAGAGAATTTATTGGTATTTACACCTAATGTATTTTAATAATATATTGTTGAAACCTGTGCAACATATTTGAAGGAAAAAAGCAATTTAATTAAACCATGTTTATCTAATATTGGTCAACTCTTTTGCAGATTATCTTTGAACAGAGAGATAATAGGCTGTCAATAATTCACTGAAGTAGTAATCTCACTTTATTTTCCATATTTGGGAGATGATCATTCACTTTGCTCTTGTAAGAAACAAAACCATGATGTTTGAAAACCACAAATTATAACTGATTGGAAAAAACTTTGTATTTATTTTTCTGTCCTAAGTTTTAACTTTATTTTAAAAAATTTATAAAGCCAAGCAAAGAGATCTTTTATAAATTTCAATGAGTTGGAAAGTTATTCTTTGTTGATTTTAGCCTCTAAACTGACAGATCTAGTGATCAGCAAATTAAAAAAAAAAAAAAATGCAAACGGAACCAGAAAATAAAACCAACTGCAAAAAGAAAGACAAGATGACAAGTAAATTTTCTCATATAAGTCGAAAGAAAAACATAAATATTGGAAATAGATTACATTTGCTTTAAATTACATTGTTTTTATCCTTCTATGATATCTCCCTAAAAGATTATTGGTGCCTTTTCAACAGTGAATCTTAGAACACTGACAAATAAAAAAATAAAAATTTATTTCAACCTGATTTTCTATGTTTAACACATATGAAAAGGAAAGAATTTTTATGAGCAGCTTTTTAAAAGAGACACTTTGAAAACTTCAAGGTAACTTTTATTTTCCCTAATTTACTTTAAATTTATTTTTTCCTTTGAAATTAAGTGAACCTCTCCTACTGAATTTTGGAAGTCTTTCATTTTCTTACCAAAGGCAACCTGCCTTTTAAGAGTCAACTCATAGCGACATTTGTGTAGGAATTTTAATTCGGTAGATGTATCAGTTTAGAATGGAAACATCAAGGCAACACTAAGAACACTGCAAATGTAGACGTTGCTGATTATATTAATGTTATAAACTCACTTTTTTCAAGTGAAGATCATTCTGTTTTCCATCTTTTTAGTACTTGAAATAAAAAGTATTTACATTTCTCCCCAAAGAAACATCATCCACAGATATCTAAGTACAACTCTTGAGTGCCATGAATTGGTGAAGGCTTGTTTTGTTCACTCTCATTATCTGCACAGTGGAAACTGTACTGTCAGTAAAGATGCTCTCATCATGAAATCAGTTCAAATAGTATCACAACCTGACACTTTTAGTAAAAATGCTAGTCATGGTGAATGTACTTATTGAAACTGTTGTTACTACTCAGTTATATGAGCTTTATCAACATTTCTCTTTTTTAAAATGGCTTATAAATAAATTATCTGAATAGTTTCCTGATTAAAAATATTGCCCAAGCTTATCCAAGAGTATGAAGTACTGCACTGAGAAATTATTCAGTCTATGTCAGTCATAATTCTGAGCCACTGAAAAAGGACATTAGCCACAGATCACATTACCTCACCTAATTTCGTGCCCCTATCCCAAGACATCAGGATGTTTAATGTCTGGGCTATCTGAGTAAGAGCTAGTAGAGACTGAGAAGCAAGATAGGTAAGCTTTGGCCTAAGCAGAAAATCCTAAATAAACCAACCCTAGATCCAGATCGTATATATCTAACTTCCTTTTGTAATTTGGGCAGAGGAGAATGGAATTGATGTAAGAGATTTGATTCATGTCTGTTTTGCACTTACACTAGTTATTGTTTGCTACTCTTTGACTACTTATACAGTAGAGGTAGCCCTAAAGACCAGTATTCCTATAGGCAGTTGACATATTTGATGGCATTTGAGCTAAAGCACAGCATAAATAAAACCAGGTTGGCTTGTACTTTATTAAAACCATAGAGAGGGAAAAAAAATCAATGTCTTTCTGTATAGAAAGGGATGAAACTCATGAAGAAAAGAACTAATATTATCCATCTTCGGGTAAAAGCAACAAAAGCTTGTGGGGGTTTTAGGCTACTTTTATAGAGAAAGATGTAGATAAATAGATATTTTTGTAGGGAGTGAGAAATTGGACTGCCAATTCTGTAAGCCCTCTAGTTACCTAATTTCAGAGGACAACACTTAGGTTACGTAGTGCTAATGTTGACTTGATGAGTGCATGGTACAGTAATGTAAGGAAACAAAGATCAATGTTAAAATGACTACAGAGTCTCTGAGGAGTACATACAGATCAATACGGTGTAAGCCATAGACTATCATCCTCTGGAGGAGTCTTTTAAGAAAGCGAAGCCAATTCTTGGGAGAAGTTTCCCACTTTCCCAATGAACTGTACATTATCATAATTGAAGATAATACTACATTGTCCCTTTCTTGGAACTGAAAGGCCTTTGGAAGATTACCTATCTCTCCAAATAATGAAATGAGTGAAGTTTTCTTTGTAATTATAATTTCTTTGAAATTATATTGCAAAGTGGGCTTGAGTCAAGCTCTTTTTTTTGCCTCCGGGAAAATACCTCTGGGTATACAAAGTTGGACTTACCCAGAGCTCTCTAGCTAGTCAGTCTCAGGTGCACCCTTGACTGGTGGTTGGAGGTACGGGGCAGATGACCATGTTCTTCTCCAGCCCATGTAACTCCAAAATGAAATGGCCCCCATGTGGAATTTTCAGCAAGCAGAGTGAACTTCTAAATTATAGCTTCTCTCCTTAGATATAATCAGTTAATTGATTAGTAAATGTACTTACAGGGGTACTTGGCTTCCTGACTGGGCTGCCCTCCTCCATTTATTATGCCTGTTCCTTACATTGATGGATATGGGTGGAGACCTGATGAAGCGCGCACGTAACAGACAGCTTGTGAGTACAGACTAGAGGCATTTACATAAGCAGAGGCTCATTCTCTGCTTCATGCTCTATTGCAGATTTTCATGCCCGTTAACTACTCTGCCCACACTTGAGCCCTATGCAAACATTAAAGTAAGTTCATCTTCAAGGGAAAAAGTATATCTCAGGAGATTCATTTCAGATAGAATGTTCGAATAACATTAAGTGAACCAAGCAAAAATGAGATGGTAATGATATAAGTATAGTCAGATTTTAAACTTGATGAGAATAAACAAATCCTCTGATAAAGTATAACTACAACACCTCATATGTTTCTCATTACAGCACTTCGGAAAAAATACAACCGTGTCTTGTAATAATTTGACTTTTTAAATATATTTTTAAAGTTTTCTTTTTGTTACTGTCTCCAAAATAAAAAGTCTGTTGGGAGCAAATTTGATTGTCCTATATAGCTTAATGGTTAAGCTGACTCTTTTATTTTCATTCATGCTAGTATTTCAAAGAAGCCATAAAATACAGCATCTTTTTATTAGGCTAACTACTAATAATATGAATAGTTCACATAATGAATTTTAAAGGACTCCACGTGTTCCATACAAAACATTTAATTTAATATTCATAGCAATCATATGAACTAAAGTGCTTTTCTCCCTTTTATGGGTGAGGAAACTAAAATTCAGAGAGGTGACTTCCCCAGTGGCATATAATCGTAGGGGTCAGAATAAGTTCTAAGTTGAAAATAATTGCTTTATAATTTTATTCAAAAGCTGCTTTTTTTTTTTCTAACTTTACCATTTTTTCAGGCTTTATGCAAAGCGAAGAGACAGCAGAACAGATTATAAGACGATATTTACTGTGGTGGTGCTTATAGCCAAGTAGATGTGTTTACAAAGGAACATGTGCATGTGAGGGAGAGAGAGAAATGCATAAACAGTTCTAATGCAATGTGATAAAAGCTAAGTGAGATAAAAATTCAAAACGTATAGCATTACAAAATTGGTAGCAAATATTACTCTGGGAAAGTGTCAGGGAATCCTCCGAAGAGAGGCATTTTAAGATTTATGTAGGGAAGGAAAGGTGGATTAAGTATTAATCAAGTGGAAAAAGCAAAGAAGGCATTTTGGGTATAAGCAAGAGATGTGATGTGAAAGGAACTAGTAAGTATTCTTGAGCGGCTGGATTGTGTGTGGTTTCCCAACCCTGGTGTAATCGCCAAGTCAGTGACACTATAAAGTTAAAAACCATCAAGAGCCTCAAAGGCTTTGCCTGTCATGGTGAGGTGTTGGGGTTTTCTTTTTGGTCAGTAGAAAACCAATAAAAGTGTTGAAATTCATTGTGAGCTTGGACTCCCTTCCTCCAAACTAAGAGCAGTAAGTATTAGTCTTGAGGTAAGCACTGTATTTTGAGTCAGAAAGGACCTTAAAAGCAAACCAACCAACCAACCAACAGTGCTGGGAGTGGAGAGACAAAGTAACACAAGTGTCTGTTAAAGATTCCACCCCAGTGGGAGACAGAAAGGGCAACTTGCAATCTCAGCACATGGTATGTAATTCAAAAAAGATGGATACAGTTTTACAGGGGGATGGTTTAATAATGGTATTATTAGAAACATCGTACATTTACACACCTTTGCCCTTCACCTCCTTTATTTGAGAATTGCTTGTCTAGGAAAGAACAATGAACAGAGGGAAAACATTTTGGAAGGATAAAAAAGCAAAACAAAACTAACTTTCCTTCTTTCTTTCATTCATTCATTCATTCATTCATTCTTTCTTTCTCTTTCTGTTTTTCTTTCTTTCTTTCCAGTCTTCCCATTGTCATCAACGTACAGCCACAAGCCAGAAAGAAATGTTACAGACAGCCGGGGGTATAGCATGTTTTAAAATTTAGCCCATGAATTCTTGAAATCTTGCCCTTGAGCCTTTCTGTATAGGACCTCTTCTCTCCCCAACTTCCTCCTGATGGCTGATAATATTTCTGGACCACTCCTAAGAGGTTGTTGAAGAAGACTATCTATGTAAAATAAGAATATCAATAAAGCAGGTGTTCTTTCTTTGATTTCGACAATAAGAGAGAACTTCAAGGATAGACATGATGGGGATAATTTTAAGATGGCATTGCTTAGAAGCAGATGTAAAGAAAGGAAATATTAGCATGATAAAGACACTGAGTTTTACTTTACTTAAAATATTAAATACACACACACACACACACACACACACACAAAGTGTAGGTCACCAATAGAAGAAACCCAAAGGGAAAAACATCTGAAGCAATGGAAACTTTTTATGCTTCTGTAAAACTCCTGTCTTTTTCTTTTTCTTTTTTTTTTTTAAGTTCAGCTATAATCATACAAGGGGAGTTAGTCCCTGAAGGGAGGGTAAAAGCCAAATTAGAAAAGTTGGCAATGTAGTTTACATGGAGTTTGAAAAGCTGGATATACTTAGATCAGGCTCAGGGGAATGATATTTGCAGAATTTTTAAGGAATTAAAAAGTGTAATAGGTAAAAACAACAACAACAACAACAAAAGTGTAATAGGTCAGTGTCCATTATTTTTAAGAATATTAGGAAAAAGAGAAAGGCTCAGGTCTACAGCAGAAATAGAATGCTATTCTTTTTTCTTTTTCTTTTTTTAAAAGATTTTATTTATTTATTTGACAGACAGATAGGCAGAGAGAGGAGGAAGCAGGCTCCCTGCTGAGCAGAGACCCTGATGCGGGGCTCCATCCCAGGACCCTGAGATCACAACCTGAGCTGAGGCAGAGGCTTCAACCCACTGAGCCACGCAGGTGCCCCTAGAATGCTTTTCTTGAAAAGGGGTAGGAAATGTGTGGAGGGGAGGATGGCCATGATATTTATATGTTCTTTAGATTCTCTTCAGCAGCAGGACACCAGAAATAGTTTTCAGTTATCTGAGTCACCTAGAATGATGTAAGTTTATGAGCATTAAACAAAGGTCAATATTTGGAGTTTTTCTGTATCTTCTTTAGAAGCCTTCTTGCACATTGCAATACCAGACTTACTATTAGGAGGGTAAATCCTCCCTGCCATATTAAACTCCATGTAGGGAATGAGGTAACTGTAGAGAGAACCTCTTTGAGGCTTACTTAAGCATTCAGTGGTTTGGGAGAGTGGTAGAGCACAGTACTTCAGAGGTGAGACTCTAAAGTCAGACAGAGCTGGAGTTGAATCCGTTTCCTTGGGTACTATCTGAGTAACCATGGGGGAACCTCTCTTATGCTCCACTTAGACACATCTCATAAAATGGTATCATATCACTTACCTCATGGGGGTTTGTTGAGGGTAAATGAGAATCCAGGCACAGGAGTTCCCTTAGAAAAACTTGCATACAATGTTATGGGTATTTTACAGTCTCAGAAAGTTTAGATGGAGTTTTAATTAATCAATTTCATGTTTTAATGTTTTTGTATCAATTGATAATTCCATTGTCAAGGATTTAGATAAATAGATAGATTCCTTTACGTTTATGCCTTTTGTAGGTTTATTTTTCCACATACCATTAAAAAATAATAGACTTTATTTTTTATAGCAGTTTTTGGTTTCCAGAAAACATTTTGGTAGTTTTTCAGCAGTGGATTTTTATCCTTTTAATTTAATTGAGTTGGAGTGAGAGTACAAACGAATGTGTAACCCTTTATCCATTGAAATCTAGTGAGTGGATAGGTTTTGACTTTATCACTTTATCATATACACATGCCTATATGTCCATGCAGGCTGAGTAACCCTCATTTTAAAAAAAAACTACATGAAAACAGATCTTTTATACTTATTCTTGTCATTGCTGATTAAAAACAAAAAAGTTGTATTTCAATTAAATTTCAGATTTTTTAGTACTAAATTCGATTATAACTTAAATTTTCATTGAACTATTAAGCCAACATTCTTACCTACTTTATAAGTGTTGAACAAGACTTCCACCCCCTGAAAAAGTGGCCACATAGCAAACTGCTTATTGATCTCTGTCTTGGATAAAGCTCTTTGTCTTTGCTGATTCTGACAAAGATTTTTGAATTCTGTTGGCTAAAAGCTTGAGAAATAGCAAAGTGCTTAACGGAGTCTGGGCATAGGTTTTATTTAACCGTCTAGAAATACTATTCGACACCATCCTGTACCTTAGCGTCCCACCTTACTCTGTGCCACACCCTACCATTACCATGCTTTATCACTCTGTATTATCTTACCATTATCTGCAGTATGGTTCCACAAGAATGAGAGGAATTCATTAACAGTCTGAATTAGATAGGGTGATTTTTTTCAGCAAAATATGATTTTGTTTGTTTCCTTATGTATGTATTTTTCTTCAGTACCATGGAGTTTGGTTTTGCAATTACTTAGCCAATGATTTGTCACTGTTTAGGTCATAGAAACAGTACAGCTGTATTAAGAGCATTCCATTCCATTGTCACAGAGACCTTGTTCCTAACTGGAACTAGTATGCACCAGTGCTATCTATAACCATGTAGCCAGACCTTTGTGACAATTTAGTCAAAGTCAAATCCTATTCAAGTAGAATGGTGTTGACTAATAAAGATGTCAAATCGATTCTGAATTCCTTGTGTATTGGTCATGATCAGTGAGGGCTGCTGAAGCTCACTCACAAGAGAGTTTTCCACGACTCCCAGTGTGACTCATTAACCCAATGTTAGCACTTCACAGACCACATATTTATAGCATTGGCATTATCCCCACATGCTAAATATCTGGGTGTTAGGAGTTGAAATTGCCATGAGGGTCACAAGATCATGGAGTCCTGAAAGAAAATTCAAGATGAGATCTTGGGCAATTAGGAGAACAGATCATCAAAAACAGAACAGGTTTTGAGAGATATAAATAGGAACATTTACGCACCTCAAGGTCATCATAAATCATAGAATAAATATGAGAAAGCATGTTAATAGTGAAAATTTAAGCCTGCTTATAAGATACTGAGATTTGTAAAGTCAGAGAACTTTTTTTTTTTTCATTTGAGAAAGGATTTTAGTATTTGAAGTCTTACGATATCACTTAAATGTTTATTGGAATACACAGAGTTCTGGAGATTCCTGATCAGTTCCATTCTGAGACAGTCTGGTTGTTATGGTTGTGAGTCCTTGTATTATGGTCTCTTGTTTATTTTTACCCCAGAGAAACTCTATCACATATGCTTTAGATCTGGTATCTATAATAGACAGGGCTTAGTTATTTCAGTTTGCTTTGTTATTTGTGCTTGCTCCATTCTATTATTTTACTTTCTCTGTATGATTTATTGAATCCAATATAAGTAAAATAGCAAAGTAGTTATATATAAGTAGCATGTCTAAAAGCATAGATATCTATATTTTTGTATATGTAGTTAAATGAGTTTCTGAAGATATTATTTTGGTTGTGTGTTAATTTGGGTTTTTGGAGAAGCAGAGCTCAAGCTGAAATTAGACATGCAAGAGATTTATTAGGGAATATGCTTATGAGTTTATGAGTGATAAGGGGGGGGAGCGGAATAGGAGTAGGAAGAGAGAAACAGGCCACAATATGGATCTGACTCGTGTCAAGGGAAAGTACAGGGAGGGAAGCCTGGCTAGGAAAAGTGTTAAGACTTTTCTATGAAAATGGCAACAGGATCCTGGCGGATCTCTCAACCAGTTTCTCACAATAGAATAGTCCTATTTCACCACAGGAATGGGCCTGTGCTAGTACCCCTGCTGTGCTCAGTCACTGCTGGAAACAGCCCAAAAGAAGCCTGACCTTGGTGCACACATGGTGGAGGATGCAGAGGAAAGGTAGCTGAAACCATGTCCCCGCAGGAGCAGACAGAGCTGTGCGTTTTCAGGGCTCTCATGTCCTGGGATGTAGCAGGATGTGGCGGGAAGTGGCTGGGATTTAGATTTACATCCTGGGGTCGCCATTTGCCATTCCCTGACTTTAGACAGCTTTGGTTAACCATTCTGTAAAATGGGGAAATTAGTTTATACTCCATTTATTGTAATAGTTAAAAAAAATGATAAGGGGAGGGTGGAGAGGGGAGAGAGAGAGATAGAGAGAGAGAGTGTGTGTGTGTTGCAGTTTCTAAGATACAGACCTAGGTATAAATAAATTTAGGAACTATTAAATGCCAGACCACCTGGTTTGGACTCCTGAGTCCACTGACCTGGTTGGTTTCTAAATCTCTGTGCCCTGTTTCCTTATCTGTTACTTGGAGATAATAAAATTATTGTGAGGACTCAATGGATTAATTTTATGTAAATGAATTCTGTAAAATGATGAGAGCCATTTCTGGCACATAGTAAGTGCTATATATGTGAACTTTTCATGCTATTGTTAGTTTGACTACATTTATTTAAATGCCTGTCTGGATTTTCCCATTTTATGATTTTGACTTATTTTTACTACACATTTTACATTGATTGCCTTTACTGCTTTCCAGACTTTTATCTGACAGTGTTTTCTTCTCATAGATTTATCTGTAGATTCACTTTAAAGAAGAAGGTTCCTTGAGCTCATGGTCAGTTGGAACGGAAGCACTGCTCAGGGGTCATTCCTTTTCATTGGCCCTCACTACTCTGGCTTCGTCAGATGATCCAGGTGTAGGGAAAGAAGATCATCCCCTCTTGTTCTCTCAGCTTGGTTCTTCGGGAAATTGGCTTAGCCAGCCATGTGACAGGCAGGCAATGTGAGGCTCTAACAGAGGACCACCAAGCTACTTAACCAGAGTGATTTCATGCTTCAAAACTCACATCCAAGCTGATTTCTCAAGCATCCATTCCTCTTTTACCTTCTTGTAGAAGCTTAGCGATCTTGATCTGGTCAGCAGGGAATGGAGTTTAGATTGGGTAAAATTTGTAATAAAGTGTGATAAAACAACAACAGTGGATTTCTTTTCTTCTTCCAAGCAACAACGACGGAGGAGGATTTGGTTTTGTTTTGTTTGTTTAATGTCAATTATCTCAGTGCTTTCTACCCATCTTGGGGAAGTTAGTTACCATGTTTACCCTTGAAGAAATGATTAGTTTTAGAAGATGACATATCAAGCCCCCAGAACCATGTGGAATGTAACGTTCTGATCTGAAAGGTAATGACTTGAAGCCATATCTCATTCTCCTTTTTCACTCAGCTGCAGCAAGACTTTGGAATCTGTAGGACAGGACGGCACCCTGGAGTACAGCTTGCAGACTTCAGTGACATTGAGCTCATAAATGGCTCAGCTGGCATCTCAGGCAGGGAGTATATGAACCAGGCTCAAATGCAGCTGATGATTTGATGTCCAGATGTGAGGAGGGAAGGAGGTTCAGAGCATCAGCAACAGCTGATTATAAAGAACAATAGCAAGGGAGAGAAATTAAAGAGAAACATAGCAACATGACAAGGCAAGTTGGAGGGGGGAGTATCATTCATCTCTTGTGAAAGCCCCCACGGAAAGATGGATTAATGCTGTCAGAGCTGTTATCCATTCCATCAGCTTTATTATATGGTGGAAAGCTACCTGTCACTTCCTTGGCTGCATGCAGTGGCACAATCCTGGCTCCTTAGTCCCAGTGCATTACAAAGATTTTCTAGGTTTTCTTTTTGAAGCAGCTTTAATATTTGCTTCAATCATAGGTAGATCCATCATAAGCATTTAATTTAAAAAGTCATAACAAGCAGAATTTTTGTTCAACATAAAGAGCTCATAAAACAAATGCTACTATTTATCAAGTCTAATGGATTTTTGTAAAGGTCTTATAGGAATAAAGAATAAAAATCCAGTGATGGTCTTACAATAAATATCCGATACTTTATTGCCTATTTATAGGGTAATCTTGCTTTCCCACAGTATACGGCTTTTCAAAAAGACTTAAATTGTGGTCATGTGTTATGTTTGCCAGGAGATGGCAATAGTGATCTGTTTCCATGTTTAGCCTTACAAAAGCTCTCATTCTACCAAAATTAAACCAAGTACCAAAATGATTGGGATTTCCAATTCTGTTTCCCAATGCAAAGTTATCCATTTTAAATTCTTGAATTATTAAGTTGTTTCTAATCATGTACAGCCAGATTTTTTACCAAAGGCATTGTCATGACAGCTTTCTGAAGACCCCCAAATAATCATTTTGTTCTCCTAGAAGCAATAACATGATTTTGAAAAAGAAATCTACACATATAATCAGAAATTAACAAAAGCCATGGGGAATGAATTAAAATGGGAATTTGATAAGATTATGATGATTATTGCTTAGAGAAAGAATCACTGAATCTTTATGTAGGGAATCAGATCACTAGCCCTTGAATTTCTTTGATAGACCTTTTGGCACTTTCATTGGGATCAGGCCAACTTTTTTTCCCCATGGGAGTTCAATGTGATGCTGTCTCTGTTCAACTTGAGAAAGGCTGACACTAGACAGCCCTTCCCATCTGCAGTATATACATTTCTTTTTATTTGATACCAAGAGCTACAAAACCCAACATATTCTTCTTTGTTTCAGCTCCTAGGAAGCCCAAATATTATTGTTTTCAGTAATATGAAATAATTTTCTTTCTCATCCTTTTATAATTAACCTACCTTTACTTCTGGACCAATGGCTCAATTTTACTATATTGTACATGCATTTTATTCCAGGTTGAATCTCTTATGGAAATACATGTGATTTAATTTCTTGAATGCAGTGAAATTGTGATCACTCTGCGTAATAAGTATAAGCCATTCTTTGCTGTGATGGTTTGTGGTTCTACCCAGAAGCTACACAACAATTTTCTTAAAAGCAACAACCACGGCATAAAAATCACCTTAATCTTAAATTGCTGTGTGCAAGAGGACGGCTTGCTATTTCTCAGAGGGGTGTTTTCTTTCTCTTTTCTTTTCTTTTTTTAAATAACATATCTACATTTCGAGTGATTTAAAATAAAGTGGTTTTCAGTTTGTTGCTCTTAACCTATTTTTTTCAGTTGCTACCTTTGAGTAATTTCCCTGCAGTCTATTGCAAGCTCATGGTGTATTGCATGGTCTGTTGCAATGGGCTATATATGGTTCCTGAGGGCTCCATGTGAAGCAGTTTCAGCCAATTTGAAGTAAAGAAAAACCTTATTTAAAATATTTATTGTCACAATGAAAATAATAATCTGTTAAAAAATAAACTGAAATTTAGTGAAGTGATGTTTATTATGACAGTTGGCTCCTCACTTAAAAAAAAAAACATATCTGGAACATTAAATTTAATATCTGTGGTAGGGAGGCACCTGAATGGCTCAGTTGGTCAAGTGTCTGATTCTTGATTTCACCTTAGGTGGTGATCTCAGGGTCATGGGGTTGAGCCCTGTGTCAGGCTCTCCACTCAGCAGGGAGTCTGCTTGAGATGCTCTCTTTCCCCTCTTCCTCTGCCCCTCCCCCCCAACTCTTGTGCCTGTGTGCATCCCTCTCTCTCTCTCTCAAATAAATAAATAAGTCTTCAAAAAATCTGTGGCAAATAATTAGTTGTGTTGTCATATGTGATTAAAGCAGCTTTATCAATAATTGGTTCTACATAATGCAATTGATAATTTATAGCTACTTGATTGCAAGGGTATACTGATATATGCATAATTGAATATGAAGACTGATAGTATGTATGACTTTGGGAGTGAGTTGAATCTAATACAATTTTTTTGTTTTTAATCTTTGTCTAGACTTGCCATCATAACAAAAAATGGAGGCAAGTGTTCATGTGTTGGTATATTAAATGATTTTTATCAGCTGAGCCAGTTTTGGAATTATTGGCCTATTGCCAGCCTTCCTGTTCTGTTTTGTATCTTGGAGGGACTGATTCCTACAGGCTGCATTTCCCAGGTTCCCAGGTCAACAGATTCAGCTAATGCAAGGCACTTGTGGGAATTCAATGTGTGAGAAGGGGGAAGAACCTGGAATATTCTCCCATCTCCTCTTTAGGCAGTGTCTCTACCACTGGCTAAATCTCCTCTGTGTGGTATTCCTTCTCCTGCCAGGCATCCTCGACTGCTGGGCTCTAGGCCTTTCCCTCCTCCTGGAACCTTCAGCTTCTTGCTGTCACTAAACTCTAGGCTACCTCACTGTATCTTGTTTGCTTTCTCAGCCTTTCCATCACCTGTGTAACCAATTTCTTGCATCGAATGTTCTCTGTTATAAAAACCTGAAATGGTTCCCATTTTCCTGGTAGAGCTTGACTAAATTATAAGATGTAGCATAAAATATACTTAGCATGGAAATTTTCTGTGTATCGGTGTTATTGTAAGTCTTTCTTTTGTATATTTTCAAAATCAGCTTAAATTTGTTCACTATTTACATCTTGTATCTTGAATGCCAGACTATGACTCCTATATTTTTGAGTAATACTGTATTGTACTTGAACCATAAAGAAATATGTAAAGAAGGAAATGACAAGAAGGAAGAGGAAGAGGAAAAAAGTAAAAAGGAAACAAAAGGATACAATAAAAAAAATGAATTACAGAATGTAATCAGCTTTTAGAGTGTCTCCTCTTTCCTAAACTGTTCTACACAGAATATCAATTCTATTGTATTTTAACTTCACATGGGGAAAAATGTACCATTATTGATGAATTTAGGGAAGCAAAGGGTTCACCAAAATGAAATAGCTTTTTAAAAATAGCACTGCCACAGAGAACTTAATTTGCTGATGAGCCTTGTGAATTTCTAGGTGACTAATCTATATTATTACCTCATCTCATCTCATGATATCTCATCGATATCACTGATCTCAAAATTCACTCATTTATTTCTTCACTTCACAAATATTTGTTGACCTCAAGAAGCATATATTAGGTACTGTTACAAGGATTGGAGATACAAGAGTAAAGTGAGCGAAAAAAGATCTCTGCCTAACTTCTAGGGGGAAGAGGTGGACAACAATAAGGAAAAGTCAGATAGTGGCAAGTACTATGAAAAATAGTAAAGCAGGGAAGGGGCATAGGGAGTGCTAAGGCAAGGTGAAGAGCCCCACTTTTAAACAGTGTGGTTGACAAAGGCACCATTAAGCTGAAGAGGTGAGTCACATGGCTGTCAGACACTCAAGTATTCCACATGGACATTAATTACTGCAGCTACTAAGCCTCTGAGCAGAGGATGTCTGAGATTCTTGAGGAACAAAGAGAATGCTAGTGTTCAGGACGCCAGTACATTTTAAGACATTGTCAATTTAAAAACAGCTTCAGGAGCAGAGATTTATAAGAAAAACAAATAAAAAAAGTCCATTACATTCACATTTTTAAAAAAAGATTTTATTTATTTGA
Organism: Neogale vison; assembly: GCF_020171115.1. Taxonomy (NCBI): domain Eukaryota; kingdom Metazoa; phylum Chordata; class Mammalia; order Carnivora; family Mustelidae; genus Neogale; species Neogale vison. The sequence goes on along the minus strand of NC_058096.1, from coordinate 100,186,106 downwards.
CAGAAAGAGAAGTCACAAGTAGCCAGAGAAGCAGAGACGCAGACAGAGGGAGAGGGGGAAGCAGGTTTCTCGCTGAGCAGAGACCCCGATGCAGGACTCAATCTCAGGACCCTGAGGTCATAACCTGAGCTGAAGGCAGAAGCTTACCCCACTGAGCCACCCAGGAACCCTACACATTCTTTTTTAAAACTAATTGACTATAACATACATTTATTGTTGCACGCTGCGTTTTTTGTTGGTTTGAGGGGAAGATTTTTTCATATACAGAATCTAAAGTTTCTTCTGAATCACTGACGGTTTCTAGTTAATATAGAGCATCATGATAAAATGCTGTTTTTCATTATTTTGCCTTGTATGTGTACCCTCTATAGAACTGACAATATAGTCCCGACTGCCACAGAAGAATTCTTGGATTTTGTTCTGCGTTTTTTTATTTCAGTAGGCTTTTACTTTCATTCTCCTCTTTAATTTAATTACATATTGCTGGAAGTTAAATAGCTTCTCTTCAAAGGCAGATAGCAATTTTTTGATATATAACCTTACAGATACCCTTCAGAACTCGTGAATCAGTCACACCAATTCTTCCTGACTTTGAAATGCCTATGATCAGTTCGGAGATGCTTGGTGACATTTGCCCAACAGTCAGTGACTGCTACTTCATAAACTACTCCTCTGTATGCAAGCTAAAGAATTTCTTTGATATTGATTGGGAAATTCCTTCCTTGTAGAGAAACTTGAAAACTTGAATTAAAAAAAATATATTTGATCTCAGAACCTATTTGCATGAAGCATTGCAGGGGATCAGTGTTCTGTGAAAAACCTCTTCATGCCATTACCACCACTTGTTGTTCCTTGCCTATTTGATAATAGCCGTTCCCACAAGTGTAGGGTCATATCTCATTGTGATTTTGATTTGCATTTCCCTGATGATTCATGATGTTGAACATCTTTTCGTGTTCTTGTTGACCATCTGTATGTCTTCCTCGAAAAACTGTCCATTCAGATGTTCTGTCCATTCTTCATCAGGCTGTTTGTTTTTTGTTATTTAGTTGTACTAATTCTTTATATATTTTGGATGTTAACCCCTTATTGCCTTCCTGGGTGTACAATTCGCAAGTATCTTCTCCTGTTTAGTTTGTTACCTTTCTGTTTTACTAATGGTTTTCTTTCACTGCGCAGAAGCTATTTTAGTTCGATATAGTCCCATTTGTTTACTTTTGCTTTTGTTTCTTTTGCCTTTGGAGACAGATCCAAGAAAATATCATTCAGACCCATGTTAAGGAGTTTATCACCTATGTTTTCTTCTAGGAGTTTTATGGTTTCAGGTCTTAAGCTCACGTCTTTTTTTTTTTTTTTTAAGATTTTTATTTATTTATTTGACAGAGATCACAAGTAGGCAGAGAGGTAGGCAGAGAGTCAGGCAGAGAGAGGAGGAAGCAGGCTCCCTGCTGAGCAGAGAGCCCGATGCGGGCCTCGATCCCAGGACCCTGAGATCATGACCTGAGCCGAAGGCAGAGGCTTTAACCCACTGAGCCACCCAGGCGCCCTTATGCTCAAGTCTTAATCTATTTTGAATTAATTTTTTATATGGTGTAAGATAGTGGTCCAGTTTCATTCTTTTTCATGTATCTGTCCAGTTTTCCCAACAACATTTGTTAGAGACTCTCCTTTTCCCATAGTATATTCTCACCATCTTTGTCATAAATTAGTTGACCATATATGTGTGCTTTTACTTCTGGGCTTTCTAATCTGTTCCACTGAGCAGGGTGAGGGACAGTGGAAGAGGGAGAGGGAGAGAGGCAGACTCTGCTGGCACAGAGACTGAGGCAGGGCTTGAACACAGGACTCTGAGACTGCGACCTGAGCTGAAATCAGGAGTTAGTCACTTGAACCAACTGAGCCACCCAGGTGCCCCAGGTGTCTGTTTTTATAATAGAATACTGTTTTGAGTACTGTGACTTTGTAGTATATAGTTGGTTCTTGAACAATGTGATGGTTAGGGGCTCTAAACCTCAGTGCCATAGAAAATCCATCTGTAACTTTTGACTCCTCCAAAACTTTACTATTAGCTTACTGTTGACCGGAAGACTTAGCTATAATATAAAAGATTAATTAACACATATTTTGTATGCTGCCTGTGTTATATACTGTTATATACTGTATATACTGGAGCCAGCCCTAGGTTGTTTTGGGATTGGATATTTGTTGTGTCTCTGGGCTGAGAAGAGCTATGATGTGGTCTCAAATAGAGGCTACTTCCAGTTATTTGGGAAACTCTTCCCATAGGTTGGGAGGGAGAATTTTTGACCCTGCAAGGTTTGTACCATAAATACATTTACAGTGCTATATTGTATGTACTGAAAAAAAAAATCCTTATATATGTGGAACTGCACAGTTGAAACTGGTATTGATCAAGGATCAACCATAGTTTGAAATCAGGGAGTGTGATGTTTATGACCTGTTTTACTTTTGCAGAATCATTTGGCTTTTCAGTGCCTTTTGTGGTTTCATACAAATTTTAGTGTGTATTTGTATTTTTATGAAAAATGCCATTGGAATTTTGATAAGGATTGCATTGAATCTGTAGATTACTTTGGGCTATTTGGACATTTTAACAATATTGATTCTTTCAGTTTATGAGCATGGTGTATCTTTCCATTTACATGTGTCATCTCCAATTTCATTAGTGCCTTACAATTTTAGTGCACAGTTCTTTCACGTTCTGGGTTAACTTTATACACAGATTTTTTTTAAATAAAATTTTAAATAGGACTGTTTTCTTGATTTCTCTTTCTGATAGTTTGTTATTAATGTATGCAAATACATATTTTTGAATGAAAATAAAATAAAACAGATTTTTTTTTAAAAAGAAGATTTATTTGAGAGAGAGAGAGAGCAAGCAGGAGCAGGGGGAGGGACAAAGGGAGAGAAGAGGGAGAATCTCAAGCATACTCCATGCTGAGCACAGAGCCTGATGTGGGGCCCGATTCTGACCCTGAGATCGTGATCTGAGCTGAAAAGAAGAGTCAGATGCTTAACCCACTGAGACATCCAGGTGACCCAGAGTAAAACAGATTTTTAATATTCTTTTTGTATTCTAGAACTTTACTGAGTTAATTTATTAGTTCTAAAGGATTTTTGGGGTGCCTGTTCAGTTGTTAGGTATCTGCCTTCAGCTCAGGTTATGATCTCAGGGCCCTGGGATCAAATCCTGAGTTGGCCTCCCTGCTCAGTGGAGAGTCTGCATTTCCCTCTACCTCTGCCCTTCCTCTCTCCATGTGCATACACTCTCTCTTTCTCTCAGATCAATAAAATCTTTAAAAAATAAGTCAAGAGTGTTAAAGGTCTTCTCTATATAGTATCCTATCATCTGCAAATAGTGACATTTTTACCTCTTCTTTTCTAATTTGTATACCTTCTGTTCTGTTTCTTGCTTAATTGCTGTGGCTAGGATTTCTAATACTATGTTGATTAAAAGTAGATGCCCACTATCCATGTCTTGCTCCTGATCTTAGAAGAAAGCTTATCTTTGAGGATGATATTGGCTGTGGGTTTGTCATATGTAGTCTTTATTATGTTGAGGTGCATTCTCTTTATACCCACTTTATTGAGAATTGTTATTATATGGATGTTGAATTATGTCAAATGCTTTTTCTGTATCTATTGAGATGACCATGTGATTTTATCTTTTGTTTTGTTAATGTCCTGTATCATGTTGATTGATTTGTGGATGTCGGACTATCCTTGCATTCCTGGAATAAATCCCACTTGCTCATGGTGTATGATCCTTTCAGTGTTCTGTTGAATTTGGCTTGTTAATATTTTGTTGAAGATTTTTCCATCTACTTTTTTTTTTTCTAGATTTTATTTATTTATTTGAGAGAGTGAGAGAGGGAGCACCAGCAGGGTGAAGGGTAGAGAAAATAACAGGCTCCCCTCTGAGCAGGGTGCCCAATGCTGGGCTCAATCCCAGGACTCTGGGATTATGATCTGAGCCAAAGGCAGACATCAGAGCCACCCAGGTTCTTCTTTTCCCATCTCTGTTTATCAGAAGTATCAACCCATAATTTTTTTCTTTTTTGTGGTGTCTTTATCTGGTTTTGAAATCAGGGTAATGTTGGACTCTTAAAATAAGTTTGGAAGCTTTCTTTCCTCTTTAATTTTTTTGGAAGGGTTTGGGAAGGATAGGTATTAAATCTTTAAGTTTTTGGTAAAATTCATTAGTGAAGCTGGCTGATCCTGGGCTTTTGTTTGTTGAGAGGTTTTTGATTACTGATCCAACTTCCTTATTAATAATAGGTGTATTCACATTTTCTATTTCTTCATGATTTGATCTTGGAAGATTACAAATTTCTAGTAATTTATTCATTTCTTCTGGATTGTTCAGTTTGTTAGTATATAATTGTTCATGGTTGTTTCTTGTGATCCTTTGTATTTCTGTGGTATCAGTTTTAACTTCTTCTCTCTTATTTCTGATTTTATTTGAGCTCTCTCTCTTTTTCTCTTGGTGAGTGAACATAAAGTTTTGTTATTTTTATATTTTCAAAAAAACAGCTCTTAGTTTCATAGATTTTTTTTCTATTGACTGTACTTTTAATTTTTTTTTGGCATTAAGTTTTTATTTTAATTCTAGTTAATGTTAACATATAGTATTATATTAGTTTCAGGTGTACAATATAATGATTTAACAATTCCATATATCTCCTGCTGCTCATCATTACAAATGCACTCCTTAATTCCCATCACCTATTTCACCCATCCCTTTACCTCCCTCTCCTGGTAACCATCAGTTTGTTCTTGGTAATTAAGACTCTGTTTCTTGATTTCTCTTTCCCTCTCTTTTTTTCCCTTTGTTCATTTGTTTTGTTTCTTAAATTCCATATATGAGTGAAATCATATGGTATTTGTCTTTCTCTGACTTATGTTTCTTAGCCTAATACTCTCTAGCTCCCTGTTGTTTCTAATGGCAAGACTTCATTCTCCTTTGTGACTAAATAATATTCCATTGCATATATATATCTACATTTCTATATCTTAAACCTTCTTTATCTATTCCCCAATCCATGTACAGTTGGGTAGCATCCATATTTAATTTTTGGTACAAAATAGGACGTAAATTTTTTAAAGAAATAGGTTTTTTGGTGTATGATTAAGTGCTATTCAGTCACAGTATATCCATGATCAAATTTTCCTCCAGGTATTAGTAATTTTTTTCAAATTTGAGAGTGGGAATAAAGGGATTCGTTTAAGTGTCACCTTTCCAAGGTCTTGCAAACTGAATGATTTCACACACCTAAGCTAGAAAACCCTCAGTCTTCATAACAAACATACTCACTGGGGGACAAGATGGCGGGGTACTAGGAAGAGGCGTCTTTTCAGCTGGTACCCCAAAGTGAGCTGATTACCTACCAAAGAACTCTGATCACCCATGAAATCAGCCTGAGATCAGAATTATACACATCTGGATCTCTACAGGGGCAGAAGACGCCAGTGAGCAGGTAAAGCGGAATGGGAACAGTGGACTGATATCGGAAGATAAACAAAAGGGGGAGGGAGCCACCAGAGGCGACCGGTGCAAAAGTAATACCCCAATACGAGCGAGAGTGCCCTGCGTCTGGGGACCAGCATTAACTCGGAGACTGGTTGAAAGCACTCCAAAAGAGCAAAGGATCGCGGGGGCAAATTGTGGGAATCGGGGCGGCTAGGGACAGGGGCTTGAGTCCCCGGTCCCAGACGGCCTCCCCGGCGCGGAGGCAGAGAGAGTGCGGCGGAGAAACCGGCTCCTGGTCCCTAAGCCGCCAGCGTGCCCCAGAGCGCGGGGTTCCGGCTCCTGTGAGGGGATGGGAGCTGCGCCGGTCTGCAGAACGCGCGCTAGCCCTACCACAAAGCTTGAGATGCGCGTGCACGTCGCTCCAGCTCTCCTGGGTTTCTAAGGCCCTGGGGCGCTTCTTGACCCGGGCCATTGTTTCAAAATCTAAGCCACGCGCCCTCGAAACTCTTCCCCGGACAGAGGCGCGCAAAAGCCCAGCCTGCGGCTTACGGACCAGCGCCCCGTTCTCAGTGCCCCAGACGCGCGCCCGACCCACAGCCGCCTCTGAAAAGAGGTGCGCGCAAGCCGGGCACTCCCAGCCCCGGCCAGCGGCAAAATCTCAGTGTGCGATCGCTGCTTGGAACCTCTCTGGCGGTCAGGAGCTCCCAGACAGCCGCCACTGCCTTGGCTTTGGGGACGAGCAAAAGATCCTGCGCCCCCAGGGTCTTTAACTTGGAACCTGCACTGCCAGCGTCCAAGGGGGAATTTATTCAGCTTCTGCACCCAGACTGAGGCTTCTCTCTGAGACGGAGATCAGGAAGTGTTCCAGGGTGCACCTTGACTGCACCAGAGTTGATACATCCAGCTACATCTGTTCAGTCTTCTCCCACCAAAATGACTAGGAGGAGGAATGCCCAACAGAAGAAAAATACAGAGGATGGACCTTCCGCAACAGAGCTAACGGCTATCAACATAGACAATATGTCGGAAAGAGAATTCAGGCTAACAATTATCCAGGCAATAGCTAGGTTGGAGAAAGCCATGGATGACCAAACAGAATTGATTAGAGCCGAACTGAAAGCGACCAGACAGGATGTTCACAATGTTAGGGCGGAGCTTAAAGCTACCAGGGAGGAGGTCCACAATGCTCTCAATGAGTTCCAATCCAATCTAAACTCTCTCAAAGCTAGGGTAACTGAGACAGAAGATAGAATTAGTGATCTAGAAGACAAACAGATAGAGAGAAAGGATCAGGAGGAAGCCTGGAACAAACAGCTTAGATCCCACGAAAGCAGAATTAGGGAAATAAGTGATGCCATGAAGCGTTCCAACGTCAGAATTATTGGAATTCCCGAAGGGGAGGAGAAAGAAAGAAGTCTAGAAGATGTCGTGGAACAAGTCCTTCATGAAAACTTTCCGAATCTCGCGAATGAAACCAGCGTTCATGTACTAGAGGCTGAACGGTCTCCACCCAAGATTATACACTCCAAAAAAACATCACGACACCTGATAGTCAAATTGAGAAATTATAATTGTAGGTATAATCTCTTGAAAGCTGCCAGGGCAAAGAGGCTCCTTACTTACAGAGGGAAGCCCATCAGAATAACGTCAGACCTGTCCACAGAGACCTGGCAAGCCAGAAGAGGCTGGCAAGATATATTCAGGGCACTAAATGAGAAGAACATGCAGCCAAGAATACTTTATCCAGCAAGACTGACATTCAAAATGGATGGAGAGATAAAGAGTTTCCAAGACCGGCAAGACTTAAAAGACTATGCAACCACCAAGCCGATACTGCAGGAAATATTAAGGGGGGTTCTATAAAAGAGGAAAAATCCCAAGAATAGCATTGAACAGAAATATAGAGACAGTCTACAGAAAGAAAGACTTCAAAGGTAACTCGATGTCAATAAAAACGTATCTATCAATAATCACGCTCAATGTGAATGGCCTAAATGCACCCATAAAACGGCACAGGGTTGCAGATTGGATAAAACGACAGGACCCATCCATATGCTGTCTACAAGAGACCCATTTTGAACCTAAAGATACACGCAGACTGAAAGTGAAGGGGTGGAGAAGCATCTTTCATGCCAATGGGACTCAAAAGAAGGCTGGGGTAGCGATTCTCATATCAGATAAATTAGACTTCAAACTAAAGACTGTAGTCAGAGATACAGAAGGACACTACATAATCCTTAAAGGGACTATCCACCAAGATGATCTAACAATTGTAAATATCTATGCTCCCAATATGGGAGCAGCCAATTACTTAAGAAAACTGTTAATCAAGATAAAGAGTCATATTGATATGAATACACTAATCGTAGGTGATCTTAACACGCCTCTTTCAGAATTAGACAGATCATCGAAGCAGAAAATCAATAAAGGAACAAGAGCATTGAACGACACATTGGACCAGATGGACCTCATAGATATATACAGAACATTCCACCCTAAAACAGCAGAATACTCATTCTTCTCAAGTGCACACGGAACCTTCTCCAGAATAGACCACATACTGGGTCACAAATCAGGACTCAGCCGATACCAAAAGACTGAGATTATTCCCTGCATATTCTCAGATCACAATGCTTTGAAACTGGAGCTCAATCACAAGGAAAAGTTCCGAAGGAACTCAAACACCTGGAAGCTAAAGACCACCTTGCTTAAGAATGCTTGGATCAACCAGGAGATCAAAGAAGAACTGAAACAATTCATGGAAACCAATGAGAATGAAGACACTTCGGTCCAAAACCTATGGGATACAGCAAAGGCGGTCCTAAGGGGAAAATATATAGCCATCCAAGCCTTGCTCAAAAAAATTGAAAAATCCAGAACACACCAGCTGTCTCTACACCTTAAAGAACTGGAGGATCAACAACAAATCAAACCAACTCCACACATAAGAAGGGAAATCATCAAGATTAGAGCTGAGATCAATGAGGGAGAAACCAGAGATACAGTAGAACGTATCAATGAAACTAGAAGCTGGTTTTTTGAAAGAATCAATAAGATCGATAAGCCACTGGCTACACTAATCCGAAAGAAAAGAGAGAAATCCCAAATTCATAAAATGATGAATGAAAGGGGAGAGATCACAACTAACACCAAGGAAGTAGAAACAATCATCAGAAGTTACTACGAACAGTTATATGCCAATAAGCTTAGCAACCTAGAAGAAATGGATGCATTCCTGGAAAAATATAAACTACCAAAATTGAACCAGGAAGAAATCGACAACCTGAATAGACCGATATCTAATAACGAGATTGAAGCAGTGATCAAAAATCTCCCAAAAAACAAGAGCCCAGGACCTGACGGATTCCCTGGGGAATTCTACCAAACCTTCCAAGAAGAAATAACACCTATTCTCCTGAAGCTGTTTCAAAAAATTGAAGCAGAAGGAAAACTTCCAGACTCTTTCTATGAAGCCAGCATTACCCTGATCCCCAAACCAGGCAAGGACCATACCAAAAAGGAGAATTTCAGACCAATATCACTGATGAATATGGATGCTAAGATTCTCAACAAGATCCTAGCCAACAGGATCCAACAACACATTAAAAAGATTATCCACCATGATCAGGTGGGATTCATCCCTGGGCTACAAGGATGGTTCAACATTCGTAAATCAATCAATGTGATACAACAAATTAATATGAGAAGAGAGAAGAACCACATGGTCCTCTCAATTGATGCAGAAAAAGCATTTGACAAAATCCAACATCCGTTCCTGATTAAAACGCTTCAAAGTATAGGGATAGAGGGAACATTCCTGAACCTCATCAAATCTATCTATGAAAGACCCACAGCAAATATCATCCTCAATGGGAAAAAGCTTGCAGCCTTCCCGTTGAGATCAGGAACAAGACAAGGATGCCCACTTTCACCACTCTTGTTCAACATAGTATTAGAAGTCCTAGCAACAGCAATCAGACAACAGAGAGAAATAAAAGGTATCCAAATTGGTAATGAAGAAGTCAAACTCTCTCTCTTCGCAGATGACATGATTCTTTATATGGAAAACCCAAAAGACTCCACCCCCAAACTACTAGAACTCATACAGCAATTCAGCAGCGTGGCAGGATACAAAGTCAATGTGCAGAAATCAGTGGCTTTCTTATACACTAACAAGGAAAATACAGAAAGGGAAATTAGAGAATCGATTCCATTTACTATAGCACCAAGAACCATAAGATACCTGGGAATAAACCTAACTAAAGAGGTAAAGGATCTATACTTGAGGAACTATAGAACACTCATGAAAGAAATTGAAGAAGACACAAAAAGATGGAAGACCATTCCATGCTCTTGGATCGGAAGAATAAACATCGTTAAAATGTCTATACTGCCTAGAGCAATCTATACTTTTAATGCCATTCCGATCAAAATTCCACCGGCATTCTTCAAAGAGCTGGAGCAAATAATCCAAAAATTTGTATGGAATCAGAAGAGACCCCGAATCGCTAAGGAAACGTTGAAAAACAAAAATAAAGCTGGCGGCATCACCTTACCTGATTTCAAGCTTTATTACAAAGCTGTGATCACCAAGACAGCATGGTACTGGCATAAAAACAGACACATAGACCAGTGGAACAGAGTAGAGAGCCCTGATATGGACCCTCAACTCTATGGTCAATTAATCTTCGACAAAACAGGAAAAAATATACAGTGGAAAAAAGACAGTCTCTTCAATAAATGGTGCTGGGAAAGCTGGACAGCTATATGTAGAAGAATGAAACTCGACCATTCTCTTACACCGTACACAAAGATCAACTCAAAATGGATAAAAGACCTCAACGTGAGACAGGAATCTATCAGAATCTTAGAGGAGAACATAGGCAGTAATCTCTTCGATATCAGCCACAGCAACTTCTTTCAAGATACGTCTCCAAAGGCAAAGGAAACAAAAGCGAAAATAGACTTCTGGGACTTCATCAAAATCAAAAGCTTCTGCACAGCAAAGGAAACAGTCAAAAAAACAAAGAGGCAACCCACGGAATGGGAGAAGATATTTGCAAATGACAGTACAGACAAAAGGTTGATATCCAGGATCTATAATGAACTCCTCAAACTCAACCCACACGAAACAGACAAACACATCAAAAAATGGGCAGAAGATATGAACAGACACTTCTCCAATCAAGAAATACAAATGGCTATCAGACACATGAAAAAATGCTCATCATCATTAGCCCTCAGGGAGATTCAAATTAAAACCACATTGAGATATCACCTTACACCAGTTAGAATGGCCAAAATTAACAAAACAGGAAACAACATGTGTTGGAGAGGATGTGGAGAAAGGGGAACCCTCTTACACTGTTGGTGGGAATGCAAGTTGGTGCAGCCTCTTTGGAGAACAGTGTGGAGATTCCTCAAGAAATTAAAAATAGAGCTTCCCTACGACCCTGCAATTGCACTCCTGGGTATTTACCCCAAAGATACAGATGTCGTGAAAAGAAGGGCCATCTGTACCCCAATGTTTATAGCAGCAATGGCCACAGTCGCCAAACTATGGAAAGAACCAAGATGCCCTTCAACGGATGAATGGATAAGGAAGATGTGGTCCATATACACTATGGAGTATTATGCCTCCATCAGAAAGGACGAATATCCAACTTTTGTAGCAACATGGACGGGACTGGAAGAGATTATGCTGAGTGAAATCAGTCAAGCAGAGAGAGTCAATTATCATATGGTTTCACTCATTTGTGGAGCATAACCAATAGCATGGAGGACAAGGGGCGTTAGAGAGTAGTAGGGAATTTGGGTAAATTGGAAGGGGAGGTGAACCATGAGAGACTATGGACTCTGAAAAACAGTCTGAGGGGTTTGAAGTGGCGGGGGGGTGGGAGGTTGGGGTACCAGGTGGTGGGTATTATAGAGGACACAGCTTGCATGGAGCACTGGGTGTGGTGAAAAAATAATGAATACTGTTTTTCTGAAAATAAATAAATTGGGGAAAAAAAAAAAAAAAAAAAACAAACATACTCACTTAGCAACCTGTCATCATTACTCCTTGAAAACTGTTTCTTAAGGAGTATTTTCCCCATGATTAATAATGATTTGAATACAAGACTGAAGAATATATTAAACTGATTTTATATATTATATTTTGGTTAGAACACATTCAATAAAGTCTTTGGTGTAAGAGAAAAAAGAGCAAATTCTTAAAATTGTCAAAATGACATAAATCATTAAATATGTTTCTTGTTTTGAAGAACTCACAGATACTTGCAGATTTAAACCATCTTGAGTGAAATTTTATATAGCTTAATTCAAAAATGGTAATGAAATTTTACACATTTCCAAGTCTATTCTCTCTTTCTAGACCTAGCTAAAAGCTAAGTCTTGTGATTCTTTCTCCATTCATTATAGTATTTCTGAATGCTGTAGAGAAAAAAAATTTTTTTCTTTAATTTACAATGAATTACTTTAACATTTCTTTTATTATCTCAAATTGATAATTACTTAATTCTGCATTTCCTTTTGTGACTTTATTATGGAATTTGATTACAAACTCCATGAGTCCTGAGATATATTATTTTATATTGTTTTGCCTTACACCTAGATTTTTTTCAGAGTATCTGTTCTGAAACTTGTGTGGCTCTTCACTAATTAAATGCTGTTTTTCAAACTTTTTCATCAAAGTATTTCTGGTGGAAAGGGATAGAAAGATTATTTCTGAGGATTTGAGGGTCTAAATGGAAGCAGGGGCTAGAACTTGAAATTTCTTTCAAGAGTTTATAGTCTTATTCTGTCCTAAAAGTTTGTACACATTTTGCATTTTGCTCCATAATATATCCTTTTGTATTGTTTTGTTTCAGACAAAGCTAAAATGAGTATTCTATGAAAAATAAGATATGTTGCGCCATTGGCTAACTTTCCTTGGGGCCATGCTGCATATATGAGCCTTTTTTTTTTTTTTCCATTTTAAAATGCACAGGAAGCGGAGGGAGCTTAGACTCTTTTTCCTGAGGATTCCAGGCTCCCTATAGTCTTCTTCAGTTCACAGAATTCCTACTTTACCCATTGGAAAGTACCTTTGGCTAGAGCCAACTGCATTAATTCCTAGGGCACCCATAACAGAGTATCACAAACAACAAATTAGGTGGCTTAGAACAATAGAATTTGTTGTCTGACAGTTCTGAGGCTAGAAGTCCAAAATTGAGAAGCTGGCAGGGCCATGATCACTTCACAACTTGTGGGGGAAACTGTAATTTGTCTTTCCAGCTTCTATAGCCCCAGATATTCCTTAGTTCATGGCAGCATAATTACAATCTCTTCCCCAATCTTCACATTATTTTCCCTCAATGTGTCCATTGCTATGTCAAAACGTCCCCTTTGAATAAGGACATCAGTCATATTGAATTAGAGACCCACTCTAGTGACCTTATTTTAGCTTAATTATCCTGTAAAGACTCTATTTCCAAATGGAATCACAATCTGAGGTATTGGGGGCTAAGACTTCAACATATCTACTTGGAGGACACTATTCAATCCACCAACTAAAGCACCCTCATTTCCAGTATATCCCATTATTTGTCCCTGCAGGTAGAGTTGATAAATTTAACACAGAAGTATAGGAGCCTCAATTAAATTTGAATTTCGGATGAACAACAAATAATTTTCAGTATAGTTATGTCCTAGATACAGTGTGATGCATCCTTACATTGATTTTCTTTCTCTCTCTCTCTCTCTCTCTTTTTTTTTTACTGTTAATTGAAATTCTGGTTTATCTAGGTATCTTGGATTTTATCTGATAATTCTATCACCACGTCTTTGCTGTCCTTTTGCTGAACTATCTTTTTTTGCTGAATAACATTTCAGAATTTCCAGTCTGATCTTTTCTTCAAGATTTTGCTCAAATGTCACCAACTTCAACTGTTTTTGTTTGTTTGCTGTTTTTTTTTTTTTTTTTAGCAAGCAAAATCAGTTTGGTTAAGTGAAAGTACACTCAAGGGGGGAGAGCAGACAGGTTCTTGGAGGTGGAGCCAGCCCTAGGTTGTTTTGGGATTGGATATTTGTTGCATCTCTGGGCTGAAAAGAGCTATGATGTGGTCTCAAATAGAGGCTACTTCCAGTCATTTGGGAAACTCCTCCCATAGGTTGGGAGGGAGAATTTTTGACCCTGAAAGTTTTGTACCAGAAGTAATGGCAGCTTTTCCCCATTGAAGAGCACTGTACTCTGCTGGGATGGCCATCAGATTGCTTTACTTCAGTTTTGGTTTTTCCATCACATTTCATTTGTTTGGGGATGACAACCCTTCCCCTTGGCTCAGTGTGGTACAATCAGGAGAAAACTCAGAGGTCTGGGCTTGTCCCCTGAAGCTGCCTAGGGAAACAACTAGTCCTGAGACTAGTAGAATGGGTGTGTTTGAGTTGCTGTGGCCTCGGACCGTGATCTCTCTCTCTAGAAGTAATCACTACCTCTTCTTAACTTTGGTAGAACTTTAATCTGTTCTTCACCTGTGACATTAACAAGGTTCTATCTTGTATTAAAATTAAAATTAAAATACCCTATTCAATAGAAATTATTTGAGGGCCAAAGAATTTATAATTCAATTTTCTATCTTTTTAAAAAAAATATTTTATTTATTTATTTGACAGAGAGAGAGAGGTCACAAGTAGGCAGAGAGGCAGGGGGAAGCAGGCTCCCCACTGAGCAGAGAGCCTGATGTGGGCCTTGATCCCAGGACGCTGTGATCATGAGCCGAGCCAAAGGCAGAGGCTTAACCCACTGAGCCACCCAGGCACCCTCAATTTTCTAGCTCAGCTCGTTGAGATAACAGGCATTCAGAAAAAAAAAAAAATACTTTTTCTGATCTGATTCGGCTTTCTGAGATAAAGTAGAACCATTTTGTAACCAGAAGAGATGGAAATATGTGTCAAAAAATCCTACCGTATCATGAAACTCTGAGTCTTTAACAAAATGCTCCCTGTTTTCTCAAGTGCTACCTCCTCAGCAAACTGCTGGTTTGACCTACACTAAAACTTCATCATCATGCATAGACTCCCCATTTCCCTGATTTATTATAAAGGATTAAAATGTTCACTGGTATTTACTTTTGATGATTTATGGCTAGATGGAAGAAATATTGAAGGGTGTATTCATACCAACATTTTTCAGAAACAGCATGGCTGAGTGTGGATTGGCATCACATAATAGAAAGAAATAGGAGAAACAGACTCATTTTCAATAACAATAATCTTGCTCTGTTCTAATAATTGTTGGATAGAGATGTTCTTTATTCATTCTTCCACTTATTCAGACAACCAGTGGGTCATTATTCATTGAGTCAGTTAAAAGATGTGTGTATGCAGGCAAGAAGGGGTAATGCCTTCAAGGCCATTCTTGTTGGTAATTTTACAATTAAAATCCAGTGAAATTCCTTTATATTATTCATGCTAATGGATAAAACAATTCTCCTCAAATTGTAATTTAAAATCTTAATATTTAAAAAAATGCTATTTTCCCTTAACTAGTAAGGTGTGATATGGGATACTGGTTTGCTTAATACTAATAGGTACGTACTATATTCCACACTTGAAAAAATGAAAGTTGTTTTTTTTCCCAAATAAGGTTTGAAAATGCCAGGTTAAGTTTTCAATTAGCAATAGTTGCACCTCAGATAAACCTCATTGATTGGGCGCCTGGGTGGCTCAGGTGGTTAAGCGACTGCCTTCAGCTCAGGTCATGATCCTGGAGTCCCGGAATCCAGTTCCACATTGGGCTCCCAGCTCCACGGGGAGTCTGCTTCTCCCTCTGACCTTCTCCTCGCTCATGCTCTCTCTACTGTCTGTATCTTAAATAAATAAATAAAATATTAAAAACAAAAAACCAAAAAAACAAACCTCATGGGCTACGATACTGTCACTGCACAAAGCTGAAAATGCCAGGTTAAAGAGACTTCTTTGTTGCAGAGCTTCTTAGATATTTTAATATTTCAATGTGTTTATGTAATAGCAGGTATAATCTTTGTGTGTTTTATATATCAATACTCCTTAGGAACAAAGAAATATATCTATATCTTATAAGATATTATATCTAAGATATAACAAGATACAAGGTATTACATATAAGATATAACAAGATATAAGATATTATATATGATATAATAAGATATATCTTGTTATATATGATATATTGTACAAACATATTTGGAGACTAAAGCTTGATCTATATATGTAAATTTATAGAACTTATGTTATAACAATTTCTTTATTTGTAATTAATATCTTCTAAATGTCCGCTTAGCAAATCTTTTTGTTTTTCTCTCAAAAAGATGATGTGCAGGATACGCAAATTAATGTGTTAACGGGGTATGCCAGTCAGAGTTCAGCCATGGAGGCAGGAGCATTATGAGCATCATGAACTAAAGAATTTATTGTTGGACACCAGTGTAGGACAACTCCCACAGTGGTAGGAGTCACTGGGAAATGGAGGTCTGTAAAGAAGAGTTAGATGGTCATAGAAAGGTCACTAGCAGGTGTTCTAAATTCAAGGACATCCAATTGCTAGAGTAGGACAACAAGGAGGCGTTGATAGAGAGGTGTATGGAAGGCTGTTTTTTTTATGGTCTGGGGTCAGTGTTGGTCCGCAGGATCAGCAGATGGAAAGAGGAATTAGGCATGGAGTGAAGCAAGTGAGGACAAGTTGAATTCTGCTGACCCCATGGATCTCCATTTCACACATATCATAGTGACATTCAGATTTTAATGGCAGCTGCTTTGCTTCTGCCTTCTAAATCTCTACACACTTCTGTTTTTGCCTACTCAGATTATGAAATAACAGAGAAGGGGATTGTGGGAAATGAAGATCCAGCTTGGGTAAAGTGATGGAATAAAGCTCCCACAATGGGATTTGGGATATATTTCTGAGCTCCTATCAAAAAAGTATACTTTACATCTTGTGGTGTAATTCTAGCACTAGTTCTGCCATTAGTACTTTGTGACCTTGGGCGAGTGACTTAACACTTTCAGCTTCAGTTTCTATATTTACTAAATGTGGTAAGAAGGTGCATAGGCTCTCTTTCAGTTTTAAGATTTGAAGAGAATTATGGGCATGCTCAGCACACCCCTGCATATAATACATTAAAGTATATTTTGTAGATGTATAATAAAAAATGGTACACTCCTATTATATTATAGAAGCATAATAAAAACTACATCTAAGTATGGAAACATTCATTAGCTCTTACCAGGACCAAAATAGGAGCAAAGGAGACATGGATTTTATAACCATGAGGGCAAACTAAAAAAGAAGAAAAAGAAAAAAAAAAAAAAAGAAAAAGAAACACTATTCCATTTTCTCCAATCTAGAGCTTCTTCTTTTTTTTTTTTAACATTTAATTCTCAATGTCATTTCTCCATGAATTATTACATTTTGCATTTTTAAAGAAGTTCTAAATAATTGGTTTTTCTTGCTTTGCAATTTCTTTAGTGTGTTATAAGAGATAAAACTTGCTTCATTGTTAAAGTTAATTTTTATTTGAACTTAAATGATTAATAGAGGAAATAGTTCTGGCAATACTAAAATGAGATAGCTTTCTCCATAATTAAAGAGCTTGCATATATAATGTTATTACTTATGTCAAACATTTATGAAGCACCTACTATGTGCCAGTTAATCTACTAATACTAACAATGCGGTTATTCAAAGAAACACAAGCGACAAGCTAGCTTAACACACAAACATCCATACAGATCATTTCAGTAGGAGGAGCTGGATTCTATGACAGACTGAGTTACAGAATCCTAGGGGGGCACAGAAGCCAAGAAAGCTAAAAAAGGTATCTTTAAAGTGGTGGTATGTGAACAAAGGCAATTCTTTTTTCCTCTTAGTTTTGCTTGTTACAGTTTAATGAAAGGGGTTACTCTGGTGAAGGTAAGAGAAGATGAAAGGGAAATTTAGTTACAGGAACATGAAATGGAAAGAGGCTGGGAAGACATGGCTCATTGTTACCAATGCCAGATGTTGGGCTGGTTGTGCCTTATTTAATCCCTTCCAATCCCCCCCTTTTTTGGGGGGGGGTTGGTTGCTTAATCTATAGTGCTATCAAGCTTCAGAGTAGTTGAACATACATAGTCTGTGTTGCACATAATATGAGTAGCCAATCCTCTATCTTTTGTTGCCTTCTTCATTATTAAAAAAAGGAGGCACCAATCCACACAGCTAAAAATAAAACGTTTGTTTCCCAACATTCCTTATAGTTATAGGTGGCCATGTGGCAAAGATCTGTGTAATGAGATGTAAGTGGGAACCTATAGGGAATTTCTGGGAAGATTTTGTTATCTTGATAAATCTACCATGTTGTTTTCCTGTTTCAAATCCAGCCGCCATGGCCAGACATGCAGAAGCCATTTTGCGACAACACACCAAGAATGGTCAAGTAGGGAGACTGAAAGACACATTTGCATCAGCACCTGTATAGTGCTGAATTTCCAGAGCCAGGCCTCTTGCTAATTGAGAAAATACATCCCTTTCCTGCTTAAAATATGGTGCTATGGCTTTTATTATATACAATTGAATGCATCCTGATTTCTTTTTATGATTGTTATCACCTTTGCCAAAAGGCAGCTTCAAAAGAAATAGATTCAGAAGATTGGTGATATGTTGTTATCTCCTAGGTTTATCCAGTCAGCTCATTTTGATGTTCTCCAAGCAACTGAGTATTCTTTGTGTGAATGAGTAACACTGTAAAAAATGCAAATATTTCTGTCTTTAAAGTTGGTGAAATCTTTCAGGATCTTTTTTCATTGACAATATTATAAGAAAAATGAAAAGCTTTTGGCTCAATTTATGAATTTATGTTTAACAGGAAGAAGAAAAGAGTTGAAGAAGCAGCCTAAAAAAAAAAAAATGGCTAAAACATCCACTGGACAAGGTTGAATTTTACTACCTAGTCAAACTGTTATCAAGACATGTGCCAAAAGGTAATGTAGAGACCAAGATAAAAAAGCTAGACTGTTTTTGTTTTGATGTGGAAAGAATACCCTTTAAGCAAGTAGTTGGCAAGCAATTATCTCACGTATTTTTTTTAAAGACCTTGAAGCACAGACCTTTCTTAAAGATCATTTTCTTTTTTAAAATTCAGTTTTATTTTAGCATCATTTTAAAGCATACCCAAAGGTCAAAAAAAAAAAAATCACCAATGGTTTAGGTCCAAAGTAAAATCCACTTTTTGCTGTAGATTAAAATATGCTATTCCTCAGGAGCAAAAGTAGGAAACAGCTAAAGAAAGCTCAATCAGGACAAACATATGCAGTCTGAACTAAAAGAAAAAAAAAGTTGTTCAAAAGATTATAGTAAATGGGATATTTTCAACAAGTGATGTGAGAACAATTGGACATTTTATGCAAAAAATAAATCCATACATTGATCTTGTATTTTCCATAAAGATCAACCCAAAACAGATGACAGACCTAAACTATATCTGTTATCTTCTAGAAGATAACAGGGAAAAAATTAGGTGACCCTTTAGATATAATACCAAAAGCATGATGAAAAAAAATATTGGTAAGTAGGATTTATTATAACTTAAACTTCTGCTCTACACTGTGAAGAAAAGGAAAAGATAGACAGAATGAGAGAACATATTTATGAAACATAAATGAAGAATTTGTATACAAAATATATGAAGGATATAGATAGATATATTCTTTGGTTTTAAACCTCAAGACAAGGAGAATGAATATCCTAATTAGAAATGGGTAAAAGATATGAAGCGACAGTTCACCAAATATGTATAAACAAATGGCAAATAAGCATACTAAAATACATTCAGCATGTTGTGCCATAAGGGGATTGTGAATTAATACAATGGGATATCAATACATACCTATTAGAATGGCTAAAGTCCAAATAATTCACCATAGCATATGTTGGCAAGGATGTAGAACACCAGGAACATTATTGGTGTTCGGAATACAAAATTGTATAGCCATATTAGAAGAGAGTTTGGCAGTTGCTTATGAAGGTAACAGCCTTACCATATGATCCAGTAAGTGTGCTCTTAGGTATTTGCCCATTTGGTCTGAAAAACATGTCCACACAAAAACCTGCACATAGATGTTTCTAATAGATTTATTCATAATTGTTCAAGCTGGAATCAACCAAGATGTTCATCAACAACTAAATGGGAACATAAGCTATGGCACATACATAGAATGGAGTATTATTCAGTAATAAAAAGAAATGAGATATCAAGCCATGGAAAGATATGAGGGAAATTTAAATGAATATTGCTAAGTGAAAGAAACCAAACTGAAAGTCTACATACTGCTTGCTTCCAATTATATGACATTCTGCAAAAGACAAAACTATAGACACAGTAGAAAAGATGTGTGGTGGGCAAGGACCCAAAGAAGTGAGAGGAAAGGATGAATAGGTGGCACACAAGAGATCTGGGGGCCAGTGAAATGATTCTATATACTACAATTTTGGATACAAGACGTTATGCATTTATCAAAACCCATAGAACTGTATCACACAGAGAATAAAATTTAGTGTAAACCATGGACTTTAGTTGATAATAATGTATCACTATTGGTCATTAATTATAACACATGTTCCATACTAATGCAAAATATTAAAAGTAATGGAGATTGTGTATGTGGGAGGAGGATATAAAGAAACTCTTTATACTGTCTGCTCTTTTTTTTTTGTAAATCTGAAACTGTTCTATAAAAAAGGGTTTATTAATTAAAAATCTTAATTTTAAGTATTAGAACACTAATTTAGTGTAAGTGCACCAGAAATTGTCAGTAGGTCATTCTAAAAAGAAAGAAACCCACACCTTAAACCCATGTTCTTTCATTGTATGTATAAATAATCACAACAAGTCTTGAGAGGAAAAGTTTATTATTCTACTTTCTATTAATAAAGGCACTACATCTTAAAAGTTCTGCAGGTTGCCTAAGAACACACCGCTAGGGGCGCCTGGGTTGCTCAGTGGGTTATGCCACTGCCTTCCGCTCAGGTCATGATCTCAGGGTCCTGGAATCGAGTCCTGCATCGGGCTCTCTGCTCAGCAGGGAGCCTGCTTCCCTCTCTCACTCTCTCTCTCCCCACCTGCCTCTCTGTCTACTTGTGATCTCTCTCTGTCAAATAAATGAATAAAATCTTTAAAAAAAAACCAAACACACACACACCACTAAAAACTGCTGGAACTAGGTTCCTTCTGCTGGTAAATTCCAAAGCTGTCTATACCTACCACAGTTATGCACTTGGGGTCTGGAATGAGTAGATCTTGCTTCATATGCCAGCTCTGCCATTTTCCTGTTAGGTAACCCTAGGCACATCACTTACCTCTGTAAAACTAAACATCATTCTCGAAATAACTTAATAGTAATAGTAATTCTAATACATGGGATTGTTATTGGGAATAAATAAAGTTCTTAGCCTAAAGTCTATAAAATACTAGTCAATATAAAGTTCTCTCCTCTCATCATCTTCATCTTCATCATCATCATCACCTTCATCTGTAACAGTGGCAATGGTAAATTAATGATCTGAGGAATCTGTGGAAGAAGAGAAAGTACATGGAAGAGCCCTGTTACCAAAAGAAGTGTATGAGGTTTTTTGTTTGTTTTTTTTTAAAGGGGGTGCACAAGACTAACCATTGCTGACACAAGTCTGGGATCATGTTATTCTTTATTTTTCTTCTTTCTTTCGGTATCTTTATGTAGATAAAGTCAGGGAGAATAAACAAAAGCAAAAACAAAATGAACAAAAAGAATATACAGGGATATATTAATTAGCTATTACTTTAGAAAGAAAGTGAGTGATAAACAGACAGCTCTAGGCTGGATTTGGAATCAGAATGGTCCTTGTTCTTACTTGACCCTAACGTTACAGCAGTGAACCAAAAGGTCGTGTGAAAATACTATCATTTGGGATTTTAAAGTAGAAACTATTAGAAAAGACTCCCCATCTTGCTACTTCTCTGAATTGCAAGGGTGACTGGTATTTAAAGTTCTCAGAAAAATTATAAAATAAAATTACATTTTCAAGGCATCTTAAATGCTCAGGAGGGAATTCCTAATATATAAAGTGAAGTTTCTAGATTAGTGCACCTACTTAAACCCACTTTGATACGTAGACAAAGGCTATATCATAATGCCTGGCAAATTGTGGTTATGCTATTAATATTGAATAAATGAATGACTAACTTTTCCATTACGCCCAATAACATTACTTTTCCTGGTTTGCCTCTAGAAACAACTGCTGTTTGACCACTTCTCTCTGGAGAGTCTAAGGATAACTGAGCAAAGTTTTGGAAGAATCAGGGAATTACCACTTAATAGCTTCAGTTGTGTATGGTCTCAAAATACAATTCATAAAAGGACAGGCAAAAGTTTATGGTTATCTTCTCTGGACCAAACAAAGGAGATTATTTTCTTTAAGTCCTCCAGTTAGAATATTTTGAATAAAAATGGATCCCAGGAAGGAGCATAAATTGAGCCAGGCACTTTGCATTACTGGGACTCCATTATGGACTGAATATTTTTGTCCCCCCAAAATGCATTTTGAAGCCCTACTCCTCCCATTACCATGTGATCGTACTTGGAGATAGGTTCTTAGAGGTAATTAGGCTTAGATCAGGTCATTATCAGGTCAGGGACCCCACAAACATATTAGAGATCTTATAAGAAGAGGAAGAGAAATCAGAGTTAGCTCCATTCCTCTTGCCAACATGTGAGGGCACAATGAGAAGTTAGCCATCTGCAAGCCCACAGGAGAACTGTTAACCAGAACCTGATCATGCTGGCACCCTGATCTTGGACTTCCTGCTTCAAGACCTCTGAGAAAATTAATTCCTGTTGTGTAAGCCACCTGCCCCCATTCTGTGGTATTTTGTTACGGCAGCTGGGCAGATTAAGACAGACTTTCTTTGAGCCCACAAATAAACTCATTCTTTATGGTCAGTTAATCTATGACAAAGGAGGCAAGAATATACAATGGGGGAAAGTTTCTTCAATAATTGGTGCTTGGAAAACCGGACAGATACATGAAAAAGAATGAAACTGGATGACTTTCTTACACCAGACACAAAAATAAACTCAAAATGGATGAAAGACCTAAATTTAAGACCCGATACCATAAAACTCTTAGAAAAAAACATAGGCAGTAATTGGTTTGACATAGGTTGTAGAAATACTTTTCTAGATATGTCTTTTCTGGCAAGAGAGACAAAAGCAAAATTAAACCATTGGGATTATACCAAACTAAAAAACTTTTATACAGGAATGGAAGTCATCAACAAAACAGAAAGGCAACCTACTGAGTGATATTTGCAAATGATATATCCAATGGGGGTTAATATCTAAAATATATAAAGAACTCCTACAATTCAACACTGAAAAAAAATCTGATTTAAAAATGTGCAGAACATCTGAATAGACAGTTTTCCGGAGAGGACATACAAATGACCAAAGACACATGAAAATGTGCTCAATATCACTGATCATCAGGGAAAAGCAAATCAAAATCACAATGAGATATCACTTCATAACTGTCATATTGGATAGTTTTAAAAAGGTAAGAAGTAACAAGTATTAGTTAGGATGTGGAGGAAAGGGAACCCTTCTGAACTGTTGGTAGGAATATAAATTGGTGCAGCCTTTGTATGGAGGCTTCTTTAAAAAATAATATTAGAAATACCATATGATGTAGTAATTCTACTTCTGGGTACTTACTTGAAAAAAAAAACCACACTAATTCATGTTCTTCTATGTTCATTGAAGTATAAAAGCCAAGATACAGAAGCAAACTAAGTGTCAATCAGTGGATGAATGGTTAAAGAAGTTGTGGTACTTATATACAATGAAATATTACTCAGCCATTAAAAAGAACGAAATCTTGCCATTCACAACAATGTGGCTGAACTTAGGAGTAATTGTGCTAATGGAAATGTCAGATGGAGAAAGACAAATACCATATAATTTCACTTGTACCTGGAATCCAAAAAACAAAATAAAACAAACAAACAAAACCAGAAACAGACTTACAAATATGGAGAACAAACTGGTAGTTGTCAGAGAGGTGGAGTGTAAAGGGGATGGGTGAAATAGGATAAAGGAATTAAGAGGTACAAACTTTCAGTTATAAAATAAATAAGTTATAGGAATGAAAGGTACAGCATAAGGAATATAGTAAATTGTTCTTTAATAAAATTTTATGGTGAGAGATGGTAACTATGCTATTGAGGTGATCATTTCTCAAAGTATATAATTGTTGAGTCACTATGTTATACACCTGAAACTAAATATAATATTGTATGTCAACTATACTCCAATTAAGAAAAAAAAGACTCTTTGGGCATGGTGATAGTCATGATTGAATCAGGGGAAGGTGAAAGAAGGAAGCACCTGGAGTAGACAGATCTTGGTCTAAGTGACAACACAAATTATATGATATAATTATGATCCAAACTAAGCTAAATAGGGCTGTGCAAATTATCCAAAAAAAGTAACAAAAAAAGAGGTTCTCACTCTAGTTTCTTTTGAGACCAATGTAAAGTGGTAAGTCAACTTAATTATCATATTTCATCTATTTTAAGACACATTTGTTTTTATTCATATTTTCCCACATCTGAAACTAGAATGTGTTTGACAATCAATGGTCTCTTACAAAAATCAGTGTACTATTTTCTTGTGTAATGGTTCCTATTGAGATTCCTAGATTCAATGAAATATATGAAGAATGTAGACCAGTATTTTTCATCACTTTCTCATGTGATCATTTCTTCATTATTTTATAAATAAGTGTTTACCTAACCAATTGCATTCTAGTTTCCATCTATCCTTGGTGCAGAATTTAAAGATGAGTCAGACCCCTGTCTGCTGAGAACTCATTGTTGAGCAAGGCTGATTTACACACAAATAAAAATGCAAAAGCTTGAAATAAAACAGTCATAGTGAGGATGAGAAAGATCAGATATATAAGGCGTCCTTTGGTAAAATTTGGGTAATTGTGTGAATTTCCAAGACAGATGATACAAAAGGAAAACAGGTTTTGATAGGAACCTGATAAGTTTTAAATATCTTCCAAATGTTCAGGAATTGATGTGAGGATTTTGACCGTAGGAAAGAGCCCTGGGATAGTCATTTGGATGTGTGAGGCATTGGTATGTGGTTAGAATGGGTACCAACTAAATTGCTCAGGATAAACATGTGGTATAGGAAAAAGCCAAGGATAGAGCTTTGAGGGTACACTAGACCAGGAGTGATCAGGCAAGAAGGTAACCTAGATGAAGTGGTCCTTAAGAAACCCCACAGAAGAGTTACAGGAGCAAACTTTGCTACAAAATAATTCAGTGAGATGGATCTTCAGAGTCTGTTAGGTATGGAAATTCAGATAGTAGTTATCATCATTAAAAGCATTCTTTGTGCTAATATTTAGTATTGTTTCCTTAGTTTTTACTAAGCAGTTATGGAGTTTCCAATGACCATGGGAGGAATATATTTCCATTTTTGCACGTTGCTGAGGATAACTTTTTTTTTTTTTTAATATTTTATTTATTTATTTGACAGAGAGAGAGATCACAAGTAGGCAGAAAGGCAGGCAAAGAGAGAGGAAGGGAAGCAGGCCCCCTGCTGAGCAGAGAGCCCGATGCGGGCCTCGATCCCAGGACCCTGAGATCATGACCTGAGCTGAAGGCAGCGGCTTAACCCACTGAGCCACCCAGGCGCCCGACTTTTTTTTTTGTTTTATATGCTACACAATGTGTTTTATATAAGGCCTGTCAAATAGAATTCCTCCAGGAATTCAACTGCAAGCAAAGTTTCTAGCTGAAATGCTATTGCATTTCCTTTAATCAGACAGTGAGACTATGTGATCCATTATTTCACTTTTCCTCTTGGCTGCCAGGAAGGTCAGAGCTAAAAGAAATGCTCAATCATAGTGAACTTCTGACCCCAGATTTTGGACAGAATTGTCTACCTCTTTTACTCTTTCTTGTCTGATCTCTTTTGCCTTTATCTTTTATGGTCTTGTGTGTTTATTAAAGGGAGCTTCAAATATATTTTAAAAGAATGGGAAATATTAATTATAAATAACTAAAAATCAATAAAAACATGACCATCATGATGTATGTTAGAATTCATTTGATTTTTCTACTGAAATAAGGTCTAGAGCATGAGTAAGTAGTTAATATTAATGTGTAGAAATGAAGGCTTGCATTGTTGGTCTCCCTTTGCATAATCTGTGACAGCAGCTCTTTATTCAAACTATTTTAAGAATTGAGCTCATGTCATTAATGATTCAGGTGCACTAATCAAATAATAAACCCCAAATCCACATTGATTTCAATCTGTATTCAGGACACTAGGGAAAATAATCAGTGTTTGCTGAAGGAATGAGGAAAAATTGGAGAGGAAATAAACGTTATTTTTAAAACCCCTTTGGAATATATTAAATAGGGAGACAAAGTTGACAGCTATTTTAAAGGTAGTTGACAGCTTCTCTTAAAAAATATCATATTCCTTACTAATGTGACAATTATGCCATAATATATTTAGAGCTTTATGTATAGAAAAATGGTATGTTTCTTAATTGTTTTAAAAGGTTGCTTAAATTTGTCTTATTGATGATTAGCAAGAGTGAGAAGTACCTTAATTTCTTACTGAGCTTTTATTGAATAGGCCCTTGGTGACTGTGATCTGTTTCCAAAATTGCTATCAACGCCTTTATCAAAGAACTGATGGGAGCAAAAGATGACCTAATAATGGAAAAGTCATAGCTATAACTTTTAGGAAATCGCAAGATGCCAGACACTGTGTAAACAATCTTACATTCGTTCTTGTATTAAGTCCTTACACCAGAATGATTATTATCACTACTTTTCAGGTGAGGAAACAGGCCTAGAATGATCATCTAGCCCAAAGAGCCAAAGTTAAGGTTTAAACCTACAGTTTTAGCCATCATGTTCCGTTGACCTGGAATTTATCCTTCTCAAATGCAGTTATTCTTCAAATTTTGTTCACTTTATTTTTAAATATTTATTAAATCAATTCTAGAGTGTCACTATTTATTCCTAGTAACTATTGCAAAAATCCCCATAATTGGGGAATCCCAGCATGGTAGAATGAAGAGATAACAATATTCTATCCTCAAAGGGCAATGATAAAACTAGAGAATATTATCAAAAACAATCATTCAGAACCTTGGAAATTGACAATGATTTACAACAAACTGTGAAGTCCTGATTAA
Organism: Neogale vison; assembly: GCF_020171115.1. Classification (NCBI taxonomy): domain Eukaryota; kingdom Metazoa; phylum Chordata; class Mammalia; order Carnivora; family Mustelidae; genus Neogale; species Neogale vison. The sequence continues at coordinate 100,159,356 of NC_058096.1, read as the reverse complement.
TCAAAAACTATTAATATTCAGGTAAGAAATGTGGGAACTCAAATTATTCTTACCTGTAGATGTATCCCTTTTGATAATAAATAACAACATGGCAAACATAAATCCAACCATACAGATAATTATATAAAATGTGGATAAATTAAGCATCCAAATCAAATGCAGACATTGTCAGACTTAAGTAAAACTAAACAAAAAACAAAAAACAAAAACAACCTGCTACTAGAGATCCTATTCTATGATCTCCACAAGAGACACACTGTAGATCTGGACTGAAAGTAAAGAGGTGAAAAAAGATAAAACATGCAAATGGTAACCATCAATGATCTGGAATAACTTTGTGTCAGACAAAATGACTTTTATACAGATACATTGCTAGAGAAAAGGAAGAATATTTTATAGTGTTGAAAGAGTTATTTTTTTCAGGTAGATAGAACAATAATATATATACACACCTAACTATAGTACCGCCCAAATATGTAAAGGAAGAGATAACAAAAGTGAAGGAGAGATAAACATTTGAACAATAATAGAGGCTTCTATATCCCTCTCTCAAAAATTGAAAAATTAGACAGAAAGTACACAAAGATGCAGAAGACTTACACAACACTACCCATCACATTGACCTAATTGACATTTGTAAAACACTCCAGCCAATAAACAGTTGAATTCTTTTCAAGCACATGTTGAAATCTTTAGCTCGGGTAATATATTCGGTCATAAAACCAATTTCAATGAAATTAAAAGGATAAAATCATACAAACTGTACTCTCTGAATGCAAGGGGATTAACTTAGAAATGAATCAAGCCCTTGACATCATTGCAAAGGGTACACAATTAAAGTTCACTAGGTTTTACACATTGTTCGTCTATACCTTATTTATGCGTGATGATGAGTATCTCTGAAATATGTAGACTACCACTTATGTAGAATACTGTAAGTTCTAACTTTAATATCCAGTTTGTGAATTAAAGAGGGATTGATCTAATTGATTCAGTCATAAACTATTTCCTGGTTGCCTACTCTATACCAGGCCCTGTTTTTGTTGTTGAGAATATAGTAATGAATAAGTACAAACTTCAGAAAAATCCCTGTCTTCACTTAATAAAGGAGGAGGATAAAAGAAAATACATATTTGAATTTAATGTATTTATAGAAAGCACTGGAGCCACCTGGGTAGCTCAGTCAGTAAAACATTCCACTCTAGATTTCAGCTCAGTTCGTGTTCTCAGGGTTATGAGATCAAATCCTGCATTGGGCTCTACACTTGGCAGGGAGTCTGAGATCCTCTCTCTCTCTTTCTGTCCCTACCCCATGTTTTCTCTCTCTCTAAAATAAATAAATCTTGGGGCGCCTGGGTGGTTCAGTCAGTTAAGTGTCTGCTTTTGTCTCAGGTCATGATCTCATGATCTTGGGATTGAACCCTACATCGGGGTCACCCTTAGCCAGTGGGGAATCTACTTTTCCCTCTCCCCCTCTCATGCTTTCTCTCTCTCTCTCTCTCAATATTAAATTTTAAAAAATCTTTAAAAATAATAAAATAAGTATTTAAAAATATCTTTAGAAAGCACTAAATTTTATAGGGAAATATTGAACAGAGCACAAATACAGGTAAAGATGGGATTGTGAAGTAGGGTTGCAAATTTAAAGTCAGGAAAGCCCTGGTTGAGAAGGTGATATTTGAGCAAAAACTGGGAGGAATGAGCCATGTAAATATTGGAGGAAGAGCACTCCAGGTAGATGAAACAGTAAGGGCAAAGCCTCTGGGGTGGAAATGGGCGTTCAGTATTGGTAGAAGAGCAGGGAGGTCATTGCATCTCGAGAAAAGTGTACTGAGGGATGATGGCCGGAGATGAGGTCAGGAGCTAAAAGGGTTAGAATTGTGTGATAAGGACTTTGCTTTACTGAGTGTGAAGATGGGGTTTGAACAAGGAATAACATTATCTAGATTTTAGTAGTTAATAGGACATTCTGGCTGATGTGATAAAAATAGAACATAGGGGGCCAAGAATAGTAGCAAAAAGGTAGATGAGAAGGCTAATGTGATTGTCCTTGCAAGATGTGGTGGTCGCTTGGTTCCAGGGGAGTGCTGGAAGTAGTGAGACATGGGTGAATTTCACATATACAATGTAGTGGAGGAAAGCCAAAACATCTAACACCCGGGGCATGTGGAATGAGAAAAATAAAGAAGTTAAAAATGACTCTAAGGTCATGCATGAAACCCTATTTTGCAGGTTCATTTTAGTAATGAGCAAAACCTCTGCTGTTGCCTGAAGCACTTGTGGTGGACAGCTCTGGAGTGTGTCCTTTCCAATTAAGTGCTTGCTGATCACTCATGTCCTGCGCTTTCCTCATGAAGGCAACTGGCTGCCTCTAGGGTAGGGGTCAGCAAACCTTTTCTGTAATGGGCAAGACAGCAATATTTAGGCTTTGCAAACAAGACTAAACTCTGCTGCTATGGCAAGAACATAAACATAGCCATTACATAAACAAATATGTTTGGTTTTGTTCCAAAAACACTTTATTTACATAAACAGGTGGCAGGCAGGAATTGGCCTGAATGCCACAGTTTGCGGATTCCTGTTCTGGAGAGTAGCTTAAACATTAATACCTTCCTATCATCAATACCATGCACTTACCCAGCTCTCCCATCTTCTTGTAGTTCTTTGAATATTTCAAGGTTTCTGTTCCCTTGGCTTGTAAAGCTTTTCTCTCCAATACTCACATAACTTTCCACTTCATTTCAATCAAGTCCCCCTGTTCACGAGCCATTTGCTCAGAGAGGACTTCCTGACTCCCAGACAAAAATAGCACCCTCTTCTGACCCTTTTACCTTTTGGGTAATGTTTCTTCAAAGCAGTTGTCACTGTTTATATCCCATCATGTGTTCATTTTTAACGTGTTTGTTACGTGTGTGTCCTGCTAGAATGCACGCTCTGTGAGGGCAGTGAATTTTATCTTTTACTTTAACAATTCCTAGTGCACAGTAGATACCCCGTGTTAGTAGAATTGTGGATGCTGGGTCTTTCTCTACTGTCCATGCCCTGACAGCTTCTCTGATATAGTCACCATTTAGATCTGAACTCAGACTTAGAGTCCACCATCACTGTCCTTTCCACCAGCGCATGCATGAACCCATGTCCTTCTTCTCATCATAACATTTTTCATGGTAATTTGAAATCATTTATTTAGTTATTCTTTATTTCTAAGAACAAGAATAGAATCAAATATCATTTATCTTTCTGTCTATAGTGCCTAGTATAGTGATTGTGTAGAATACACATGTTCGATATATATTTCTGATAATGAATTGGTTGTAATATGGGCAGTGAATAAAGTCATTTATTATATTTCTTACCAATAAATTAATTATGAGTTGGTAACACTAGAGAATGGAGCTAGGAAAGAGGCGGAAGTTCAGACTAAAAATAGTCTTCTGTTTTTCCAGTTTTTCCATATCATTTTTGCACGATTTGGGACTCGGAATTATCTTTTCCAAGATTTATTTAATGATTCCTGAAAATGCCATCTTTTTCATGTTTTCATAATAAATTAATGAAAGAGATGACATTTTTTATGATTGGTTATATGAAATCTGTCAGTATGATAAACCAAAATATCTAACAAAAAATTTAGTTATGATTTTGTGGGTCTGCTTCATAAAATGAACTCCTGAGTGTAAATTCCTGGCACATGCCACATTCAATTCTGAGGCTGCATGGCACCTTTGAACCATAAAGGTGCACATCAACAATGGTCCCTTGATTTTACCTGTATAGGAGGAAATTCTGCTGGCAGTTTACTATTACTCTGAATGTTCTTAGTGCTACTAGTTCTCTGAGAAGAAAGGCATTGAGAGAAGGATCATGGGACCATGATTAGGGGCCATCAAGATTTGTTGCATAAAAAAGGGGGAAAGTATAGTTTTCATAGGCATTTGCTTATATTGTCAAAAAGATAGATTAAAAGATAAACCAAAAACTAATAAAAAGGACTGTATGGAAAGTAAAGAAACAGGCTATAGGGAGGCAAAGAGTTCAAAGTTAGACTTCCTGAATGTCAAATTTCTAATGTTTAGAATTTTGATTTTGGACCATGTTTGTTTGATATTAGAACCATATAGTAATAGATGTTTTAAGACACTTGTATCAGAAAAAAGGATCAGTTCTGAAAATATAAAACAAAAACAAATAAAGTTAGTGACATAATCACAAAGAAAAAAATATTTCATTTTTTACACCACAATTTATTGACTGTACATCCTTACTGCACTATATTCTAAAGCAAAAACAAGAGTAAATTTGTATTCAGCAAACTTGTTTGCAGTAATATTAGTATGGTTATTATGAAGTTATTTTTGTGAATTATATAACCATCTTATTATTTAACAGGATAAAGCAAATAAGTAATTAAGTTCATGCCATTAGGAACCAAGGTTATCAGCATAAGGAAAAGAAGTCCAAGATAAAATTTAAACACAGAAGTAAAAAACCTATATTTTAAAATTTGAACAAGAAATACCAGTGTGTGTGTATGTGTATATATATATATACATATACATATACATGGTTTATTTTACTTATTATGGTTATGTATGTGTGTGTGTATGTATAGTACATTATGTAAATATATAAATGTATGCTTATTTTCTGAATACAGAATATTCCAAGAAGTAATGACAAGACAGTAGCAATGAAAACTTTGGACTCTATATTTATAGTACCTCTTAAATACTATTTTTCATACTTGGTGACATCAGATAAGTGATTAATTCCAGGTCAGGGGCAGAAGATGTTCAAGATCAGCCTAGAGACATTACATTATACCAGAAAACAAGGGACCTATCAAAGACAACTGAAGCTATAAAATGGACAAAGGAGCCATTTTGATGGGGCTCATGACCAACACTGGGAGAATTTTAGCATCAGAGTAATAATTTTTATTATATAAAATATAAAAAACAATATAGAAAATAATATAATATACTGGTGAATTATCTTTAGGCTAGAATTATGTTTTACAATCGTAAACCTTTCCGGTTTGCCTTCCAATGCTCCCAAGACTGTCAGTCATTGGCCACCTTAAAAACCAGCAAGTCAGATGATGGTCATCAGCATTATGTCCTAACACTTTACATTTAGTAGTTTAATATTTAAATGCTGGGAGTTAGTATGGCAGAGGTAGCTAGTTGGCAAGAATATTCATCGTTCCATTTCATAGCATAGATCTTTGCTGGGAAGTTGCTGCCTATTTAAAATTACATTTTCTGGTCCTTTTGTATCTGTGTGTGGCTATGTGCCTAGTTTTCACTATTGGCATTTCAAGGGGTGTGATGAGTATCATTCTGGCTAAGAGGGTTAAATAGTTTTGTCCAGTGCTCTATATTTTCTCTTTCTTTCACCTGCCTCCTCCTCATTTGCTGTTGGAACGACATCAGGACAACCTCAAACCACAGGATTGTGGAATCACAAGATGAAATCATCCAGCTTTTGACTCCCTAGTAGGCGGTTACTTTAAAGACCTCTCAGTCAGGAACAGTTACATTGAAATTAGTGTCAGCAAGAAGTCTACTGGTGTCAAGCACCAATACTTTGGGGGTTTTTGTTACAGCAGATTACCTATCCTGATTGGTTGTATAATATCATCCAATTTTTAAAGTAAGGAAACCAAGATGGAAAATGCAGGGTAACTTGCCCGTAGAACAACAATTAGAAAATGGTAGAACCAGGACGTGAATCTTGGTCCACTAATCCTCAAGAATATGTTCCTTACCACCACACTATACCAAAACATTCCATGATACTGAGATTTTCTGGGTGGACTACTTATGAATTATGCTTCAGCAACCTTATTACTCCTTACACTGTTTCTTAGGTTCTGGCTTCAAACACTGGATCACTTTCCAGAATCCTTATCCTTAAAACTAAGGCTTCCCTGGATACTATCTTTTCTTTTATGATTTTGTTTTTTTGAAACTTTCTGTTTTGTTTTGTTTTGTTTATGGTGGCCTGACTTGTTTCTTAGAAATAAGTTGGCTATGAAGATTCCTCATCTTGAAGAAGTTGGGATTTTGGTTATTTGCCAAGCAACAGCTTTTTCCTCTGGAAAAGCTTTCCCAGGGAAAACAGTGCAGTAAGCTAGTTATTTTACAAATAGCTACTGAGACTAGTTGCTCTCAACATCTTTGAGACCAGTAGTTCTTAAAGAGAGGTTTCTGTACCAGCAATACCTACATATCATCAATCTCTGGGATCTTGTTAGAAATAAAAGTTTTCAGAGCATAGCGTAGACCTACTGAATCAGATATTCTGGAAATGGGTCTTAGCAACCTGTGCTTTAATAAGCGCTCCAGGTGATGATGATGTACCCTAAAATTTGAAAACCATTGACTTAGTCATCCTCTTTAAAAATTGTAATCAAAGTTAAAACAAACAATGCAACAAAATGGAAAAAAAAATACATGGTTCCTTCAAAATTTTTGTAATAATACTGTATCTTTTGAGGGACTGTTAGAGAGTCCCTAAATGCCTTTATCAACATCTGGGCACTATTATTTTCTCATTCTAACTGGGAATTCTCTTAGGACTACCTTAGTTTGCTCCTACACTCTTTTTACTCTAAATAGCTTTTTATTTTTGCAGCTTTGTTCTCAGCCCCCTTCTCCTTTTTATGCTATTGTTATTGCTACTTGTTACTGAATTCTATTTGGCTTTGTTCTGCCTTTGCTCAAAAGTCAGACTCCATTTTGCTACCTTTTCCCCTCCTCTTACTCTGTTTCTGTCCTTATTTTCATTTGCTCTTCCATAAAGGCTGCAGAGTGAAGGGTTGCCTGTTTTCTTTCTTTTTTCTCTCCTTTCCTTTCTTTTCCGTTTTCTTTTCTTTTCTTTTCTCTTTAATTTTCCTTTCTTTACATTTCTGTCTTTTTTTTCTTTCTCTCTCTTTTTTTGTTTTAACAAAATTTATTGGTAGTAGTTTTCAAATGTGTTTACAACACACTCTTCAGGAGAAGTCGGGTCCTTTGCACCACACAGGTTGAATCACCCCCTCTGCTCACCCGGGGTCCCATGCCAGGCCTGAGAGATCCTCCTGGGTGGGGAGAAGTTATGAGAGGAACAAATATGGGGATGAATGGTGTGGCTCCCCACTTTCCTGTTAAGAGAGAAAATTAAAGCACAAATTGGGGGGGGGGAAGGGGTGATGGACAGCTCACAGCTAAGCAGAGGAGGAGCTCCCAGGATGGGGGGAGGGGGTAGGGGCTGCTAAGTGAATAAAACAGGCCCCTCCTCCCCAGCAACTCTTGCCTTGAACCTGGGGCCAAGAGGAGGAGGAAGGCTTTGACTTCTTTGGTGGAGTAGCCATCCTAACTGAGCAGAGAAGAGGTTGGGCATTAAAATCTAGCTGAGAATGAAATCAGAGTTTCGGGGAGTGCTGGTGGGAGGAAATACCTCAGACTTGGGGCTCCCCTTCTGTTTTTTCCAGGGACAACTTCTCTTTGGTGGGGAAAGAGGCAGCTGCTTTCTTTGTCTTGGCCAAAGCCCAAGGGTGAAGAAAGGTCTGCTGGGGAAGAAGGGGACAGGGTCTTCCTAAGGGGGCTGAGACCCTTCCAGGTTTGCTATGGGAACCCCCTAGACTGGGGGGAGGTGAGCAGAGGAGCAGAGGAGATTAGCAGCTTGGGACACTAGTTTGAACCCCAGCTCCTTCCTTTACAAGTTCAGTCTGCTTCTCAGCCTTGTTCAAATGGATTTGAGAAGGGGGTGGCACGGGAGGGGTAGGGATGCTGCTTTTGAAGAACAAACCTCAAGTTACTGACATCTTTAAGTGGTTCCAACTGGACTTCCTGGCCACTTCAGGTCCTGGATGTCCTTAGCTACATCTCCATCATGTCTAGTTTTTAAAAAAAACAGGATTATAGGTGCAGAGAGTTTACTTCATTCTAATCCTTACTTCATGGCCCACTGTTACTATTAATTTATGCAAAGTCAACCTCCTTTAATTGTATATTTATTTAATTTTATCCCTGGAACACTTATTTTTCTCCCTCTTAAAAATAATCACTTCTCCTGGGTTTGATAACTATCTTTGAATTTTTATCTTTGTTAAATATCTAATTTTTATGTACATTTGTTTTAAATTTACATAAATGGCATTGTTAGAAAAATTTACATTATTTTTACTTCATACTAGTTTTAAGAGCTCTGCATACTGTTGAGTATAGACATCTTTTGTACTTTCTAGGTACTGGATAGTACTTGATCGTGTACAACGAACATATTTTTCTTATTTTTTTTTCTTCCTTCACTTTTAAAAGTAAAGCTACTTATCTTACTATGGAAATGTCCTTTATTTGCATAGAAAATAATGCCTCTTGGCAGAATACAGCAGGAGGCCCATTGTGCTGGTGGGCAAAACAGGACCTGGCTCTGTGGTACTTCTTGGTTTCCACCTGTGAGTATGTCACGGCTCCAACTTGGAAGGATTTATCTGCTTTTTATTTTTAGCTCTGCTTCCCATTAAGTATGAGGTATCTCAATATATTTCTTTTTTTTTTTTTCATTTTAAATGAAATGTTCAGCAGATCATTCTTCCCTGTATTTATTTTAACAGAGTCTTCTCTCCATCTGTTTTCTCTACCCAGTGGCAAATGAACACATTCTCATTTGCACAACTAAATCCTGGGTTTCATAAAAAGTATAATTCTAACACAACTTTTACAGTAAATTCTTGGACAGTTGGAGCTATACTTGTGTGTTTCAAAGTAAGAGTTAAGAAATACATTTGCATCCCAAAATAGGTAATTAAAATAGGAAAATTAAAAGCTTCTATGTATCAAAGGACACGAACAGCGTGTAAATGGCAGCCCACAAAATTGGCAAAACTATTGGCAAATCCTAGTCTGTTAAGGGATTAATATCCAGAATATATAAAGACCTCTTACAACTCAACAACAAATAAACAACCTGATTAAAAAATAGGCAAAGGATTTGAATAAATGTTTTCCAAAAAAGATAAACAAATGACCAATAAGCACATGCAAAATGTTCAACAGCACTAATTATGAGGGAAATGCAAATCAAAACCACACTGAAATCAACTTCATAAGCATTAGGATTTCTATTATCAAGAAAAAAAAAAGGCAACCTAGAAAATAAGAAGTTTTGAAGAGAATGTGCAGAAATTGAAACTTGTGCTTTCCTGGAAAGAATGTAAAATGGTGAAGCTTCTGGAAAACAGCATGGTTATTCTTCAAAAAAATAAAAATAAATTACCAGATGATCCACAAATTCCACTTCTGGATATACACTCAAAAGAATTGAAAACAGGGTCTCAGAGATATTTGAACACCCATGTTCACAGCAGCATCGTATAAAAGCTAAAATGTGGAAGTCACCTCAGTGTCTATTGACAGATGAATGAATAAGCAAAATGTGGTATATGCATATAGTGGAATATTATTAAGCCCTGAAAAAGGATAGAAATTCTGACATATGTTACAAAATAGATGAACCTTGAGGACATTATGATGAGTGAAATTTTCCAGGACACATATTGAATGATTGTACTTATTTAAAGTAACTAGAGTGGTTAAATTCATAGAGACAGAAAATAAAATAGTGATTTCCAGAGACTGGAGAGGGAGAAGGAGAAATGTAGTGTTTAATAGGTACAGAGCTTCACTTGGGAAGATAAAAAAGTTTGGAGATGGACAGTGGTGATGCTTGTACTGCAGTGAAAATGTACTGAATTTCATAGAACTGTATACTTTTAAAATTATTAAAATAAGTAAATATTAAGTTATATATATTTTACCAAAATATAAAATAAGAAATGCAATTTCATCTAAAATTTGTATTTCTGAAAGAACACTTTTTGTTACTTACTGTGTATAAGAAGGAGTCTTGGAAGAGGTCAGTGATAGACTTTCATCCATATTTCATATGATCTCAAATTTTGTGGCAACCAAATGAAAATAAACCTGATAAATTCAGAATGACCAAATATTCATGCTGACAGACTCTGGCTTTAAAGATGTTCTCACTTAGAGGCTTTAAAGGGTTTTAAAAAACACTTTGACTCTGCATATTAGAGAATCTAGATATTGATGATAACAAAAATAAGACTTTACATATTTGTATTACTTGTTAAATTTTACAAATTCATTTTACATACATTATTTAATTTAAGATTGTGTGGCCACTAAAATGTATTTCCATTTCCTGGAACACTGCTTGATACAGAGTGGGAAATCAAAATTAAACTGTCTGGTATATTTGGCTTATTTTAAAAGTGAAGAACTAAACAAACAAAGAATCAGTGACAGAGATAATATGTAGAACTAGATGCTGGTTGTAGATTTTCTGACACAAAGTCCAGGAAATAAATCTTAATTTTAATTATATGGAATGCTGGATAATGTTTTCTATTTGATTACTGCTCTACCACCCAGAATCATTTAATATATTGAACATTAAAATATTTGGGGAGAAATACAATTTTGGAGTAGTGTGCCCAACAATAAATTTAGGATGATAGAGAAGATCTTTTATTATGTCATTTTCTAGCTATATTGATTGATTATTGCTTCTTTCTGTTTTCACTTATTTTGATTGATAAGAATGTGCCCATTAATTAACCTCTCAAAAGATTACCCTCAACATCTACTGTTTAAGCAAAGCTCAGTTTATTAGTTCTGCTAAAATAAGAAGAAACACATCCTTAACAGAATCTTAATAGGGTCTTAAAAGGAATGTAAGGAAAAGATATTTAAAAGTTGGGAGGTCTGCTTTGAGTGGCTTAGGGTTTCTCTGGGCAGAAAACTGATCAGGATCAGTCCTGTTTTGTGGCATAATAATTTAAGGTTGGTGGACACAGTGAGGTGAAAGTCTCAAGGTAAGTGAGATGAGCAAACTGTTTGATATGCAAGCCGTTTGCCAGGTGAGCAATATATTGTCTTGAAAGGAGAGCTGTTATCTCAGATGAGCAAACTACTTTTCCTAGACAAATTGGTTGCAGGAATTTCTGAAGCAAACAGTTACATTATTTATTGGCCTACTGGCTAATGTTCCTGGGCCAGAATTTCCTAGAACACATAGTTAAGTCATGTTGACACAGGTGGGCCTCAGTTCTCTGTCCTAGTAGTTAATTTAAGTGGATGTACGTGGTCTCGGTTTTCAACCCTTGCTTCCTGCTCCCCAGGATCTTCCATCAGCATGAGTTGATAAAGCCATCAATACAGATCCACAGCACTGTTTAAGGTATGGTAATCATATACGACCTTTCTGGAAGTGATGATTTCAGCCTCTGTAAGTATCAAGCTTTTCTGTTTTTTTTCATTGGATAATTATTTTCAGAATCATTTAATGGGATGGCACACTATGACACAATGACATTTAAATTTCTAGAGATCTCAGCTTTGAGAACTATATATAGACAAATACTAACAGGATATTTATGATGAGCGCTTGTAGTCTACTTCTAATGCAGATGCCAAGAGTATTCAATGAAATCAAAAGGACAAAACTCATCCCCAATCCAAATGGCTGGCAGAAAGAGGTGTGGGGCTATAAACCATATGACCTATTAGGAAGATAAGTACAATATTCTTCCTCTTGTCATAGTGCATATTCCTAATTAAAAACAACAACAACAAAACCTAACATTTTCCTTAAAGTGGTCTATTTTGACCCACTTATTTTGGTGCAATTTTGTGAAAATCTCAAGGGAAGAGTTTGTGGATTTATTAACATCTTTTCCTGCTGTACTTTGAAATATAGATAGGGGTTGACTACATAATTTGGGGGGCCCAAAAGAAAATGACAATGTGAGGCTCCTTGTTCCAAAACCTAGAAAAAAAGTGCAATTAAGCATACTAAAACATAAAAATTTTCTTTAAAAAATCTTTCCTGATTTATACAGTTTAATAGGGGTGAAAGTGATACATGTATAGCAGTTCATGTTGGTGTCTAACAAGAGTGCTGATTCTGGAACAGGGATTTGTCCTGTTTTAAAGTGAATTTAAATTTAAGAGGAAGTGGAACTTTGGGGATTTATGGCTGTCCAGAACGGAAAGGAACTGGATCATAAGAGAAGGACAGAAGGACGGTACTGGAAGAGCACTGGAGAGGGAAGGGCACAAGTGGTATAAAGACTGTTATGGTCAAGATATGATATAAGAAGTCTAAAATAGATGCATCTGAATTGTTTTACATTTTCCATGTATCTTGGCTAAGAGCTCTTTTCAAGAAACAGTTTTGGAATCTGAATTTATTTGGCGTGTTTCTTCAAACAAACAGAAAGAATATGCCCACTGGATATTTTCAGTTTACTCTCTTTTTGCTTTAAGGTGCCTCTGGCATGAACAAGCTTGTTCATATTAAAAATTCCCCCAAATATCTACTATTATTCTTAATTACTTTTTGTGTAATTCCATTTATAAAGAGAAGCACTAGAATTAGATTTATAGAGCAAAAAGGAAACAGGAATCTGGCCCAGAACGTTATTAACTTACATTGAGGCAAACCCATGAGTGTCTGCCAGTGGTTGGTAGAGTAAGTTGCTCTTGTACTTTGTGTCTTGTACTCCCAACTTAATAGTTGGCTCTTCCAATTATAAATTGACAAATGGCCAGGTGGACTGTTGTAGATTGGACTGAAGGGATCTTTTTTCAGAACAATACCCTAATGAACAAAACAAGACAAGATAGAGGAAAGTTTTTATAAGATGTTGATAGGTGACCCAAGGCAATGATTGTCCTATAAGGATGACAGTGTGATGAATTTTTCTGACCTTGTGAATCTTTGGAGGCTGCTCAAGGGAGGGGCTTACCTGTTCTCTTCTCTATGAACATCCCCAAATGGGCTTACCACAAAGATGATGAGGACAGATAAAGACAAGAGTGTTCTCAATAACAAGGCAGATTTCTATCAAAGAAAAATATTTTAAAATTTGACAAGACAATAAAAGGATTTCTATACAGGGATCCTCATTTCTAAGAGAAAATAAACTCAGAAGTTGAAGTCTCAAAGAAAAAAAAGTAAGAGTTCTGCCATCTCCCATTCACAGCTGGAAGGGGAGCATGCTCTTTCCCAGTCAAAGATCTTGAGCTTCCGTAGCAGTGGTGGAGTTGGAGTCTCAGTTGGATCTCAGGGGCATTTCTCAGACTCATCATATATGTAGTACATCATATTAGATGTACTACAATATGGGAGAATATTACCTTGATAGTCTTAGTAGTTTCTTAAAAAGGAGACATCAAAAAATAACGCTTATATAGCTTTAGGGTCTATGCTCAAGAAATTGATAATGGGATTTTTAAAGGACAAGAACTGATTGGGATTGTGACATAATTTAGGATCGTGTATGAAGATCCTGAGTCAAGTTTTGTTAAATAAACTCTTGGGCAAGGTACTTGCCCACATGAACAATTAGTTGTCCTGAGAGGAGAGATTTTTGTCCAGATGAGAAAACTTGCTTAGAGAAATTGGCTCAAGAATTTCTTGAAGTAAAAAGTTAAAGCTACTTATTTTTTTCTAATAACAGAATTTTCCTCACTTATCTGTCCAATCAGGGATTGAAATATGGAACTGAGTCATACACTCAATATCTGTGAAACTGAGCAGTCATTTCAAGAGAAGCAGAGAGTATTAACAAAGAGGGGCGCATTTAGTGAGTAACCATTGGCCATAAATAACATGAATCGTAAGTGTGTGTCCTCTTTAGTTTCTTTGTATCAGTCAAGGGGCATTGCAAATATATTTTAAAAAGTATTAATTCTATAATACTATAAATGTTAATTTTGTGATTGATCAGAAATAAATGGAATAAAAACAAGACAAAGAAAGGGCTGAATAAAGGAGTTGTAAAGCTTAAAAAACATTGATTTGGATTCAAGCTGGAACAATGAGAAAGAAATCGGACTGCAACATATTTCCTCAGGCCCAGAGCCTCAGGGACACTAATCAATAACACTGTTCTAGGTGTCAGTCTTACTTGCTCTTGTGGACGCTCCAGGACTCCTAAAACCTAATGCAGCAAGCTTTTTGTTTGTCTCTAAGCCAGATCCTCTTGGTTATTAGGCAGTGTAATTGTCTACTTTTATAGCTCCTGTTGGTGATGCCTACTAATGAGGCTCTACTGCCATTACTGTTGACACCCAACGTGAGTGCTGGCACCAGTGGGACACTCCACACCCTCCCTGCAAACCATCAGCCCTGTAGCTTCTTCTTGTCGGGGCCACTTGTGGGTTGTGTAACTGATAAGCAAAGGTCCTTGATCACCCTGCCTGTTTGTTTCTCTTAGCCTCAGGGCACTTAGCATTCTAGTCCTTAGTTAAAAACAGTTATTTTAGCTTTTATTCTCTCTAGGTTTAAAACGTGTCTGCAGTGATCATGACTGGTCATGATTTCCTTTGCTGCATGTGGGCTTCTTGGGCCATATTTGCTGCTTCATTTTCTTTTTTAAGATGTATTGTTTTCCAGAATTACCTTCACCCCCCTCAATCAGATAGACACCTGGCAGGGTACCCTAGGTATGCCTAACCATGTTGAAATTTATCTGAGTCCCAGTGATGGACCAAGAGTGGAAACAGAGATTTGAGTGTCCAGTAAAGAGTGGAGGATGCTTCCCTGGAAGTGGGGGGGGGGGTGCCTCAGTAGAAGCACATTTGTGAGATTTCAGCAGACAGACCTGAGGAGGAAGGCATGACCCAGGATTTCTGGAAAGAACAGTTTGGATGGGGCATGGTGCCAGGAAATAGAGATATTCTTTCCCGAAGACCAATGTGTGGGCAACAAAGAAAAACTGAGGCAGAGGGGAGAGTATGGGGAAGGGAGAATGAATTCTCAGATATTAAAGCCTCTGAAAATATGGCATTGAAGAGAAGCTAGGTAGCTGTATGACTTTAGGCAGATGGCTATGTTTCCTTATATTTATTTGTCTATTGATTTGTATTTAAAATGAAGGAGTTTGAATTAGGTACTCTCCTAATTTCCTTTCAGTTACAAATTTTAATTCTAGAAGAGAAACCAAATTAAGGTGTTAAACCGGGTCAGACTCTAACTCTACCATGCATCTTATCTTCATGTCATTTATAATATAAAAATTCCCTGCTTCCGTAATCTAGCTTTATTACTTAATACTCTATTTGGTAAACTCAATATATAATTGTTTGGATGATTCATAAGGAAGGGGTATTCTAAGAATTAAGGGTTTTGATTTATTTTCAATGACTTAAGTCTTAAAGACTTTAATTCCCTTAATATCTTAGGTGGTATAGCAAGAAGAACAGTGAATAAGTCAGCTGCTTTTTAGGGATATCTAAAGCATTCCATCAATGTACCAGCAAGGTCAGAGATATCTAAGGTCAAAATATTTCTTATTCTTACTAGAGGGATTTTGTATAAATGAGGTATATGCATTTTTTGAAGTGAAAACTGCAGCCAGCTTAGTTTTGTATCTCTGTGCTAAAAAATTATGGGACCAAATATACCCTCAGATGCCTGTGCAAAATAATACTGGGCCTAGGTGGAGTGCCTGGGTGGCTCAGTGGGTTAAAGCCTCTGTTTTTGGCTCAGGTCATGATCCTAGGGTCCTGGGATCTAGCCCCTCTGCGGGGAGTCTGCTTCTCCCTCTCTCTCTGCCTGCCTCTCTGCCCGCTTGTGCTCTCTCTCTCTCTTTGTTTGTGTCAAAGAAATAAAATCTTAAAAAAAAAAATATTGGGCCTAGGAAAAAATAACTTAGTTTCTTGTTCCAGGAAATACTTTCTCCTGGAAGATAAAACTGTGAACCAACTTAAAAGTCTGCATTTGACCATCAAGCATTGTTTTAAGACCCCAGCTTTGCTGTATCCTCTAATTGAAAGCTTTTTTTTTTTTTTTTTGTTATAAACTTTACCCCATGACAACCATTCTGTCTTGCATGATCTGCCTTAAAATCCTCTGGCCCAGACCCAGTGGATATCCTTTCTACTCACCACGTTTTGAGACGCTAGCAACAGCATAAAGGTGATGCTCTCCCTTTCTTCAACAAGTCTAACTTAACTTTGATCAATAGATATTTCTGGTGCTGTTTTGGGATATCATAGTTCACATCACAAATTTTATTAATTCATAAACTAAATGGTGAGTCTGCATTTTAACTTTATTATAGTTAGTGTTTCCATATCCTGAATGATACTCTTCTAAAAATCTGTATCTGAAATATAAAATGTTTAAACTCTTGGCCATGAAAATATCATTTTCATATATGAAGCTTTTTTTTTTTAATGCTTCCAGCTTGGTTTATTTCTCAACACAAAGATTGTCTAGTTTATTTGCCCTTAAGTTAAATGGGAAAGAGGAAACAAAACAAAACAAAACAAAAAAACAGGAAAAAAAGGCTTACTCTGTCAAATCCTCCTCACACGTTTTGTCATTTCCCATCTATTAACTCTGTCCTAGGGTTGAGGAGAAGCTGGCTTCCTGAACTTTCATTTCCATACTGCGCTGAAGCTTGGCCTTGGATGCAGCTTGTTAAATTTATTGACTAAAAGTCCCTTGAGCTGTTGAAGACTCTGGCTTACTGTGTTTGAAAGATGCCACTTTTGTAGCCAGTTGAAGCTTTTGCTTTCAACCATTTTCTTCATGAGCAACTTATCTTTTCCTTCCTTCCTTTTCTTCCTCCTTCCTTCCTCCCTGCCCTCCCCTCCCTCCCTCCCCCACCTTCTCTCTCTCTCTTTCTTTCTTTCTGTCCCTCTTTCTTCATAAAAAAACCCACTTACTCCAATCTACTGGTTGTTCATTTGCCTAAAATACACAAACATAAAGGGAAAATGACCCAGGAAAAAGCTTCAGGGATGCATCTATTACAAAGCTTCTGAGGAAATTAATCAAACACTATATAAATCTGGACAGATTTTTCTTTGGCTGCAGCAAGCTCTGTACAGAGGCTAGTGAGTCAGCATAAGATTTGTTTTCTAACAACCTTAATACATCTTTTCTAAAAGAAAGCCCTGAAGTTTAGAGGGTCAATCTATTTCTGAACCTGGGTATAAAATAAACAAGAAAGCAAAAGAATAGCAGCAACAACAACGGAGCTTCCGCAGAATCCTGATTTATTTTTCTGCAATGCTTAGGAATATGGGTTTGTTGTTGACTCTACTAACGTTAGAGTGAACACTCCTAGGCTCCTGAGAAGCAGGCGGGGGACTCAGGGCTCTGGGTACTCCCCTCATAATAGAGCTACCTCTGCACTGGTACTCTCAAGGACGAAGGAATGGTTGGATTAGCTTCTGCACAAGGACAAAGCCCTGGGGGTAAGTAGAGGAGGGTCAGTGGCGTCAGAGGAGGGTCAGAGGAGGTCAGGTAGGTATATATAACTTAGCTTGTTCTCTAGGCATTTTTTTTTTTTTAATTAGTACCTATAGAAGGAACCACATGAAATGAATTAGGACCAGGTTCATACATTAAAAAACAAATTTGCCACCTTACTTTTTGTGCTCCATCTGTGTTCATCTGTGTTCCTCAGAAAAATTGTTTTTTTTTCTTTATCCTAGTTGTAATTTGTAATTTTTTCCCTTTTTAATATTCTAGGTATCATTTATGGCCTTAACATGTGGGTACAAAAGAAAAAGTACATCCAGTCATGACTTCCCTGGCCAATTTAATTGCTAATTGTGCACCAGGTTCTCTCTCTCTTTTTTTTTTTTTAAATTTTATTTATTTGGGAGAGAAAGTAAGCAACCAGTGAGAGAGCACAAGCTGGAGGAGCAGAGGGGCAGGGAGGAGAAGACTCCCTGTTGAGCAGGGAGCCCTGATGTGGGACTCTGTCCCAGGACCCTGGGATCATGACCTGATCTGAGGCAAATGCTTAACCAAATGAGCCACCCAGGTGCCCTCTGCACTAAATTGTAAAGCTATTTTAACTAGTACCCATAATTTTAACATTTAAAATATTTATATAAAAATTTGAACTTCTGGCCTCTGTTAAGGAAAAATCCCAGATGACCTAAAACCACTGAGCTTATGTTCTCATGTGGCAACAAACACCTGGAATGAGTAAGCTGACTTCTTCAACTAGGGCCTATATCCGCTACTATAGCCATATTCCCACTACTTCCTCTTTTCCTCTACATCCCATCAGATTCGTTTTTTGCACTATCTACCTGGCTACTGTAAGTATTAAAGTTTATGCTGCTTGATATAAGACAGGAAAGGATCATTAAATGATTCTGGTGAGTTTAATAGTATCCAGGTCACATATGGCTTGGATTTGGAATTTTGGATTAAAGTTTTTAAGGAATGGAAAGTAACCTCATGGAATCAATATGGTAGTGCCACTTTGAAGTAGATAGTTTATTTTATACATGAGAATATTGACATTCAGATTTGCAGAATCTTCTTCAATTTCACTGAGTTACAAAGACTAGACTAGAGATATGGGTTTCTGATTCCAAAACACATAACCTTAACTTTGCTGTCTTTTTTTTTTATTATTATTATTTTTTATTTATTTAACAGATAGAGATCACAAGTAGGCGGAGAGGCAGGCAGAGAGAGAGGGGGAAGCAGGCTCCCTGCTCAGCAGAGAGCCCGATGCAGGGCTCGATCCCAGGACTCTGGGACCATGACCTGAGCCGAAGGCAGAGGCTTAACCACTGAACCACCCAGGTGCCCCTTAACTTTGCTGTCTTGACCAACACAGTTCTTGTCAGTGAGACTAAAATTGTTTATCAGATTAAAATCTAACTAATGAATAAACTGAATAGTGGATAGAAGTTTATCCTTATATGTGATGCTAGAGCTCATTATATTTCCTTTGGGTTGGGTTAGGAATAGAATAGGAAACCAGAGACAGAGGCAGAAACTCCCTTGGGAGATCGAGTGTACTTGGCACTATGATGAGGGGAAATGAAAGTGACCAGGAATCAGGCTAGACCTTATAATGAAATGATAAAAATCCGTGACATTTAATAATAAAAACTACATTCACAAGCCAGTGTGCCAATATCTTCATTTCAAACGATCAATAGATCTATAAGAATGAATGAGTGATATTTTATGGTTAAGGTCAGATGCATTGGTCCAAAGAGAGTAAATGCTTTCAGGAAATTGCACTATAGGATAAAAGTTTGCATAGACAATATAGGCTTAGAATAATGGGGTTGCTTTAGATAGATTGACTTCCTTCCTTCTTTCCTCCTTTCCTTTTTCCCTGTTCCCTCCCTCCCTTTCTGCCTTTTGAAAATACATATTGAGGCTCTACTATGTACATGATTTTCTGCTAGCATTGAGGATAAAGTGGTATGCCGAACACACCTTCACATATTTATGTCCACATAAATAAATATATGAACTATGATAAGAACAAGAAGAAAAGCATATATAAGGTGTTATGAGAAATTAAAGGAGTGATCTCACTTGGATAAACATATCAGATTACACTCTTACAAAGTTGCATTTAAGGTAAGTCTGGAAAGAAGAGTTGTAGTTTGTCAGGTAAAGATCTGACAGAAGAGCATTCCTGTTAGAAATAGTAGGTGTTACAGCAAGAAAGGGTGTGGCTCAGAGAGAAATTTCTTAAAGCTGTTGTGGCTAGCATGCTGGAGTGAATCAGATAGTGGCATGGCTAACGTCAGATAAAATGTAGGGCATCCAGTAAATTTGGATTTCAGATAAACAATGGACTTCTCCTTAGTGTGAGAGTGAGACCCACGGCTTATCTAAACACCTAGGCAAAAGCTGAGACTGGAGAAGAGAGAAGCCAGATGAAGCAGGAGCCTGCAGACTGCTCTAAGAACATTTATGTGTTTCATTCTCAGTTCAGTTAAAATAAGTTTGAACAGGTGAGAGATCTTATATAATTTATGCTTTAAAAATTTCACTCTGCTGCTCTGAGGGGAGTGGACTAGAGGGGCAAGAATAGAAACAGAGATAGTAATGTGGTTATTGACTGAGTTCAGTTTAGAAAAGGAGGTGTCTTGGCCTAAGATGATGACAGGAGGGGTGCAGGAAAATGGTTTAAATCTAGGTATTTCCTGGACATACAATCAGGAAGACTTGGATGGGTATCATGTAGTAGATGAAGTTATCAAAGATAATTTAGTGGGAGGATAGAAGGACCATATCCTAAAATGTCGGTCTGCCAAACTTTGGAGAATGTTCGAAGAAGAATTTCAAAAGTTAATATTTGTCCATGTTAAATTTGGGATGCTTTTAAGATATTCAAGTATAGATGTCAAGTTGGCAGATGGATATGTAGGTCTGAAACTGAGAAAAGAGCTATGGGCTAAAAATATAAATATGTCTTCAGCCAGATTATAATAGAACAGAAGAAGTAGCAGGATTGATTGCTTCTTTGTTTGGCTTGCTTCAGAACACTCTCTTCCAGGTATTTCATTCTGAGAATATACCTTGTGCTTTTGATGGATAATTGGGAAACAATCTGGTTTAATCCATAAAATATTTAAAGAATAATTTCTTAGGGCGAGTTACTATAAAAATGACCATCTGTTATCTTTTCACTTTCATTTCTTTGTATTTCCAAAGGTGATCACCTAAACTTAGCCTGTCTGGGAGAGAGTAATGCTATGTGCTACCACATTCCTCACAACTGTGCACAGACCAGGGCATCAGGCTATTAATCCCTGGGATATTGTGCAAGGCTGCTTGAAGGAGAGAGAGAATAGGGACAGAAATTTTCAGATTTTAGAAGATTTTTTTGCAAATCCAGGTGAGAGGTGATAAGAAAGTAAATGAAAGAATTTGAGAGCAATTTTTGGTGTGGGACTGATAGGACCTCAAAGCTAATTGAAGATGAGCTAGACGGCAAAGGATGCCTGTACAGTTTTTCTTACTGTGTTTTTCTCTTCCATACATCCTAGAGCTAAAATACAGAAGCATTGCTTAACTACTTCTGCCATTAACTCAAGCAAAGAGGGTGGCTTACATTAATGGAATTTAGCAGAGGTGAAATTTAGGAATTTCTGAAAGTTCTAGATACACTGCTGGATAAGAGTTAGAATGGGATGCAGAGATTCTGAGCATTTTTTTTTATCTGACATATGGAGAGAAACAGATGTCTTTGTGCATTGTTTTTTGGAAGCGTAGGAGGTGTTCTATTCATGAAGATCCCTTAGTCTAGGGATTATCATGGACATGAAAACATAAAATTGAAGATTAACACTTGTGGTAAAAAACTGGTATTTTTCTTCTTTTTCTCTTTCCTGTCTGAGATTAAGCACTGAAATCCTACAAAGTTTACTTATATAATTAATGATTGGAAATGTTATAAAAGACATTGATGTTTCTATATTTACATTTACATTTTACATTTAAAACAATTTCTTCCTAGGTACTATTATCCTTATTAAGTAGAAATTTTTGGATTGTGTACACTGTGGGTTGTATATAATACCATTTCAGTTTGAAGTAATTCCAGCGTTCTTTTTTCACTTTCATTGAGTGTGTGTGGCACACTATGTCAAAAGCTCTTTAAATTAATTTATTAGTTACTCTTCAAAATACCCTTTAGAGATAGGAAGATGGTAAGTTTTATATTACAAAAATTTCATGCTTATATTGTAGAATGAATTAGTTGCTTGATATGACTTTTGTCCTTTCAACAGAAATAGTATGTCTCTTTGCAATAACTTTAATTGGACTCCAAGTTAAGTTGAAAAAAGGAAACTATTAAAAATGTATGTATTCAATTAATACTTGTGCATTTCAAAAATGAGTGATAAATGAAATCTTTATATAGCAATGTTAATAATATTTTATGTGAATTCTCTATATGTTTTGGAGGATGTGGAACTATGACAACATGAACAAATTATATTGGCTTTGTAGAAGGGCGCACTTATCAGGAAAGAGGAAAACAATTTGACCTTCAACATCTTAAATCAATATTAATAAATTCCATATGGCGGTTGTCTATTTTTAAAGTATCAAGCAGTACTTCAAATACTCCATTGAAGTTCATACTATAAAAAAATAGAGAAAATGAGCTGGCTTTAATTAATATATGCAACAATTTCCATTTTTTCCTCCTGCAGTTAGTCAAGATTTTACTTCAGTGAGTGAAGATTGTTCAAAGTTTCTTGAATGTTCTGTGTATTTCATGTTAGACATGTACATTTAGATATAACTTATTATTAAGCCAAATCAAAATAATTATGCATTTTTAAATCACTTCCAAGGCTGAAGACTCCATTTGAAGTTGTTAGTTACTGTACCATCAACTTTTTTACTCACCTTATGTATCTGAACTTGTTAGCTACCGTACCATCAACTTTTTTACTCACCTTAAGTATCTGACATACATCTTTCCTTAAAAGGCTCAAGAATAACATACAAGAAATTAAAAATAGAACTTCCATATGACCCTGCCATTGCACTCCTGGGTATTTACCCCAAAGATATAGATGTAGTGAAAAGAAGGGCCATCTGTACCCCAATGTTTATAGCAGCAATGGCCATGGTCGCCAAACTGTGGAAAGAACCAAGATGCCCTTCAACGGATGAATGGATAAGGAAGATGTGCTCCATATACACTATGGAGTATTATGCCTCCATCAGAAAGGACAAATACCCAACTTTTGTAGCAACATGGATGGGACTGGAAGAGATTATGCTGAGTGAAATAAGTCAAGCAGAGAGAGTCAATTATCATATGGTTTCACTTATTTGTGGAGCATCACAAAAAGCATGGAGGACATGGGGAGTTAGAGAGAAGGGGTTGGGGTAAATTGGAAGGGGAGGTGAATCATGAGAGACTATGGACTCTGAAAAATAATCTGAGGGGTTTGAAGTGGCGGGGGTGGGGGTGGGAGGTTGGGGTACCAGGTGGTGGGTATTATAGAGGGCACAGATTGCATGGAGCACTGGGTGTGGTGATTAAATAATGATACTGTTATGCTGAAAATAAATAAATTTAGAAAAAAAAGAATAACATACCAAATTAACCTTCTAAGTACGTTTTTTTTAGATAAAACAAGTGGCCCACCTTTTCTTCCTTTGAGATTTGATAACTTAGATAAATGTTTGAAGAATTCTCACAAAAAGAGTTTGGATTCCAAGTCTTGGTTGGTGTGGCAGGATAGTAGGGTAGATTTAAGAAGTGACACAGTGAAGCAGCAGATGGAAAGAAAAGATTCATTGTTTATACTTGGAGAGGAACTCATGGGAGCACAGTATTATCTAGTAACAATGATCATAGCAATAAAATAACAATGGTAGTAATAAGGACAATAATGTAGAGGTTTTAACAGATTTTTATTCTAAATCCTACTCTTAGTAAGCCTCTATAATGTCCAAAATAGTGGTATATACTTTCTTATTTGATTCTCATTATAAAATAGGGTTTTTACTTTATCATTAAATTCAGACTAATTAAACCTTTAAAGAAAGCTTATTTAGTTATTATTAGACTCAGAAATGGCAGGAACTTTCTGACTTCCTACCAACTCATAATTGTAGATGATAATGGTTCAATATATTTGTTATGGGGGATGAAAATCAGCATTTTGTAAAATTCTATAGGCGTTTCGGATGTATAGACAGACAGGTTAGGTAAATTTATGTAAATTTAAAGTAATACAAAATCAGAACTGATTTCTTTTTATTAACTGTTGACCAGTTTCCAAGCATAAGTTGAATTGGCCCTATTCATGTATTTCAATATCAAGGAGAAACAAATGTAGCTTAAAGACCATTATCAACACATTTCTGGTGTTCTTTTAGATTGTATTAGTAGTAGTTTTCTGCATTATATCTCTTTGTAAAATATCTGCATCTATAGTAGTAAATATGATAATAACTTGTTTTGGAATGATAATGATGTCTGTCATTTATTTATGGTTTTCTAGTTTCTGTGAGCTGGTTTTTTTTGGTTAGGTATTTTGCTAAGGTATGAATTATTACATTTTTACAGATGATTTTGTATTGTAAGAAGACCCTTCTAGTAAGAGGCAAAAACCACAGTTAGAACATGTGTCTATTTGTCTCTGTAGCCTGAGTTTTGTTTTTCTCTGCATTAGACTCCTGCTTCTAATATAGTGTGTACTTCTCTCATAGTTGGAAAATGAATTCATAATATATACATATTACCTGATTTATCACAATAACACCAAATTTATTTAAATGCTTTTCTCAAATTCAAATATTCAGATTCCAGCTTAAATTCCGGGCCTCAAACATCTTTATATTCTTCCTGTAGACTAAGTGTCTCTTTTTCCGAGGGACTAGAGAAATATAAAGATGTAGAAGTTGTTGTACAGGCCTGATTAAGTATTCCTGAAACAAATAACACAGAATAAAATAATAATAATAATGATAAAATTTTTAAAAAGAGGCCTCAGCATGTTATAGGTTAGAGCTACACACTCATTTAGTATAGTTAGTGCAAGAAAATACTCAGTATGCATCCACACACTAAAGGCAATAGAAATTTAAAGGAGAGACTTATGTGTGTGTGTGTGTGTGTGTGTGTGTGTGTGTGAGAGATCAGAGAAGTGGGCCTTGATTGAATTTGGAGGGAAAGGTAACATTTGAAAGAGAAAAAAGAATGGAGATTGGAAATTAGGTCTAAGAAAAGAAATATGCTATCCATACTTTCTGGATCTGTTGTCTGCCATAGTGGCCTTTATCTTTGATAATTCTCATTGGCAATTAAATTAAATTTAAAAAGCCTCACTTCTGATAGAATCCTTCAGTGAGTCATTCTTCTCAGGTCTAGATGCTTCTCAGAAATTTTGAGATAAGTTGTTTATTTGTTTTCTTTTTCTGGATAATTTTTCTCTTATAATTACATGGATAGTGATTTTAAAGCATCTGCAAGGAGATTCAGAATAATTGTTTACCTTTGTTTTTTATTGTCTGCTATGTAAATGTAATAGACTGCTTTCTATAACATCCCAGGTCAAATCACTCAGCATTTTAAAACTATGAACATTTCATCAGAATTGCAAATTTCTTTATGTTAGACTTGTGTTCTTTTTCCAGTGATTAAATTCTGCATTTTCAAAGTCTGAGCACCTTTTGTTCCTGACCCACCACCAGTAATTGTTAGATGATGTTTCTCATCTTCTGGCAAGCTGAGATTTTTTTTTTCCTTAAAAATGTATACAGAGCTAGGTTATACCTGTCACAAATTATATTTTAACATATATGGGAATTTTTTTAAGCTTTATTCTTTTCACTCTTTCTCAGGCTTTTGAACTATAAGCACAGAAAAGTAATTTTTCTATAATTATTTGAGCTATCAAGAAAACTCCTTGTATAGAAGGACTGCCTCCAAAGAAAATTTAAGAACTATTTCTGAAGGAGCACATGTTAATTTTAGTTAGCATAAGTTATAGTGACAATAAACAACATTTTGAGATTGAATAAATTTACCTGTAGTTACAATACCTTTGTTTTATTTTGGATTATTCCATTTTGGTTCTTGTCATGTTCTCTCTCCCTCTCCTACACGACTTCCAACTGCCCACACATACACACACAAATACACAGATAGTGAAAACATTCATGCCCATACTATTTTACTGCTGTTTTGTGAGGCTCTTGACCATTTCTGTACAATCAGAAAAAACATTTTTTAAAAATTTCTACACTTTCTTCACAATTGTCATTTTATTGTTTTGCTCTGCCAAATCGTTTGTTTCTTTATTGAGTAAGATACAAGCAAGGTATATGTTTTCTTTTATTCCCTGTATTTCTTTCCCCTTCGGTTGTGACCTCTTTCTTGGTCTTTTTTTCTGGTAGGTTTAGGTAGGATGAAGAAAGAATAAAGCTTATCTAAAAAGGAGTAATTAAGGAAGACACCTCTATTATGTCCAGGACGAAAACTGGGCAAGTACAGGTATAGTATCTGATAGCGCTACCTGTGAAAATTTGTCCTCCATTTGTTTAATTTGAGGACACATGGTAGCAGAAAGCACATTGCTCTTGTGCCTAAGTTCTGACCCTGCTGTGTCCAAGTTGTAGCTGGTTTGCATATCTTACATCACCTCTCTGGGTCTCAGTTGCCTCATTTGTAAATCGAAGGGGTTAGATTTCTAAAATGTTGTGAATTTAAGATATAGACAAAGGAGTGATCAGAGAGTCCCAAATACCATATTTTTCTCAAAGAAACAACAAAAAAATGTGATTGGTTTTATGGTCTTTTTATTATGTGACTCTGACTCTATGTTAAGGAGAAAACAAAAACTAGGCTTGTGAGGATTTAGGGATGTTAGCAGATGATTGCTGCAGATTAAGAATCTGTAGAGAAGTTACATATAACTGTACACCCCATTAACGTTTCAAATGGCGCGAGGAAGTCTCGCTGAACAGATACCAAGTAAGAGAGGATGAATGGAGTAGAACAGGTTTATGGGTCTGCATAATCGTCTTTCTTATATCGCCTCTTGTCAACTATCTGAAGGGAATAGCTTTCATTTCTTTTCAATACTACCGCATCTTGATTATGCTGTTGTGAACTGAGAATCCTATCCTTCAAACACATGTCTGTAACTCCATTTTGGCAGTCTTAAAAAAAATTACTGAAAACGTGGTACTGAGGTTAACACAGGAATGGACGGATACGTTTAATTGCATGAAACTCTATTGTCCTAGGCTGGCAAAAGATGTGTTAACTGGTTCCTCCTATTTATTTCTCTCCCTCTCCTTATGAAATTCTGTTTGAGGTGAATTCTGTTAAAATAAAGGAGTAGATGGAGTTGTGGAAGTTTTTAAAAAAGACTGGCTGGTGATTTTGCTGTGTTTATTTGTTGTTTTATAACTTGTGTCAAATTTCACCTCTAGCACCCTCAGAAATTAGGAAGGTGAGGAACGTGGGCAACTGGTTTAGTGGGAAGAACGAGTAAGGGTTCTTAAATCTCCATCTTAGTGGACTTGCGAATTTGAGTCCATTACTTTACCTCTTTTAAATTCAGTTTGTTCATTTTCAGTATGGAAACAATTAGGATGATGCTAATAAATAAGAAACTGAATCACAGATGTTTTGAGAGCATCAAATAAGAAAGTGGAGGCAAATGTGCTTCATAAAGGACTCTGTGTGTGTATATATACATATATGTAGGGAGGACTTTTCACCATTATTGATCAGCTTTTACTGTGCCTGTTTGCATGAGGTGGTATACCTGTCAATAACAATAATGATCCAAAAATCTCTCTTCTTTTAAGTAGATATAAATAGCTATCTTTGTTACAAACACTAAATATGAAAAGGTATTTCTTTTTCTTTTCTTTTTTTATGTGTATGCACATTTGAAAAGGGAGCTTATTTATTTATTTACTTATTTTATTTGACAGAGAGAGAGATCACAAGCAGGTAGAGTAGGAGGCATAGGGGGAAGGAGAAGCAGGCTCCCCATTGAGCAGGGAGCCCTATGCAGGGGAAGATCCCAGGGTGCTGGGATCATGACCTGAGCCAAAGGCAGACTCAACTGACTGAGCCACCCAGGTGCCCGGGATTTATTTTTTGAAAAAAGAATTGATCGTCATGTAATTTGAAAGACTATTCTGTACTATGCTTGTGCCCTTTTTTTTTTTTTTTAAATCATCTCATTAAATAATGATGCTTGGAGAGCTAATTCTTTGAAGGTCTCACAACTATGAGATGGAAGGTGTAGGATTTAAACACCTGTAGTTCTGGTTCCTGTGTTAGTTGCTTTCATGTCCTGTAGCATGCTGCTTCCTCATTTGACCTCATCTTTATACAATAGTTGCTGTCTTGATACTGCAAACTACTTACCTTCCTTTTCCAAAATACTAACCATGGTTTAGTGAACTGCCTGTCTAAAACAGGAAGCAGTTGTAGTAAAGACTGAAACAAACTCAAACACTTGGTACATACAGGATGGCCTAATTTTAGGTGGTAAACAAGGATACATTTATATAATTTGTATTTGTAGTGTAGGTGAGGCTTTAGCATATGTATAATACAAGGGATACCAATAAAAGAGGATGTTTCTGGCAAAAGTTTAGTTATGGGCACAAGGGGCATTAGTCGAAGAAACTATGAGTTGGGATCCCAGCAAAAGCTGTGTGGCTTTGTGAAAGTCATTTAACCTGTCTGAGCTTCTCATTTTGTTCATCTCTGAAATACAGATTTAGATAATATTTCCTATGTTATAATGATGTTATAAGATCTAAATGACCTCATATGAGCACAAGGGATCACAGTACCAATGAGTTAGAAAGATTTTAACATAATAGGGAAATTGAATTTTCATGTTAAAATATTCTTGTAAACATTCTTTGATTCATTTTCAGATCTTGATTTAGATATTTTGCTTTTGTTGTGTAGTGATGGCCCCGATTAAATGCCAGCCCTGGCATTTTTTTTTTTTAAATGTGTGCAGAGCATCTCTTTTGGAAAGAAAATTAAAATAATGGTTCAGCTCCACCCAGAAATGTCATGTTGCAGCCATTAACAAGCTATAGTAAAATGTTTGGAAGATATCAATAATGGATTACAGTATAAATATTTATGGAGTGCTGTGAGGTAGTTAGTTTCCATCAAGCTAGGGACATGCAAAATTGAATAGATACTGACACTAAACAAGACTTTGAATAAGTGGTTGTGGCATAATCCTTTTTGAGTATTAAATACCATCCTTAACATTGTTTGAGGTTAAGTGGGTTTTGGAATTTCGGTAGCTGCAAAAGTCTCCCTAAGAAAATATGCTATTTTAATGGATTATGAATATAGTATGACTTTGTAAATCTCTTCATTTTTTCTACATTTATAAAGTGGGTAGAAAAAAATAGGAAAATATGCCTCTGTGACAGTGCCCAGGTATTTTTGGAAATAAAAAAGTAAATTCCTCTACATTTGTTTCCAACTATAAATGATTCATATTAAGGCATTCAAATTGATTTGAACCTTTCTCTCCTCTATTTTGCCACTTGACTTTTCCCTCTGAGAAACTTCATTAAGGAAGGCCAATACTTCTGGAAAAGTGTAGAAATTCTGTTTTAGTCAGATTTTGAGAATTAAGCTGTGTGTATACAACAGTTGTAATAAGAGCTTCAGCACAAGCATACCCCTAAGCTGCTGTATAAATTTCTTGTAAGGTAAGAGATTTCAACTCTGAATCAAAAGTCTTCTTATGGAGGGGATCCACAACCAAATCATCCCTGTGGTATTACTAAAGAATTATTGCAGGCAAATGATCACAGAAATTCCATAGACCCTATATTTTTGCTATGTCACAGGTACTGGGTATTTTATTGAGCACTGGGCAAGACACTTTTCTAAGTACTTTGCAAATACAAACTTACATAAAAGTCACAGCAAAGCTGCTAAAAATTATTTATTCCATACTTGGAGTTAGGGCAAAATGATTATTTCTTGATTTTAAAAATCTCATGTTAGATCATTTTCCAGTAAGCACATCTGAGCATCATCTGACAATTGCAGAGGATGGAACTTTGGCTAATATCAATGATTAACAGATGTGCATATGTTTTTTGTCCTTTTTGAGGTTAGAGGTTGACCTGCAGATATTAGTAAGTTCCTGTAGTTTGATAGTCCCAGAGATAGATCAGCTCCAAAGATGACATGGTTTTATAGTTCTGTTGAAAGTGAACCTAGCAAAAATTACAACCAATCTGCAATTTTACTTCAACATTCCTTTGTAGCGATTTTATCTTTCTGCTGATTTCTTCACAAACATGTTAGACAACACTTTAACAAGTGCTAACTAGTACTTTGTTGGAAAATTTTCTTTTTTCATTATAACATGTATACTAGTATTATCCACATTTTATAGATGATGAAATTGTAGCACAGAAAACTTGAATTGCCCAAACTCAAACAGTTAGAAAAGGGGTACAGCTGATATTCAAATCCATGTATTATGGCTTTAAAGTCTATTCTTAAACATAAGCATTTTGGTCTTTCTTGTTTACCAAGATATTTATTAATTATACTCTCTCCCCACAATAAAACAATTCCTAGACTACTCATGCAATGTGCTGGGCATTAATTGTAGCCCTCTGTGTACAAATACACACCCTGACTTTGAGCCTTTGGGTCCTACAATAGAGCTTTGGAGAGCAAGTTCATGTCAAAATATTGAACTACCTTGTACTACAAATTGAGCCTCAAGCACATAGGCCCTATGTCAGGAGAACAATTGTCTTATTAGTCATTGAAAAGATGTCCAACAGTGCTTGACATCAGGTGTTCTGCTTGTTAGAATGAGTTAATGATAACATACCTATAGTTCTGAGTGGTTAAGGAATTGTTTCTAACCTAAATCTTACTTGAAGGGATAATTATAAAATATAAGGACAAGGCTGTTTGTCCTGATAGGTGTTAGGAATTTGTATGAGAGTGTGTCCTGAGTTTTGATTTGGTAACTCAGAGGTGATCAGGACTCCTGAACAACGATCCTTTGGTAATCCTGACTTTGTAGTGAAACAAAATGTCCTGGGGTTGTTTGGATATAAACCTCAGGAGATTAAGACCAGTTCTCAGGAGGCTTTGGGAATCTTGGAGGATTGGGTCTCTGCCAGTGTGGGATTAAATGCCCCTCAGAGTAGGGGAGAATTGTCTTCTTCATAGATACTGTCAGGAACACCAGAAATCTGGAGATAGTTTAGGAATTTTGTTGCCTCTATCAAACTGCTGAAGAATGAAGAGAATTAAAGTAAGAGGTATGGATAAGGTCGTAAGATGTTGAGTCTGGTTCTTCAGACTGACTACCTCTAAGAATATTCCCTCTAGATGGTGATGACACAAGAGGCTTTTTAACTGGAAATGTGGTCAGACTTACCTTTAGTGGTTTAAGAATTTTATCACTTTGACCTAAGTTTTTCCCTGGTTCTTCAGCAGATGGTGGGGAAAAGACAATTTCTAAAAGGGGTTTTTACAGCTCTCTAAAGGGCAAGGATTAATCATCTGTCTTACTGACTAAGGTTATAGGAAACTTGTATCAGTGAAAGGAATTCAGGGGTGGGTTTTGCCAAGGTCAGGGACTGGAGAACAGTGTGTGTGTCTGGACAGCACTTACACCCAGGATCATTGTTACAATTAAGGTGACTTAAGTGAATTAAACAGAGCACTGGGTAGACCTATTAGAAAAGTGCAACTGCCCTGATTCTGATTTTCTTGCTATCACAACAGTTTGCAAATTACATGAGGTAAACTCTGTTTTGGCTGTTTCCTTGTGATTATAATATATGCCAAATTCCAAATGCTTCTCATTTGAGTTTAAAAAATTAAGCCTGTGTATCCTAAATGTCAGATTCGAAAGTTAGGTCAGATTCAAAAGTTATGTCACTTTCTTTTTAGATAAGCATTTATTTCTATTAAAGGAATAGTCCAAAAACCCATTGAAATTTTTGAGATTCATGACCATACAGGAGAATTGGATCAGCACCACTTAGCCGCTATTATTTATTTATATGCTACTTTTTATTTTGTAGCAAATTGCTGAGAAGTAATGCATCCTTTCTTCCTTGTTGTGGAGGTATAACCATTCCATCACATCTGAGGCCCAGGGAATGTCCTGGTGAAGGACTCGTAATAAACAGTGAGGCTTTCTCAGTATATTTCTGTAAAGGAAAAGGTATTCATGTTTCATTAACACTAAGACTGTCATGTTTTTATGCATTTCAGAGAGATAGTGCTGCTGTGTTTTATTCCTTGTGACTGAGGCGTCAAAATGCTATCATGTAATGTACCATTATCTTTCATGAAAGCTGAGGCCTGTGAGACATCTGTCTCTGCTCTGTTCATTCTGTTATAACAGATGTGCATAGAGGTGAAAGAGAACGTGGTCTATGTAAAAAGTGTATGCGGAAGAATTCTTAGTTTTTCAGTTTAAAAAAATGGGAGGCAACCCCAAACAGAAGACCACACATCCAAGCTGATATCAAAATATTTTCATTCTGAAAGCCACCAGATATCACTTAGCATGAATCAGAGTTCTGTTGGAAAACTCTTTACTTCAGCTGAGTCATCTTTTCTTTTCCATTTTTAACCAACTGTATAGATATGGGAAGGAAGAAATTTGGTGTAACAGCTATATACTTAAGAAGATTTTAGCCAGTTCATTTATACGCTATGTGAGCAAATAGTGTGATGTAGTTATTCTTAATCTTTTACCAAGAATTTGTCCACAACAAGGGCAGAAGAACTGCTTTTCTTGGCACTTCTCAAATTCTATTTCTTGTACTCAGATCTGCATGTTAAGAGAGTTATAAACACATTTATAGGATGACAAGAAGGGGATATGAAGCTCTCATATTAGTAGTGGAGAGAACCAAAGATGGGTTAGAGAAGATGTGATTGTTATTTTCAAAGTTTTTAAGAGTTGGCATGGAGAAGAGGGATTAAA
The DNA here is from genome assembly GCF_020171115.1 of Neogale vison. NCBI lineage: Eukaryota > Metazoa > Chordata > Mammalia > Carnivora > Mustelidae > Neogale > Neogale vison. Next base: position 100,127,032 of record NC_058096.1, on the reverse strand, counting down.
CTTATTACGTGTAGCCCTCCAAAAGATTAGAGCTAAGAAAAAGAAGTAGAAGCCATAAAGAGTTATGTTTGAGCTCAAAAGAAGGGAAATAGCAAGTCCAGATTATCTGAGGATAGAACAGACTTGCCTCTGCAGGGCATACATTCTGGATTAGTGTAAGAATGTGTGTGAGGAGCACACTACAATGATGTGGGGTACGAAGTAAGAAGTTGCAACAACTGATTTTTTTTTTTTTTGATTAGATAAAATATTTCTTTAGTCAACATTGGCCTGATGAGTTTGATCAAAATTTGAGTCAGGGTTTATTTCAAATAAACACCATCCAGTGATTTTCTTGCATACTTTTAGTTCACTTGCTGCCAAAAAAAAAAAGTAGGATAGTACGGTAGTACAGAAGATATACCTTCACTTACTGCCAAGTGTAGAGTCACTGAATATAATAGGCAAATGGAACTTCATTGAGTTCAACCTGATGATTTTACAAGTTAAGGAAATTCAGACTCAAAGAAGTCATGTAACTGGCACAAGTTCACTGAATTAATGGTAGGGCTGAAATCAAAAGGCAGGGCTGATATCAAAAGGCAGGATTTCTGATTGCCAGTTAAATCATTTTACCAAAAGGGTTGAAAAGGATGTGTGCTCCCTGTTTGAGTGCTACCAGAACTACCAGCATTAAATCACAGTGAGAAAGAGGCACCCTGACTCACTGCGTGTGTGTGCATGCATGCACACGTGCATGTGTGAGCTTGCTCACCTATGACCTAGAACTATTTGCTCTTGGGATTTTCCCCCTGAGTCCTATGACTGATTCTTGGATTTTTTGCATTTACATCTGGTTGTTACTTAATTCTTAGAAACCCCAAGTGAGGTTTTATAGGACTTCTAGTTCTTGATCTACAGCATTAAACAAAAGCTTTTCATAGCTTTCCTGGAGTCAGGTAATATCAATGAAGGGAGTTTTTAAAATATACCAGGAAGTAGGACTTTTTTGATCTAGACTTGTTATGAATGTCATTATTTCTCTCCAGGTATCTGCCTCTCCCAAATTCCCATATACACACAAGCCCAGATACACGCAACATTTTTTTTTTTTAAAAAACCGGGATGAACATTCAACTACAGTCTGAAAGCAAGACAATTGGTTAAATATTGTTATTTCTAGAAAAGAAAGGGTTAAAGTTGTCTCTTGTCAAAAGACATATTGAGTTATGATTCCAACACACCTGAATTCTAAAACAGCTTTGTCATATGGAGGCTTTGCTGTTGAGTAGACCACATATTAGTTTTCATCCCTGTTTTTTTTTTCTCACTGTTTCATGATTTTGTTGGTAAAATGTATACATAGCCAGAAGAGGTGGTCACACCAGTAATATCAAAGAAAAGGAAACTGTTCTGAAAGGCACGGTTTTATACAAAGATTTCTGTGAGTGAGAAATCTGCTGGTTTTATTTCCTCTCATGGTAGTTATAATGGACCAAGCCAATATCAAGGTGTCCGCTCGCATTTATTTCTCCAAGCATGTCACGGTTTTCTAAGTAGGTTAGAGCCAATTTTTTACATCTGCAAGTTAATGCTTGCCAAAATTTACCATTCAGTGGGTTCATTCCCACTTTAATTGGCCACTTGCTTCTTTTTTCTGAAAACACAAGAGACCAATTGCACCTGCGATGAGCCTGATGGAGATTCAGAAAAGGAATATTTTAACAATTCTATTTTGGTGTGTGACTCATCCTTTTTCACAGAAGGAAAAAAGTGACATTGTCACATTGCAGTATGTAGCGATATATTTGTGATTATTTTACTTGTATTTCTAATGTAGATTTTGTTGCAAAATACTAGGTGATTCGACTCTTCAATAACTCTGTGAATTTGTTCTTTGAACTTAAAAGGCACAATCAAAAGTCTTCTCTAGGTTGGTAATGCAGACTCCTTGATGTGCAAGTTTAACTTTGAATACTTGGAAAAATAATGAAACAACAAGAATAAAGCAATTAGTGTACACATACGAAAGGAGGAAGTGGTGGAATAAAAAGCATGATTTTGAGACTAAGGAAATATTATAATAAAGATTATGTAATCTTGGTTAGATTGTAAGTATTTTTTTCCTGGCTATGCAGAATACAGTAAGATATAGTACTTTTTGGTCAGATCTGTGACACTGTCCTGTTTCATATATTCATTAATCAAAAAGAGAGTGTGATTTGGATTGTGTAAATCTAAGGAGCATGCTTATTTTATAGAGAGATGAAGGGAAATAAACCAAGTTGAGATGTATACGGGCTGGCATCATATTTGCAGGTATATTTTAATTGCTAGATAGATCAGATTGTGGTACATGCTTCTGCTTAAAATCCTCCCATCATTCTCCTTTGTGTAATTCTCCTATGCTGCTAATTGGCATTCAAGGCCTTTCATTCTTTGGCTACTGCCCAACTTTCCAGTATCCCTTCTCATTAGTTCCTCCAATGGGCTTTCATGATACAGAAGGGCCAAACTCTTTGCACACACCTAGCTGTTCATCAGTTCTGTGCCTTTGCTTGATGTTGCAATTGGCCAAGGAATCAAAGTCTAATAAAAGGTAAAGAAGGATTCTTCCCTAGAGCCTTTAGAGGGAGCATGACCCTGCCAACACCTTGATTTTATACTGCTGCCACCCAGACCTGAGAAAATGAATTTTTGTTCTTTAAAAAACCACCTAGCCAGTGGTAAATTATTATGGCAACCCCAAGAAACTAATGCAACTCCCATGTCTTTTGTGAAAGTTAATGGCTAATGAGAGCTACTAATAGCCTTAAAGAAAGGCTGCAAATAACACAGGAATTCCATGAATAAGGTTGGGAGGCACACAATCAAGCTAAGAATCATGGCAAACTTAAGGGACTAGTGAAAAGCAAAGGGTATTACAACCACATCTTTGGTCTTTACCTTGAAGCTTTCTTTTACCAGAGAAACCTTGAATTTAGTCTTTTTCAAGGCATCAAAGTACAATGGTCACACCTTTGATTTGGTAGAAAATAACTTCATGTCTTAACCCTGAAATTAAGTAGCTTTATATATGCTCATGAAATTTTGCTTACCACTTGGCTAGTTTCCTTACCACATCCCTCCCACCCATCACCCACCACCACCCTGCTTGTCTCCCTCTCTCTCTCTCTCTCTTTTGTAATTTTTTAATCAAATGCAGCTGGTAAAACAAAACAAAACAAACACACAAAAAACATTCATGCATTTTTGTCATATCTGAGGTTCGTCTCCCCAGTTCTGTAAGTTTATTATATGCATACTCTACCTTTCATATCATCTCACACAATGTTTTTAGGAAGTATTTTTCCTCTCCCTAACATGGGTTGTCACTTGTTTAGCTTCTCTCCACAGTTCTCACCATTTTTCCAGCCTCCTATAATGGTTCCCTTGTTGATTGCTCCCTGGTACCAAATCCACTGCCACATAGTGGCAGAAAGTGGTTGCCAGCAGCAACCCACTTCTAGTCCATGTGTATAGCAGTTAGCTTTTGCCTCAGTAATGGTGTATAACAGAGAACCACAGAATTTAGGGGCTTAAGAAACAATCACGTATTCTTGTGGGGTTGTCCGGGGGGGAGGTCTGTGAATAAAGTCTGTACTGACTGGATTTGGTCCAAGACATGCTGGGTACAGGTTGGCTGTCTCATATTGTCCTTGCATAGGTGGGCTAGCTAGACATGTCCTTTCATGGGAAAAGGCAACAGGAAGACGTCATGTCCAACTTTTCAAATATATTTTAATCTTTATTTGTGGATGTGTGTGCTAATGCTCATTTGTCAAAACAAGTGATAAGGCTCACCTCAAATAAAATACTCTGCCCATTATGAGACCAAAGGAAGACACACAGAGATTCCCAGCATCAATACAACAGGGGAAGTATACTGCTCCCATAGAGGTGAAATTACATATTTGCAAAATCATCGATTTTATTCTTCCTTCTCTGGTTGTGTTTAAAATAGTTTTTTGCTTTTGTGTTCAGAAATTTCTGTATTCTGTGCCTCCATATCCATTTCCTTTTATAATTATACCAGAAACACTTCAGAATTCCAAAATCTGATGACTGGAGATTACAACGATTACGGGATTTTTAACTTTTGCCACCCGTCATTCTCTGCTTTGTCTCCTTTTGTACATCTAATTAGATGAATGTTCAGATTCCTCTCTTTTTCTTCCATGTTTCCTAAGTTCTATTTATTGTTTTTCTGTTCCTTCCTTATGGGTGCTTCTTTATATAAAGGGTGATTTCTTTATTACTATATTCTATTTCACTAATTCTCTCCTTGACTCTTCAAATTTTATGGTTAAAATATTTGTTGAGTTTCCAAACTCTCTGTTTTATTATTTTTGAACACATTTGGACAATTTTTGTAGTCTCTTGCCCCATAGTTATATATTTAAAATCATTTCTTTTATTTGATTTAACATAGTCATTTTATATTCTGTAGCTGACAAAATATTTGAAACTTTTGCATGTCTGATGTTGTCATTTCTGCTCATCCCTTTCCATAGTGGTTTGTTTCCAAGTATGTCTTGTGATTCTGAGCTCGTGGGCCTTGGAACTTAATTCTGTGAGGCCTGTTTAAAAGTGAAGAGATTCTAATGTTGCTTCTAACCATATGGTTGGTGTCCAGTCAGGGACTACTTAGAATTTAATCTTGCAGTTTTGTGAATCATTTGGGTAGTAGGAATGAAGGCCAAAAGCTAAATGAGGGGTAGTTTGTAGTTAGGAATTCACAGGAGAGATGTTTTCTTTGTGCTTTCTGCCCATGGTGAAGACCTAAACAGGTATGTCCCTTACCTCACACATTATAACAATTTTTTTCCCTTTATTCTTTTTCTAATATAGAATTGAACAGTCTTGCATAAAATTTTTAGGTGATTTTTCCCTCTCTTTATACAGGTCATATTCCTTTTCACCTCACATTTCCAGGGCCACTAATCCAGTTCTATTATTACCTCTTCCAGTTATGTAATTAATTATAATTGCTTTAAAATGGTTTAGTTGATACAGATCATAATACTTTCACAAAGTGTTCTATATTGATTTGCTTACAAAATTATAATGCAGGTGTTAAACTGTTTAAAATAAATAACTCTGCAGTTTTGCCGTTTCTTGATTTTAAAAAGTTTAATTCCAATACTGAGAACCAAATTTCTGAGTTTGACTTACCACAGCAATTTCCTGGAAGTAGCTATCCTAAAGGAAGTTGGGAAAATTAGGTAACAATTCAATTCACTACTAAAGGTTGCTTGTTTCTTCTGTGGAAGGTCAATTAAATTATTCTGAAGAATATTTTAGAGTATGAACATCCTTATCTGAGTCTATTTGCAAATATCTCTGTAATAGGCTTTTTAATAGTATTTCAGGAGTGTAAATAATCCCTGAATCTCGTAACCTGAAAAAAAATCTTATTTTAGATGACAAATAAATTGAATACCTTCTCTACCTTTAGTAAAATGTTTTCCTTTTTATTTGCTTTATATCCTTTCCTTAGGAAAAAGAGTCAAAGACTCCTACATTTATATAAAGCAAGACATATCAAAATTTTAAAAGCATCTTCCTTCACAACATAACCTTAGTTTTAGTTAATCGATATACATTTTCAGGGGAATAGTAATGAAGCTTAGAAAGTATTTCATGATCTAACTTTTGAAATGTTTTATATACGTCTGCTGTAACTGAGCTATGGTAAATTTTGCTTGATATATTGAATTTCCTATTTTCTGAAAGTAAACATATTGCTTAAGGGTTTTAATTTATAGATAGTCATTTAGGTCTCTGTAAAATGTTTAGAAAAGTTAGGCTTCTTAAAGGATACTCTAAATGGCTTATCTCTAAAGGTCTGACTAGGAGCTGTGATGAAACATGCAGAAAAAATATCACATCTGTTGCTTTATATAATATTCTTACATTTAATCATTAACCTACTCTGAGATGGAGAATGAGTTTATGTATGTTTTTTCAAGCAGGTAAATTTGGTCTTCAAATGTTTGAGGTCAATTCTTTGAATCATACATCGCAAACTGCCTCTTTGATTCAATTTTAAAAGTTAGTTTGATTGAATTTGATTATTTGTATTAAGGTAATGATGTCAGTCTTGGCAGTGGGTTAAGAGGGAAAACTTAGCCAAGAAAGAAAGAAATGTTGAGCTGAATTGAATTGATATTTACTTTTGCATCAGCAAATTTGATCAAAGAGAACATGTGAGTATTGTGTGCACATGCTTTATGAATCATTAACAAAAATTAGTGGCAATACACCTGGTAAGTATTTGGAGGCTAAAATATATGGTCATTTAAAAACAGGCATGTTTTAATCTAAGGAAACAATTCCAGTAAGAGACCTAAATAAGTATTCTGATGATATATGTATTCATGTAACTGGAAATATATCTGGAAAGGATGTAAGAAATTCAAGTCAAGAGAAACAGTGTCATGTTATTGTAGAACATAAAAAGAATTTTTTTTCCTGTACTCTGGGAATCATATCAATGCTTGGGAATTTTTCTAAACAATAACTCATCTTATTAACTTTAAAAGATATATAATTAAAAAAAGATATATAATAGTATTAGAATATTGGGAGTTTGTGCCTCAGTTCTTCAGGAATGTTTGCCTTTATGTCAACCATTGGCTGCCAAGTGACATGCTATGAAAGGTCCATAAAATCAACCAAAGTAAAGATTAAAATTCCACCATTACTGGTGAATGCCTATGTATTAAAGTTACTTTCAACTAATAATTCTATTTTAAAATGTAAGTGCTTTTGGGAAGATGAATACAATAAGCTCTTTATTTTTCAGAGTGAATAGACATAAGGCAATTCTTTTTGGTCCTTAGAATGTTTATTGCTTTGGGTGAAGAATAGGAACTCAAAGATGAGAAAAATGCAGACAGAAAAGAAAAGAGGATTAAGACAAATTTTGCCCAAACTTGAAGATAATGATGAAAAGATAAATTTCCATTTAGAAACTTTTACTGATTTAAGTAAGCACTTATCATTTTTTTCTGCCTTAAAAATCTTTTTATGTTAACAGATGACAATGAACTCATTGATTCTGTTATGTGCTCTACTTACGGTAGAGGGTCTTTTTACTTAAGTAGTATCACTATTTGTGGGAGATTCACCAATCTGGATTTCAGTTCCTATTATTTAATAACCTCAAAGTAGTTAAGTCCAATGATCAATTCTTGGTACTCACTTTACTAGAACTATCAGCAACATTAGACACAATTGATCATTCTTTCTGCTTTTCAGACACTTTATTGACTACTAAGATAAACATACCATCATGGTTTTTCACTTACCTACTTAATGGCTGTTCCTCTTCATTAAGATTTACTCTTTTTCTTTCCTTTTAAGATTTTGTCTTTAAGTAATTTCTACACCTAACATAGGGCTTGAACTCACAACCCAGAGATCAAGAGTTGTATGCTATACCGCCAGCCAACCAGGCACTTTACTATTTTTCTTTAATCTTTCTATTTTATAGAAGGAGTGTCTATTTTATCTATGTCTATTTTATAGAAGGAGTGTTTATTTTATGGAGTGTCCTACAGTTAAGTCTTTATACTTTTTCTCTTCTTTAACTACATTTATTTCAAATACCTTGTAGTTTTAAACATCACTTATATACTGATAATTACCAAATATGTATCTAAAGGACTCAAAAACCTCTCTCCTAAACTTTAGATTGTTATGTATTGCCATGAACTCAAACTATCTACTAAGAAATCTAACAGACAACTCTAAATTAATATGCTTGAAAACAAATATGCAATTTCTTTTCCTACATATACAATTTTTGTTCTACAACTTGATTTTTCCTGTCTTTTCATCTTAGTAAGTGCAACTTTTTATGCAGTGCTCAAAGAACACCTAAAACTGGAACCTTCAGGGCTCCCCTTATGATCATAACTTGTATCAGAAATTCCTGCTGATGGAGCATCTGGGTAGCTTAGCCAGTTAAGTGTTGGACTTTGGCTGAGGTCATGACCTCAGGGTTCTGGGATTAAGCCCCTCCCCTCAGGGGTCCTATGTGGAACTCTGTTTGGCTCTGTGCTGAGCACTTGCTTCTGTGCTTAGCTCTTGGTTTTGTGCTTAGCTAGGAGTCTGTTTGTCCCTCTACCTCTGCCTCTTCCCCCACTCATGCTCTTTCTCTCTCTCTCTTTCTCTCTCTCAAATAAATAAAACCTTTAAAAAAAGAAAAATTCCTGTTGATTTTACATTCTAAGAATATTTGGAATGTACTTACTTCTTCCCATGCATACCTCAAGCTCCCTATTCAAAGCCACCATCATCACTGGGCTAAACTTTGAAATAGGTGCTTAATTGAGAGCCTTTCTCCACTCTTTTTCCTTGTGAACTATTTACCTCAAATAGCAAGGGTGTGTTATCCTATGTGTCCCCTACTAAAAATCTTTGCTGAGCTTAGACAGGGCAATAAGACAAAATAATAAATAAGAGATAAAATTTTTGAAAGGAAGAAGTAACACTGTCTTTATTTGCAAATTATATGATTGTATAACAGAAAATCCAAAGGCTTTACCAAAACACTATTAGAATTATTAGGTGAATGGGACACCTGGGTGGCTCAGTGGCTGAGCACCTACCTTCGGCTCAGGTCATGATCCCAGGGTTCTGGGATTGAGTCCCACATTGGGCTCCTTGCTGAGTGGCAAGCCTTCTTCTCTCTCTGCCTGCCACTCCCATTGCTTGTGCTTGTCCTCTCTCTCTCATGAATAAATAAATCTTTTTTTTTTTAAAGGATTATTAGGTGAATTAGCAAGACCAATATAAAAGAATCCAAATTGAGTGTACTCATATATACAAGGTCAAAGGAAGCAAAGTCTGTGTATAAAAGTAAATAATTTTTCAATATACAAATTACAGATGACAAAATAAAATTAAAATATACTATGTACCATAGCAAAACATCAAAAACATCTTATTAAAGATATATGACTTATACACTAAAAACTGCAAAATATTGATGAACGAAATTAATGATATTTTTAAGTAAATGTATAGGTTTACCACACTTATGGATTAAATGACTCAATAGTATACAGGGGTTAGTGCTTCCCAAACTAAGCTGCAGACTCAGTAAAAAAACCAGCAGGTTTTCTTTCTTTGAGAGAGTTTGTGTTAACGTGTGTGTATAAAACTTTAGAAGTGGTATACAATGGAATACTATGGAGCCATCAAGAGAAAAAAAACTTGACTTTTCTAATGATGTGAATGGAACTAGAGTGTATTATGCTAAGCAAAATAAGTCAATCAGAGAAAAACAATTATCACATAATCTCTCTGATATGAAGAATTTGAGAGGCAGGGCAGGGGGTTGTGGAGGGTAGGGGGAAAAATGAAACAAGATGGGATTGGGAGGGAGACAAACCATAAATGACTTTTATTTCAGGAAACAAACTAAGGGTTATTGTGGGGTGAGGGGTAGGGATAGGGTGGCTGGGTTATGGACATTGCGGGAGGTATGTGCTATGGTGAGTGCTGTGAAATGTGTAAGCCTGATGATTCACAGACCTGTACCCCAGGGGCAAATAATACATTATATGTTAATAAAAACCATTAAAAATTTTATATGGAAATGCAAAGGACACAGAATAGTCAAAATGATCTTAAAGACAAGTCAATGGATTCATATTGTTAAATTTTGAGACTCATCACAGAAGAATGAAATTAAGATGATGTGATATTGTGCAAGGATGAACAAATAATGAAACAGAACAGGAATTCCATACACATATTCATTTGATATACAACAAAGTGCCATTGTTGTTCAGTTGAGAACTATATTTTTTTAAAATTTTTATTTATTTATTTGCCAGAGACACAGCGAGAGAGGGAACACAAGCAGGGGAAGTGGGAGAGGGAAAAGTGGGCTTCCTGTCGAGCAGGGTGCCCAGTATGGGGTTCAATCCCAGGAACCAGGGATTATGACCTGATCTGAAGTTAAATCCTTAACAACTGAACCCCCCAGGTGCCCCAGAAAAAGAATGTTTTTCAATAAATAATGCTGGATCAATTTGGTATCTATATGGAAACAAATGAAACTTAACCTCTACTAAACCCATAAATTAAACTCAATCACAAACTTATGTAAAGATTAACGTAAAGTAAATAACAAAGTTTTTATAAAAATAGAATACCTATGAAGCTCCAGAGTAGGTGTAACTTCCTCAACTAGGATCCAGAAGCACTAACCATAAGAACAAAAGAATTGATAAATTGGACTTAATTAAACATAGAAATTTCTATTTACTAAAAGACAGCATTAAGAAAGTGAAAAAGCAAGCTGCATTCTGAGAGATGTTACTGGCAATGTATACCTCAAGAAGGATTTACATATAGAATAATGACGAGCTTCTATAGCTCAGTTTTTTTAAAGATCTATCTATATGTCTATTGGTTTATTTGAGAGTGAGACAGAGATAGTGAAAGAAAGAATAAGAGAGAGCAAAAGTGGGAAGGAAAGGGAGCAACAGACTCCTCGCTGAACAGAACGCCTGACATGGGGCTTGATCCCAGAGCCCTGGGATCAAGACCTGGGTAGAAGGTAAATGCTTAACCAACTAAGCTACCCGGGCACCCCATCTACAACTCAATATTTAAAAACAACCAACCAAAGAACAGCAACAAAAAACATCCTAGTAAAATAAAAGTGCGCAAAAATCCCTGAATAGTCTCTTCAAAACAGAAGATGTTCAAATGGCTACTTCACATGTGAAAAGCTTCTCAGTTTTGTTAGTCATCAAGAAAATACAAATTATAAACATTCGGGTGCACGTGCCCCTTTGGATCACTACGTTTGTATCTTTAGGGTAAATTCCCAGTAGTGCAATTGCTGGGTCAACTATAATGAAATACTAATACACTCCCAAAATAATGACTCAAAGAGCCTGATAATATCGAGTGTTAACCAGGACATCGTATATTTACACAATATACCTTATGTGTGATACATTCTGGTAGAGTATACATTGGTGTATTCCTTTTAGAAAATTCTTTAGTGGTTTTTACCAAGTCCAAATATACTTTCCCTATGATCCAACAGTTCAATATCTAGTTATACACCCAATAAAAAATGAGTGCATATGTACAAAGAAGACATGTACAAGAATATTCTTGGCAGTTTTATTCACAATAGTCTCAAAGTTGATGCCACCCAAATGCCCAACAACTAAAAAATAGATAAATTATGATATATTCATATAATCTTGGCAATCTCAGAAAAATCTGGTATGTGCAAAACATGGAGAGCATCAGAGATATATTGACAAAAGAAAATTGAAGCAAAAACTGCCTATTTTATCTTCTCTACAAGTTTTAAAAACAGGAGAAACTAGTCTCCTTAATGGAAGTCAAATTAGTAATTGCATCTGAGGGGAGAAGGGATGTTAAATGGGAAGACTCTTGGGTTTCTATAAGTATAGAAGTATACTTGATCAGTGTAGTAGTTACATGATTCTTGCATTCATATGTGGGGGATATATGTACAGTTCATCAAGCTATACACATACTTTACCTACTTTTTGTGTTAGTTGAAGACCAAAAACAAACAAAAAGAAGAACAAAACATCCAGAGGTTTTCTATTTTACTCAGAATAACCCAGAATTTTGGGGCACCTGGGTGGCTCAGTCAGTTGTGTCTGCCTTCGGCCAAGGTCATGATTCCAGAATCCTGGCATAAAGCCCTGCATTGGACTCCCTGCTAAACAGGGAGTCTGTTTGTCCCTCTCACTCTCCCTCTGCCTATGCTCTCTCCCTCTCCAAAAAAAAAAAAAAAAAAGAATAATCCAAAATTTTTAGTAGAATTCACAACATCCTATATAATACAGTTTATGGCTGCCTCTTTGACTTGTTGTTCCTCTCCGATTTGCAGAGTGCTCCAGCCAAATTTACCTTTTTGAGGTTCCTCAAAACATTCTCCCCCTTCAATACATCACATGAAAGCCATGGACAAGTAAATTTGGGACTAAAACAAGTCCCAGAAAATTTGGGCAGAGTAGCATTTTTAGTTTATTTATGAAATTGATTGGTCTTTTTGCACCCATCCTTTTTTTTTTTTTTCTCCTCTTAGGCCAGGTTTTTAGCTTCTTTACCTATATTCACTAGCTCAATGTCTATAGTTTGCTCCATTTCTGAGTCCCTGGAAGAGAGAATTTAATTGGCCCAGCCCAGCCTCGAGATAGTTTCTAGTGGTTAGGTGTCCACTTCCTGCTCAATAATCTATGGCCATGGAGAGTCATACAGTATAAAGATCTCAGGATTCCCCCCTCTGAGGCAAAGGCAGTTCTTATAGAAGTGAATAAGGAGGAGAAGGCACATATATTACCTATAGATTAAAAATCGATGCCTGTGGTGCTCTAAATTTTCTGTCTTGACCATTGTGTCAATATATAGATTCTCTCTTCAGCTCTCCCCTTGACACCTGCCTTAGGTGTACTGATGTGCCCTGAGGGCATCTTCCATTGCACAGCTCATTCATTTCAAGTGATAATGATCTTTCCCATCCTTCATCAAACTGACCCCAAATCCATAAAAAAGCCTTTTATGTAATTATGATGTTTTGCTTGAAAGAAGCACAAAGCTAAACAAGACCTGTCCTGTCCTTGAGGTGCCTACCAGGTGGTGGACAGACAAATAAAACCATTGCAATGTGGTGTGTAGGAAATTGAAATAACTGTATTCTTATTTCCAAGTGCTACTTACCTAATGGCAAAGCAAAGGGGAAAAGTAAAAAGTGGAACCAAATTACTTAGGCATTTTATAAAGCTATATAACACAATTACTTGACACAAATAAGTGGTTTCTGTATTTTTATTTTACAGAAGTTGGCTTGATTTTTATCTAAGAGATAATGTTTGATTTCTGTCTAAAAGCATAATTCTTAACTGTGTAGATAAGCAGTATATGAAATAAATAAAATGTGTAGTTCTTATTGTGTATATATGTAATTTTTAAAATTATAGCATATTTTAATGTCCTATAATGTTAGTAAATGATATTTTTTATTAATTTTGTATCAAACATGCAGAAAGGTTGCATTTACAGAACTTTTTTTTTCCTCTCCCATTTGAGATTGATTTGACAGCCTGATACCCTTTAACACTCCAATACTTTAGTCATACAAACAAGATCAGTATTTAATAGTACTTAGTATTATTTAGAAGTAATATGCTATCATATATATGTATATATAGTATATTTAGTATTTTGTCCTATAAACAAGGACATTCTCCTAAATAACCATAATATAACCATCAAAAACAGAAAGTTAGCACTGATATATTTTACCAGGTCCTATTCCAATTTTGCCAGTTTCCCTAATAATGTAATTTAGAAATGATGAAGGGGTCTAGTTCAGAATCACTCATGCATTTAGTTGTTGGTTTTCTTTATTCTGCAACAGCTCCTTGATCTTACCTTCATTTCATGACCTTCACATATTCAAGGATGAAAGTCTAGGTTGTCTTGCAGAATATCTTTTGAATAGCAACCATCTGACATTTCCTTATATTTAGATTCAAGCTCTTCCTCTTTGGCAGGAACGTTACAGAAATGCTGCTGTTTCTTTCATTGCGCCTTATCTGGTGATGCATGGTTTCCATTTGTTCCATTACTGATGATGTTCATTTGGATCACTTGTTTAAAGTGATTGTCTATCAGATGACTCAATTTTAAAGTTATTCTTTTTAATCTTTGAAATTAATAAGTATTATATAAAGGGTTACACTAACTCTATAAAAATATCCCTTCCTTTCCAAACTTTTAATTAATTTATTTATGTTTTCATAGCATATGTTTCATGGTTTCCTTTTTTGTTCAAAAGGCTATAATCCACTGCTATTATGATTTATTTTGATGTTCAGATTATTCCTGGATTTGGCCAATTTAAGCTTACTCAAGTTGGCTACTCTGTCCTTTTGACATGTTCCCATTGTTTTTGATCACTTCCTTATTTTCTAAAATAAAAATGTGTTCAGGATCAGCATGTACTTTCCCTGGCCAAGCCTGGAATAAGCCATTTGTTTAAGAAGCTCTGATTATTTTATTAATCAGTGTTCTTGTATGTATATCCAATCTCCCATCTCTGTTTTCACGTCTTCCCCTGGGTGGATGTTGTCCTGCTCAGGTGCTATTTCTATATTTCTGGTCATTCTTCACCTTACTTGGATTCCATGGGGTCATTTTTCACCCTACTTGGACTCCAACATTGTTTGAACCCTGACTCCTCAAATATTACTGTCCTTTCTTAAGGGACAGGATCTTCACTCTGTATAGACTCTAAGGCTCTGTTCTGGGCAATTGAGGCAACCCCTTACATCCTCCACTATACACTGTTCTTCCACTTGATAGCTTTAGAATTGAAATGCTCAGAACAGCAAGACACCTATACTATACTTTTAATTGGTCAGTGAGAACTGTGTGGGCCTTTTAGGAGAAGAAAATTTTCTGCTCGCACAGTATAAGGGAAAAAATAAGTGGAAGACAGGATTTTTATTCTCAAGGAGCTTTTCAGGGTAATTGGAGAGATAAGAAAACTCATTTTATCTTTAGAATAATTCTGTAAGGCATAGATTAGTATCCTTATCTGAGCACAGCTATTAAGAATATGAACTTATTTTCTTTGAGGGGATAATTTCTCAGCAGTTTTGGAATTCTGTAAGTGGAACTGAAAAGAAAAAGCTAATGTAAAAAATTGGGATGCTAAGCAAATTCTGGAAAGTCACAATGACAAATTATACTTCTTTTTCTCTGACTTGTTTGGTTTAAAGTGAATGAATAACATAGATGATATCCTCTAGGGAAATAAAATCATATCAATTTATATCATTATAATGCTACTGGGAACCCCACAAACCAAGAAAAAATAACCATAATCTTCTAGCATGGAGTTCCACAAATAGGCCAACTGTTTTCAATTTACTAATAGAACATCAAGCCATGTTGGTGACTTTCTTTTCAGTATTAGGTAAACTTTTCTGATTATGAATGTTTGAAACCTATTATCGTATCTAAGATAAATCTCGTGTATTTATAATTCAAGTGGGTGTGAGTGTGGGTAGAAAGGAACATGAGTATAAATCTAACCTGTCAGTTGAGGGAGTCTTCAACTTGTGATTAGGACACACTTGCTGCTGGTAACAACCAACCTGAAACCTCTTAGGAAACTGAACGTTATATTGGCTTATGTAACCAAAAATTGAAGAAATATAAATGGAAATGACTAGAAGCAGAACTGTCATGTCATTAGGACTTTTTTTTTAAATCTTTCTTCAATTCTGGTCTGTGTATTACATTATGCTCCTCTACCACTGACCAGTTTTCCACGTGATTGTGGGGGGACCACTGGAAGCTCTAGGCTTAGCTTTTTACAGCTTCATTACCAGAAAAGAAGAGGCTTCTACCCTCAGCAACACTTTGAGAAAAATTCAGAGAATGAATTCTGGGTACACACTGCTTATTCTAGTTTTTGTGGTACAGTATAGTGATAAAGATGCTAATGTATAGCAAGATTGGGTCATATGCTTGTTTCTAGATCATAGGTAATTCAGAGTACCATTATCATAAGCTCCTGTTATGAACAGTGATCAATGTTCCTCCTAGTGAAGTAGTTCCTCCTAGAAAGGGAGACTAGCATAGCACTTGACGCTAAGGAATTATGGCAAGCCAAGAAGCCATGCCAATTTGTATTCACTATAACTTCTAAGTAGATTGCAGGGAACTCAACCTGAACAAAAATAATCTAGTTTGGTGGATGAGACATTATCATTTTTGGGCTCTAGGTAGTATGAATATTCATCTACTCAGGGAGTGGATTCATAATAGTTGGTGACTAATTGGACTATTTGGACTAATTGGTGATTGGTGACTAATTGGACTATTGGACTACTTGCCCAACTAATAGCTGAGGATGTGGATAAGCAAGCATACTGTATACTCCCTTAATATACAGATTTTCCTTACTTACAAGGGGGTTATGTCCTGATAAACCCATCATAAGTTGAAAATGTCACAAGCCAAAAATACATTAATACATCTAACTTACTGAACATTGTGGCTTAGCCTAGCCTTACTTAGAACATGTATGTCAGTCTGTGATTGGGCAAAGTCACCCACCACAAAGACTATTTTATAATTAAGTGTTGAATATCTCATGTAAATTACTGAATACTGAAAGTGAAAAACAGAATGTTTGAATGGGTACAAAATGACTATAAGTATATCAGTTGTTTGACCTTGTGATTGAGTGGCTGACTGGGAGCTGTGGCTTACTGCTACTTCCCAGAATCATGAGAGAGCATTTTACCACATAGCCCTTGCCCAGGAAAGATCAAAATTCAAAATCTGAAGTATAATTTTTATTCAATCCCTATCACATTTGCACCATAATAAAATTGAAAAATTGTCAGTTGGGGACTAACAAGTTATAAGTTGGGGACTGTCCATACATGTGTAATGAAGAAAAGTGCCCAATAGGAAAAATATAAAAGATATAGGAAATGTATTAACTCCAATTAAGTGATAAAGTTATCAGAAGTAAGGAAAATAAGTAAGGGTATATTATATAGTGAAATGATGTTAATATGCTTTTTATGCCAGGTGGGAAAAAAGTGAAATGTAAAAATAATTAAAATATGGGAAATGGGAAAGTCGAACTTAACATTAAACAAAGTTAGCTACAGGGTGGGTGGGATACCAGATTCAATCAGTTATAAGAATTAAACAATGATGTGTCATGAATCCAGAAAAGACCAATCGTCTGTAAGGACCTCAATGTGTGTCTTTACAGTGAGAAAAGTCACTGAATAACGACAGCTTTGAGTCTTGTGCCCTTGTCCAAATGTCCAATGTGTAAACTTAGCTTCTGACATGGTAATTCCAACATGTTTGGGATAATAAAAGTATTTTCAGTAAGTTCTTGTTTCACCCTGGAAAGGTTCAGATTTATGTTTAGAGATAATAAGGTATATTAAACCTATTTTACTACAAATCTTTTGATAAGTTTAGAAAAATATGAGTATGATTCTTACTTAAATATTTTAAATATTTAAGATAGCTTGATATATTATACAACAGAATAATCTTATGATTCCAATTAAAATTTATAACTAGTTTTATTGTTAGAAGTTTTAATTCAAAATGTAAAAGATGACTTGGATATGTTTGTAAACATTAGGAAAATTAAAGTAATTTAATATTAATTAGAATAGTATTGGACAACATTTTGCTTACTAGATATATTTGAATTTGGTAAAAGAAAAAAAACTCTGAATGTATTAAATTTAAAATGCAGCTTGCATTATTTAAGAAATTCAATTTGCTGAACTAAAAAAATCTTAAAATTAATTTTTAGAATTTATTAGAATAAAACAGAGTAAGATAATTTGTAAATTAAACTTAAAAGCTTAAGAAGAGACTTCTGATTCTGGGAAGATAAAATAGACACAATTTCCTCTATTCCTTTCACTAAGTACAATGAGGAAACCTGCATTTATATACAAAACAGACATCAGAAGACTCTGACATGTGAATAAAGGTAAGCAAATTGGCTAGGGATTTTCGGGTCTGAGAAAGCACCCTGTGTTGACTTCTCTGTTTTTCCCTCATATATACCTGGAGATGAAGACGGTGGTAGCCTGGAGAGCTCAACAGGTATGGACAAAAATGTCCTCCAAAAAGCCTGGTTCTATCTAGCCAAAGGATCAGAAAAGGATCTCACAAGACAGAAGACTTTTAAGCAACAACTTTTACTCCAGACAAACGTCCTAGAAAAAAATCTTACCTCATTTGTATCCCCACTGACAAAGGCACATAGTGCACCTAAACTTTCATAATTGTCTGTACCAAGGCTGTACCAAGGCACTCTTAACACCCCTACCAGGATTGTTTAGAGAAGGCCAAGTAAGGAGCTGACTCGGAAGGAGTGCTCCTACCCCTCTCCAGTCAAATAAATGGAAACATTTGGGGCTCTTAGACTTCAATTTCCACCTGGTAGTAATGAGGCACTTCTACTCCTCCTGTGTGGTCAGAGGAGGCTGAGAGGGATCAGGACCCTCATCAGCACCCAGCAGTAATGACGCTCCCCCCACTGTGGCATCAGTGGAAACCACTTAGGAAGCCAGAACTTCCACCCATTCCAGCAATAACAAGGGCCCCCCTTCTGAAGAAGGGGAATCCAGGCTTCTACTTCCACTGGGTAGTAATGAGGCAGCACCCGTCTTTGCATGCCAGAAGAATGTCAGGAAAAGCCAACTAAAACTGAAGGTTTAGGTAAAATCCAGTATCCTTAACTTAACCCAAATATATCCAGATTTTAATAATCAAGTGATTTAAAAAGTGATTTAAAAATCACTTGTCATAACAGGAAAATATAAATTTCTAATGGATTGAGAAAAAGGGTACTTAATAGATGTTAAAACCCAGGGGGCAGAGATGTTGAAACTATTTAACAAGCATCCTAAAACACTTATGATAAAATTGCATCAATAAGCAATTACTAAATGTTTAAACAAATTAAAAAAAAATACTACACATGAGCAAGGAAATAGAAGCCGTAAAGAATAACCAAAAGGAGAGTTTAGAACTGAAAAATATAATAACCAAAATACAAGCTCAGCAAATAATCTCAATAGAAATGGAGAGGATAGAGGAAAGAATCAGCAAATGCTGAGGTAGAACAATAGAAATTAATCTGAAAAACAGAGAGGAAGATGAAAAAAGGATGAGCAGATTCAGAGACTTGATGGGTTCTAACAACGGAGCTAATATTCATGTCATGGGAGTCCCAAAAGAGGAGGATAAAAAGTACAGGGCTGAAGAAGTAATTAAAAAAAAAAAAAAAAAAAATGGCTAAAGTCTTCCCGGGGCGCCTGGGTGGCTCAGTGGGTTCAAACCTTTGTCTTCGGCTCAGGTCATGATCCCAGGGTCCTGGGATCGAGCCCCACATCAGGCTATCTGCTTAGCAGAGAGCCTGCTTCCTCCTCTCTCTCGCTGCCTGCTTCTCTGCCTACTTGTGATCTCTGTCTATCAAATAAATAAATTTAAAAAAAAATCTTCCCAAGTTTGTGGAAAGAGAAAAAAGAAATTATAAATTTAAGAAGCTAAGAAAACCCCAAACAGAATAAATCCAAACAAATCCATGCCAAGACCAATTATAGTTAAAGTCCTGAAAATTAAAGACAAAGAAAAAAAATCTAAAAAGGAGCCAGAAAAAACAAAAAACAAAAAACACATTAACACCTAATTTATAGTGGAAAAACAACTAAAAAGACACTGACTCTCTCATCTGACACCACATAGGTCAGAAATATTTAACACTGGGGCACCTGGGTAGCTCAGTTGGTTAAGTGTCTGCCTTTGGCTAAGGTCACAAGTCCATGAGCCCTGGATCAAGTCCTGCATCAGGCTCCCTTCTCAGCAGGGAGTCTACTTCTCTCTCTCCCTTTGCCCCTTCCTCCTGCTTGTGCTTGCTCTCTCTCTCAAATAAAGAAACAGAATCTTAAAATAAAATAAAATAAATGTTTAACACTGATTCATGTTAAAAACTATTAGTGCACTAAATATAGAGGCGGACTTCGTCAAAGAAAGATGATGGCATTTGGAGGTGGAGGGATCTCAGCATCGTGCCATTCCCATTGCTCTTAGGGTGAAGTTCAAATTGCCTAATGTGGCTGACTATGTCCGGGATAAGCAGGTCTGTCTCACTAGTTTCCTGTGGGACTACTAATTTTCTCCAGCCAGGCTGACCACCATCTTTCCATTCTTCTTCCCCCAAGGACTTTGAAATGGCATAATTATAAAGGTAATTTAGTTCAGATGAAGTCACTAGGATGGGCCCGAATCCAATATAACTAGTGTCCTTATAAGAGGAAATGAAGTCGGACACACACCAGAGGGAAGAGCATATCAAGATCCAGGGAGGAGATGATCATGTACAAACCAAGAACCAGCCCTACTGACACCTTGATCTTGTTCTTCTAGACTCCAGAAACATAAGAAAATAAATTTCTGTTGTTTACACCACTCAATCTGTGGTTTGTTGCTATACTAACCCTTGCAAACTAATACAACTCTCAAAACTCAATAGTAACAAGCAATCCAATTATAACATAGTCAACATAGATAGAATTTTCACTAAAGATATACAGATTTCAAGTAAGCATGTGGAAAATGCTCAATACCATAAAGCACTGGGAAAATTCTAATTAAATCCCAATAAGGTATTGCTACACGTCAGAATGGTTAAAATTAAAAAATACTGACAATGCCAAATGCTGACATGGATGCAAAACAGCTCAAACACTCATACATTGCTGTTGAGCATGGAAAATGGTATGGTCATTGTGGGAAACTGTTTTTCACTTTCTCAATAAATTAAACATGTAATTACCATAAAATCCAGTAATACACTTCTGAGCACTTATTCCTGAGAAATAAAGAATTATGTTCACACAGAAAGCCTTTACACAAAGTTTGTAGGAGCTTTTCTCAGAGCAGCCCAAATTGGATACAATCCAATTACCCTTCAATCAATGAAATGTTAAAACTGGTACATTCATACAATGGAAACTGCTCAGTAATAAAAATGAACAAACTGAATAATCTGTGCAACAACCTGAATTTTCCCAGAAAATTCTGCTGAGTGTAAAAAGTCCACCTATGATTCCATTTTGTAATATTTTTGAAATAGCAAAGTTATAGAAATGGAAAAGTTATTAGTGGTTGCCAAGCCTACGTAGGTGGGGAAAGTGAGAGAGAAGTGGGGATGGTTATAACAGGGATCCTTAGTGTGATGGAAATATCCTGTGGTCTTGGTGTCTGAATGTCAATACCCTCGTTGAGATATTCTGCTTTTGTTTGGAAGATGTTAACATTGAGAAAACTACCTTTTATGCCTCTTAAGTCTTTTTCTGTTTTTATTTTGAGACACTTGCAGATTTATGATTAGACATTCTCCCTATTGCAATAGTCTGTGATAAAGTCTCTCTGTAACTAAATGCATATTTGCTTTATTTGACAGCCTTTTTGATGGTTGAAGAATTTAACTTTTGAAAAGAAAGGAGGAATAGCTCAAATAATATCCTGGCACTGTGTTTGACTGGGAGATTTTGATATGGAAATTATTTGACCAGTCTCCACGTCTTGTTTACTTAAAATTATCATCTGGCCCCAAGTACTTAAAACTGTTACCTTGTTCCACTTAAAGTAATCAAGTTATGAAGGGCCAGGAGGGGGAAACCATTTCAAATTTTGGCAGGTTTTAATAGCATATCAAGCTGGAAACAGAGTGCTAAGCCAAGTTTTATATATTGTAATTTTAGTGGGCACATCCTCAAATCCACGGCACATTAATTCTTGATCTCAGCTGCTATTCCAAATTAATTTCCAAATATTTTCTTTGATTTGGCGAGGATTGGCTGGGAGTCAGAATAGCTTCACCTTTAGGGAAAAGTCTTCAATGCCTATATTTGAGCCAGCTGGGAAATTAGACAGACACTAAGCTAAAAATGCTAAATTTTAGAAGAAAGCAATTCCATGGTAATGCACACACTGGTCATCTCCTATATATGCAATCTTAAATCTATAAATATCAGCATACTTATTATTAGAAGCACACCTATTTTTCATCTCCAGGGGACCTACAATTGCTCATCAGTTTTGGTGATCATGTGAAATATCAAGGCACTGAAAGTTGGTGAAAATTCCCATGGACACATGCAGACTGTGGGGAGTTTCTGTTTGCATTCCTGAGTCTTGTAGTTCCTCATGGAAATTCCACAGATGCCATTTGAAGGAACTTCTGTTCAGGGAAGGTCTATTCACTGAAGGTTCACTAAGTTCAGCTTCTGTCTTGGTCAAAGAACCTGGAAATATTTCAAGGCCTTTCTAGAGATTACATGCTATACAACAAGGTGATCTGATACAGGTCAACATTTCTAACATCCAACATCTCTGCAAATCCCTCTGCACTTCACTAAGTCCTTCCTTATAAGGTTTTTTCCTATATTTTTTCCTCACCTTACAGGGCACAAGCAAAATGATATATTTGCATGTAGGCCTGCAGGGGGCGGACCACCAAGGAGATAATAACGCAATGCGTTAGAATTATTTGTCTTCCCCACAATCAGGTGTCAGCACAGATCCAACAGCTGTGTGGTCCCAGGCACCTAGTTAGTCGGATAATATTTATTGAATAAATGACTATGAGGTCATGTAGTCAGAAGAGGAAGTGAGGTGCAGAAGAGAAGGCGAACTCTGGGATCTGGAGGCTGGAACTCTATTTTCTTGTTACTCTATTCTGGACACTCACTCCTAACTTATAGAAGGTTTGTGACTTCTGATTTCTTATTTGTTGGTTAGTCATTTGTTTTATTTATAGATTTAAATTCTTGGGTTTTAAAAAAATAATACATGAATACTTTGTTCTTATATAAGTTGATAAATAATAATAATAGTAGATCTTTAAACCTAAAGTATTCTTTCAACAGCACTCCCCTATCCTTACCACCAAAGTCATCTTCTTTCTCTGGAAGTAAGTCTGCAAATAAGAGTAATGCTATTATTTGCTTCATATGTATCCTTTGAGAGGGCTTTACAAAAGTGTTTATTTAAGGATAGATGAGAGAGAGAGAGAGACAGAGAAGGAGAACAGAAGAGGGAAAATACAAGAACATATAGCAGTTATTCTTATACATAGTGATGCTTTGACTATTTTTGCTTCCATTTTACTTGGAGTGTTAATTTTTCAGATATTTTGTTGCAGGCTGCTTTTTTCACTTAACAAGATTTTAGTGACTCTCTCATTCATGCCTGTGCTAGTTTCATGACATCTGGCTTTTTCCACAACTTGTCTCACTGACTCCCATAATCTCTCTTAGTTTCCAGGTACAGTTCCTGCCTCAGACTTCACTTAGGGCCATGACCTTAATGTCTAGTGACCTTGATTTATTTCCTGTCTTCATCACCCCACCAGTAGACTTCCCATGCCTTTTGCAATAATGTAAAATATTTTGCAGTGTATATATTTTACCTTCTTCTCTTGTATTATAAATATATGATGAGAGAGTAGATACCTTTTTTAAGGGAAAAATGTAGAGACCTTTAGAGCATTCATGTGCTAACACAACTGCTGGATCATAATGTCTATACCATTTTTCTCCCTTTGATTATATTCAACTGGGAATTCCCATTAAATTTTAAGTAACTTTATAAAATATATGAAATTCTCAAAGAAACTGGTTTTCATATATATATAGCATTCATTTGGGTGCTGAGAAAATGTCAGGAATGGAGAGCTTTTTAAACCTAAATTGACAGTTATGACTTTCTATACCAAGATTTTAAGGTAGATCCTTTGCCCTTTTTTGAGTTTTGATCATGTTTTTAAGTAAGAAAGGTTAAAAAAAATATGGTACTTTGCTATCCCAAATATTGTGGATAAAACTTATATCAGACATTCTTTTAGATATTAGACCACTCTGATCAATTATTTAAAACTGAGTTATTAATTTTAAAGGTCAGAACATTCCAATAAGCTTGGCATTTTCAGGGTATATTAGAAAACTAAAATGTGAAAAATAAAATGCAGTGAAATAGAGTTTCAGATAATTAGCTTTTTAAAGGATAGATCCTATACAATTAAAACAATATAGATACATTTTTTATCAAGTTGTTTTTTTGTTTTTTTAAGATTTTATTTGTTGACAGACAGAGATCACAAGTTGGCAGAGAGGCAGGCAGAGAGAGTGGGGGGAAGCAGTCTCCCTGCTGAGCAGAGAGCCCAACGTGGAGCTTATCCCAGGATCCTGAGATCATGACCTGAGCCAAGGCAGAGGCTTAACCCACTGAGCCACCAGGTGCCCCTACAGAAACATTTTTATGCAGAAAATTTAATCAAGGTGGCTACCCTCTCACTGTCTAGTTGCAGTTTGAATAATTATTACTCAAACTTGATTATTTTTAATAAAGAAATATTTCAGTATTTTTATTTTGTGATCTATTTTGACTGTCTTTTATAAGAATATGGTAAATACTGAAGTATTGTGATATGAGTGGCTTGTGGAAGATCTCCCACAGACTAGATACATGCATACAAAACTCTTAGAAGGGCACCAGGAGTCCCTTTTTGCCCACAAAGTCTCTCCTGCGGATGTTCCATGAAGTCTAATAAGTCCATTGTTAGCATCATGCTTTAAAGTAAAAGTCTAGTCTCTAGAGGGCTGTTGTGGGAGAAGAGCAGTAATTGTACATTTACGTATATGATCAGAGGTCATATTTTTCCTGGGAAGAGCAGTAATTGTACATTTACGTATATGATCGGAGGTCAGATTAATTTTGTTTCCTCCTGTGGAAAATAGACATGGTTCTGAGAAAATGGAATATAGAATTGACAACCTTTGTTGACAGGAAGGGCAGGAGGAATTTGATAGAGTGCTTCACACCTGGAGGACTGGCTCAACAGGATTCCTCCATGGACACAGGCCTGGAGAACATAGGATACCTGGTAGGAAAGGCATGTGTCTGTGTTGGGGGGTGGGGTGGGCAGCCAGAGAGCATGGCAGAAATAAGGGCTTGGAGGCACTAATGATCCATTTCAGTATATCACAGTTTGTCCTTGGATTGATACTTGATTTCACAAAATATTTTCAAAGGTAAATGAGATATTTATTTCAATCTGGTGCTTGGATGGAGCAATGGGAGTAGAAGCCTAAAGGGCATAGATGGACCCAAAGGTATTGTCTATGATGTGGGGTGAAAAGGATATCACAGTGACCCAAAATGCGCTTTTAAAATAGAGGCTTTCAACTAAATTCTTTAATTTAAGCATTTAGGTTTTAAATCTTCATAGACACAAAATAACTAGAATAGTAATATTTGATTTTTTTTTTTTGTAGTAAAATTCACCTCTAAATGTTGAGTTGAATTTTGTTATATACTTTCCTATTTCTACAAAATCAATGCCAGGTGGCAAATATTCATTGCAACCTGTTTGCAAATTCATTGATGGAATTACATAATGTGCAAAAGTTTAATTAAAAATGATTTTTAATAAAACCATTCATTCTATTAGTATGTAGAAAGTAAAATTAGTTTCATAAAAGAGAATTATGCTTTACATTAAAAGTTTTTGATTTTCTTTAAATCTCTTTGACTTGTGAACTCAAACTTGTGATTTTTAAGTACTTCAGAATCTAGAGATTTTTAAGCACCATCCAGGTGGTGGCTTGTATTTTTTAATTATTTTTGGAATTCCTGTATTATAGTATAACATATATGTGTAAAAATTACACATATGAATTCTTTATAGCTGGCAAATTTCACAAACTGCACACACCTGTGTAGCTAGGGCCCAGTGAAAAACATTCCTGTCATCCCAGAACTACATTTTTCCCACTCTCCATACCACTTCCAGTAACTTCTGACTTGCCTAAACAGAACCACCCTGTGGGCTTCCAAGAGCAGAGATTAGTATTGCTTATTTTTATGCTTTATATAAACAAAATTATATAATATGCATTCTCCTTATCTTAATACTATGTATGAGGTTCTTTTTTTTTTTTTTGCATGTGGTTATAAATTATTCACTCTCATTGCTTTCAAGTATTCCATTGAGTAAATATACAATTTATTTTATCCATCCTCCTATTGATGGGTCTTTGAGTAGTTTTGAGTTTGGTGCTATTTTAATTTTTGCTTCTATAAATACTCTAGTACCTCTCTTTAGGAAAACATGCATTTCTGTTGGGTATGTACCTATAAGTAGAATTGTTGGATCATAGCTTATACATATCTTCAGCTTTAGTACATAACACCAAATATTTCTCTAAAGATATTGTATCAGTATATATATTATACCAATTCATATATCCTGTAACTATCATATGAGAAATGTGGTTGGTCCATAACTTTCTAAGAGAATTTTGGAATTTTTTGCTCCTTTCATTTTGGCCATTTTGGAATGTACATGGTAGTTGCTAAAGTTTAAATTCGCGTTTGCCTGATGACTAATGAAATTGAACATATTTTCATATGTTTACTAGTCCTCTGGATATCCTCTTTTGAGAAGTTTCTGTGTATTCTGTGTTTTTCATTTATACCTCATGTGTGTTTTTCTTTATGTTTCTAGATAAAAGTCATTTGTATAGACAAATATTTTCTTCTATTTTGTGACTTGCCTTTCCACTGTCTTAGATTAAAAAACATTTTTAATTTTTTAAAAGATTCATTTACTTGTTTTAGAGAGAGAGAAAGAGCACACATGTGAATGGAGGGAGGGGCAGAGAGGGACAGAGAATCCTCAAGAGGACTGCCTGCTGAGTGGGGGACCAATGCTGGGCTTGATCCCAGGACCCTGAGATCATGACCTGAGACAAAACCAAGAGTTGGGTGCTTAATCGACTGAGCTATCCAGTGCCCAAAACTTTTTAAATTTAATATAACTTAGTTTATTATTTTTTATTTTATGATTAGCACATTTTGTGTCCTAGTTAAGAAAGTTTTGCCTAACCTAAGTTATGAAGATATTCCTCTAAAGTTTTCTATGAAAGCTCTTCTTCCTTCCTCCCTTCCTTCCTTCAACCCTCCTTCCTCTCTCCTTCCTTCCCTCTCTTTTTTTCTCTCTCCTTCCTTCTCCCTTTTTTCCTCCCTTCCTCCCTTCTTTCCTCTCTGTTTGTTTGTTTATTTTTGTATAGTATGATGTAAGTATGAAAACATATTATTATCTAGGTGGCTATCCAAATGATCCAGTACATTTTTGAATATTGAAAAGACCATACATTCCTCCTATGCACTTTACTTTCCTGTTGCATTACTGGTGAGTTTCTCTATTCATAGACAAATAACACAGTCTTAATTACTTCATCTTTACAGTAGATCTTGATATAAGATAGTGTAACAACTTTACCTTTCTTCTTTTTCTTTAAGATTCTTTGGCTATTCTTGACCCTTGCATACCATGTAAGTTTTTAAGTCATCTAGTGCAGTACATTTCTGCAAAAAAACCCAGATGGAATATTTTTAAATTGAAGTTACATTGAAATTACAGATTAATTTAAAGAAATTCATATCTTTAAATTATTGAGTTTCAATAGATTATGAACTTGGTCCAGTCATTTTATGTGAGTGTGTGTGTATATGTGTGTGTGTTTGTTTTTTTAAATCTTAACTTGTTTCAGTTGCTCAGTTTGGTAACTTTATTTCTGGGTACTTGATTTTTAAAAAAATATTATTGGAGATTATTTTCAAAATTTATAATTTCTCTCTCTTGCTTGTATATAAAATTAGAATTGATTTTTAGGTATTATCTTCATATCCAAATACCTTACTAAATTCATTTATTTATTTCAGTACTTATCTACAAATTATTTTGGATTTTTAAATTATATTCTATGTAATAATTCTAGGACATTTTCCCTCTTGCTTGAAATAACTAGTAACTCCTACAGTTTTGTTTTTTTTTCCCAGTGTTCCACAATTCATTGTTTATGCACCACACCCAGTGCTTCATGTAAAAACATGCCCTCCTTAATACCTACCACCAGGCTTACCCAACCCCCCATGACCATCCCCTCCAAAACCCTCAGCTTGTTTCTCAGTGTTCACTGTCTCTCATGGTTTGTCTCCCCCTTGATTTCCCCGAACTCCTACAGTTTTTAATAGAAGTCGTGATGTTGGACAACTTTTTCTTGGTTCCTATTGCTACAGAAAACAGTCAACATTTTACTGTTGAGTAGGAGGCTTGCTGTTGGCTTTTTTTTTTTATGTGTATTTTTTTATCAGATTAAGAGTTTCTTTTTAAATTAATTAATTAATTAATTTTTAATTAGAGAGAGGGACAGAGGGAAAGAGAGAATCTCAGGTAGAGTTCATGCCCAGCATGGAAACCTATGTGGGTATTGATCTCACAACCACTTCCACTTCTGCTTAGAGACTATATGCAAGTTGAAGGACAGAGTGAAGAGAGGAAAATGCTAAGAAGTTAGTCACTTTTGTTTGAATTCTAAGGCAGTTATTCTACAGTGTGTAATCATAATGGCTGATTATGAAAGAATCTTCACAGGGTTCTGCAGGAAGCCTTTGGAAACCATATCTCCATTTCAGGGAAAGGAGCAAAAAATAGCTGACTACACATGTAGAATTTATATCCACCAGTTGCTATGATTTCCAAAATACTACTAAATGTTTGAACATTTATAGGTTATTTAAGTTCCTTGTCCTTCAATGTTCTTATCTGAAAAATGTGGATAATAGCAATAACTTTCTCATAGTAATGCTGTGAGAGTAAATAAATAAATACATGTAAATATGTGAGTGCATGGCATGTAGACAGTGCTCAATAAGATGTATAAATCACTAGTATTGTTAGCTATTATGAAGTCATGAATTCCTCCATGGCAAAAATGTCTGTTTTATTTTAAATTCTATCAGTGTCTATTTAAATATTTTGTACCTAATCAACTCTAAATAATGTTAAAAATGAAAATGTGTGTATGAGGGATTCTGTTTTTAAAAACTGAGTTTTCATTAGTGTTAACTTTGGAAAACTAGTAAATTCTTTTCACATTTATAGGCTATGGTATCTGATTCAGGTCAAGTAAAAATTCCACCTAACTGTGTGACATGAATCTCTTTTCTGATTCTTGATTTCCCCTTCAGAAGCATGAGACAATGATTGAATTAATCTAAAAGCTTTATTATGAGAGATTAGATGTAATGAATTTGAAATCAATATTTAAGCTAGCAAATACTATGCTATCATAGCACATCCAATATCGCTTTTATGAACCCCAACATGTAAAAGGCAGAAAAAAAAATCTTCTTTGTGGCAAAGATAGTAAATTGGCATAAATTATTTATTGCATGTCTTCAACTTTCTATGCACGGTGTCAAACTATGAGAAAAATAGCTTGGAACAAATGGAAATGCTTGTCTCATGAATACTTGCCTCTGGCTGGCTGGTGAAAATAGCACAAATATAAAGATTAGAAAAAAAAAACAGCACAAAGTTTTCCTCTTTATGATTCAACAATTTTATACTTTCTCTGTGCTTATTACGGTAAGTACATTTTTAAAGAGTTTTTATTTGTTTATTTGCAAGAGAGTGTGAGAGAGAGAGTGCATGAGAGGGTGAGTGCATGAACTGGGGAAGGGTCAAAAAGAGAGGGAGAGGGAGAGAACCTCAAGCAGGTGGCCAACATACTAGGCACAGAGCCTGACCAGGGGATCACCAGATCACCATGGGGCTCGATCTCATGACTTTGAAATTATGACCTGAGCTCAGACCAAGAGTTGGATGCCTAACTGACTGAGCTACCCAGGCATCCCTAAGATAAAGACATTCTTAATGCCTTTTATCTGTTTCATCCATTGCTCCCCCCATCCTTTCTCTGGCAACCACTAGTTTGTTCTCAGTATTTGAGCCTGTGTTTTTCATCTTTTTTTCTTTGTTCATTTTTTTCTTACATTGGACATACAAGTGAAATCATTTGAAATTTGTCTTTCTCTTATTGACTTATTTCACTTAGCATTATACCCTTAAGGTTCATCCATGTTGTTGTAAATGGCAAGATTCCATTCTTTTTCTTATGGCTGAAAAATATTCCTCTGTGTGTGTGTGTGTGTGTGTGTGTGTGTGTGTAATCTTCCTTATCCATTCTTCTGTGGGTGGACACTGGGCTGCTTCCATATATTAGCTATTGTAAATAATGCTGCAGTAAACACAGAGGTACATTTATCTTTTCAATTTAGTATTTTTACTTTCTTTGGGTAAACACCTAGTAGTCGAATAGCTAGATCATATAATAATTATATTCCTAAGTTTTTGAAGAAACTTCTTATTGTTTTCCACAGGGGCAGCACTATTTTCTGTTCCCACCATGAGTGCATAAGCTTTCTTTTTCTCTACAGTCTCTCCAAGACTTTGTTTCTTGTGTTTTAATTTTAGCCATTTTGAAAAGTGTAAAGTGATTACACTTAGCTGAGATGCTAAGTTCAAACTCAATGGTGAAAAATTGAGAACTTTTTCTCTAAGATCTAGAATAAGATAAAGATGTCTACACTCACCACTGTTATTCAATGTAGTACTAGAAGTCCTAACCATAGCAATCTGACAAGAAAAAGAAATAAAAGGCATATAAACTGGTAATGGAGAAGTAAAACTTTTACTATTTGCAGATGACAAGATATTGTATATATATAAAAAAATGAAGATTCCACCAAAAAGCTACTGTAACTGAATTTAATAAATTCCAGGACAAAAAAGTAATATACAAAAATCTGTTGTATTTCTATACACTGATAATGAAGTAGCAGAAAAAAGAAATTAGGAAAACAATTCCATTTAAAATTGTACCCAAAAGAATAAAATGTCTAGCATAAACTTAACAAATGAGGTGAAAGACCTGTACTCCAAAAACTGTAAAACACCAATGAATAAAATTGAAAACAACACAAATAAATGGAAAGATATTCCATGCTCATGAAACCAACATTGTTAAAAATGTCCATGTTACCCAAGGGAATCTACAGATTTAATGCAGTCCTGCTCAAAATACCAACAACATTTTTCACAGAGCTAGAACAAATAATCCTAAAATTTGCATGGAGCCACCAGCTTGAAAAGGCAAAGCAATCTGGGAAAAGTACAACAAAGCTAGAAGTATCACAATCCCAGATTTGAAGATATACTGCAGAACTGCAAAATGGTGTCGGCATAAAAATAGAGACACAAATCAATGGAACAGAGTAGAAAGTCCAGAAATAAACCCATGCTCACATGGGTCAATTAATCTACAGCAAAGGGGGAAGAATATGCAACAGGGAAAAGAAAGTCTCTTCAACAAATGGTGTTGGGAAAACTGGAAAAATTGCAAAACTCATTCATGCAACAGAATGAAACTGAATCATTTTCTTACATCATACACAAAAATAAACTTAAAATGGATTAAAGTTCTAAATGTGAACTCTGAAGCCATAAAATTCCTAGAGAAAAACAAAGCCACTAATTTCTTTGACATTGG
The DNA here is from genome assembly GCF_020171115.1 of Neogale vison. NCBI lineage: Eukaryota > Metazoa > Chordata > Mammalia > Carnivora > Mustelidae > Neogale > Neogale vison. The sequence goes on along the minus strand of NC_058096.1, from coordinate 100,095,968 downwards.
CCATAGGAACAGTTTTCTTCTTGTGTCTCCTCTGGCAAGGGAAACAAAAGTAAAATTAAACTCTTAGGACTATATCAAAATAAGAAAAAATTCACAGCAAAGGAAACCATCAACAAAACTTTATAAGGCAACCAACTGAATGGGAGAAGATATTTGAAAATGCTATATCCAATAAAGGGTTAATATCCAAAATATATAAAGAACTTATATGACTCAACACCTAAAAACAAAACTAAACAAAACAAAACCCCACAAATTATCCAATTAAAATGCACAGAGTGGAGAGGAAGATAGCCACAGTATAGGAGAACCCTGGGCTCATCTCATCCCACAAACATAAGTAGGTAACTTTCAAATCATCCTAGATACTCAAGAAGCTAACCTGAAGATCGACAGAAGAAACTCCACAAAAAAAGGAAAAGAAGAGGCCACATTGAAAAAAGGAAGTACAGAGATACAGTTTAGGGGAGAACCTGGAGTGTTGTGGAGAGGAGGGAGCTATAGTGGAGAAAAATGGGGGGGTAGCACACAGGGGAATACAAAAGAAGAACATTTTCCCAAAGCCATTGACCTGGAAATTGAGAGGGGCTGAATTTCATGAGTTTTTGCAACTAGTGTGGCTTAAAGCCTGGATTTTTTAAAAGTCAGTGTGTTTGGCTGGGATAAAGGCAAGAGGGCACTGTCCTGATCCTAGAGAGAAGTCAGGCAAACAAACTGGGGTCATATAGTGTGAAAACAGTGATTTGAAAAATGACTGGAGCACACAGTGGGGAGATTTTTCATTTCTCTTAGAGTGTGTCCCCAAGAAGCAAAATTCACAGAGATGCTTCTCCAGAAACTAAGGAGATGTTTGGTTACGTTTTCCTTCCCTGCCATTGGGCATAAACACAGAGTCACCTAAAGTAATCAGTTCAGCACTATCACTGGCTGCCTAACTTACTTACACCAAACCCCGCCACCTGTGTTCTGATAGGGCTGTCCTTCTCAGTCAGGCTTGCCTCAGTTTCAGTGTGGTGAGCTCCTCTCTAAGAATACCAGCAGATATCCCTTTCCACACCACCTCTCCCAGCCAGAGAGTTCTGCAGTACCTCAGTTCTGGTGGATTTGGTGTCAGATCTCATTTCATTAGCAGATCAGAGCATACCTAGTTAAAACATACCACATTCAGGCCAGGAACCAAACACTGGCCAAGCAGGCAAGGAGAATCTCTGCAGATGACTGATCTGAAGGATACAAAATAAAACAGCAGAGCTTATGTGATAGACACCAGAGACACTCCTTGAAATGCCAGCCCTTGGGCACTACTTGACTTCTTCTCCTTCTACATTAGGCTATCACTTTCAGGAGTAGGACATATAACTGTATTTTCTTTTTTTTTTAATTGAAATATAATATATTAGTTATAGGTGTACATCATGGTGATTTGTAAGTTTTTTACGTTATTAAATAGTTTGCACAGTAAATCTAGTTCCCATCCCATCACCATACAAATTTTATTACAATATTATTGACTATATTCCCTATGCTATATATTACATCCCCATAATTTATTTTATTTATTCATTTTTATTTTTAATTTAATCATTTTTTCCCAGTATTCCAAAATTCATTTTTTATGCACAGCACCCAGTGTTTCATGCAATACATACCTCCTTAATACCCACCACTAGGCTCATCCAACCCCCAACCCCTCCTCCATTCAAAACCCTTAGTTTGTTTCTCAGAGTCCACAGTCTCTCATGGTTTGTCTCCTCCTCCAATTTCCCCCAACTAACTTGTCTCCACCTCCACCATATGATAATAGACTCTCTCTGCTTGACTTATTTCAATCAGCATAATCTCCTCCAGTTGCATCCATGTTGTTACAAAAGTTGGGTATTCATCCTTTGTGATGGAGGCAGAATACTCCATTGTATATATGGACCATGTCTTCTTTATCCATTCATCTGTTGAAGGGCATCTTGGCTCTTTCCACAGTTGGATGACTGTGGCCATTGCTGCTATAAATATTGTGATACATATGGCCCTTCTTTTCACTGTATCAGTGTCTTTGCAGTAAATACCCAGTAGTGTAATTTCAGGGTCATATTTTTAATTTCTTAAGGAATCTACACACTGTTTTCCAAAGTGGCTGCACCAACTTGCATTCCCACCAACAGTGTAAGAGTATTCCCCTTTCTCCACATCCTCTCCAACACTTGTTTACTGTCCTGTTGATTCTGGCCATCCTGACTGGTGTAAGGTGGTAACTTAATGTGGTTTTGATTTGAGTCTCCCTGGTGGCTAATGATGAACATTTTTTCATGTGACTATTAGCCATTTGTATGTCTTCTTTGGAACTGAGCCTGTTCTTGTGTTCTGTCCATTTTTTGACATGATTATCTGTTTTCTGTGTGTTGAGTTTGAGGAGTTTTTTTTTTTTTTAAGATTTTATTTATTTATTTGACAGACAGAGATCACAAGTAAGCAGAGAGGCAGGCAGAGGGGGAGGGGGAAGCAGGCACCCTGCTGAGTAGAGACCTGATGTGGGGCTCAATCCTAGGACCCTGAGATCATGACCTGAGCCAAAGGCACAGGCTTAATCCACTGAGCCGCCCAGGCACCCCGAGGAGTTCTTTATAGATCTTGGTTATCAGCCCTTTGTCTGTAGTTTCATTTGCAAATATCTTCTCCAATTCCGTGGTTTGCCTCTTTGTTTTGTTGATTGTTTCCTTTGCTGTACAGAAGCTTTTGATCTTGATGAAGTCCCCAAAGTTCATTTTCACTTTTGTTTCCTTTGCCTTTGGAGAAATGTCTTGAAAGAAGTCGCAGTGGCCAGTGTTGAAGAGGTTAGTGCCTATGTTCTTCCCTAAGATTTTGATAGATTCCTGCCTCACATTGAGGTCTTTTATCCATTTTGAGTTTATCTTTGCGTATGGTGTAAAAGAATAGTTGAGTTTCATTCTTCTATACATAGCTGTCCAATTTTCCCAGCAACATTTAATGAAGAGACTTTTTATTTTTATTTTATTTATTTTTTTTTAAATTAAAACTCATTAAAATTTAATTCATATTGCCTATACAATAAAAAAAATCAGTGATTTTGAAAATTCATCCCAAATTCTAGGTAGCCATTAATGGTTTGATTATTTAGTCATTTAATAAATATTTACTTATTACATTTAATATGCGGGACATTAGTCTCTTTGAAAATTATAAAAAGTTTTTTTTTTCCAATTTATTTATTTTCAGAAAAACAGTATTCATTATTTTTTCACCACACCCAGTGCTCCATGCAAGCCGTGCCGTCTATAATACCCACCACCTGGTACCCCAACCTCCCACCCCTCTGCCACTTCAAACCCCTCAGATTGTTTTTCAGAGTCCATAGCAAAGGAAACAGTTAACAAAATCAAAAGACAACTGACAGAATGGGAGAAGATATTTGCAAACGACATATCAGATAAAGGACTAGTGTCCAAAATCTATAAAGAACTTAACAAACTCAACACCCAAAGAACAAATAATCCAATCAAGAAATGGGCAGAGGACATGAACAGACATTTCTGCAAAGAAGACATCCAGATGGCCAACAGACACATGAAAAAGTGCTCCACATCACTCGGCATCAGGGAAATACAAATCAAAACCACAATGAGATATCACCTCACACCAGTCAGAATGGCTAAAATCAACAAGTCAGGAAATGACAGATGCTGGCGAGGATGCGGAGAAAGGGGAACCCTCCTACACTGTTGGTGGGAATGCAAGCTGGTCAACCACTCTGGAAAACAGCATGGAGGTTCCTCAAAATGTTGAAAATAGAACTGCCCTATGACCCAGCAATTGCACTACTGGGTATTTACCCTAAAGATACAAACGTAGTAATCCAAAGGGGCACGTGCACCCGAATGTTTATAGCAGCAATGTCCACAATAGCCAAACTATGGAAAGAACCTAGATGTCCATCAACAGATGAATGGATCAAGAAGATGTGGTATATATACACATATATATGCAGCCATCAAAAGAAACGAAATCTTGCCATTTGCGACAACATGGATGGAACTAGAGCGTATCATGCTTAGCGAAATAAGTCAAGCGGAGAAAGACAACTATCATATGATCTCCCTGATATGAGGAAGTAGTGATGCAACATGGGGGCTTAAGTGGGTAGGAGAAGAATCCATGAAACAAGATGGGATAGGGAGGGAGACAAACCATAAGTGACTCTTAATCTCACGGAATAAACTGTGGGTTGCTGGGGGGAGGGGCGTTGGGAGAAGGGGGTAGGGTTATGGACATTGGGGAGGGTATGTGCTTTTGGGTAAATTGGAAGGGGTGGTGAACCATGAGAGACTATGAAGAGACTTTTTAAAAAAAGATTTTATTTATATATTTGAAAAGAGAGAATGAGAGAAAGAGAAAGTATGAGAAGGGGCAGGGTCGGAGAAGTAGAGTCCTTGCCGAGCAGGGAGCCTGATTCAGGACTCGATCCTGGGACTCCAGGATCTGAACTGAACTGAAAGTAGTTGCTTAACCAATTGACCCACCCAGGAACCTGAGGAGATGGTCTTTTTTCCATTGTATATATTTTCCTGCTTTGTTGAAGATTATTTGACCATAAGTTGAAGGTCCATATCTGGGCTCTTTACCCTTTTCCACTGGTCTATGTGTCTATAACTATCTTTTTTTTAACACAGAGAAGAAGACAGAGACTTAGACAAAATGCCAAGATGAAGGAATTCACCTCATATGAAAAAACAAGATATGACCATGGCAAGAGATCTAAGTGAAATAAATAAATAAATATATGTAACATGCCTGATGGAGAATTTAAAGCCACAATCATAAATATACTCACTGGGCTTGAGAAAACAATAGAAGGCATCAATGAGAACCTTACTACAGAGATAGAAGAATTAAAAAAGAATCAATCAGAGCTGAAGAGTGCAATAAATGAATTTGGAAATAGGTCAATGCATAGTAGGCTGGAAGATGCAGAGGAATGAATCAGTGACCTAGAAGACAAAATAATGGAGAATAATGAAGCTGAACAAAAGAAAGAAAGAAGAAATATACAATATATGAATAGACTTTGGGAAATTAGTGATTCTATGAAACATAATAATATTCATATTATAGGAGTCCCAGAAGAGGAAGAGAGAGAAAAGGGGGCAGAAAATTTATTTGAGAAAATAATAACTGAAAACTTCCCTAAACTGGGGAAGGAAACAGATATCCAGATCCAGGAGGCACAGAGAACTCCCATCAAAATCAACAAAAGCAGGCCAACACCAAGATATATTGTAATTAAATTTGCAAAATATAGTGACAAAGAAAAAGTCTTAAAATCAGCAAGACAAAAGAAGTCCTTACATTTCAAAGGAAAATCCATTAGTCTAGCTGGAGCTCAACAGAAGCTTGACAAGCCAGAAGGGAGTGGCATGTTATATTCAAAGTGCTGAGTGGGAAAAAATCTGCAGCCAAAAATACTCTATCTGGCAAAGCTATCAATCAGGATAGAAGGAGAGATGAAGAGTTTCCCAGACAAAAACTAAAGGAATTTGTGACCACTAAACCAACCTTACACAGAATATTAAAGGGGATTCTTTGAATGCAAGGAAAGACCAAAAGTGACAAAGAGAAGAAAGGATCAAAGAAAGCCTCCAGAGACAATGACAAAATAAGTTATAAAAAGGCAGTAAATACATATCTATCAATAACATATCTACATTTAATGTATGGAGCACCCAAATAAATAAAACAATTAATAGTGAACATAAAGGAACTCACTGATGGTAATACAATAATAGTAGGTAGGGGACTTTAACATCTCACTCTCACCAATGGAGAGATCATCTAAACAAAAAATAAACAAGAAAACAATGGCTTTGAATGACACATTGGACCAGATGGCCTTAACAGATATATTCAGAACATTCCATCCTAAAACAGCATAATATGCATTCTTGCCAAGTGTACACAGAACATTCTCCAGAAGAGATCACATATTATGTCACAAAACAGGCCTCAACAAATACAAAAAAGTTGAAATCATACCATGTCTCTTTTCTGACTACAGCACTATTAAACTATAAGTCAACCACAAGAAAACACCTGTAAAGTCCACAAATACATGGAAGTTAAACAATATGCTAATAAACAATGAATGGGTCAACCAGGAAATCAAAGAAGTTAAAAAATACATGGAAACAAATGAAAATGGAAACACAATAATGGTCCAAAACCTTGGGTTGCTGCAAAAGTGGTCTTAAGAGGGAAGTATACAGAGATACAGGCCTACCTCAAGGAGCAAGAAAATCTCAATTAAATGACCTAATCTTAAACCTAAAGTAGCTAGAAAAAGAATAAGAAACAAAGCCTGAAGCCAGCAGAAGGTGGAAATAATGAAGATTAGAGCAGAAATCAATGATACAGAAACTAAAAACAGTAGAACAGATTAATGACACCAGGATCTGGTTCTCTGAAAAAATTAATACAATTGACAAACCTCTATTCAGACTTAGCAAAGAGAGAGAGAGAGAGAGAGAGAAAAAGACCAAAATAAATAAAATCACAAATGAGAGAGGAGAAATAACCATGATCATATTAGACTATTAGGAAAAACTATATGCCAACAAACTGGACAACTTGGAAGAAATGAATGAATTCCTATGAACATATAAACTATCAAAACTGAAACAAGAAGAAATAGAAAACTTGGACAGATAGGCAGCAAAAAAAATTGAATCAGTAATTAAAAAAAAAAAAAAACACTCCTAATAAACTATTCCAAAAAAAAAAAAAAAAGAAAAGAAAGGAAAACTTCAAAATTCATCTATGAGGTCAGCATCACTCTGATACCAAAACCAGATAAAGACTCCACTAAAAAAGAGAATTATAGGCCAATATCCCTGATGAACACAGATGAAAAATTGTGGATAAAATACTAGTAAATGAAACCCAACAATATATTAAAAAAAATCATTCCCCATGATCAACTTGGATTTATTCCTGGGTTGCAAGAGTGGTTCAATATTTGCAAATCAACCAACTTGATACACCACATTAATAAAAAAAAAAGGATAAGAAGCATATGATCATTTCTATTTTTATTTAAATTCAATTAACCAACATATAGTACATCATTAATTTCAGATGTAGTATTCAATGACTCATCAGTTGCATATAACACTCAGTGCTCATCACATCACATGCTCTCCTTAATGTCTATCGCCCAGTCTCAACAGATGCAGAACATCCATTCATGATAAAAACCCTTAACAAAGTAGGTTTAGAGGGAATATAACTCAACATCATAAAGGGCATGTATAAAAAACCCACTGCTCATCCTCAATGGGGAAATATTGAGAGCTTTTCCTCTATGGTCAGGAACAAAACAAGGATGTCCACTCTCACCACTGTTATTTAACATAGTAGTGGAAGTCCTAGCCTTAGCAATCACACAGCAAAAAGAAATAAAATGCATCCAAATAAGCAAGGAAGAAATAAAACTTTCATTATTTATCCAAAGAATACAAAAAATACTAATTCAAAGGGATACATGCACCCTGATATTTATAGCAGCATTATTTGCAATAACCAAATTATGGAGCTAGCCTAAATGCCCATCAATAGATAAGTGGACAAAGAAGATGTCATATATATGACATATGTATGTGTGTATATGCACATACATATGTGTGTATACAATATATACAATTATTCAATGAAATATTAGCATCAAAAGAATGAAATCTTGCCATTTGTGATGCATGATGTGAATGGAGCTAGAGAGTTTTGTGCTAAGCAAAAGAAGACAGAGAAAGGCAAGTACCATATGATCTCCCTCACATGTGGAGTTTAAGAAACAAAACAAATCAGCAAAGGAAGAAAAGAGAGAGAGAGAGAGAGGCACACCAAGAAACAGATTCTAAACCCTAGAGAACAAACTCATGGTTACCAGAGGGGATGTGCATATGGGGATGGGTTGAATAGGTGATAGGGCTTAAGGAGTGCACTTGTGATGAGCACTGGGTGTTGTATAGAAGTGTTAAATGACTATATCGTGCACCTGAAACTAGTATTTCTTAGGAGCTAAGAGGAGCTAATTGACATAAAATAAAAACTTTTAAACAAAAATGCAGAGAGGAAATGAGCAGACCTTTTTCCAAAGAAGACATACAGATGGCTGACAGACACATGAAAAGATGTTCAGTATCACTAATTACCAGGGAAATGCAAATCAAGACCACAATGGGATATCACTTCCCCTGTCAAAATGGCTAAAATCAAAACCACAAGAAATAACAAACTTCTGTGAGGATAGGGAGTAAAGAAATCCTTGTTCACTGTTGGTAGGAATATAAATTGGTGCTGCCACTGTGGAAAGCAACACAGATGTTCCTTAAAAAAAAATTAAAAATAGAATTACTGTATGATCCAGCAATTCCACTACTGAGTGTTTACCCAAAGAAAATGAAACACTAATTTAAAAAGATATATGTACCTCTGTGTTTATTGTAGCATTATTTCAATAGCCAAGACATGAAAGCAGCCCAAGTGTCCATCTATAGATGAATGGATAGAAAAGATACACACACACACACACACACACACAGTGGAATATTATTCAACAACAACAAAAAAGAGTGAAAAAAGAATTTTAGAAACATTTGTTTCTGTCTTTATATGTGATTTGACTTAGACATCCTTAATCCAAATCTTATGTTGGCTTGTTTTTAGGCACAGTTCAAGAATAGAGGAACAGATGTTTAAATATCTGTTGCTCATATTAACGATTAAATAATTAAGTTATTGCTGCCTTTCAGTTCTAGAAAAAAATAGTTTTTCTTTTTTTCATTTTTTATTATGTTCAGTTAGCCACTGTATAGTACATCAATAGTTCTTAATAGTGAAGTTCAAAGAGCAGCTGAGAGTCTTCTCATCATAAAATATTTTGATTTTTATGTCATCCAAAAAAGATTATTCAAAGAGAAGTAAATATGAGCTTTAATAACAATAGAAGTTATATATAAAGTATTGAGGAACACTTGAAGAACTAGACAAACTAAGAATATATTTTTGTCACCAAAATACCAAATGAGAGTACTGTGTTGTTCTACTCAACTATAGATTCTATCCATTCAAACAAATTCTATAAAAATATGATATTCTGCAATTCAAGGACAGATTATTATATGACCTGGGAATAAAAGGCAATTGGGGGGGGGAACGATTTTTTTTTTTTCTGCAGAAAAGTTGCATAAATCCTAGCTATCCATGAAATAGCTATTGTGTGTCCTCTTTGCCTTTTCATTTTAGGGGCTATTCTGGCTTATGGAACTACATACTATGTTTCATTTCTTTAACCAAATGTTTGCACATTTATTTTAAAACCTTCTGAAGAATGAATGAATCTAATAAGGTGGGCATTTCATTTAAAGGTATAATATTGACAGTATGGAAAATATATTTAGCAATTTTCCCCTAGATGTGTGCTCCTCTTAGTGACTATAGATGCTATCTGCTAAATGAAAAGTAACACATAGCTTCCATTCTGGTATTTACTGAATTTCTTTTGTTTAAAAGGCAGAAATCCACAAAATTGATTTAATAATAAAATGCAATCTAAAACTGCCTCTGCATCATATGCAAGTTTAAATATTGTTTCTTTTTGAAAGTCATTAGCTTGTACTTTCATTTTGGTACAAATAGAACTTTTAACACATGGGTAATCAGAGGAAGTCTTGTAAATTATTAATTTTGAAAGAAAAAATTCTGTATATGTAGATGTATAGCCACAAATGTGGTAATGAAGTTAACTCCATCAGAAAACAGAAATTGAAAAAAAAATGATGGTAGTGTAGTCAGACTTTGAATTCTAGCAAACTCAAACTTCTTTATTCTACACTAGTTGTAATGTTTTTTTAAAAGACTTTATTTATTTATTTGACAGACAGAGATCACAAGCAGGCAGAGAAGCAGCCAGAGAGAGTAAGGGAAGCAGGCTCCCTGCTGAGCAGAGAGCCTGATGCGGGGCTTGATCCCAGGACCCTGGGATCATGACTTGAGCTGAAGGCAGAGGCTTTAACCTATTGAGCCACCCAGGCACCCTAACACTGGTTGTAATATTATACATTATGGTCATATTCTGTAGTTCCTGGTACATAATAGAGGCTCAATACACAATTGTCAAATAAGTTTTAAATAATCTATTGAAAAGGAATGAAATGAAAGTCCTTAAACCTATTTTCCTGCGAGGAAAGCAATACTCTGTGCACCCTGTAACATATTTGGCTCCCTAAGTGCTTTGCAACTTCATCTTTTTCTTTAATAAGAATCTTACTTGTGTGGGGCTCCTGGGTGGCTCAGTCCATTGAGTGTAGGACTCTTGATTTTTGCTCAGGTCATGATCTCAGGGTTGTGAGATTGAGCCCTGCATGGGGTTCTGTGATCAGTGGGGAGTCTGCTTGAGATTCTTTCTCCCTCTCCCTCTGCCCCTGCACTCCTCCTGGGGCTCTCTCTCTCTCTCTAAAAGAAATAAATGAACCTTAAAAAAAATATCCTTACTTGTATAAAAATAATACAAAGAATACAGGCAACAACCTCTTTCACCTCAGCCACAGAACCTCTTCCTAGAAACATCCCCGAAGGCAAGGGAAGCAAGGGCAAAAATGAACTATTAGGACTTCATCAAGATAAAAAGCTTTTGCGCAACAAAGGAAACAGTCAACAAAACCAAAAAACAACTGACAGAATGGGAGAAGATATTTGCAAATGACATATCAGATAAAGGGCTAGTATCCAAAATCTATAAAGAACTTATCAAGCTCAACACCCAAAGAACAAATAATCCAATCAAGAAATGGGCAGAGGACATGAACAGACGTTTCTGCAAAGAAGACATCCAGATGGCCAACAGATATGAAAAAGTGCTCCGCATCACTTGGCATCAGGGAAATACAAATCAAAACCATGATGAGATACCACCTCACACCAGTCAGAATGGCTAAAATTAACAAGTCAGGAATGACAGATGCTGGCGAAAATGTGGAGAAAGGGAAACCCTCCTACACTGTTGGTGGGAATGCAAGCTGGTGCAGCCAATCTGGAAAACAGCATGGAGGTTCCTCAAAAAGTGTAAAATAGAGCTACCCTAGGGCCCAGCAATCACACTACTGGGTATTTACCCTAAAGATACAAATGTAGTGATCCGAAGGGGCACATGCACCCAAGTGTTTATAGCAGCCATGTTCCAATAGCCAAACTATGGAAAGAACCTAGATGTCCATCAATAGATGAATGGATAAAGAGGAAGTGGTATATATAGATACAGTGGAATACTATGCAGCCATCAAAAAATGAAATCTTGCCATTTGCAACGATGTGGATGGAACTAGAGGGTATTATGCTAAGTGAAATAAGACAATCAAAGAGACAGTTATCATATGACTTCACTGATATGAGGAATTTGAGAAACAAGACAAAGGATCATAGGAGAAAGGAGGGAAAAATGAAAAAGATGAAACCAGAGAGGGAGACAAACCATTAGAGACTCTTAACCTCAGAAAACAAACTGAGGGTTGCTGGAGGGAAGGAGGGTGGGAAGGATGGGGTGGCTGGGTCATGGACATTGGGGAGGGTATGAGAAAAAAATGTAATACAAGAATTTCTATGAACTCATTACCATGTTTTCTCCAATGGTAATATCTTGTAAAACTATAGCACAATGTCCCAACCAAGATACTGGTATCAATACTGCAGTCAAGATGCAGAACATTTCCATCACCACAAGGCCTCTCATGCTGCCCTTTTATTACCATACCCACTTTACCCTCACAATCACTCCTTACCTGACACCTTGACAACTTCTAATCCTGTCCTTTCTATAATTTTGTCATTTCAAAGAGTACTTGTTTCATTAACACAACTGTACAGTATATATCCTCTCTCTTTCTTTCTTTTTAACTTAGCATGATTCCTTGGAGATTTTCTGGGTTGTGGTTTGTATCAATAGTTAATTCCTTTTTATTTACTGAATAATTTTTCAGAGTGTGGATGTGCCACAGTTTGTTTAACCACAGATCCATTGAAGAACATCTGGGCTGTTTCTAATTTTTTAATATTATGAATAAAGCAGCAATAAATATCCACATGTACAGGCTTTTTTCTGTCAACATTAGTTTTCCTTTCTTTAAAATCAATACCTAGGAGTGCAATGGTTGTATAGTATGGTAATGGCTTGTTTAGATTTTTAAGTAATTTCTATTTTCCAGAGTAGCCATAACAATTTACATCCCAACTCAGTGTATGAGTCATCAGATTGCTGCACATTTGGGGTTGTCAGTATTTTTTATTTTTGTCATTTTGATACATACATAGTGATATCCCATTAAGGATTTAATTAGCATTTCCCTAATGCCTAATGATGTTAAACATCTTTTTACATATGTGTATCCTCTTTTGTGAAATAACCATTCACGTATCTCTAAACAGATTTTTTCTAACTGGGGAATGTGGGGGTTTTTTACTGGTGAGTTTTGAGAGTTTATTATATATTCTAAATTCCAGTCCTTTGTGAGATATGTGCCTTGTAAATATTCTCACTCAGTCTTTAAGTTTCTCTTTTCTTCCTCTTAACAAAGTCTTTCACAGAACAATTTTGTGCAATTCCAATTCACCATTTTTTGCTTTCTTTTTTTTTTTTTTTAAAGATTTTATTTTTAAGTAATCTCTATTCCCAATGTGGGGCTTGAACTTACAACTCCAAGATCAAGAGTCACATTCTCTACCAACTGAGCCAGCCAGGTGCCAAATTCATCATTTTTTTCTTTTAGAGATTTTGTGTTTGGTGTCAAGTCTTAAGAACTCTGCACCTAGCCCTATATCCCAAAGATTTTCTCTGATTTTTTTCCCAAAGTTTTTATAATTTTATGTTTTGCATCTAAGTTTGTGATTTATTTTGACTTCATTGTTGTATAGATTTGAGATTCAGATTATGTATGTATTTTACATATATGCATTTTTACATATATATGCATATTTGTGTGTATGTATACATGTGTATATGTATACATGTGTAATATCATTATATGTGTAATGTCCATGTATGTCCAATTGCTCCAGTGTCATTTGTTTAAAGTCTTTCTTCTACTGAATTGCTTTTTCAGTTTCATCAAAAACCATATTTGTATGACTATTTCTGGGTTCTCTGTCCTGTTGCACTGATTGGTATGTCTATTTCTCTACCAATACCACAGTGTCTTTATTATAGCTATATAATAAAACTTGACAGTGAGTAGAATGATTCCTATCACTTTATTTTTCTTTTCCAAAATTGTGTTAGCTATTCTAGTTATTCACCTTCTATATACATATTAGAGTGACCTTTTCTAGATCTACAGAAAATATTGCTGGGAGTTTGAAAGTAATTATATTAAATTTGTATTGCAATTTGGTGATAATTGATATCCTAACTATATTGAGTCTTCCTACTCATCAGTATGATGTACTTACCTATTTAGTTTTTTTCCTAAGTTTCTAATTAGCATTTTGTAGATACAGTATACAGATCTTGTCCATGTTTTGTTAGACATCTATCTCAGTATCTCATTTTTTTGAGTGATTACAAATGAAATTGCATTTTTAATTTTGGTTTTTATGTCTGTATTCATTTGGAGTATACATAAATACAGTTGATTTTAAAAAATATTTATCTTATATCCTGCCACCTTGCTTAACTCATTACTTGTAGGATTTTTTGTAGATTTCTTAGAATTTTGTACAAAATTAAGACAACTAAGTCATCTGCAAAAAAGAACACTTATATTTCTTCCTTCCTGAGGAATAGGTCCTTCTTTTCTTTTTTACCTTACTTCTGTGGCTTGAACTTCAGGCTACATATTAAATGAGAGTGGTAAAAGCAAAAATACATGAATTATTCCCAATCTTAGGGAGAAAACATTAAGTTTTTCTGCATTAAATATAATATTAGTGTTTGTTTGTATGTCTTTTTTTTTTATTAAGTTGAGGAAATTTTCCTCTATTATTATCATAAATCGGTATTGAATTTTACCAGTTGCTTTTTCTGCATGGATTTATAAGATCATGTGATTTTTCTTTTTAGCCTATTAATTTGGCAAATTATAGAAAGAGAGGAGAAGACAAGGGGGTCAGTGCTCAGTGAAGAAGACCCTTTGCTCTTCTTTGCTCCCATTTTTATGGATCCTTGAGGATAATCACAAATCCTTGTCACTGTTTCTGAAGTAGGTTATGCGTGACAAGGAGTGGTAGTGAAACTAGGAGGATTTGTTTGTGGAAAAGATAAGATATGCTAATCTGTGTGTTCTACTAAACAAAGCCTAAGGGACAATGCATACAACTCTTAGATCACAGGGCAGCTGTTTGGGCAAAGAAAGCTTCTGGAAGGCAACTCCCCTCGGCATTCCAATGGCAGAAGGGTCCAGCGAGCCTCAGCTTTTCAAAGGTCTAGGCCTTTTTTTGAAATCTTCCTTCACCTAGAAGCCTCTGTGGTACATTTTAGCACATTTGGTGTATGTGTTGTGGGCACTTGAAGAGAATGTGTGCTTTGCACTTACTGGGTAGACTGCTCTATAAGAATTGATTAGATACTGTTGCTTGATGGTGCTTTTAAGATGTTCTATACCCTGGCGCCATTGTTTCAAAGTCTAAGCTGCGCGCGCACGAAACTCTTCCCCGGACAGAGGCGCGCAAAAGCCCAGCCTGCGGCTTACGGACCAGCGCCCCGTTCTCAGTGCCCCAGACGCGGGCCCGACCCACAGCCGCCTCTGAAAAGAGGTGCGTGCAAGCCGGGCACTCCCAGCCCAGGCCGGTGGCAAAATCTCAGTGTGCGATCGCTGCTTGGAACCTCTCTGGCGGTCAGGAGCTCCCAGACAGCCACCACTGCCTTGGCTTTGGGGACGAGCAAAAGATCCTGCGCCCCCAGGGTCTGCAACTTGGAACCTGCACTGCCAGCATCCAAGGGGAAATTTATTCAGCTTCTGCACCCAGACTGAGGCTTCTCTCTGAGACGGAGATCAGGAAGTGTTCCAGGGTGCACCTTGACTGCACCAGAGTTGATACATCCAGCTTCATCTGTTCAGTCTTCTCCCACCAAAATGACTAGGAGGAGGAATGCCCAACAGAAGAAAAATACAGAGGATGGACCTTCTGCAACAGAGCTAATGGCTATCAACATAGACAATATGTTGGAAAGAGAATTCAGGCTAACAATTATCCAGGCAATAGCTAGGTTGGAGAAAGCCATGGATGACCAAACAGAATTGATTAGGGCCGAACTGAAAGCGACCAGACAGGATGTTCACAATGTTAGGGCGGAGCTTAAAGCTACCAGGGAGGAGGTCTACAATGCTCTCAATGAGTTCCAATCTAAACTCTCTCAAAGCTAGGGTAACTGAGACAGAAGATAGAATTAGTGATCTGGAAGACAAACAGATAGAGAGAAAGGATCAGGAGGAAGCCTGGAACAAACAGCTTAGATCCCACGAAAGCAGAATCAGGGAAATAAGTGATGCCATGAAGCGTTCCAATGTCAGAATTATTGGAATTCCTGAAGGGGAGGAGAAAGAAAGAAATCTAGAAGATATCGTGGAACAAGTCCTTCATGAAAATTTTCCAAATCTAGCAAATGAAACCAGCGTTCATATACTAGAGGCTGAACGGTCTCCACCCAAGATTATACACTCCAAAAAAACATCACGACACCTGATAGTCAAATTGAGAAATTATAATTGTAGGTATAATCTCTTGAAAGCCGCCAGGGCAAAGAGGCTCCTTACTTACAGAGGGAAGCCCATCAGAATAACGTCAGACCTGTCCACAGAGACCTGGCAAGCCAGAAGAGGCTGGCAAGATATATTCAGGGCACTAAATGAGAAGAACATGCAGCCAAGAATACTTTATCCAGCAAGACTGACATTCAAAATGGATGGAGAGATAAAGAGTTTCCAAGACCGGCAAGGCTTAAAAGACTATGCAACCACCAAGCCGATACTGCAGGAAATATTAAGGGGGGTTCTATAAAAGAGGAAAAATCCCAAGAATAGCATTGAACAGAAATATAGAGACAGTCTACAGAAAGAAAGACTTCAAAGGTAACTCGATGTCAATAAAAACGTATCTATCAATAATCACTCTTAATGTGAATGGCCTAAATGCACCCATAAAACGGCACAGGGTTGCAGATTGGATAAAACGACAGGACCCATCCATATGCTGTCTACAAGAGACCCATTTTGAACCTAAAGATACACGCAGACTGAAAGTGAAGGGGTGGAGAAGCATCTTTCATGCCAATGGGACTCAAAAGAAGGCTGGGGTAGCGATTCTCATATCAGATAAATTAGACTTCAAACTAAAGACTGTAGTCAGAGATACAGAAGGACACTACATAATCCTTAAAGGGACTATCCACCAAGATGATCTAACAATTGTAAATATCTATGCTCCCAATATGGGAGCAGCCAATTACTTAAGAAAACTGTTAATCAAGATAAAGAGTCATATTGATATGAATACACTAATCGTAGGAGATCTTAACACGCCTCTTTCAGAATTAGACAGATCATCAAAGCAGAAAATCAATAAAGAAACAAGAGCATTGAATGACACATTGGACACAGAACATTCCACCCTAAAACAGCAGAATACTCATTCTTCTCAAGTGCACACGGAACCTTCTCCAGAATAGACCACATACTGGGTCACAAATCAGGACTCAGCCGATACCAAAAGACTGAGATTATTCCCTGCATATTCTCAGATCACAATGCTTTGAAACTGGAGCTCAATCACAAGGAAAAGTTCCGAAGGAACTCAAACACCTGGAAGCTAAAGACCACCTTGCGTAAGAATGCTTGGATCAACCAGGAGATCAAAGAAGAACTGAAACAATTCATGGAAAGCAATGAGAATGAAGACACTTCAGTCCAAAACCTATGGGATACAGTAAAGGCGGTCCTAAGGGGAAAATATATAGCCATCCAAGCCTTGCTCAAAAAAATTGAAAAATCCAGAACACACCAGCTGTCTTTACACCTTAAAGAACTGGAGGATCAACAACAAATCAAACCAACTCCACACATAAGAAGAGAAATCATCAAGATTAGAGCTGAGATCAATGAGGGAGAAACCAGAGATACAGTAGAACGTATCAATGAAACTAGAAGCTGGTTTTTTGAAAGAATCAATAAGATCGATAAGCCACTGGCTACACTAATCCGAAAGAAAAGAGAGAAATCCCAAATTCATAAAATTATGAATGAAAAGGGAGAGATCACAACTAACGCCAAGGAAGTAGAAACAATCATCAGAAGTTATTACGAACAGTTATATGCCAATAAGCTTAGCAACCTAGATGAAATGGATGCATTCCTGGAAAAATATAAACTACCAAAATTGAACCAGGAAGAAATCGACAACCTGAATAGACCGATATCTAATAACGAGATTGAATCAGTGATCAAAAACCTCCCAAAAAACAAGTGCCCAGGACCTGACGGATTCCCTGGGGAATTCTACCAAACCTTCAAAGAAGAAATAACACCTATTCTCCTGAAGCTGTTTCAAAAAATTGAAGCAGAAGGAAAACTTCCAGACTCTTTCTATGAAGCCAGCATTACCCTGATCCCCAAACCAGGCAAGGACCCTACCAAAAAGGAGAATTTAAGACCAATATCACTGATGAATATGGATGCTAAGATTCTCAACAAGATCCTAGCCAACAGGATCCAACAGCACATTAAAAAGATTATCCACCATGATCAGGTGGGATTCATCCCTGGGCTACAAGGATGGTTCAACATTCGCAAATCAATCAATGTGATACAACAAATTAATATGAGAAAACAGAAGAACCACATGGTCCTCTCAATTGATGCAGAAAAAGCATTTGACAAAATCCAACATCTGTTCCTGATTAAAACGCTTCAAAGTATAGGGATAGAGGGAACATTCCTGAACCTCATCAAATCTATCTATGAAAGACCCACAGCAAATATCATCCTCAATGGGAAAAAGCTTGCAGCCTTCCCATTGAGATCAGGAACAAGACAAGGATGCCCACTTTCACCACTGTTGTTCAACATAGTATTAGAAGTCCTAGCAACAGCAATCAGACAACAGAGAGAAATACAAGGTATCCAAATTGGTAATGAAGAAGTCAAACTCTCTCTCTTCGCAGATGACATGATTCTTTATATGGAAAACCCAAAAGACTCCACCCCCAAACTACTAGAACTCATACAGCAATTCAGCAACGTGGCAGGATACAAAGTCAATGTGCAGAAATCAGTGGCTTTCTTATACATTAACAATGAAAATACAGAAAGGGAAATTAGAGAATCGATTCCATTTACTATAGCACCAAGATCTATAAGATACCTTGGAATAAACCTAACTAAAGAGGTAAAGGATCTGTACTTGAGGAACTATAGAACACTCATGAAAGAAATTGAAGAAGACACAAAAAGATGGAAGACCATTCCATGCTCTTGGATCGGAAGAATAAACATTGTTAAAATGTCTATACTGCCTAGAGCAATCTATACTTTTAATGCCATTCCGATCAAAATTCCACCGGCATTCTTCAAAGAGCTGGAACAAATAATCCTAAAATTTGTATGGAATCAGAAGAGACCCCAAATCGCTAAGGAAATGTTGAAAAACAAAAATAAAGCTGGCGGCATCACCTTACCTGATTTCAAGCTTTATTACAAAGCTGTGATCACCAAGACAGCATGGTACTGGCATAAAAACAGACACATAGACCAGTGGAACAGAGTAGAGAGCCCTGATATGGACCCTCAACTCTATGGTCAATTAATCTTTGACAAAACAGGAAAAAATATACAGTGGAAAAAAGACAGTCTCTTCAATAAATGGTGCTGGGAAAACTGGACAGCTATATGTAGAAGAATGAAACTCGACCATTCTCTTACACCTACACAAAGATCAACTCAAAATGGATAAAAGACCTCAACGTCAGACAGGAATCCATCAGAATCTTAGAGGAGAACATAGGCAGTAATCTCTTTGATATCAGCCACAGCAACTTCTTTCAAGATACGTCTCCAAAGGCAAAGGAAACAAAAGCGAAAATAAACTTCTGGGACTTCATCAAAATCAAAAGCTTCTGCACAGCAAAGGAAACAGTCAAAAAAACAAAGAGGCAACCTACGGAATGGGAGAAGATATTTGCAAATGACAGTACAGACAAAAGGTTGATATCCAGGATCTATAACGAACTCCTCAAACTCAACCCACACGAAACAGACAAACACATCAAAAAATGGGCAGAAGATATGAACAGACACTTCTCCAATCAAGACATACAAATGGCTATCAGACACATGAAAAAATGCTCATCATCATTAGCCCTCAGGGAGATTCAAATTAAAACCACATTGAGATATCACCTTACACCAGTTAGAATGGCCAAAATTAACAAAACAGGAAACAACATGTGTTGGAGAGGATGTGGAGAAAGGGGAACCCTCTTACACTGTTGGTGGGAATGCAAGTTGGTGCAGCCTCTTTGGAGAACAGTGTGGAGATTCCTCAAGAAATTAAAAATAGAGCTTCCCTACGACCCTGCAATTGCACTCCTGGGTATTTACCCCAAAGATACAGATGTCGTGAAAAGAAGGGCCATCTGTACCCCAATGTTTATAGCAGCAATGGCCACAGTCGCCAAACTATGGAAAGAACCAAGATGCCCTTCAACGGATGAATGGATAAGGAAGATGTGGTCCATATACACTATGGAGTATTATGCCTCCATCAGAAAGGATGAATATCCAACTTTTGTAGCAACATGGACGGGACTGGAAGAGATTATGCTGAGTGAAATAAGTCAAGCAGAGAGAGTCAATTATCATATGGTTTCACTTATTTGTGGAGCATAACAAATAGCATGGAGGACAAGGGGCGTTAGAGAGGAGTAGGGAATCTGGGTAAATTGGAAGGGGAGGTGAACCATGAGAGACTATGGACTCTGAAAAACAGTCTGAGGGGTTTGAAGTGGCGGGGGGGTGGGAGGTTGGGGTACCAGGTGGTGGGTATTATAGAGGCCACGGCTTGCATGGAGCACTGGGTGTGGTGAAAAAATAATGAATACTGTTTTTCTGAAAATAAATAAATTGGAAAAAAAAAAAAAAAGATGTTCTATACCCTTACTGATACTATGTTTGGTTGTTCCTTTAATTGTTGGGTGAGGGGTGTCCAAGTATCCAGTAAGAATTGTATGTCCAAGTCTCCAACAATTATTTTTTCTTTCAGTTCTATACATTTACTTCATATTTTTTGTAGCTTTCTTCTTTAGTGCATACACGTTTAAGATTGCTGTGTCTTATTGGATTGACCATTTCATCTATGTAATGTTTCTCTCTCTTTCCTTTGTCTGAAGCCTTCATTATTAGACATTAATATGGTCATTTCTACCATCTTTTATTTTTTATACTATATATCTGTTTCCATCCTTTACTTTTAAACCTGTCTAAATTGTTATATTTGCAGTGAGCTCCTTATAGACAACAGATAGTTGGCTCATGTTAATTGATTCCCTCTGCCAATTTCTTTCATTTGATAATTTACATCTAACGTAATTATTGATATATTAAGCCTATGGTTTTTAAGAGTTTAACTAATATGTGTATTAGTATGCATTTCTTTGAGACAGGATTTGATTGGGCTTTTTTTTTTTTCCTGCTTCTATTTATTGATTGGCATTTTGGGGTAACCAGTTCTCTTAGCTCTAAATCTGGAATATATGAGACAAAAAGAAAATCAGTGGAAACTCTTATTTCTTGGGGCCCAAGGTCCCTAACTGGTCTGCTTTCTCTTTCCCTTTCAGGGTCTTTTATGTCTGCCTTATAGGTAATGTTTATAGTTTTTAATTATCTTTAGTTTTTAGTTATTTAAGAGCAAGTGGAATTAAAAAACAAACAAACAAAAAACAAAACAAAACAAGACAAAAAACGCCCACTACACCATTTTCCTGGAATTAGAAGTACTTCCATAATATTGCTTGAAAGTGATACTCTTAAATATCTATGTTATTCCAGGAACCTATTACAGAACAGGCTGAAAATAGTAAATGCACTAAAAGAAACATGTTTATTGTTAGATTAACTATAATAATGAGTGTGTATATGATCACTTCAAATTTTTTTATTATTTTAATAGCTGTACCTTCTTAAGGCATGTGAATTGAAAAACAAGCAAACAAAAATAAAATTTATGCTAAAATACTAGACTTATTTTATATAATGGTATGAAGCTTCTGCTAATTTTTTGATAAGGTAATTTTCCTTATATATATTATGGCATTTCTCTCATGCATATTATATCTTCCCTCTCATGGGATTTAAAAAAATTTTTTTTTGGTTTAGTATCATTTTATTAATAATTATGTATTTTAGCACTAGTTATTTAAATGAACAGATTTATGTCTTATTGCTTTCTCTGGCTTCTATGCATCTGTAATCAGCATCTTGCCATGGCTCTCTTTTTTTTTTACTATAGAGAAAGAATGATATGGGCTTTAGAATCAAATTATTTGGGGATTAGAATTCTTGTCCATAATCTGTATTATGTAAACTTGAGCAAATCATTAGTTTTTCTGAGCCTGTTGTCTCATGAAAATGCCATAATAATAATATTATGACATTATATGATACAAGAAAACTGAAAGCTTTGAACCAGTGCCAACAACACACTAGATGCCATGCAAATGTTGGTTTTCTTCTTTTTTATCTCCTGACTAATTAAATATATGTAAGTAAATGAAAAGTATCTTTCTTGTATATACAGATTTTAGGTTAATAAACCTCCCTATTTTCTCCCCATCATTTTGTTACCCTTAAAACACTTATGCTGGAGGATCCCTATACTTCCCTTTTGTTTTCTATTACTAGTTTCTGCATTTCATCCCCAGTTTTTCTTTTTTATAACAACTTAATATCCAATTTAGCGTAAATCTCTTCCTACTTACTTTACTACCTAGATAGGAAGATATGACTTAGTATTAATTAAATCCTACAGTTGTAATATATTTATACATTGCATACAAAGACAGTAATATGTGATCGAGTAGAAAGAACAGGAGATTTAAAGGATTAGCAATTCTATGTGTATTATAACTATGTCATAAAAAAGACAACACTAAAACTTGATAGATCAAAACTTAGCAGTGGCTCTCTTTTCTAAACTTTCTACTGCATTAGATGGGAGAACAAAAAGGAAAGTTGTTAATATTTTAACATAAAACATTAGAGATTATCAAAATAATGTTTCTTAACAATAGACATTATGCAAAAGTATTTTTGTTGAGTATTAGGAATAATTATACATTCTTCCCACACATAGGGTATATGTTCATCTGCATAAGCATAAGAATTAAATAAGTTAATTTCACAAATAAGAGTAATGTCTTTCATTAATGACAACTAGTCATTAGAACTATAGTGCCCAAAGACTATTTTATAAGATTTAAAGATGTTTTTGATAGCAGGACAAAAAAAAAAAAAAACAAAAAAAAAACCTGATACTTGCATAGATGAAAGGCAGAACACTTGGTGACTTACAGCTCTAAACAAGAGAAAGCTGTCAGGCAGGGCCAAACAGAGTTGTGCAGGGACAGGGTAATAGCAAGCTGGAGTTATGAGGGAGTCTATATACGGCAAGTGGGATGAGTTAACTGCATTATTTGAGCTCCCTGTTGACTAATTTTAATAATTTCTTGGGCTGTAGGGCATAGGGACTGTCCCTAATTGTCTGATACAGGCCTTGGAATGATTAAGGCAGGCAGGTACATAGTGACCTGAAGTATGATAAATAAGTGGTTGGAATGGATAATCATGGAAATAAAAGGGGCAGCATAAGGAATATAGTCAATGATATTGTAATAGTTTTGTATGGTAACATATGGTAGTACACTTGTGATGAGTGTAGCATAATATATAAACTTGTCTAATCATTGTTGTACACTTGAAAGTAATGTAACATTGTGTCAACTATACTCAAATTAAAAATTAAAAAAAAAAATGTGGTTAGGTGTATACTCAATCAGCTGCTCAAGAACGGAAACTGACCTACCTCTAGCTAGGGCTTCAAAACTGGTTAAAGAGCATTAGAACAAAACAAAATGAAACAAAAACAAACAAACAAAAAAAAACCCAAACCCTATCTGGCTCAATAGCTGGGAATGATTTCCAGTTATTTGTTGTGATTTCTAGTTGAAAATACCATTGTGTATATGATAATATTCAGTAGAGCTATTATAAATAACATTTCAGGCTTATTTTTCTGTTTATTTATTTATTTATTTATACTCGCTGTTTCTCGGTCTTTGTGTGGTAATATATTTTTATATACTGGTGAAAGATCAAGTTTAATTTCTCCCTCTACCCCCAAGATGACCAGAAATATAATAGTCACAGCTTAAATAGGAAACTTAGTTACACAGAAAGCTTTTGATGAAGTCAAGCAGGCTTTGAAGGGCATTAACAATAAAATTGAAAGTAAAATTAAAATATTTATTACTTGAGGGTGCCTGGGTGGCTCAGTGGGTTAAGCTGCTGCCTTCGGCTCAGGTCATGATCTCAGGGTCCTGGGATCGAGTCCCACATCGGGCTCTCTGCTCAGCAGGGAGCCTGCTTTCCTTCCTCTCTCTCTGCCTGCCTCTCTGCATACTTGTCCTACTTGTGATTTCTCTCTGTCAAATAAATAAATAAAATCTTTAAAAAGAAATTTATTACTTGAATGTTTCCAATTGTCACACTTTTCCTTGATTCTTGCTAAATAATGATAGTTCTTCATTGAATAGTTTCCACCTATGAAAACTTGAAATTCTAAGCTTAAATTCTGAAAAGACTTGTTTGTTTTCCTTGTTTTGCATTGAGGATTTGGAAAATAAACTTAAGTGAAAAGTTCTCCAACTGCTACTCTCTTCTCTGTGTTATTAAAATGGCTATATTTTTAAAAAGATGGTCTGGTTATTTCAGTAGTCTTTATGCACAAATCTGTTGGCCATACAGTAAGTCCAAGAGAATGAGACACAGTTGACTGAGCTGCTGGTCAGAGAAAGAAGATTGATTGCACAGGTGTTCAAAGCATTGGTGGGTTGCAGGTGTGGCTTTTGATTAGGTCTCTAAAATTGTTGGATTGACCTTGCATTTCAGGTGCTATTTTTTTTTTTTTTTCAGTTATGAAGCCCATAAAGCTTTGTATTGGCTACTCATTGTTGAAATACCACATGAGACATTGTGAAGGCCAAAACTACTGATGTGGGCCAAAATTGTGGGTAGCTGCCTGAATGAAGATTCTTTTATATAATGGTGAACTATTTCACATGTAGGATATAAGGGAGAGGGATTAAAAATGCTAAGAAAACATTGAGAATAAGTGCTAGTATTGCTTTCTTTTTCTGCTCAGCTTTTCCCTCTCATTACTCTTTGCCTTCCTACAACTATTTCCTAATAAATGATGATGATGGTGATGGTGATAACAATGGTAATGCATTAAAATGGAAAAGTATGCAAACCTGTATAACAACATATTAGTTACCAGGTGGATTAAATATAGAATTTATAGGGAGAGATTTCCTATTGACTTCAGGAGACAGATAAAGTGGATTTCTCTGAAGTGGTACAGAAATCTGATATTCTGCTGAAAAAGAAAGTCTGTACCATACCATTGCAAATGTTCTTCATTATTTTGTCCAGGGAATTAGATTTTTTTTTTAAAGAATTAGATTTTTCTGATATAAAGCACATTACTGGAGAAAGCTACACTGGGGATCACTTCTGCTGAAGGAATAAGATGAGTTTATGGAAAAATTTGAAACTCTATTAAAGGATTTGTCTGTAGTGTGCAGTATTTGATATTAAAAACTTTATAGTTGAAAATCACTTAATATACATTAGTTATACAAAATGCAAATGTACTAAACTAGAGATGTAGATTTAAATAACATCATTTTGCCCCAAATATAATAGATATGCAAACTAATTATTAGTCCTTAAATGTAATACTTTCTAAGCATCTATATCTTTTATTTTTGATTTTCAAAACTATATATTAATTTCTAGGAAGAACTAATACCTATTCCTTTCTTCTCCTACAAGTCATGAAATGTAACCATGTGATTAAGTGACCTTCTATGTAAGATTGTAATGTTAATGAATAGGACTCTTTCTCATTAAGTTATAGATGTCCCTGGTTACCTTAGCATGCATTCTTTCTCAATATACTTACATAATGATTCAGTTAGGAACCTGTTTAAATTGGATAAACTTTTTTCCACTTTGCTCTCTAGTTAAAGATCTTGAAGGAGGAAAGTCCCTGGGAATTTCTGTTAGCTCTTCTAAGACTCAAATTAGGGAGAAGTTTCTTTTGGTGTATCCCTCAAATTACTATAAAATTAGGAAAAAACAATTGGCTTTGCATCAAAGCAATAGGCAATTACATTCTCTTCTTTAAGCCCGAATGAAATTTTAGTCAAGGAAATATCTTTGATATTATATCCTCTGTTGCCATTTTTAAAGAAGTGGCTTAGATGAATAAGTCAGGTTTGGTCTCTTTGTAATGCCATGGCTTCTTCATGTAAATCTGACTGAAAATATGCATATTGCCTCTAATTCCTTCTGGTATTTAAATTTGATTATATTGAGTGTGGGTGTGCATCATTGATCAGAGTTGGGATAAAATTGAATTCTCACTAAACTTCAAGTTGTCAAGGCCAGATAGCCATTGCTTTTCTTGCCATCATATCTACCACCTAACATATTTCTCCCTTTGGTGAAATGCCCTATAATCATTTGTTTTCAATGGAGATGGTTCATACCCAACTTGGGTGATTGGTACCATAAACTGCCCTTTAATAACCTTATTAAACTAATAAACTTCCTATTAACAACCATAATAACTAGCCCTTGGGATCTCCCAGCCAAACTTCTAGCAATATGTCAATTTTTCAAGAGTCAGAAGTGAAGAATCCTAAAATAAGAACCAAATTGCTCAAATCTATTGAGAAATTGATTTTGGGATTTTGGTAGCTTTTCAGTGAAGACTTAGAACGCTTTTAATTTAAGAGATAATAGTTTAGAGACAGAATATGACAGAAATTTCTTTCATTATAAAATCAGGAAGGCTACTAAAACCACAGTGACATTAGGGCTTTATGTTTTAGACAAAATAACTACAGAAGTTTGTGTGTTTGTTTTGTAAACCCAAGTGATTTACTCAGAAAAGAAAATTACCATATAGCCTAAATAATTTGCCATCATTTTAGAAGGAGGAAGATATCCTTATATAGTGTAATATGAAAAGTATGAAGAAAATTCCAAATATTTTGCATGTGCTTCTGCGTGTATAAGAAATGGAGTGTTAAGGGATTATCTAACTAAAAGGTTATATTGACACACCTTTGTGTGCTTGGTGGTGATGTTAAAATATTACAGGATATTTGCATGTGCTAATAAATGTATTATTTAAACCTGTATCTGCCTATACATTCACCACACAATGAACAAAAAGAAAAGAAGCTATCACTGTGAATTACCTTCCTTTTTCATGGAAATCCACATTTGTTGCTTTGCAATGTTCAACTTTATCTGATACTATAGGGACATATTTTGGTGGAAGCCTCTAAATATGTGAAAATGTTACACAATAAAGTTTAAATCAAGTTATTTCTTTGGTTTTTTCTGTAGAATGAGCTGATAAGTAGTGACTCAATGTCCGAAATTCAATACAATGAAAATATAAAAATCTCCAAAATAAACTCAAGGTGTAGGATATCCATTTTTTGCTCCTCTACTTTTGTTTATTATCAAGGAACTACAAGACTAAATTAGGGCTGCATTTGTCTCCTGAGAATTGCTTTTTTGAAACACTTGAATATGTATTCTACCCGATTTTCAGAATTATAAAGATTGCTGTATTAGTCATTTTGAGGGTGATATAAAGCATGCATAATATAATGATTAAGATTAATGATCTGAAAAGGTAGGAATTACTAAAAAGTTCCCTTGCACACCATGCATGAATAACGTATTGATTTGTTTTTAATGTTAGTCAGCATTTAACAGTCTATACTATCTTTTCAAGTGTTAAAAGAATAAAATACAAGTTTGAGTCTAAACACAATACTTAAGATTTCAAGCATAACTAAAGTATTTCACAGCCACGAGAGCAGTGCATTATAATAGCATATTTCCAAAACTATCCAGGAACTATTTTGCTGTCTCAATCTGAATCGCATTTGTAATAGAAAAACAAATACAGAAACAAATAAAGCCAGTTGTGCATTTTATAATGTGAGCCAGACTTTTCCAGGGTTTAAGCTATTCTAAGGCAATAGAGACTTGCCTATACCATCTCCTAGTAGTCATAGGAAGTTGTTTTTTTTTAAGTTTTTATTTAAATTCCAGTTAGTTAACATTAGTTGTATTAGTTTCAGATGTATAATATAGTGATGCAACACTTCCATACACAACCTGATGCTCATCACAAGTGTCCTTTTTGATCCCTATCACCCACTGCCCCACCTATGTTTCTTCTGGTAACCATCAGTTTGTTGTCTAGGTTTCATATTCTGTTTCTTGTTTTGCCTCTTTCTCTCTTTTTTCCCTTTGCTGCTTTGTTTTGTTTCTTAAATTCCACATATGAGTGAAATCACATGGTATTTGTCTTTTTCTGACTCACTTATTTTGCTTAACATAATATTCTCTAGCTCCATCCATGTTGTTGCAAATGGCAATGTTCCATTCTTTTGATGGTTGAATAATATTCCATTGTATGTATGTAGCACCTCTTTTTTATCCATTCATCAGTAGATGGACACTCACACTGTTTTTATAATTTGGGTATTGTTGATAATGCTGCTATAAATATCAGGATGCATGCATTTCTTTGCATTAGTATATTTGTATTCTTTGGGTAAAAACTTAGTAGTGCAATTGCTGGGTCATAAGATAGTTCTATTTTTAACTTTTTGAGAAATCTCTGTACTGTTTTCCAGAGTGGCTGCACTAGTTTGCATTCCCACCAACAGTGTAAAAGAATTCCCCTTTCTCAACATCCTCACCAATACTTACTATTTGCATTATTACAACATGCATTATTAATTGCCATTCTGACAAGTGTGAGGTGATATCTCATTGTAGTTCAGTGATGTTGAACATTTTTTTCATGTGTCTCTTGGCCATCTGAATGTCTTCTTTGAAAAAAAATGTCTTTTGCCCATTTTTTTACTGGATTATTGGTATTTGGGGGTGTTGAGTTTGATAAGTTCTTTGTTCTTTGGATATAAACTTTTTATCAGATATGTCACTTGCAAATATCTTCTCCCATTTCACAGGGTGCATTTTAGTTTGGTTGTTTCCTTTTCCAAGCAGAAGTTTTTATTTATTTATTTATTTATTTATTTATTTATTTATTTATTTTACTGTGATGAAGCCCCAGTAGTTTATCTTTGCTTTTGTTTTCCTTGCCTCCAGAGACATATCTAGAAGGAAGTTTCTATGGCTGGTGTCAAAGAAGCTACTGTTTTCCTGTCAGATTTTTACGATTTCATGCCTATACATTTAATGCAATCACTATCAAAATATCAACAGCATTTTTTGAAGAGCTAGAACAAACAATTCTAAAATTTGTATGGAAACACAAAAGACCCCAAATAGCCAAAACAATCTTGAAAAAGAAAAGCAAACCTGGAGGCATCACAATTCTGGACCTTAACTTATATTACAAAGCTGTAGTGACCAAAACAGATTGGTACTGGTACAAAAATAGAAACATAGATCAGTTGAACAGAATAGAAATCTCACAAGTGAACCCACAGCTATATGGTCAGTTAATCTTCAACAAAGCAGGTAAGAATATGCTTTGGTAAGAATATGGGAAAGAGTCTCTTAAACAAATTGTGTTGGGAAAACTGGATAGCATCAGGCAGAAGAATGAAACTGGACCACATCCTTATACCATATACAAAAGTAAGTTCAAAACTCAAAAATTCAAAAACTAAAGACAACTATGAGACATTATATCATGGGAACTTTTTACTGTGGCTTTTAGTAGTTCCCTGCTTGCTGAGGTTTTACCTCAGCTTCAGCCTTTGGTGGGTGACTGAAATCCTTGCTTATGACACTATGAAGAGGGACAATTTTGCTCCTATGGGTTTAGAAATTTAATTCCAAAGTATATTTGGCTCAGACTGTTTTTTTCATCTGCTAATCCTACAACTTTCTTGTATACGTGATGCACAATGAAATAGAAAGGGATGTGGTTACTGTGGATTAAGAAGGCTACTGAAAAGGCATAAGGCATAAATATCGACACCACCACAGTAAGTACAACCTTGACGCTACAAGTTAGTAGAACTTACAAATGTGAGAACCAACATGCAAAGCATGTCATACAATTTTCTAGATACCAATAAACATTTTTTTAAAATGTTACACACACCCCTTATTACTTGCTACTGCCAAATGAAGTTTCCCAAACACTGGTTTTATCATGCTACTTCCTAATAAAACTTCACTATTTCTTCTCATTTACTGCAGGACTACTCTGTATCACTGCAGAAAGAGCAGGGATTGTGGGATCTAATAAAATAGTATTCTAGTTTGAAATCTAGCACTTAATAGGTATTTGATATTGCACAACATACAAGGTCTCCAAGCTTCCTTTTTCTTATTTATAAAATGGGGAAATGCTGTACTACTTACCCAGAGGGCTGTGGTTAAGAACTAAACTAGATAATACTATAAATGTCCTAGTAGTACGGCAGCACAGAGCATTAAATAACACAGTATTACATTACTGCAATTTCCATTTTATACTGCCTCACCCAATGTGTTTGCCCAATTGAAAGGCCAGAAACTCATATCACTATTGCTTTAATTTTGCATTTATTAAACTCTGGTGAGGGTTGTTTTCTCTTATTCAAGTTTAATATATATATATATATATATATATATATATATATATATATATATATCTTTAATTGCTTGTCCATGATTTTCCCTATTCTTCAGTATGATTTGTTATTATAGGCATTAACCTGCCCTTTATTTGGATATATTTTACCTAAAACATCTTAAGAGGTGAAATGATCAACTGTATATAATTCATTTCTTTGTTATATCTGCATATAGTTTTATCCTTAGGAAAGAATTTCTATCCCCAGATGCTACATAAATATATGAATAATTTTATGTAACTGTAAATATTTTTTTTTCCTGTTCTCTCATAGACTTTCATATGTTTTGTTATTTAAACACTTGAAATATATTTGAGTATATGGTGTGTCCTTGGTCTTTTAAATTTTTTTTTTTCATTTCCACAATGTTTAGTCAGTTTGGTTGCTGCATAATTTGCTTTTCATCTTTGATTGTGATAACTTTGATTGTGATTATTATAGGCTAAAATTCTACGTGGCTGATGTGATAGCTTCCTTTGGCAGGTGTTTCTATCTATCACACAAGATATCTGATGTAACCTCTTGGTAAGGAGCAAATAGCACTACTGTTGCTTTTCCCCCATCTGGCTCCTCATTGATTGGTACATGCTTCTTCCTTCCCAGTAGACTTCAGTGTTGCTGCTGACCATCAGCGGTGAGGGAAGAGCATGATAGCCCTTTTCCACATCTTCTGGAAGCTATTTCCTTTACTATCATGAGAAATTATTTAGTGTCCACCAAAGAATGTTTAAGCAGTTCTTTACAAAAGGAGTGAAAGTAGTAAAATTGTATAATCTCTAGGTTTGCTGTGCCCTGGCCCAAGTGCTTTACTCCTTCCTACTGCATAAGTGCTAAGGTCTCCAGCTTAGGCTGTTGAAGGAAATCTCACAGACAACCTATGGTGTCTCATCCATACAGTTTCCTTAGTTACTATTCTTTTCCCTTCCCTTCTCCTCTATTGTTTTGCTTCTCAGTTTTTACTTTTCTAATTTCTTATGACAGATTACCTCTCCCTAAAAGAATAGTAAAGTCCCAATATTCTTTTGAGTCTTGGAACTTTTATTGCCCCAAGTTATGAATTTCAATGGTTTTTCTCTTTAGCTTTATCTCCCTTCAGAAGAGAGGGACAATTTGTATAAGGAGTAGAAAGAAAAGAGGTAATCTTCAAACCTTTGAATAGGCATGGTTTTCCTTTGTGTTAAATTTAAAATAAAAAAACATAAACATAATAACATTGCAGTTATTTCCTTCAGGAACCCTCATCCATATCACAAAAGCTGATAAGGACAACTTTTAATTTTATTTGTGATGTCAAACTGTTTTTTGATGGAACATGAGGAAAACAATGTCACATGATATCAGTTAAAGGAAAATTTTTTTGGCAAAACCTAATAGAAAGAGGTCAGCAAGGAAAACTGCTAGGGATCTTGCATTTCTTCATCACCCATGAGGCTTAATAATTTCATAGGAAATGATGCTTAGATCCAATGAACTTGTGTCTCTGTGACATTGCTCATTTACCTCCTCTCCTATCAGTCCCTCTTCTCTTTTTTCTTTCTTTCTTTTTCTTTTTTTTTTTTTTTAAGATTTATTTATTTTAGAGGGAGGGAGGGAACCTGTGAGCAGGGGAGGGGCAGACGGAGCAGGAAAGAGGGAATTCTCTACAGACTCCCTGCTGAGAGCAGAGCCAATACAGGGCTTGATCTCAGGACCCAGAGATCATGACCTGAACCAAAATCAAGAGTTGGCTGCTTAACTGACTGAGCTACCCAGGCACCCTGGTGTCTCTTCTCTTTTTATAGGGCAGGTGTAAGAGTAAGCTTATCATTGGGTGAATAAAGACAATTCTGTCTTTCAGCAGAACCTTCTATTGGCAAAAACATCCATTCCAGTGGGCTCATTTCAAGGAGGCAGAGTAAGGCCCTGGTGCACATACAAAAATCAGTTGTATTTCTATATGCTAAAAACAAACTATTTGAAAAGGGAATTAGGAAAACAATCTCATTTACAATAGCACCAAAAAAGAATAAAATACTTAGGGATAACGTTAACTAAGAGAAGAACTTGTACAGTGAAAACTTCAAAATATTAATTAAAGAAATTAAAGAAGACACAAACAAATGAAAAATAAAACATTTTATGTTCATGTTTTAGAAGATTTAATGTTGTTAAAATGTCCATATTGCCCAAAGCGATCTATGGATTTGGTGTAGACCATAGCAAAGTCTCAATGGAAAAAGCAGTATTAAAATCAATATTGAACCACAAATGATCCAAATAACCACAGCCACCTTGAAACAGAACAAAGCTGGACACATCACACTTCCTAATTTCAAAATTAATTACAAAGTTACAGTAATTAAAACAGTGTATTCTGGCTGCTTCTCCCTCTGACCTTCTCCCCTCTCATGCTCTCTCTCTCACTCTCTCTCTCAAATAAATAAATAAAATCTTACAAAAAAAAAAAAAAAGACCGTGCATTCTGACAATATGACAGACATAGAGACAAGTGGAACAGAATAGAGAGCCCAGAAATTAATCCACACATAAATGGTCAACTAATCTTCAACAGAATATCAAAAATCCCACAATGGGGGAAAATACAATACACAATAGGGAAAGGATAATCTCTTCAACACAAATGGCTGGGAGAACTGTATATCCACATACAGAAGAATGAAATTGGACCTTGAACTTACACCACATATAAAAATGAACTTGAAATGAAATAAAGACTTAAATGTTTTGACCTGAAGGTATAAAACTCCTAAAAGATGACATAGGGAAAAAAAACTTCATGACAATGGTCTTAGCAATGATTTAATGGATATGATCCCACCTAGATAATGTCCTATAGCTAGTATATACTCAGTAAAATTGTTAGTAGTTATTAAATATTTTCAACATCATTTTGTAAATATAAAATACACATGTACTTTCATTATGAGTTTTAATATATTAAAATAAATGCAAAAGACTAACCATTGTGACCTAATTTGTTTTTTTTTAAATTTATTTTGCAAAATATCAACATTAATTCAATTAAACTTTTAATTTATTTTTTTCTCATTAATGATCCAGATGTTAGTGAAACTAGGCTTTTATGGAATTCAGAAGTGGAACATGTCTCAGAAATGTTATTAATGACTAAGTGAGCAGTCTTCTCAGAAGTCCCTTAAGTGATGAACACCTGTCTCATCGTTAGCTTAACAGGTTCTCATTATGAAAGATATCAGCAAAATGATCATTGGTGGCATTCTTACCATACCTTTGAACTAGTGGGAATAATACAGTAATGAATAATTGACATTTAGTTATTCTAAGACACTTGCTCTTATTGGAACAGAGACATAGAATATAGTAACATTTTCCCCTTATGTTGAAATTACTTTGTCCACAGTGATTTGGTGACTTAAAAAAACATTACATACAAACTGTTAACATCTTGACTTATAGCTAAAAAACAAAAGAAGAATATATATTAACATCTTGATTTATAGCTAAAAAATAAAATAATGGAGAATATATCAAAGCATTAATGCTAACTTGCTAGGGTATTATACACAGATGGGGATGGCTAACTGCTAAAACACGAAAGGATTTTTTATCTTAGTTGTACATTTTATTAATTTCAACACTGTGTCTTTTCATTGCTAAACCAGGTTGCTATGTGGATCATGAAATTCCTATACTCTCACTTACAGTGATAACTTATTTTTTTTTCCTTTTTTTTTTTACCCCCAGTGAGTAATTTCTCTTAGGTATTTACATCAATAATTTAATTTCCTTATTTAAATAGGTACTTTTAATAAGTATTTTCCAAGTATAGAATGAGCATTTTGGAAAAAAATAAACCAATCTTTGTAACTCTCTGTTTCTCTCTGTTAAAATAACTCCTGAAGATGAGAGAGAGAAATTCAACACATAAAGTTGTGCAAACTTGTGTTTGGCATCCTCCTGTTCTCTGTTTTGACTTCTGTTGTCATTTTAACTCTAGATTCCAAAAATGTCAGCTGCCACATGGCTGTATCGTACCTCCCAGTACCAATTCCCCATCTGGATCTATTCTGGACATGTTATATTCTAGGCCTGCACTGTCCAACATAGGAGCCACTTGCCCCATGTGGCCATTTAAATTTTAAATTAGGTAACATTAAAAATAAATTTCCTCATTAACATTAGCCATACTTAAAGTTTTCAATAGCCATATGTGGCAAGTAGCTTCCACATTGGACAATACAGTTATGGGCATTGCCAAATACGCAAAAAATTTTATTGCAGAACACTGATTTAGAAATGTTTTTTTTAGATTTTATTTATTTATTTAACAGACAGAGATCACAGGAAGGTAGAAAGGCAGGCAGGGGCGGGGTGGGGGGGAAGCAGGCTCCCTGCTGAGCGAGAGCCCTACATGGGGCTTAATCCCAGGACCCTGGGATCATGACCCAAGCCGAAGGCAGAGGCTTAACCCTCTGAGCCACCCAGGTGCCCCCAGAACTTTTTTTTTTTTTTTTTAAAGCATATTATATCCATCTCGGGGAATTATGGAAGTTTTGTGGAAGAGTTGGAATTTGGCTGAAAGGTGTATAAACTACCATGGAAAAAGGCTACATTTAGTGGAAGGTGCTGCTGAAATACAGGGTATGTGAGTGGGATGATGGGAATGCATGTTGAACAGGTAGAATGGGATAAGATTATGGACATTTTGGGTACAATGTACATTTATTCTGTGAGAGAATGAGAAACACTGAATTCTATTGTGACACTTCGAGATGAGAAACTATGCAATGTAACACATATGCATAGCACTTCCATTTCCAATCATGCAAAAACATTATTTCAAATATTTGACTAAAGCTAGGGATGCTGACAGTCTGGTCACAAGATAAAGTAGATATAATATCATCTCAGATGATTTTTTCAAGAATAAGGTACAAACTAAATGTTTACCAATATTTTTTCTCTAGTTTCCATAAGAGACCGTTTAGCATGGACATGAAGGTATTCTTGTGGTATTAGAGGGTTTATGTTTGATTTCCAGCTCTTTCACCTGTGGCTGAGTACTCTTGGGTTCAATATTCTTATCTATAAAATGTAGATAATAAAAGTGATTACCTCATTTACTCATTGTGAAGATTAGATGTGTTAATATAGGAAGTGTACCTACCATAGTTCTCAGCAAATAGTAGGTTCCCAATAAATAGTAAGTAATGTTATAATAATTGTTAACATGGTAAGTAGTGTCATAGAACATCTCAAAGTAGGGGGTTTATGGGTTGTTACATTATAAAGTTCTATTAATCACCAAAGGTTCCCCATTTTCTACTTTTTATGTCATTAAATGTATTCATATTCATTTAATTATTAATTGATTTATTCATTCATTTATTTTTCCAATAATAGTTTCCTGCATTTATATAACTAAATTATGTTTAGTAATATAGTTTCACTATATATAAATTCCCATTCTGGAATAACTAAGATGTTATAGGAGAAAATTAATTTTGACTAGAGTTTCAGGGTTGAATTCACAAAGAAGTCACAATTTAGTAATACCTCAGGTTCCATTTCACTCCTGATCTATTGAACAGTAGACAGGCATTTTGGGTGGAATTGACCCACCTCAAATCCTAGGAGTAGACGCAGACTGTGTAATTATGTAATGTTCAATAGGACTCTTTCTATACAATTCATTCAGAGAAATAGCTCTACTTGTTTTTGTTTTTGTTGTTGTTGTTTTTAAACCTGGGTTTTCATTTTCAGAATGTGGTTCTAGAATAAAGTTTGTGAATAAGAGCCCATAAATATTTTGTGATTATCTTCAGAACACATTTTCATATCCAAAGCAATGGAAAAATAGAAAGCAGAAGCCCCAGCCATAAAGTATGTAATAAAAAAAAAACCCAAACATGAAGGCTATAAAGAGTTTTGATAACTCTCATGTTTGATTCATTTGGATGAAGTAACGCTTTATCCAATTAGATAAATATCTGTGGTTCTTTTCTAAGCAGAGATGGGATTTATGGTTTGAACTCATTCCACGGATGTCACTGGCAATATTTTCACTTGAATTTTGTGGTTATAGTAATTTGGCCTTTCTTGTAAGTAATTCTAGCTGTACTCTAAGTCTGCTATGAAGGTGACTTAGAAAAGTGGAGAAAGACTTGTTAGACTGACTGATGATTAACCTCTCAATATTCTGTGCTTTTAGTCCCTGATTCAGATTACTCTAATCTTATAGATGGTGACATAGACAAATTTTTATTTAGTTTTGTTTTTTGAAGGCTCCCATTGCCCTTACACCAAAAATCAATGAGAAATTGTCAATATTTAACTTAAAACAGACATTTTATGTTCAGTTATAAGGATATTGAAGGAAAAAATAAAGTTGAAGTGGTCTACTAGGTTGAGAGATATTTTAGTACCCAAGTCTTAAATGAAGGCTTGAAGATTAGATATGTTTATCCTGGAGATATAGGAGAAAGAGGGAAAAAAAGGTGTCTTTAGATATTTTCTACACTCTTACATGGAAGAGATGCCAGTTATTCTATGTTGTTTGAGAAGAAAGTGCCAGAGTAAAAAAAAAAAAAAAAAAAAAAAAAATAATAAAGCAATACATTTCCAATTAAAATACAGATTTCTGGGCGCCTGGGTGGCTCAGGTCATGATCTCAGGGTCCTGGGATCGAGGCCCGCATTGGGTTCTCTGCTCAGCAGGGGGCCTACTTCCCTTCCTCTCTCTCTGCCTGCCTTTCTGCCTACTTGTGATCTCTCTCTCTGTCAAATAAATAAATAAAATATTAAAAAAAAAATACAGATTTCCTAATAAATTAAAGTACCAGCATTCATGAATAAAATACTTTGTCTTGTGAAGAAATTAGTTTTTGAACATTACAAAATTTCAGTGGGGAGCAAAATTTTAGAAACACTTTTATTTTTTAATTTTTATTTATTTATTTATTTATTTATTTTTTAATTTTTAATTTTTTATAAACATATAATATATTTTTATCCCCAGGGGTACAGGTCTGTGAATCGCCAGGTTTACACACTTCACAGCACTCAACATAGCACATACCCTCCCCAATGTCCATAACCCCCACCCCCTTGTCCCAACCCCTCCTTCCCCCAGCAACCCTCAGTTTGTTTTGTGAGATTAAGAGTCACTTATGGTTTGTCTCCCTCCCAATCCCATCTTGTTTCATTTATTCTTCTCCTACCCCCTTAAGCCCCCATGTTGCATCTCTACTTGCTCATATCAGGGAGATCATATGATAGTTGTCTTTCTCCTCTTGACTTATTTCACTAAGCATGATACGCTCTAGTTCCATCCATGTTGTCGCAAATGGCAAGATTTCATTTCTTTTGATGGTTGCATAGTATTCCATTGGAAACACTTCTATTTTTAAATAAATTGAATAATTTTTAATTAATTGGATCTTCAATAAATTGAAGAAATAATATACCTCAAATAAAATTCTTGATATTCTTCCCCCCTCCTATCTACATAATCCACTCCTCTCAAGTCATCCTCAGATCAATAAATACACTTTTATCTCTATTAATCCTGTTAAACATCATCTCTCATCTAGACTGCCTGTTTTTATATATAGTTCTCAAAGTAAGCATTATTTTTACATTTTTAAATGGTTGAAAATTTTTAAATAATATTTTATGACACCTAAAAATTAGGAAAATTCAAATTTCCATGTACACAAGTTTTGTTGTAACCCAAAAAAGCATAATCATTTACATATTGTCTACAGATGTTTGTTTGCCATAATGGAAGAACTGAGTAGTCAGTCATGAAAACAGAGATTGTATGGCTATAAGGTCTAAAAATATTTATCTTCTGCAAGAAAAATATCCCCAAGAGAAAAGTTTGCTTATCCCTTATCTAGACCATTCAAACATCCTCTTTACTGATCTGTTGGGTTCTACATTTAAACACAGTAATGCATTCTTCACATGGCCAATAAAGTAATCTTCCAAAATGTAAACGAGGTCATTTTGCTCCCTTGTTTCAAATCCTTCAATGATTTCCTACTGATATGATAATAAAATTAATACTCCTTCTCATGTCTCATAAGGCCTTAAATGATGCCATCTTGCATACTTGTCTCTTATCATACTACTCTCTCCCTCATCCACCAAAGTCTGGCCACATTGATGTTCTGTCTGTTTCTAAAACACGGCAAAATGTCAGTCTTACTTTCTCTACAGTGCCCTTGCACATTCCTGTCTCTGACTATAAAGTACGTTTCTGATCTTATTGATCAAGAGCTATCTTCTTGTAATTCAGTTCACAACATAAATGTGACCCTGCCCCATCTATCTAAATTCCAAGAATTCCTCCCATCTCTAGCATGTCGCTGTCATTTATTATAAATTTTATATTCATTATTATTATTGTCTTACCCATCCATGGAATTTAAGTTTGCTCAATCATGTAAGAAGTCTTATTCAAAATTATATATAACTCCAGTTTCTGCAATAGCTACTGATGTTTGAGAAATGTTAAATGAATGATTTACATTACTACTTTCAAGGCCCTGAATTAGATACTATAATGTGACAAGGTAGGAAAGGAAGATAGAGAGATGAGTAACTTAAAGAATCTGAAATCTGTCTGAGGAGAAATATGTACTTTCTAATATTTAAATTAAGTAAGTAGGCAACACATGCTGAGGTAGAAGACTTCTGGAGTCAGACTTCAGGAGTTTGATGCTCAGTGGTACCAATTGTAACTTTGTGACATAGGACAAATAACCTTACTTCTTTGCACTTAGCTCTCTAATCTGTAAAATGGAGGGGAAAATATATTTTTCATGGATTCTTTGAAGATTAATTAAATTAATATGTGAAAAGAATTTAGTATCTGGCCATAGGAAAAATTGCATCAATGTCTGTTGAATAGGAAATGGAGTTACTAGGAGTATGTTTTCAGTACCCAGCCCAGGAAATCTTGCCTGTACTAAAAAGTTTATCACTTATTTGAGGGCTCTAGGGAAGATTTCTGATGCATTTTCATTAACTTTGCTTTCTATGAAGATGAATGTGTTTAAAGAACAGGCGGAGAGAGATCCACAATTAAAGCGGGCAGGGTGAGGGGCGCTTCTCCATTATTTCAGAGAAGAAGTGATGAGAGACCCACTTAGAAAGCAGAAGTGGGGATGGAAAGGATGAGGCAGGAGGGAGGAGGGCTTCAAGGGCTAGAGTAGTCGCAGCTGAGTGTGAAATGGATGTGTGATCAAGAAACTGAACGTTGTCAGTTTCTTTACTTCAGCTATGGTCTCTATAGTGCCATTGTGTGGAGTACATAATATATACCCAGAAAATTTTTAGTACAATTATAATACAAAATAAATACCAATGACAGTAGTATTGGTAGGGGTAGTTGATAATATCTTTATTGTTTTTCTCTTTTTCTTATGATATGAGAGCTATGGGGAGGTAGATGAAAGGATTTGGCATCTTATTAAATGGAGAGAGTAATGGAGAAAGGCACATAGAAAATGGTTTTAAATTTCTGGACTACATATTCAGGAGGAAAATGGCAATGTTAATTAATATAGGGATCCAGGAGGAGGAAACAATTTAGAGAAAGATAACCATGAAGCCACATCTTGAAATAAAGGACAGAATTTTGGCCAGTAGATAAAATTAAGGGTTTTATTTCTTGGGAGAAGATTTATTGAATTAAATGAGCTGTCACAGCATAAAAGAGGAGAGTAATAGAAAAGAACAGGATTTCAAGGGAACAGTTATACTAAAGGAGTAGTCAGGAAAGAAGGTAGGAGTGGAGAAGACTGCAAAGAAAGACACCAGAGGTGGAAGAGAAGGAGGCAACAGTGTTAGGAAAGCCAAGGAGGTATTGCAAAGGAGGGTGGGGCCAACAGGGAAGTGGAAGAGAGTAAGCTCAGCAGATTATGGGAGGTCCAGGATTTAGCAGATCATTATGGAGATCGGAGAGTGTATGAAGTGAGCTGTAGGTGTGGGAAGTCCTGTCTACTAAGAATAAACACTTTGGATATGGCTGGAAGAAAGTATTTAGATGTTTATCAATACTTACTAGAATTAATATGAAAGAACTGTAGTCTAACACTCCCTTGTAGAGCCTAGAAGCTTCTTTTTGAAGGGACGCCCACTGACGATTCTTTTGGAAGTGAGGTGTGATTGAAGATTCAATTAGCAGAAGTGAAAAATTATCTCAACTGGAGTATTCTGAAAAGGAATCAGACTCTGATGAGAGGGTGACACAATAGAATTTTGTCTTAATCACTTATTAGCCAGATAACGTTGGGTAACTTGCCTAACCTCTGCATGTCCCTTTCTTCATCTATAATGTGGAATCGTACCACTTCTTGGCAGGGATGAAAATGAAATATCTTATAGTCCTGAATTCTGGCATCAAGATGGTGAGCTTGTATGGAGTCCTTTCTTTCTGCCTCTCCTCGCAGGCCCACTACCCGGGTACAATGTTTAGCCAGAAGGTCGAATCAGTTCTACTAAAAACAGGCCTGCACAAAGGCCAAGGCTCACTGAAAAGAAAATAAATAAATAAATAAATAATGTCCCAATTTTTATTAAAGGCATAGCTCTCCTTCCAGTCACTCAAACTTAAATCTTGGTCATCTTTGATTTTCTTTTTTTTTTCTTTCCCAGAGAATCAATTATCTAACTTGTAATTGATTCATAGCATGGTTTTGGAGTCTGAAAGCTTAAATTCAAATCTTGTCTCCACTTACTGCTAGATATGAGCACTCGGGCTAGTTATTTAACTCCTCAGAAGCCTCATTTCATCATCTGTAAGATGCAGATAACATTAGTATTTATAATTACAGTTTAGTGATAATTAAATAAAATAGTCCATGTCTACTGCTTGGCCTAGGGTCTGACACATAGTAAAGTTTCAATAATGTTAGTTTCTATGGTTAATATTAGTGTCAGCACAGTGTTAAGATTTTACATAATATCGTGCTCCTTATTCTTTGTACTTAACTGTAACTTGTATAGATTTTTATAATAACTTGCTGAATTTATGTCTACCCCAAATATCATTGTGTCTAGCTGATTTTTTTTTAAAGATTTTATTTATTTATGTGACAGACAGAGATAACAAACAGGCAGAGAGGCAGGCAGAGGCGGGGGTGGGGGGAAGCAGGCTCCCTGCTGAGCAGAGAGCCTGATGTGGTGCTCTATCTCAGGACCCTGAGATCATGACCTGAGCCAAAGGTAGAGGCTTAACCCACTGAACCACTCAAGTATCCCTGTCTGGTTGATCTTATAGCTTGTTTGTACACCATAGTCTTTGAGGCATAACTCTATTGTATCATTATGTTATTAATTATCTGTAGTTCCCTTCAGGATATGTGCCACATTTTAGAGCAGAATTTTTGCCCTCCTTCATAGTTCTCTATCTTTCCAGCTTTACTTTCTCCTATACCCTTTTCTGAATTTGATGCTGACACCCACTGGACTAATCATCCCCTTGAGAATTGCCAAGTTTATAGTTCTGTTAGGTGAGATTTCCTTCACCTGAAATTCACCACTTCATGTCCAATATTACGACAAATAACATCACCATAGCAGACCCCGCTTCAGCACCTATTGGAAGTAAACTTTCACTCCTCTGCATGAACTCATCTAACACTTTACTAAATTTCAAAGGGTACTTTTTTCATATTTATTTATTTACTGCACAAATCCCCTTCATTCTAGACAATTATCTCCTTTACAACATATATCAGTATATATATTCTGTTCATTATATCCCTCCTAACACATATATATTATTAAAGACTTCTGAGCAGCAATGAGATAAAAATATTCAATATTGATTATGGAACTACTTTTCAGCTGGATCTATAAAATGTGCCAAATATGAAATAATTTAGAAGGGAAAAACATCAACTGATCAATTGTCTGCTGTTATACAAGGAAAAAGTTTGCTGAAAATTTCAATTTTTGACAAGGCATTTCAACATCATAGTCATTGTACTATTTCAGGAGACTAAAATCACCAGATGTGAGAGTTTCTTATACTAGCTTAAGGTAAAATAGTACATATGCCCCAAAGTATGCCGTTCTTCCATATAATAGGCTGCTAAATTAAACATTTTTTAAGCCACTGAAGTGTAGAGTAACTAAATTACTATAGCAATCACTAAGCTATATCTTTAATGTATGACTTTATTACATAGTAGTAAGTTTGGTATGAATCAACCTTGTACATATTCATCTTAATCTACTTTCTCATAATAACTGAAGATCAAAATAAAGATGAGCCTGTTCCCACGTGAAATTACTTTAGAAAGACATATGCTATGTATTTTCATTTTATTCTCTTTTGTTTTTTAAACAAAGTTCATATTGTTGAGGACAATAGTTACTTTCACAAACATCTCTTTTTTTTAGGACTGAAACTTTATTAGGGAAACATCAGAAAAGTAATACAGTCACTTCAAGATAGTTCACTATTTAATGGCTCTAATGAACACTACATTAATAACATTTAAATTGATCAGCACACTTGAAAACATATTTATAAACAAGAAAGTAATATTTGATTGCTTTCTGACATTGAGAAGGATAATTGACATAGGACCAAATGATTGTTTATGTTGATAAACATGCATTCACTTAAAAAATAATAAAAATGATAATTTATAATGATTATAAAAATTTTAAATAAAAATATTAGATGAATTTTTTTTATTTTGAGATATGTGTTTACCTTTTAAATAATCTTATTGTATAATTACTGAAGAATTTAGAAGAAAAATATAGTATATAGATATTATTATTTTTATTGACCAATAGAGACAGTTTTTTTTTAAGTAGAGAAATACATGCAAACCTAAATTTTGTTTTCTAAAGACTAATCTTGTAAGGCTTTGAGTTAAAAATAGATTATTCTTGTGTTTTGATGAGAAGCGAGAAACTTTCCCTGATATGCAGTTTATACTTGCATTTTTTATCTAATCAGGCAAACAATTTTAATTAATTCAGATAGTCGCCTCTATGGTATCTGTGCCCTTTAGGGACTCTTCTTCATTACGGATGCAAATGTGTTCCTAAAATAATGAGAATAGTATTATCCTGTTTTATTCATTTAGGTGGTCAGAAAGAGAACAAAAAAATCATTTGATGGTGAGGTAATTCTTTTAATACACCATAATGGCATTAACTTTGGTATTTCTGTGCCTCATTTTCTTGATCATTCTCCAACAATGCTCCCCTGGGGAACAAGTGAAGGTGATGAGGGCAGGGATGCCAAGAAAAGATGAAATCAAAATCTTTATATTTTACGTAGTTAAAACCTTAACTTAACCTTTATCTAGTTAAAACCTAAAAAAAAAAACAAAAACCTAGATTGTAGTGTCTTTTTAATAAATTTAATAGAGAATAAGTATCTGTCAGTATAAGCATATAAAATGCATAATGGGTAAAAGAATGGTATAAGAAATTAGAAGACATTTTAATAAAATATGTATTTTTAAAATTTTAATCAGATTTATAATTATGAAATTTAGATCACCCTCTTATCATTATTCTTAAAATACACACACACACACATACACAGTTTAGATGAGTGGTGTTTAATATACTAACTCTACTCAGAAATCTGTCCCACTAACCTTGAGAATTCTTGGAAAGAAATTTGTCACAAGACAACCTTCATCATACTAAGTTGTTCCGATATAATGCGCATACCTCATTTATAAGTTCATTTATTCACTAAAATTTCCTTTTGTGTCTAACATGTGCTGGAGAGGAAAACAAATGTAGAAACTAGTCAAATAGAGTTTACATCATTATTAATGTATTTTATTTTTAATTTTTCACAAGTGAATCACCCAATCATGAATGTATGAAAAAGACATTCAAGAGTTTAGGCATAGGAAGCCGACTGTGCAAAGTACAGTGCCTAAAAAGAGAATCCTCCACTTGGGAAATTGTTACTAGATGACAGACACCTAGATAGCAACTGGAGATGATGCTGCAGAAATAGATGTTATGGAATGCCTTATATGCAGAGCTTTGATTTTTTTCTACAGCAACAGGAAGACATTAAATATTGA
The DNA here is from genome assembly GCF_020171115.1 of Neogale vison. NCBI lineage: Eukaryota > Metazoa > Chordata > Mammalia > Carnivora > Mustelidae > Neogale > Neogale vison. Next base: position 100,051,899 of record NC_058096.1, on the reverse strand, counting down.
AAAATTTCACTGTGACATAGAAGTTTCAGTGGAGCAAGCAACTATTTCCCCCAACTGCTCTCTCCTCAATACACCTAATATAATTATTGACCATAAGCAGACTCCAAATCAAATACATCATCCAGTTGCAAATACTGGCCTCTCATGTATCCCTAACCTAATCACTCCATACCTAAATTGCTACAGTGGGTGTTATTTGGTCTCCAAGACCAAGAAGTTTCTTGTCTTCAGAACAAGGAACTATTCTTCATGCTACAGCTAGACTGGTTTTCCTAAAACACTGTGATTTCTTAGCCAATTAGAATCTTTCACATCAATTCTGAAGTCTTACTGTTTCAGGAGCCTTCACAATCTGTCCCTATTTAAATTTTCAAGCCTCATCTGCTGCCATTTTCTCACAGACTCTATGTTCCAACAACCCAAGTGTCTCAAACTTTCTTTTTTTTTTTCCCAATTTATTTATTTTCAGAAAAACAGTATTCATTATTTTTTCACCACACCCAGTGCTCCATGCAAGCCGTGCCCTCTATAATACCCACCACCTGGTACCCCAACCTCCCACCCCCCCGCCACTTCAAACCCCTCAGATTGTTTTTCAGAGTCCATAGTCTCTCGTGGTTCACCTCCCCTTCCAATTTACCCAAAAGCACATACCCTCCCCAATGTCCATAACCCTACCCCCCTTCTCCCAACCCCCCTCCCCCCAGCAACCCACAGTTTGTTTCGTGAGATTAAGAGTCACTTATGGTTTGTCTCCCTCCCTATCCCATCTTGTTTCATGGATTCTTCTCCTACCCACTTAAGCCCCCATGTTGCATCACCACTCCCTCATATCAGGGAAATCATATGATAGTTGTCTTTCTCTGCTTGACTTATTTAGCTAAGCATGATACGCTCTAGTTCCATCCATGTTGTCGCAAATGGCAAGATTTTGTTTCTTTTGATGGCTGCATAGTATTCCATTGTGTATATATACCACATCTTCTTTATCCATTCATCTGTTGATGGACATCTAGGTTCTTTCCATAGTTTGGCTATTGTGGACATTGCTGCTATAAACATTCGGGTGCATGTGCCCCTTTGGATCACTACGTTTGTATCTTTAGGGTAAATTCCCAGTAGTGCAATTGCTGGGTCAAAGGAAGCAAGGGCAAAAATGAACTTTTGGGATTTCATCAAAATCAAAAGCTTTTGCACAGCAAAGGAAACAGTTAACAAAACCAAAAGACAACTGACAGAATGGGAGAAGATATTTGCAAACGACATATCAGATAAAGGACTAGTGTCCAAAATCTGTAAAGAACTTAACAAACTCAACACCCAAAGAACAAATAATCCAATCAAGAAATGGGCAGAGGACATGAACAGACGTTTCTGCAAAGAAGACATCCAGGTGGCCAACAGACACATGAAAAAGTGCTCCATATCACTCGGCATCAGGGAAATACAAATCAAAACCACAATGAGATATCACCTCACACCAGTCAGAATGGCTAAAATCAACAAGTCAGGAAATGACAGATGCTGGCGAGGATGCGGAGAAAGGGGAACCCTCCTACACTGTTGGTGGGAATGCAAGCTGGTGCAACCACTCTGGAAAACAGCATGGAGGTTCCTCAAAATGTTGAAAATAGAACTGTCTCAAACTTTCTTAATCACCGTTTGCTGTTACCTTTCCATGCCCTTATGTGTACATGTGGTGTTTATTCCCTGGTGAATCCTCTCCATGGCAAACTCTTTTCTTTCAAGGATCAGCTCAAATACCATGTCCTACAAAAAATTTCTGACGTCCAAAGCCAGAACTGATGTCTCTCTACCTAGAGGCCCAACAAATTTTTTTCCTTAATTATAGTGTTGCATATTATATTGATATTTAATGCATCTATCTCTTTCAACCAGGATTCAGACTTCAAGGATATAGGCTTCATCAACTTCTCTCACCCAGTTCTTGATTTAGTACCTAGCTTCCACGGAGTGCTGAATACATATGAACAAAATATAGAGCACATATAAATAAAACTTTACCTACATTCTTAGCTGTTCCTTTAAACAACTCTGTTAAGTATTGTTATTACAGATGTAAAAACTGAGGCTCAAAGATAGTATTTGATTTTTTCTCTTTTACATTGCTAGTAACTGACTAGGAATTAAAACCAGGATTTCTGATAACAAATCCTAAGTTTTTAAATCTTAATAGAATTTTCTTTGTAAACCAGTCATGATCAGTGAGATGTTTAATGTACATATGGACTTAAATTTCAAACAGAGAATTTTTTTTTTCAATAAATCAGATTTAAACTGAGTTAAGATGGTATTTGTACTTGAGGTTATCACTTTTTGATCAAATATTATGTCCTCAAATTGCTTGAAGTTAGGTCATACCTTCTTGTCAAATGTATTGAGGTACTATGAGTGAAGAACTATAAAATTTAAAAATTGTTTTCCAAATGTGTTTTCATTTGGTAATTGCAATATAATGAAAGGAAGCTTGTGGTAGGATATCATCACTGCCCATCTTTCAGACCCTTATAAAAAGAGTCAGAATCCATCTCTTGTTTGAGATAGTTATCCCGTCATGCCCACTACATTTGGCTTTGCCATTTTTTGGTCTTTCCTTCAATTTAATAGGTTTCAAATTCGAAGAAGAAGGTTTGCAGCACATCCCAAAAAATCAGTTCTGGCGATATATCTCTGTTGCTTAATGATGCTTTGTTTAGAGGGAAAAGGGAACAGAAATAAACAACTTTTGACTGATCTCTGTCAACTAGGACAGAGTGTTATGTTACTGACCAAACTGGGAGACTTTCCCCAGTTTTAGCAGTAACATAACACATACCAATGGAGTTTGTGGGTGAAGATGGTAGTTTCTAAGACATCAGCTTATTAAGATTTAACATGCAGCCCAGTCATTCTCATATTTTATATCTGTCAAAGATTTAAACATGGATTTGAAAAGATTTTCCAAAGAAAATTGAATATTCAATCTATAAATAGAGAAAAGAAGAAGAACAACAAAGTGAACAAGAAGCCAGCAGAAGATATGCCAGAAAAGATGACTTGTCACAGCAGAAAAGAAAGTCAAAATAAGTCAGACGGGAAACTTAGTGAATGTTTTAATGAAAACCATAAGACATTTGAAGATAACTTTGTATATCGCTGCCATTGCTAGTAGTTTTGGCTATTTTCATAAAATATTGCTAGAAAAATTGGAAGCACTAAGTTTTTCAGTAGTGATACATTGTTGCTAAAAGTGTTTGATCTTCCAGAAACTTTTTTTTTTTATTGTTCTCAGAATTTACAAGCAAGGAGATAAAATTAAGGTACATTTGGTCTTTTGCAATGTGCTGATGAAAAGGATTGTAGTGATGCTAAAACAAAGAATATGGCCATGGTAAATAACATCTCACAGGAAAAAAATATAATTGAAACAAACTATTCCATAATTTTTGGCATCACACACATAATCCCATTTCTTTTTGTTATAACAACTTTTAATAAATCTATTAAAGAAAAACTAATAAAACACAGGTTTATAGAACCTTACATTTGCCAAAAAATACTTTAACCAAAACTTCCTAAGAATATGATGAATTACAAAGCATATATTTGTATTATTTTTCTCTTCAAAAAGAGCACATTGGTGAAGTAATTTTCAGAAAGGCTTTAGCTAAGGAAAAACTTAAAGTGACAAAGATCTCAAACAAAGAACCACTTCAATTTCACCTTCCATCCTCCAACTTTTTGTGCTCTAAGAGCTTATTGATCCAGCATCCATCTGCATTGAATTCTAGTCATTTCAGGACTTTGACTTTGTTACTGAACTTGCCCACTTGGCAAATGTCTAAAATACAGTTCTGCTAATGCAATCAAACCATTCTTGTTCTGTCTACTTGGCTGTGGTATATTAGGGTCTGCTGAAGTGAAATATGAGGGAAAATGCAAATGCAGAAAACCCTATGGTATTGAATTTGTGTAGTATTCATATGAATATTGGATTGACCTTCTTTTGGGTCAATACATTTTTTCTTTTCTTTGACAGTCTGAAATTGTTGATTCAATAGCTGGTAGTGTAGTAATTGGAAGAAACCAGGCCAATACAGTAGTTGTGGTATTTTACTTGCTATTTTTAGTTCTATTAAAAATAAAACAAAATGAATTATTTAGTTTTGGGGGACATTGTGAATGAATGAAATTTAAATACATCATAATAAGTGATATTATGGAAAATGCATTGGGAAAAACAGGAAAATACGTTTGGGTTCCTTTAACACAAATAATTGGCCTCACCTGTCCTAAACTTAGAGCAGATGCCTCTTACTTCAATAACTTGCTACTTGGGAAAAAAACAAAACAAAACAAAACAAACAAACAAACAAAAACAAAGGCAAACCAAAAAGAAAATGACCAGGAAGAGAAATCCAATGGACAGAATCTAAAACATCACAAGTAGATGCAAGAGTTTTTGACCTTTAAAAAAATATGATCTCTAAATATTCAGAGCACTGTTACCTCGGCCACTTATGTCCTTGGATTTGATCACATCATTGGAATGGAATGGGGAAAGAGTTTGAATGAACAATCCCTAGAGGTAAAAGTGTTTTTGTTTCATTTGCTTCTAACTAAACTGTAAATCCTTTGTTCTTAATTTACAGATTTGAAATTCATGAGCTTTACCACATCTCCACATCAGGACAAATAACCCCCCTGTTGTTTAAATCACTTGCATAATTTATATCTTTTAAAATTGGAATAGCATCATTGCCTCTTTTGCAATTATCCCATAGTCAAGCCTATCACCTCATTGAAAGGTCTTTAATTTTTCTTGATTTTTAAGCATTTTTACACTTCTGACAAGTTTATTTGAATACCTTGGGATGCCATAGCAATCTAGTCTGATCTACATAATAGTTTAGAGGTATGCTATATCCAGATAATGTTCAAAGTCAAACTGTCTGCAGATGTTACTAATTTATATTTAAAAAATCAGCCAATGACATTTCAAACAAGTATTATCAATACCTCATAAGAAATCACTATTTAATCTTGAGTTTGTCATTCTACATTTCTGTAATGCTTTAAATGTATTTCTGCCTTAAAAATTATAATATTATTAAAATTCTTATTTTGACTGTCTTTCTAATTGGACCATGAAATCTTTGAAGGGTTGGATATATCTTATTTACCCTTTTATTCACAATATGTAGTATATTACATAGAATGTATTATTTACTTAAGAAATATTTGTTGATTTATTAGCAAATTTGGCACACCAAAGCAGGTAGGTATCATTCATCACATAAAAAAATAGCAGTGATGATGTTATTTTAGAATCTAATTGGGTTTACCTTAGTAATTTTCACTAGCATATAACATCCCTGAAAGATGAACATCTGAAAATCCAGCATTCATTCCTGATTAAAACGCTTCAAAGTATAGGGATAGAGGGAACATTCCTGAACTTCATAAAATCTATCTATGAAAGACCCACAGCAAATATCATCCTCAATGGGAAAAAGCTTGCAGCCTTCCCGTTGAGATCAGGAACACGACAAGGATGCCCACTCTCACCACTCTTGTTCAACATAGTATTAGAAGTCTTAGCAACAGCAATCAGACAACAAAGAGAAATGAAAGGTATCCAAATTGGCAATGAAGAAGTCAAACTCTCTCTTCGCAGATGACATAATTCTTTATATGGAAAACTCAAAAGACTCCACCCCCAAACTACTAGAACTCATACACAATTCAGCAACGTGGCAGGATACAAAGTCAATGTACAGAAATCAGTGGCTTTCTTACATACTAACATTCCATTTACTATAGTACCAAGAAACATAAGATACCTGGGAATAAACCTAACCAAAGAGGTAAAGGATCTGTACTTGAGGAACTACAGAACACTCATGAAAGAAATTGAAGAAGACACAAAAAGATGGAAGACCATTCCATGCTCTTGGATCAGAAGAATAAACATTGTTAAAATGTCTATACTGCCGGGCGCCTGGGTGGCTCAGTGGGTTAAAGCCTCTGCCTTTGGCTCAGGTCATGATCTCAGGGTCCTGGCATCGAGTCCTGCATCAGGCTCTCTGCTCAGCAGGGAGCCTGCTTCCTCCTCTCTCTCTGCCTGCCTCTCTGCCTACTTGTGATCTTCCTCTGTCAAATAATTAAATAAAATCTTAAAAAAAATGTCTATACTGCCTAGAGCAATCTATACTTTTAATGCCATTCCGATCAAAATTCCACCAGTATTTTTCAAAGAGTGGGAGCAAATAATCCAAAAATTTGTATGGAATCAAAAGAGACCCCGAATCACTAAGGAAATGTTGAAAAACAAAAATAAAACTGGGGGCATCACGGTACCTGATTTCAAGCTTTACTACAAAGCTGTGATCACCAAGACAGCATGGTACTGGCATAAAAACAGACATATAGACCAGTGGAACAGAGTAGAGAGCCCAGATATGGACCTTCAACTTTATGGTCAAATAATCTTCGACAAAACAGGAAAAGATATACAGTGGAAAAAAGAAAGTCTCTTCAATAAATGGTGCTTCTATAAATAATAAATATTTATTTATTCAATAAATAAAAAGACAGTCTCTTCAATAAATGGTGCTGGGAAAACTGGACAGCTATATGTAGAAGAATGAAACTTGACCATTCTCTTAAACCGTACACAAACTCAAAATGGATAAAAGACCTCAATGTGAGACAGGAATCCATCAGAATCCTAGAAGAGAATATAGGCAGTAACCTCTTCGATATCAGTCACAGCAACTTCTTTCAAGATATATCTCCAAAGGCAAAGGAGACTTCTTCTAAAAGCTAACATGGAGTGGCAGTTTACTCAAAATTTACTCTACTCTGATCAGGTCATTATTTCTTTTAGTAAGACCATTTTCCATCCTTTGGAACATTATAGAATGAGTCTATTCTTTACCTGAAGGTCCTTCAAATATTTGAAGATAGCCATAATTCCTCATTTATCCCTGCTTTAGACTAAACATCTTCAGTTTTTATCTGCTGTAATAAAATGATTTCCAGACCCTTCATCTTCCTATCTACATTCTTTCTTTAGTGATTAACTCAAATAGTTTAAGAAAAAAAAAAAAAAACAGAAGCTAGGAAAAAAAAAAAAAAGGAAATTTCCAAGGTCCCTCCACTGTTTCTCTATTTCTTTTTTATTTAAGTATATGTGTGAATGAAAATAAAATTTTTGCTTTTTTAATCTCAACCTCTCAGATATATGATAGTTGACAGTTTGCATTGGATTCTTCTGTAATATCATCTTTGTTTGTTCAAATACATTGAAACACATATGTATGCACACACACACACACACAGAAAGAGACAGAGATAGAAAAACAGAGGGGACATATTTTAGAGTGTTGTTCTATTTAAAAAGAGAGAGAGAGAGAACTTGTTATAATATTGCTATGCCATTTTTTCCCATGAAAATCTCATCAGTCATGGCTCTCTCTTGGTTATACTCCAACATGTCAGTGAATCTCTTGAAATCTTATACTCAGGATGAAATATAAACTCAAATATAATTACCTTTTATTAAGCATTTATTAGATATCAGGAACTTCACTTGGTACTTAAAATGTTATCCCATCTTAATTTTCAATACAATATATGAGCTGGTTAGTATTCTAATTTTACATATAAGGAAATATTTTTAGAGAGATTAATTAAATTTTTCAAGATCACTCACAAAAAGTCAGTTGCAGAACTATGAATCTATTTCCTTATTTACTCCCCACCTTGATTCAGTATTTCAGACCTGTATTCAGGGTACACAAATATAATCATTAAGCTTAAATGTAAAAAAAAATAGAGAAAAAAAAAGAAAAATAAACAAGACTGACAATATAAAATTAAGTCAGGAATGAGGCTAGTTTACAAAACATTATGTTCTTACTATAGATGGCCACAGATTTGGTAGAGAGTATCTTATTGAGCAAGACTAGAGATAGTTAGTAGGTTCATAAAAATGCTAAGATAAAAAGGAACTGTTTTTAAAAATATAGCTAGAATTCTGCTGTGCCCTTAGGGAAAAAAAAGACTCATTTTCACATTTCTGATGTGGAAATGAACATTTTCATGAAAGATATAATGTTAATTTCACAAAGTTTTTATCTATAATACCTCTTGATATAGTGAATGTCCTAACACCAAAGCCAAGATTAGTAAAAGCAATTTTCTAAAAAACCAAGTATTTTATATTCTGGATAACCAGAGCTCTGTTTCCTTGTTTCTTTACTAGATCTGTGCTAAAGTTTATAATACGCAGGGTAAAAAATGGCTTGCAAGTCTTTTCAGTAATCCTGTCTGTTAGTCTGTCTAACCACTTCATCTATCTATATATCTATATCATCTATATCTATATGTATATTGATCTATGTTATCTCTAATCAATGGCTCTACTGCAGCTACCTGAGAAAATTCAGCCAGCATTCTTGATCTTGCTATATTTGCTCAAACCTGCATGATTTGATGATTTGATTGTTAAATATGACCTCAGTGTGTGCCTTGTGTTTCCATCAGTACCGGAAGAATATTAGCTTCATTACGTTACTAAGTTAACTTCCTTGAGTGGGTCACCCAAGACATCTACCTGACTGTAGACACAATGCTAACTCTTTCTACAGAAAATAATAAACAAAATAAAAACTTCAAAATTGTAATGAACTTTAGATAATCATTGGTAATCATAAGGTAGTGGTTAAAATTATATATCTTTACAAGGACAGCTATTATATTTTGGAGTTAAGTAAAGGCCATGGGGCAGTGAATACTTGTGATAAACTTGATCTCATTCCAATTACAATGCTCTTTCTAGGCTGTCTGTAAATGTAGATTTTTCTGGTGCAGAGTATGGATGGTTAATTATTTGAATTGATCAAGCAATTATGCCTTGATCAATGTTGACTAAGTTTATCATGACTGGTTAAATATGCTTTACCTAATTCTCCTCCACTTTATTTCTACTACTTCTCCCAAGCCTTATCCTCCAAGGGGGGCGGAAATCCAACATTGCTTTCCATTGCAAATTCTAAGAGCCCAAGATACAAACAATAGTAAGTAGTCATAAAATGTTGTAAGAGGTGGACATTCCAGGGACCACACATCTGTACAAAGGAGTATGGCATGAGGGAGTGGAAAATGAGCCACTGCAGTCATTCTGTGCCTAATGCACTTTTGCCAGGCATTTCATTACCAGACTTGCTGTAAAGTCAGAGTGCATAAGGTTTCCTACTTTAAGAATCTCTGTTAGTGACAACAGCAGTGAATCTTATGTAAGCCAGTCCTTCTCTGTGAGTGGAGTGACATGCCTATATTGATGATAGCTCCAAATATAGCTAATAGCTGTTGTTCTTGGAGAGAAATGGTCAGAGTGGTTAAGACTAGAATTCTTTACTCCCTTTGCAGACAGTAATGAAACAACTCATCTCCATCAGTTGCTTGAGCAGACACTGAAAAGGCAGGAGATCTGAAATGAAATAAGAATCAGGTTTACCTTGGAACTTGCCTGAAATGGGAGAACTCAGTGGTGCTTATAGGGGCCAGAAAGGACTGGAGATATACCTTCTGTCTCTATAGGTAGACATTTGCAGGGATGGCATGGTCAGTAAGGAAGTAAAGAGGAAAATAGGTTGCTGCAAAGGCAGGCTGAACTAAGCATCTAAGCCAAATTCTAGATGTCATTTGTAGAATGTGGCCATCAGTTATCTCCACAAATAAAGGCAGACAAGGTCAAACTTGTTCTACTTTCAAACAATTGAACTTTTAAAGTCAATTAGTCTTTCTCTTTGAAATGGAAATGTTGAAAATAAATTAGAGTTCAAATTTTTGGTTTATGTTTATATTCAACCTTACAGACTATTAGGAACTTTGTGTATGAAAAAGAATAAATGGAACGATTTGGATATAGGAAACTAATTCAACTCCTTTTGATTTCTTGTTACCTTTGAAAATATTTATAGACAAAGAAGTTTCAGTTGATCTAATCAGATGAAAATAAAAGAAAACAAATTGCTATGTAGAAATGTTGACAGAAGATTGGGTCCCAGTTCAGTTAGAATCAAGTTCTTATCTGTGTTCTGATAGAATAGTTTTTATGACTATGAACATGTCGCTTTACTTTTGCCTCATCTTTCTCATTCTTCAAATGCAAGTTAGTGTTGGTCTGACTTCCAGGGCTCTTTAAGGAGCATAAGTTTATAATTCTGTTATTTAAGGGGAAACATTGAAAAAAAAGAGAGACTTATTTCTACTTATATACTCAACTTTGTATCTCAAAGAGAGGTTGATTTTTCCTCAAATCACTCAGTCAGTTGGGATTACTGATTCTCAGTAACATTTCCTAACAGAGAACCTGACTTGTTAAGCCTTAAGAAATCAAGAAACTGTTGAGATTATTTTAATCTCCCTATTATGAACAACCAAGCAAAAGTATCTTGATTTACTGTATGGACTTTTTTCATCATGCTTTTCTTTATATTTTCATCTCTAAAGGTACAGAAATCATATGAAATATATTGCCTGCATAAATAAGAAAAGTGAGAAACTAGATATAATTAATTTTTATTGAACATTTTGTTTTCTGTGCACATTAATACCCATGATTTTGCTCATTTTTCTCTTTATTGTTCAGTTACTGGAAGATAGACATTTTACAACCCTCTACCTGCCTTATGATGTCTTAGATATTTACAATATAGAACAGACTATAATTTTCTTACAATCAAAAACTGCTGTTATTTTCCCTCTTAGAGAACACTATTGATGCCTAAACTGAGCAATTTATGTTTTGTATTTAAGTAGTCTGAATAATTTTGCAACATATCACTTGTAAAATTAAAGCATTCATGAAAATATTTTGCAAGTTGGGAATTGCTTATATTTACTTAATGAATTTTTGTCTTAAATTCCAACCTCAGCGTTGTTTGTTTCCCAGAGTCAGGAGTCTCATGTTTTGGCTCCCTCTCTGATTTCTTCCCATTCGGTTTTTCCTCCCCTATGATCCTCCGCTCAATTTCTTATATTCCACATATGAGTGAAACCATTTACTAGTTGTCTTTCTCTTATTGATTTATTTCACTTAATATAATACTCTCCAGTTCCATCTATATTAGTATAAATGGTAGATATTCATTAATATAAATGGTAGCTATTCCATCCTTTCTGATGGCTGGGTAACATTCCATTGTATTGTGAACCACATCTTTTTTATTTATTCATCTGTCATTGAACACTATACCAAAAACTAATGATGTACTATATATGAGTTAATTGAATTTAAATTTAAAAAAAATCTCCAACCTCAATATATTGAAAAATAAGAATCTTTCAAATTGTCCCTATGTTGAGCTTGGCTTTGTGCAAAAAGTTACTTCAAAACACGCAGTAAAGAAAACACTTTAGACAAGGTGAGTTAAAAATTAGCCTTTAAAGGAAAAAATAAACATTTTTAGTAACTTAAAATGTATATTTTTAGTTACTTTAAAAGTGGATAATTGACTAGAAAGTCAACTGGATGAAATGTCCATTTTAAGGTAATGGATCCAACTATAAAACAGAGGTCTTTCCTATGAATGAACCATATTGATGTAATAAAAAATCAATGGTCATATTCACTCAAAAAATATTCTTGAATAAACTTCATGCATAGTATTTGAGAAGTGCCCATATACCAATATTTAGTTCCCCTTCATGTGTTGTATACCAACATGAGAAAGATATAAAAACAACTGAGTATAAAGAAAAACAACAGGAAAAACTAACTACTGAGAAGAGATATAAACAATGATTGAAATTTAAGAAGATGAGTATACTTTTAATTAAGGTAAGCCTCAATGGAAGAGGAGTCCTGTGAGTTAACCTCTTGAAAAGTAGTATTTTGACAGAAAGGTTGGGTGTTGTGTTCCACTTAAAAACAATAGAGTTTAGAAGTATATGAGTGTATGGAATATCTGGAGAATAAGTTAAATGTAAATGGTCACTGATTCAGATGAGTAATATTAGATGCAGAGAGAGATAGCCACCAGTAAAGTAATCATGATAAAATCACGAGAAGTCTTAAGCACCATCAAAGAAATTAAATTTTACTTAATCAAGTAAATATTAATTAATTAGATTAAATATTAATTAATTTCATTATTAATTTCAATAAATTAATGATTTAGTAATGATATAATAAAGTAATATTATTATTATGATTATAGTATTGTAATTGTTATAAATTAATGATTTATTAAATTAATTAATTTACTAAAATTTAATTAATTTAATAAAATTGATTTTATTCTTTAAAATAAAGAGACAGATTAAAGGTTGTGATTCAGTTTGTATTTTAGAAAAATAATACAGTGGCAGTTTGTGTAAGTATTTAAGATAGTAAATCCAATGACAAATTTCTAAAGGATGAGCATTAGAACATCAGAATAATTTTTATACTAAATATTCTACATATTTATTTTTTAACTTATGATTATTTCCCATGTTATGATGAGCACTGGTTGTTTTAAGTGATTAATCACTAAATTCTACTCCTGAAACCCATATTACACTTTTTGTTAACTAACTAAAATTTCGGTTAAAAACTTCAAAGAGAATATTTATCAGTTTATAAATTTAATAGCTTAATGAAACTTCAAAAATCTATGTTTTAATTTAGGAGAGTATGTTGAAGTATTTCTTGGGAAATTGAACATCGACATAAAAATGTATAGAAGAAATGCTTAAAAAATGCTAAGATAACAATGTTAAGTTGCTACAGGTCATATCCTTTACATTAAAAACAAAATACCATTCCAACAAAATAAAGCCAGATTTATTGAAAAAAAAAAAAAAAACGGTTTTAAAGCATTGGAGATCTGTTAAAGCAGAGAGGATTAAATTGAAGGAAAAGCCAGTTATTTTCTTATCTAGGATCATTTCTGGATTCCAGTGGGCTGACAATTGAGTTTGCCCATGCAGAGCAATATAACTGGGGGCAAGGAAGCTGGCTCTGATTCTGCTGTGTGCTGAGCACCACATGGACAATTTTGGATCCCTAAGCAAGGCCAAATTTTTCCCATTATACATTTGTTGCAGTCTGGATCATAGAGGATGTAGGGAACTTTTAGAAAGTGGACTTGGAATTTCCCATAGTCTCCCCAAATTAGGAAATCAAGTCTCATTTCAGGAATGGTACCTGCCTCAAATACATAGCTAGTTACCTCTTCAAAATACTTACCAAACTTTAAAGAAGTTTGGTAAGCCAAAGAGCAATGCTCAAAACCACAGAAGGAAACATTAAGTTCTTCCAAGCGCTGTCTGAGGAATTAAAAATAGCCACCCCATGCTTCCACTCCAGCAACCCTCAGTTCATTTCCTGAGATTAAGAGTCTCTTACCGTCTGTCTCCCTCTCTGGTTTTGTCTTGTCTCATTTTTCTGTCCCTTCCCCTGTGATCCTCTGTCTTGCTTCTCAAATTCCTCATATCAGTGAAGTCATATGATAATCGTCTTTCTCTGATTGACTTACTTCATTTAGCATAATACCCTCTAGTTCCATCCACATTGTTGCAAATGGCAAGATTTCAGGGGTTTTGATGGCTGCATATCATTCCATTGTATCTCTAGATATCACATCTTCTTTATCCAGTCATCTGTTGATGGACATCTAGGCTCTTTCCATAGTCTGGCTATTGTGAAGATTGCTCCTATAAACATTTGGGTGCGTGTACCCCTTCAGGTCACTACATTTGTATCTTTGGGGTAAATACCCAGTAGTGCAATTGCTGGGTCATAGGGTAGCTCTATTTTCAACTTTTTGAGGAACCTCCATGCTGTTTTCCAGAATGGCAGCACCAGCTTCCATTCCCACTAACAGTGTAGGAGTGGTCCCCCAGCATTGGGGAGGGTATGTGCTATGGTGAGAGCTGTGAATTATGTAAGCCTGGTGAATCACAGACCTGTATCCCTGAAACAAATAATACACTATATGTTAATAAAAACAAAACAAAACAGGTTCTTATTTTAAAAGCATGGGAAGAAAATGCCTGAGACAAGAAGCCCAATGGGTTTTATTCCCAGATGCTTTTATAGCCTGCTTAACAAAAGAAAAGAGAAGCCTGGGTTGTGTCCTGATTTTGGCAATTGTGAATACAATTGCTATGAATATTTGCAAATGTGTCTTTGTGTGGACATGATTTTTCACTTCTTTTGAAAAAACAGGAGTATAATTGGTGGTCTATGTAGTAAGTGTATATCAAGCTTTCTAAGAAGCTCCGAATTGTTTTCCAAAGTACCTATACCACTTTGCATTTGTATTAGTAATATATGAATTTCTAGCTGTTCTGCATCCTTGCCACCACTGATATTATCAGTCTTTTTCATGTTAGCCATTCTCATGGGTATATATTGGTATCTCTTTGTGGTTTTGGTTTGCATTTCTCTGATAATGATGTTGGATTTGTTGTTACACTGTTTGATTCCATTTTAAGATACCTTTTATGAAGTGCATTTATAAAACTATTGCCATTTTTGGGGGGGTTATTTACCTTTTTATTGTTGAGATGTTGAGGGCACTATTCCCTTATCAGATATGTGTATAGCAAATATTGCTCCTTCCCCATCTGTGGCTTGCTTTTTCATTTTTTTAACAGTGTTTCATAAAATCAGAAATTTAAAATTTTTATTAACTCCAATTTACTCATCTTTACTATGATGGTTCATGCTTTTTTTTGACCTATCTGACTAATATAAATAAGACATCCTTAGGAGTGTGAAAAGGTAATCCAAGTGTGAGAAAACACTTGTAATATATCTTCCCAAAACCTGACTCATTCTTGGAATATAGGAAGGGCTCCTACTAATCAGTGAGAAAAAGATAATCCAATAGACAACATGGTAAAAAATATGAATGCTTTTTAAAAAGTGATAGCCAAATGGCCAATAAACACTTGAAGAGATGCTCAGTTTCATTAGTCATTCAGGGAAATGCAAATTAAAACCACAATGGGGTACCACTACATGCTTCTCAGAATGGCTGAATTGGTAATTATATATAAATTGGAATATAAATATAAATTGGAAAATAAATATATTTTTATATAAAATAATATATAAATATATTAAATATACATTAATATAATTATATACTATTCACATTATATAAATATAATTATAATTCTATAATATATTATAATTATATATTAATAATTATATTAATATTATTAAATATATAAAATAATATACTTAAATATAAATTGGAAAATAAAATAAAAAACAAGCAAAACTATGCCTAATATTAGCAAGGATCTAAAGAATCTGGAACACTAATACATTGCTGATGGTAGTATAAATTTATAAGAAATCTTTAGAAAATATTTGGCCAGCGTGTACTAAGGGTGAGCATGTATAGATTCTGATTTATCAAATTCTTTTCCATGTCAATATCCAAAAGATATACGTGGAGTTGAATGTTCATAATAATGTTATTGAAAATAGCGCAAATTGAAAACTACCTACATATCCACCTATTATTCCAATATGGAAAATGAAATGTGCTGCAATCACATCATAATGAAAATGAGCAATTTACAAATACATACAATATGTATTTGTAAATACATACCTCGCAAGAGGCCAGGTACAAAGAGTATAGATGTTGTGATTCTATTTACATCAGAATAAAAACAGGAAAGCTAATCTATAAGCAGTTAGAAGCCAGAATAGTGTTATAACTCAAGGTGTGGGTGGGTGCTGTGAAATGGGGTAAGTTGTAGGAATGTAGTTAAGATTATTACTAGTATGAAATGTGAGTTTATTTGTATGCATATTTTTCAGTAAAAAAAATAAAATATTTCTTTTTGAAAAAAACAACAAGAGAAAAGACAAAGATCTTGAAATATTTACCATTGTGTATTTGGTCCCATTAATGTTAGTCTGTATTTAAATTTAAAAAAATTCAATATTTAAATCAAACAAGGAAATGATTAACATTCAAAGAAATAGTGATGGTGTTTATTTATTAAAAGACTTAAATATATAAATTCTTTTTTTTTTTTAAGATTCAATTATTTCAGAGAGAAAGAGAGAAAGAGAGCAGGAGCAGGGAGAGGCAGAGGGAGAGGGAAAGAGAATCTCAAGCAGACAGCCCTGGGGCTTGATCTCATCTCCCTGAGATCAGCACCTGAGTCAGAAACAGAGAGTCAGACACTTGACTGACTGTGCCACCCAGATGTCCCTACACATATAAATGCTTTAAAATCTTGGCAAAATATATATTTTATTTTAAAATACAATAGACCAATATTACTTACGAAAATTCTACATCTTAACAATTTCTCTTTTCTTGATCCTATATTATTATTATTAGTAGTAGTAAAAACATAAATTAATAAATTTTTCTCTTACCACAATAAGAAACAAAAAGAAACTTCTGGGACTTGAGGGCAAATCACATTTTATTACCTTCTTTCTCTAACTACATTTTTGTATTATTTTGTAAACAGGTGGGGCAATTGCAAAGATAGCGTTACCATTTATCTGCCCAAAATAACATTGCATCTCTACTTTTAGCTTTGTCCTTTTAACTTTGCCTTATTTTACTTTACTGTACTTCTTATAGCTTAGACTTATTCATTGTTTCTATTTATTTGTTTATTGTCTATTTACTGGGTCCTCAGAAACTTACTGCAGTGTAAATTTCATGACAGCAAGAGCTTTGTTTTGTTGAATGTGGTATTTTAATATCAAAGAATAATGCCTGCCACTAATGAGTGACTCAATAAATATTTGTTGAATGAAAGAATAAATATTGAAATATTAAACCAAAATAATAAATTGAAAACTTGAAGTTTTCCCCTCTTTTTTCTTTTAGTATTGTTCTAGTGATGATAATTGTTATACACAACTAATAAATTGTTGAACAGTACATCAAAAACTAGTGATGTTTTGGGGTGCCTGGGTGGCTCAGTTGGTTAAGCATCTGCCTTCAGCTCAGGTCATGATCCCAGGGTCCTGGGATTAGGCCTCATGTTGGGCTATGTGGTCAGTGAAAGCCTACTCTCCCTTTCCCTGCCACTCCCCCTGGTTGTACTTTCTCTCTCTAACAAATAAATACAGTCTTATGAAAAGGAAAAAAAAAAAACTAATGATATACCATATGTTCACTAATCATAATAAAAAAATTTAAAAATTAAAAAAATAAAACAAATAGAAAAATATACACAAAGATCTAATCTAACATCTTGCCAGAAAATGTGGGTGTAAGTTTTTCCTTAACTTAAAAAAGCATAAAAATAGAATTCATTTTTTAAGAAGAAAATATTTTTCATTATTTGTATTTTAAAATACATATAGTTTTTATTCTAACAATACACTTGGTAAATTTAACATTATATCAGTAATTAGCTTTGATTTTAACATAAGTTCCAAAATGTGTTTGGTCTGCTTAATTCAGGGAAAAAATGCTTCTGGAATGATGTTTAGTATTGTTCTGCCTGAAAAATAATTCTGCCTAAAGACTATTTGCTTGCATGCTGGACATAATAATGCTTTTCAGACTAGCTACTTTATTCCTAGAGTGACAGAGTACTAGACAATACTGTGTTTCATGGTGCTTATAGTAACTTGTATTTGTTAAGAGTAGGACAGGACAGGATAGCAGTAAGTCAAGAATTTTTGTGCTGGAAAAGAAATTCTATCGTGGAATTTCACAAAGGTGATGCTTTCTTAAGAACTTGATGTGATTAAAATAGATGATTGAATATACTTTGGGAATAAAGTGGGTAGTTGTATTAAATAACTTTTTGAATGTCATTGAAAAGTGAAAAGGCACTGATATTTTTTAAAAGATATGGCTTTTGAAG
The DNA here is from genome assembly GCF_020171115.1 of Neogale vison. Classification (NCBI taxonomy): domain Eukaryota; kingdom Metazoa; phylum Chordata; class Mammalia; order Carnivora; family Mustelidae; genus Neogale; species Neogale vison. Next base: position 100,034,034 of record NC_058096.1, on the reverse strand, counting down.
ACAGCAATGTAACTTGTGAGAATGGTGCTTAACTTTGCTTTCAACAACTACTTTTGAAGATTTGCTACCCATTTGAGGAGGTCAGTGTATTATACAACATTCCAATGAAAGAATAGAATAAAAAGTGCTTTGAAATGGCTTGTGTGTATATACCATGACATAAATTGATCCAATAAACTAAGCACAGTATTTGGATTCATCTAGAACCATAACATAGTACAATAATTGAGTCTTGTCAAAATCTATGTTCCTAAAGAAAGGATAAATCAATTGCACTAAAACTATATAGTCAGGGAATGTGTAATATAATCTAAGAACATTAAAAAATAGTTGAAAGGATAATGTTTCATTGTAAATATTGAAATTTTTAACAGCATTCTCTAGACTGGCTGGATACCTGAGGACTTACAGAGTATAGAAAGTTTTTTATGATCGCCAAAATGGTAGGTTTTCCCATCAGTTCTACCTGGAATTATATTCCAGGCTCTCTCTTACTAGGTTAATGTAAGATTGAGACATTCATAAAATTTGTATTAAAATAGAAAAGCCCTCCTTCCAAAAATAATCTTATAATTGACCAAGGTGCAGGGATGTGGGCAAACTTTGAGGAAATATATGGAAATTGCAAGTTTCTACCTCTTCCTCTATATTTGGAGACTAAATGTCTTTGCCAGGAGATAAGATCTCACCAATGATTTATGAGTTGAGGGTACTAATTGGAAGAAGTTAAAAATATTAAGACATGACACTTTGATCTTTCAAAAAAGTACTTGCCATCCAGGAGTAAGGAGTGTAGTTACCTACCATTCCAGCTCAAAGAAACTTCAGGATCAACTTCAGATTTCCTTATGGCAGTACTATGTTTCCAGTCAACCCACAGCCAATAACAGAGCATGATAGTGGTAAATGGGTCAGGCTCATTGAACGCAATGCAGGACCCCTCCAACTGGCAATCCTTACTGCTCCCAACTAGACTGGCCAAGATTTAGTTAGGGCTGCATGGAGATTCCCTCTGCCCAATCCTCCCCACCCCCATTCTTTTTGCAGGTATCAGATCTACAACATGGTCTGAAGACTTTCCTTATCTAATGCTACAATCTCTCACTTTTATTTTTCTTAGGAATTTCCTTTCCCAATAAAACTCTTGTATCCTTCATCCCATCATCCATTTCTTGTTTATATATGTGTAAATTAAACAGATAGATATATATATACATGGATGTATGTGTATGTGTATATATATATATATATTATATATATGCATTCATATAATTTTCTTTAAGGCCATTGCATATTGTATTGGTTAATTATGTCAAAATCTTGATTCCCTGAAAGCTCTGTCCTTTTTGCTTTGCCCACAAGCCTCAAGACAGCCACAATATATATGGATTTTGATTGTAGACTTCTAGATAGTGACACCATAATCTACCTGATGAATTGTGCTAATGCATACATAACACCTCTAGCCTAGATCAGTGGTTATCTTTTCTACATCATAGCAGAATCATTTGTGTGATGTTTAAAAAGTTTGATGCCAAAACTCCACTCCAAAGGTTCTTCTATAATTGTTTCAGGATGGAACCAGACCTAAGAAGCTGTGAAATAAATTCTGTGTTGAGAAATTTTACCCTTTACCCTTTGTCTGTAAAATCTGCATTCTGATCCTTATCTTTCACCAGCCTTTAGCAAGAAGACACAAGAAAGGTCAGACAGAGATGGAAGAATTTGCTTCAATCTCTGCCCATTTAAACTGCCTCTAATAAAAGCTCCATATTCTAGAACTGAGATTCAATTTTAGTGTTTTTCATTTGCATATTCTTGACCTCTGTTGGAACTCCTAATTAATGAGGACTACGAACTCCTCCAATGGTGGAACGATGCTATTAATAATGGCAATCAGAAACCAGGAACCATAATTCAACCACTGGAAAAAATGATTTCTCTACATCAGCATGGATTTTTCTTATTATTAAATAGCAAGAAAAGCAACTCTTTCTTCTTTTTACATCATTCACTATGTTGTACATAATTCTCAATCTTTTATTTGGTTTTGTTTTTCTATTTTTAGTTTGTACTTGTCTTTCCTAAGTTATCTCAAGCACTTTTAATTAAGCAAATAGCAAATGAAAAGACCAACTGTAACTGCCAGCACAAATCAAGATGACCTATAACTCTCAGAATCTCCATCCAAGCCATCATCTCCTGAGGAGGCCTTGCTAGGTTTGTCTACTACATGTATTCATCAATATATGCACACAGATCCACCAACACCACCATGGTTGTGTAGTTTAATTAAAGGGGAGAAATCTGTCTTAGTGTGTAAAAGCTGTTCATAATATTGGATGATAATGGGATATTTATTAACATATCAACAATTAAAAATTATTTGCCACTTATTCTTTCTTCAAGTTTATATGGTATAATTTGCATGCTAATTTTTATATTAATAATAAGAGTTGACAAACTGATGTTAGAGTACAGAGATTATAATGATGTTTCTTTTTATTAATTCAATTTTATTAAACAATTATACACTGATAAGAAATAATTTATAAGAGAATGAAGCAGGCATTTTTATAAAACATACTGTCACTACAATTTTTGCCTAGTTTTGATGTAATGAAATATAACATGAACATAAATATGAAAAAGAAATTTCAGAGGAAATAAACATCTACCTCTAGCTATTACATTTCATTGTATATGCTGTATAAACAGATACATTGTTGCCTGTCCCTAGAGATTTGATATGGTTTTTCTACAATTTATTTTTCATTAACAGAAATACCAACTGCACAGTATTTAATTAGCCCATTATTGAGTTAAAATAAGTAATATTTTTGTAAAATGCTACAAGTATTTTCTTTTACTTAATGAGCAAAAATACTGCTGACATATTAGTAACTAAATATGTTTGGCTTAGTACACCATCTGCTGTGTAAGCAATGATTTGTACTGTGATGTCTAAGTTTGGGTGTAGGATGAAAGTCACAAAGTGGACAGAGAATGGGCTTAATTCAGAATATGGTTGTTCTATTTTTAGCTTGAACATTTTTTTAAAATTTAATTAACTATCTTATTTAAAAACTGGAATATTTCACATAAAATAATCCAGAATCTGGCTTTACTTTAAAAAGTGAAAGATTTCTAAATGCTACTCCCACATTCACCCAAGGAAGCACAGTAGAGAAACGCAAACCTAATTACTTTTATTTCCAAAATAATAAAACAAGTCACTCTACATGCTAAAGAAACAGAAAAGCTTCATAGAGAACCAGATGTCTGCTTAAGATAAAATTTTTCCTCATGGATATTACCAGTGGCAAAGAAACTGCCACTTTTAACAGAAAGATATCACTTCCTTGAAAGAAATTTTGTTTGGATGCCTTAAGTCATATATTTTACCATGTCTCCCTTATTTCTCTGGCAACTCAAAGCCAACACAAACTCCTGAAATTTTTCCTAAATCTACTCCACAAAATCTTTCCTAAACCAATAAATAGAATGTACTTTCCTTTAGCTGCTTAAAGCAACAGCCTCAAGGTCATTTTGAATCCTCTTTTTCTGTCAGGATTATGTATTAAAGCAAAACGTCACCTCACTGGCCTTTCTGTTGTTAAAGAGTGGATGCTGAGCAGAAGTTTTGTACTTCCTAGTAAGAAAAGCAATCCAGGAAAGGGGATGAAGCCTGGGGAGTAGAAATGGGATAGGCCTTTTAAAGCCACAAAGGTCTCTCTGTCTCATTTTTGGATAGCCATATCTTTTGAGTGTCACTGATTGCTGGTGATATCTGGACTTATTGATTAGGTACTGTATAAAGGCTGGCCTGGCTGACTGGTTTCTACTGCATCACAAATCAAGTCACTTAGAATTACAGCTTTCCACCTGCACTTGATGCACTGATGAGGTGCCCAATTCAGGGTGATTGTATCTGAATGTCATTTTAACCAAAGTGAGATCTATACTACTGTCAGTAGGCTAGGTAGCCCTGTAAATGTAAATGTAAATGTAAAAGACCCATGGAATCTCCCCTTCTATTCCCCCTCCTTCATTAGCCACATACTGGCTGTGATCAATTAATTGTAAACACCACTGCACTCGGACCAGCCTCATTAGCCACATACATGTGAAATGTTTCATATATTCTTTCCAGAATTTCTTTAAGAAACATTTTACTTATTCTATGTTTATCCCTTCCATTAGGATATAAGGTTTTTTGTAGAAGTTTATCATTTCTTTTTCACTGCTATATCCTCAGCACCTAGAAACGGAGTCTACTTAATAGTAAACACCCAATAAATATGTGATAAATCATTAAATGCAATCCTTTCCTTGCAAATGTATCTTCATGTTACATTGTGTTGAAGCAGAACAGTATATATTACTAAATGGTAATAGAAAGAACAAAAGTGGGGTGCCTGGTTGGCTCAGTGGGTTAAGCATCTGACTCCTGATTTCAGCTCAGGTCATGATCTCAGAGTTGTGAGATCAAGCGCTTGTTGGGCTCCATGCTGAGCAAGGAGCCTGCTTGAGATTCTCTCCCTCCCTCCTTCAGCCCTTCCCCTTGCTCATGTGCTCCCTCTCTCTCTCTAAAAATAAATAAAATATTTAAGAAAAATAAATTTAAAAAAACGAAAAAAAAAATGAAATCCCTGTACACTATTAGACATTAGTTGTCATGGAAGGCAGGATAATGACCCCACATAAATATTCACATCCAAATTCCTGGAACTTGTGAATATATTACCTTATGTGGCAAAGGAGGAATTAAAGTTGCAGATGGAGTTAAGCTTGTAAATCAACTGACCTTAAAAAAGGGGATTATTTCGGATGTGGGATGTAGGTCTAGTATAATCATAAGGATCCTTACAAGTGGAACAGGAAGACAGAAGAGGAAGTCAGAGTGATATGATGTAAGAAGAGAGGAAGAGGAAGACAGAGGAAGAGACCATGAGCAAAGGGATCAGATAAAAGGACTAATATTTATGTGTTTTTCATTAAAAGAAATGATGGCCCTTGCTTTGCCATTCAAGGACTGGAATACTCCTATAAATCATTAGGTTACAGAACAAAAGACTATTATTGTTAGCTTTGAATTAGGTAACATGCTGTGCAACTTTTTAGAATGCCCAAACAAAATCAGAGTTTCAGATGATTATGTCATTAGAACATAACCACCAAATAACTGAACAGAAAAATATTGTATAATTAAAACAAAATTTGAAAGAAACAAAACTTGTATTTTCTGTTGGGTTATCTTATAGCTGCCATTGTGTTTTTCTAGGAACATTAACTATTGTCTTTTGTTCTCAGAAACTATTTCATGGATAGTTCTCTGAGACACATTTTTATATCTATAAAATATGGCAAGGTATCTTTAAAACTGATATAGAATATTTTACATTTCAAGATAAAAGAAAGCTTTTTAGTGTGTTTACATGACCTCCTTTCCCTGCTAATGTCCATTTGTGACTGTATTTTGCAAGCGTTTTTCTTCCTTTAGTTTAGTACTGCAGTGTTCTAAATTCATAGAGGAAACTTTAAAATCAAAACAAAACAGCAACAGCAACAACAGTAGCAATACACAAAAGACCTTGTTAAATTGAAGCTTCAGATTTGTTTATGGAAATGCCACAAATCTAGAACAAAGTTTTGTGATTATGTCTTTAGTAAGGTCTTCTTCCATTAAAAGTATCTTAAGACTAATTTTTACTGCATAGATATAGATTCAACTTACAGATCATTTATGGTAGTTCTGTGCTTATCCCTAGATATGTCTGGAAAATAATATTGCTTGTTGGACATGATAGCAAAGAAATTGTTGAGTTAATGATTTATGATGTGCTAGGGTCAAAACTCTTCTAGAGATATTCTGTACCAGACTGTCTAAATTGTTTATTGTAAGTACATAGCATGATGGTCTAGACCTAATTTATGTGGTGATATAGCCTTTTCTGGCTCAGTGGTCAGTGTAGTGTCAAAGACCTCTCAGTAAACACTTGCTTGGGCTTCCCTGAGACTGAGACCTCTTGGACTTATCTTGGTGATTGTGGTCTAGAGATGAAGCTTATCCAGTGTGACTGGACAAGAACTCTGGAAGATACACTTGAGTGCCTTGGACTCACATCATGCATTCTTTCTCTGATATTGTATACCACCTCTTTATTAAACCTTTATGCTTGTATGTTCTATGACATCTCATGAGTCTTTTAATTATCTGACCCTTTGTAGTTGCAATATTTGACTTCATTAAAAAAAAAAAAAACTCTAATAATCAACTGGTCTGAGAACTATGACCTTGGCAAGATGTTTGGCTTCTTCAAGTATCAAGTTTGTTTTTAAAAAAATCATTTTCAGTATTTTCCTGTAACTATGTTAAACATATTTGAAATTCGTCTAAGTAAGTGTTCATGTAATGAATGTTTTCCCCCTAATGATAAAAAAAGTAAATTTAGAAAATGTTTACCTTCTCTATTTTCCCCATTTGCAAGGTCAGTGTTTTAAAATCAGCCAAGGTTAACAAACAGAGTCAAGGCAGCTACAAATGCTAAAACCTGAAACAATCCACAAAAGTCAATGAAGAATAATCACCATAATACTCCAGTATAGAATTTCAATTGGCAGAACACTTGACACAACTGAAATTCTATTTATGTATTCCATGTAATCATACCACATGAAGAAATCAAGGCATTGCTATTCTCACAAAGTTCTCCATCTTGCTTGATTAGAGCATCTCCTAAAGACTCAAAACCCATAAGCTCTCAGTCACTGTTGTGTATCTGAACATATCTCACATTCTACTTCCATTCCTTCCTCTCTGGTCTAGTCACAACAGTTTAAATCTTTATCACCTATGTGTCTCCAAGTTTCGTGCTGACTGACGTATGTTAATCTGATGACCTTTTATGGTTTTCCAATTTTATTGGTTCTATATATTGTATTTATTTCTGATTTAATCAAAACAGCACATAAACATGGTCAAAAAGGCTAAAAAGTCAGGTTAAGATTAATAGCTTTATAAGGTATAGCAGCAAGACACTGACTCATCCTTTTCTACCCATGGTTCCTACTATGTTGAGATAATTACCTTCAACTCCTTATATCTTTTCCTCTTGGCTTTTATTTTCATTCTAAGTGACACATTTATACAAATATTTCTTGAATTTTTTACTTTTATATATTTGTAACAGGGACCCAAGTGTAAAATATAAAAAATTAGCTCTCTTATTGCCTTAACTCCCACACACTCTAATGCACACATTTCCTTCTGCCATTTCACTCATCCTACCAATGTAATTAGAACATGATCTTGCTTAATTAAATACATAGTGCCTACCTTTGACTACATAAACTTTTTCACAGCTGAGCTGCTAAAGAACTATAATTATGTGTAAGGGAGGATTAGTGAAACAAAAGGGTGACTAAGGCAGATACCATCTAGGTCTTCTCCAATTCCATTTCTCTTTTCTTCCTGGGCACAGGGCAAGACTGCATCTCCCACCCTCTCTTTAGTTGGGTGAATTGATGTGACTGGCTTCAAGAGAAAGGGATGTGATAAAAATGATATAAACCACTCCACAGCTGCTCACTTGCAATGCTTCATTTTTTTTCCCTTTGATACAAGTTTTAAGATAGATAAGCATAGAAATCTTATATATATTATATCTTATATTATATATACACATGTATATATGTGTGTATATACATGCATATATATACATGCATATATATATATACACACACATACACATGCATATATATATATATATACACACACACATATTCTTCAGCCATATATATATATGGCTAAAGAATTATTCATCTATAAAAAAGAATGAAGTCTTGGTATCTGTTACAACATAGATGGAACTTAAGGATATTATGCTAAGCGAAATAAGATAGAGAAAGATATATAATGTATGATCTCACTTATATGTGAAATTTAAAAACACACAAATAAACAAAAAACAAGCTCATAGATAGACCAAATTTGTGGTTGCCAGAGGTAGGGGCTAGGGGAGTGGCAAAGTAGGTGAAGGTAGTTAAAAGGCACAAAATTTCAGTTATAAAAAATAAGTCAAGGTGGTGTATTGTTCAGCATAGTAATTATTATTATGGTTAATAATAATCTTGTGTATTTTAAAGTTGCTAAGAAAATAAATCTTTAAAGTTCAACATAAGAAAATATATATAACTTGGTATGATGATGGATGCCAGCTAGATTTATTGTGGTGATAATTTTGCAATATATACAGATATCAAATTATTATTTTAAATACCTGAACCATAATGTTGTATGTCAACTATACTTCAATTATAAAAAAAAGGAAGCCTATTTCCAGACAATTTTTATTATAATTTCTTATCTCAGAATTTTATTTGTCCTAAGAGAGTAGGAGACCAGGAATAGGTAGTGATCCTAAAAATCAATGCAATACCTAACCTATTTTTCTTCCTGAAATTTTATGTTGGGAAAGCAGACTTACTTTCTTCTGAAAGTGAATCTGGGGACAGTGTATTAAAATGGTTTTCTTGGCACTCACAAAACTGGGAACAGAATTTCAGTGGGAATCAAGCTGTTCTCTAAACACAGCCAAGAAAGAAATTTGAAAAGAGGTCAGGGGTATGCAAGGTGATATTATATTGGGTCAGAATTCATATTATGACCCTATACACTCATAGCTGAGCAATCATAGTTCCTGTGCATCAGTAATAATGTTTCCAGAGTTTTACAGACTGCTTTACAGAGTGCTTTCTCATGCATGGCTCCATTGGATTCACCTGATAAAATTGTAAGATAGGTATGTTCCATTATAATTTTTAAAGATAAACTTTATTGATGGGCAATATACATAAATAGATAAAATGCTCACATTGGAAGTATAGAGCTTGATGGCTTTTCACGACATGAAAACATCCAACCAACCATCACTCAGAATGAGACAAGTAACACTGACAACATAATAAAAGCCATCATCATGTCCTTCCCAATCACTTTCTTTCCCCAAATACAACTGTCTGACTTTGACACCATGGTTTAGTTTGGTCTGGTTTTAAATTTTATATTAGTTGAATCATGAATGCACTCTTTTACATCTTATTCTCCCACTCCAAATTCATGTATGTTCCTGAGTGTAGCTGTATAATTCACTCTAAATAGAATATAGTATTCTGTTTTATAAACATACCATGATATATTTATCCATTTTTCATTTGATGCACATTTAGATTGTTTCAAGTTTTGTCTATTATGAACTATTCCATGTATTATGTTGAGTACATGGGTACATTTCTTTTGACTTTAGACTGGCTCTTGCCCAGTCTAGTATATGTAAATATTCAGATTCAGTAGATCCACCACAAAGGTTTCCATCATGATTGTATTAGTATATACTTATACCATCAGTAAATGAGATCCCTGTTTCATACTCACACTAACACTTGCCCATATTTTTATTTTTAGTCATTTGGTTGGTTTTTAGTGGTGTCTCATTTAGTTTTTAATTTGAATTTGTCCGATAATGAGATTTTCAGCTATTCAGATATAATCCATTTTGGGGTGCCTGAATGGCTCAGGGTGTTAAGCCTGAATGGCTCAGAGTGTTAAGCCACAGATTCTTGATCTTGGTTCAGGTCATGATCTCAGGATTGTAAGATCAAGCCCCTCATCCAGCTCCCGCTCTGCATGAAGTCTGCTTGCCCCTCTCCCTCTGTTCCTCCTCCGTGCTCTTGCAATCTCTCTCTCTCAAAAATAAATAAAACCTTAAAAAAAGATAGAAGCCATTTGATCCTTTATTTTGGAGGTGCTTGTTGAAGTCTTTTGCCCTGCTCTTTTTCTTTCCCACTGTATCAAATGTTTCATTGCTAAAGGAATTTTAGGAATTCTGTGTATAGATGTTCCTTGTCAGATATGCATATGGTTTCTAGCGTGCTCTTTTACTTTCTTAACTATGCTTTCTCATAAACACACACTTCTGGGACACCCAGGTGGCTCAGTTGGTTAAGCATCTGCCTTCGGCTCAGGTCATGATCCCAGTGTCCTGGGACTGAGTTCCACATAGCATCAATGCTTCTCCCTCTTATTCTGCCACTCCCTATACTAGTGCTCTCTCTCTCCCCCTCAAATAAATAAATAAAAACTTAAAAAAAACCTCACACAATTTTTAATTTTAAAGTAGTTCTATTTATTACATTTTTTCCCTTTAGGTAACGCTTTTTATGTTCTGTTTAAAAAATCTCACTGTTTCTCAAGGTAATTAAAATTTTATCATTTTTTTCAAAAGTTTATTTTTTAATTTTTAAAATTTAATTAATTAATTAATTAATTTTTAATTTTCAAAAAATTAACATGTGATGTATTATTTGTTTCAGGGGTACAGGTCTGTGAATCATCAGTCTTTTTTTTTTTTTTTAAAGATTTTATTTATTTATTTGACAGAGAGATCACAAGTAGGCAGAGAGGCAGGCAGAGAGAGAGGTAGAGGGAAGCAGGCTCCCTGCTGAGCAAAGAGCCCAATGCGGGACTCGATCCCAAGACCCTGAGATCATGACCTGAGCTGAAGGCAGCGGCTTAACCCACTGAGCCACCCAGGCGCCCTGTGAATCATCAGTCTTACACAATTCACAGCACTCACCATAGCACATACCCTCCCCAATGTCCATATCCCAGTCACCTATCCCTACCCCACCATCCTAACAACCCTCATTTTGTTTCCCGAGATTAAGAGTCTCTTATGATTTGTCTCCCTCTCTGGTTTAGTTCCATTTCATTTTTTTCTCATTTCTCCCATGAGGTTTTATTTTACCTATCATTTTTAGACCAAGTTCCAGTTCAAGCTGGAATTATTTTTTATGATGGTATGAGATTTAGTTTAACATTCATTTTTATTCTATATGGTTATCCAACAGATCTAGTATCACTTATTGAAAAAGATAATTGTTTTCCAATGAATTGCAGTGTTGCCTTTGCCATAACTCACCTAATCATGGACGTGTGCATCTCTTTCTGGATGTGCTATTGTATTCCATTTGCCACTGTTCTGTGTTCTACTACCATATGGCCTTATTTATCAAACTTTCAATAAATAGTAATAATCTAAAATCAAAGTCTTACTTGATTAATTTTTTAATATTAGCTTGGCTACTTGCATTTCCATTTGCATTTTGTAATTAGCTTGCTAATTTCCCCCAGAAAATTGCTGAGATTTTGATTCTGCCTATGTTTAATCTATGCATCAATTTGTGCAAAACTTATGCCTTAATGCTATTGAGTCTTCTAATATAAAAACATGATATATCTCATTTATTTTTATATTCTCTAATTTCTCTCAATAATTTATATTTTTTTCAGAGTAGAAGTCTTGAGAATCATTAATTAAAATTATTCCTGTGCTTTTGGTGCTATTTTAAAACTTTCTATTTAGGGGAGGGGTCAAGATGGCGGAGGAGTAGCAGACCAAGATGACATCAGGTAGCAGGAGATCGGCTAGATAGTTTATTAAACCATTCTGAACACCTACAAATCCAACAGAGGATCAAAGAGAAGAAGAACAGCAATTCTAGAAACAGAAAATCGACCACTTTCTGAAAGGTAGGCTCTGTGGAGCAGTGAATCCAAAGCATTGGGAAGATAGATCACAGGGAGAGGGGCCGGCTCCCGGCACAGCAACGGAGTACAAAATCTGAACTTTTAAAAGTCTGCTCCACTGAGGGACATCGATCCAGAGGCTAAGCAGGGGTGGAGCTCTCACGGGAACAGAGTGGTCTCAGACCCCACAGGGTCACTGAAGGATCGGAGGTGTCTGAGTATCGCAGAGCTCGCAGGTATTAGAGCAGGGAAGCTGGCTATAGAGATGGAGCCGAGGAGTGAAATCTCAGCTCGGGGTTACCTTAAACTGTGATCCATGGCACAGTCAGACCATTGCTCTTCGAACAGGGACCCCACAAGTGGCAGATCTGGGGAGACCTCCCTGGAACAGCGGCAGTGATCTGCTGGGTTTAGAGACTCCAGGCGGGGCTGTGTGCCTGAGAAAGAGATGCTCAGTCACAGGCTGGGTGAGCTCCCCCTGCAGCTGGAGGCCAGGGAGATGGGAGTGACTGAGCGCTTTTCTCTGAGGGCACACTGAGGAGTGGGGCCCCAAGCTCTCAGCTCCTCTAGGCTGGAGATTGGGAGGCTGCCATTTTCATTCCCGTCCTCCAGAATTCTACAGAAAGCAATCAGAAAACAAAAGCTCCCGAGACCAAATCAGAGCAGATTACTTAGCCCGGCCCCTGGCAAAGGCAGTGCAATTTTGCCTCAGGCAAAGACACTTGAGAATCACTACAACAGGCCCCTCCCCCCCAGAAGATCAGCAAGAAATCCAGCCAAGACCAAGCTCACTTATCAAGGAGAATAGTGGAACTCCAGAGGAGGAGAAAGCAAAGCATGGAATTCATGACTTTCTCCCCATGATTCTTTAGTCTTGCAAAGTTAATTAATATTTTTTAAATTTTATTTTTTTCTTATTCTAATTTTTTTTAACTTTTACTCTTTCCTCTTTTAACATTTTTTTATCTTAACAATACCTTTCATAAAAAAAATCTTTTTGAACCTTCATTATTAGAGTCATATTTTATCCTTCATTGTACCTAAATTTATTTTTTTGTATACACATAGGGTTTTTTCTTCTAAAAAATTTTGTGATACAACTTCTAATAGATCAAAATATAACCTAAATCTAGCACAGTGCTTTGTTCTAGTCTCCAGCCTGAGCAAATTCTCTCCACTTTCTTTTTCTTTCCTTTCCCAACTAACTTATCAACTCCTTTTTAGAATTTTTTAAGAATTTTCATCTTTACAGTCATTCTATCCCTTCATTGTGTTTATCCTCATTTTTGTGTGTGTGTTTGTGTATATGTGTGTGTATGTGTATATATATGTACACACACACACACACACACATTTTTCATTCTTTAAAATTTTGGGAGGTAGTTTCTTCTAAGAGGCTAAAGTACTCCCAAAATTAAGTGGATGGCTCTGTTCTACTCATCAGTCTAATATCTATATTTTCTTTTTCCTTTTTTTTTTTTTTTTGAACTTCTTTTTTACCCCTTTTCTTCCCCCCGCCATGATTTGGAGTCTCTTCTGTTTTGGTAAACACACATTTTTCTGGGGTCTTTGTAACCCTTTTAGTATTTTATTCTCTCCTTCATATATTCTTATGTAGATAAAATGACAAAGTAGAAAAACTCACCACACAAAAAAAAGAACAAGTGGCAGTACTGAAGGCTAGGTACCTAATCAATATGGACACTGGTAATATGTCAGATCTAGAGTTCAGAATGATGATTCTCAAGGTGCTAGCTGGGCTCAAAAAAAGCATGGAAGATAGAGAAACCCTGTCTGGGGAAATAAAAGCCCATTCTGGAGAAATAAAAGAACTAAAATCTAATCAAGTTGAAATTAAAAAAAGCTATTAATGAGGTGCAATAAAAAATGGAGGCTCTTATTGCTAGGATAAATGAGGCAGAAGAAAGAATTAGTGATATAGAAGACCAACTGACAGAAAATAAAGAAGCTGAGTGAAAGAGAGACAAACAAATATGGACCATGAGGGGAGAATTCGAGAGATAAGTGACACCGTAAGATGAAACAACATTAGAATAATTGGGATTCCAGAAGAAGGAGAGAGGGGAGCAGAAGGTATATTGGAGAGAATTATTGTGGAGAATTTCCCTAATATGGCAAAGGGAACAAGCATCAAAATCCAGGAGGCACAGTGAACCCCCTCAAAATCAGTAAGAATAGGTCCACACCCCATCATCTAATAGTAAAATTTATAAGTCTTAGTGACAAAGAGAAAATCCTGAAAGCAGGCAGGGACAAGAAGTCTGTAACATACAATGGCAAAAAAATATTAGGTTGGCGGCAGACTTATCCACAGAGCCTGGCAAGCCAGAAAGAACTGGCATGATATATTCAGAGCACTAAACAAGAAAAACATGCAGCCAAGAATACTATATCCGGCTAGGCTATCATTGAAAAAAGAAGGAGACATAAAAAGCTTCCAGGACAAACAAAAGCTAAAAGAATTTGTAAACACCAAACCAACTCTACAGAAAATATTGAAAGGGATCCTCTAAGCAAAGAGAGAGCCTCAAAGTAGTAGACCAGAAAGGACCAGAACAATATATAGTAACAGTCACCTTACAGGCAATACAATGGCACTAAATTCATATCTCTCAATAGTTACCCTGAATGTAAATGGGATAAATGCCCCAATCAAAAGACACAGGGTATCAGAATGGATAAAAAAACAAAACTGATCAATATGCTGTCTACAAGAAACTCATTTTAGACCCAAAGACACCTCCAGATTGAAAGTGAGGGGATGGAAAACAATTTACCATGCTAATGAATGTCAAAAGAAACCTGGGGTGGCAATCCTTATATCAGATCAATTAGATTTTAAGCCAAAGACTATAATAAGAGATGAGGGAGGACACTATATCATACTCAAAGGGTCTGTCCAACAAGAAGATCTAACAGTTTTAAATATCTATGGCCTTGACATGGGAGCAGCCAATAATATAAACAAATTAATAACAAAATCAAAGAAACACATTGACAATAATACAATAATAGTAGGGGACTTTAACACCCCTCTCACTGAAATGAACAGATCATCCAAGCAAAAAATCAACAAGGAAATAAAGGCCTTAAATGACACACTGGACCAAATGGACATCACAGATATATTCAGAACATTCAATCCCAAAGCAACAGAATACACATTCTTCTTTAGTGCACATGGAATATTCTCCAGAATAGATCACATCCTGGGTCACAAATCAGGTCTCAACCAGTACCAAAAGATTGGGATCATTCCCTGCATATTTTTAGGACAATGCTCTGAAGCTAGAACTGAACTACAAGAGGAAATTTGGAAAGACCCCAAATACATAGAGGCTAAAAAGCATCCTTCTGAAGAATGAATGGGTCAACCAGGAAATTAAAGAAGAATTGAAAAAAAAATCATAGAAACACATGATAATGAAAACACAACAGTTCAAAATCTGTGGGACACAGCAAAAGCAGTCCTGAGAGGGAAATATATAGTAATACAAACCTTTCTCAAGACAAGAAAGGTCTCAAATACACATCTTAACGCTATACCTAGAATTGGAGAAAGAACAGCAAAGAAAGCCTAAACCCAGCAGAATAAGAGAAATAATAAAGATCAGAGCAGAAATCAATGAAATAGAAAAACAATAGAACAAATCAACAAAACTAGGAGCTGGTTCTCTGAAAGAATTAATAAGATTGATAAACCCCTGGCCAGACTTATCAAGAAGAAAAGAGAAAGGACCCAAATAAATAAAATCATGAATGAAAGAGAAGAGATCACAACTAACACCAAAGAAATACAAACAATTATAAGAACATACTATGAGCAACTCTACACAAACAAATTTGACAATCTGGAAGAAATGGATGCATTCCTAGAGACATAAACACTACCACAACTGGACCAGGAAGAAATAGAAAACCTGAACAGACCCATAACCAGTCAGGGTATTGAAGCAGTCATCAAAAATTCGCAAACAAACAAGAGCTCAGGACCAGATGACTTCCCAGGGGAATTCTACCAAACATTTAAAGAAGAATTAATTCCTATTCTCCTGAAACTGTTCCAAAAAATAGAAATGGAAGGAAAACTTCCAAACTCATTTTATGAGGCCAGCATTACCTTGATCCCTAAATCAGACAAGGATCCAATCAAAAAAGAGAATTACAGACCAATATCCTTGATGAACACAGATTCAAAAATTCTCACCAAAATACTAACCAATAGGATCCAACAGTACATTAAAAGTATTATTCACCATGACAAAGTGGGATTTATTCCAGGGCTGCAAGATTAGTTCAACATCTGCAAATCAATCAACATGATACAATACATTAATAAAAGAAAGAACAAGAACCACATGATACTCTCAATAGATGCTGAAAATCATTTGACAAAGTACAACATCCTTTCTGGATCAAAACTCTTCAAAGTGTAGGGATAGACAGTACATACTTCAATATCATCAAAGCCATCTATGAAAACCCACAGCGAATATCATTCTCAATGGAGAAAAACTGAGAGCTTTTCTGCTAAGGTCAGGAACACAGCAGGGATGGCCATTATCACCACTGCTATTCAACATAGTACTAGAAGTCCTAGTCTCAGCAATCAGGCAACAAAAAGAAATTAAAGGCATCCAAATTGGCAAAGAAGAAGTCAAACTCTCACTCTTTGCAGATGGTATGATACTTTATGTGGGAAACCCAAAAGACTCCACTCCAAATCTGCTAGAACTTGTACAGGAATTTAGTACGGTGTCAGGATATAAAATCAATGCACAGAAGTCAGTTGCATTTCTCTACACCAACAACAAGACAGAGGAAAGAGAAATTAAGGAGTCAATCCCATTTACAGTTGCACCCAAAACCGTAAGATACCTAAGAATAAACCTAACCAAAGAGGCAAAGAATCTGTACTCAGAAAATGTAAAGTACTCATGAAAGAAATTGAGGAAGACACAAAGAAATGGAAAATAATCCATGCTCATGGATTGGAAGAAAAAATATTGTGAAAATGTCTATGCTACCTAAAGCAATCTACACATTTAATGCAATCCCTATCAAAATCCCACCCATTTTTTTCAAAGAAATGGAACAAATAATCCTAAAATTTATATGGAACCAGAAAAGACTTCGAATAGCCAAAGTTATGTTGAAAAAGAAAGCCAAAGTTGGTCGCATCACAATTCCGGACTTTAAGTTCTATAACAAAGCTGTCACCATCAAGACAGTATGGTACTGGCACAAAAACAAACACCTAGATCAATGGAACAGAAGAGAGAGGCCAGAAATGGACCCTCAACTCTATGGTCAATTAATCTTCAATTAAGCAGGAAAGAATGTCCAAAGGAAAAAAGACAGTCTCTTCAACAAATGGTGTTGGGAAAATTGGACAGCCACATGCAAGAAAATGAAACTGGACCATTTCCTTATATCATACACGAAAATAGACTCAAAATGGATGAAGGACCTCAGTGTGAGAAAGGAATCCATCAAAATCCTTGAGGAGAACACAGGCAGCAACCTCATCGACCTCAACCGCAGCAACATCTTCCTAGGAACATCGCCAAAGGCAAGGGAAGCAAGGGCGAAAATGAACTATTAGGACTTCATCAAGATCAAAATCTTTTGCCCAGCAAAGGAAACAGCTAACAAAACCAAAAGACAACTGACAGAATGGGAGAAGATATTTGCAAATGACATATCAGATAAAGGGTTAGTATCCAAAATCTATAAAGAACTTATCAAACTCAACACCCAATGAACAAATTACCCAATCAAGAAATGGACAGAGGACATGAACAGACATTTCTGCAAAGAAGACATCCAGATGGCCAACAGACACATGAAAAAGTGATCCACATCACTTGGCATCAGGAAAATACAAATCAAAACCACAATGAGATACCCACCTCGCAGCAGTCAGAATAGCTAAAATTAACAAGTCAAGGAATGACAGATGCTGGTGAGGATGTGGAGACAGGTGAACCCTCCTACACTGTTTGTGGGAATGCAAGCTGGTGCAGCCACTCTGGAAAGCAGCAGGGAGGTTCCTCAAAAAGTTTAAAATAGAGCTACCCTATGACCCAGCCATCACACTACTGGGTATTTACCCTAAAGATACAAATGTAGTGATCCGAAGGGGCACGTGCACCCGAATGTTTATAGCAGAAATCTCCACAATAGCCAAACAATGGAAAGAACCTAGATGTCCATCAACAGATGAATGGATAAAGAAGAGGTGGTATACATACACACACACACACACACACACACACACACACACAATGGAATACATCAAATTAATTAAATAAATGAAATCTTGCCATTTGGGATTATGTGGATGGAACTAGAGAGTATTATGCTTAGTGAAGTAAGTCAATCAGAGAAAGACTATTATTATATGATCTCCCTGATATGAGGAAGTTGAGAAGCAATGTGGGGAGTTTGGGGGATAGGAAAGGAATAAATGAAACAAGATGGGATTGGGAGGGAGACAAACCATAAGACTCTAAATCTCACAAAACAAACTGAGGGTTGCTGGGGGGTCTAGGGAGAGGGCGGTGGGTTATTGACATTGGGGAAGGTATGTGCTATGGTGTGTGCTGTGAAGTACATAAAAAGTATATAAAACACAGACCTGTACCCTTGGGGCTAATAATACATTATATGTATTTAAAAAATAAAAAATTAATAAAAAGTTACTATTTAAAAAACTTTATGTACTTAATTATTAAGGTATATATAAATAAAATTCATTTTTGTTACTGGCTTTATATGATGTATACTATATGGTTAATATTAATTATAATAGTCATTCTGTTAGGTTCAAAACCCAAAGGATTAAGCAGAGGTATTATTAAAATAAGTATTAAATGTATGATATTCACTAGATATATAGTAGAAATATGTATTACAGTTTTAGATTATTTTAGATGTTTTTTTTTAAAGATTTTATTTATTTATTTGACAGACAGAGATCACAAGCAGGCAGAGAGGCAGGCAGAGAGAGAGAGGGAAACAGGCTCCCTGCCTAGCAGAGAGCCTGACGCAGGACTCGATCCCAGGACCCTGAGATAATGACCTGAACTGAAAGCAGTGGCTTAATCCACTGAGCCATCCAGGCACCCTATTTTAGATGTTTTAACATATTAGTCATTATCATATGGTTTTTCCCATCTTATTAAATACTTAAAAATATTTTTTTTGGTGACTTCATAGTATTCTGTTAAGCAGTGATGTTATTATGTAACAGTTCTCATATTCATAGAAATTTAGATTTTTAAATTTTTTAATATTTAAGTTTTTTCTTCAATCAGCATATTTATATCATTTTTTAAATTATATTATTTTATCTTAATTCCAATCTGGTTAATATATACTTTTTTAAATCATGCATTGTTTCCCTAAGATAATGACAGAAAATTAAAATTATTAGACTAAGTAGGTAACTTCTTAAAAGCTCTTGAAGTCTCAAGAAGATAAAGTATTTTTATTTCCATTTAAAGAAGAATAAACTGAGGCTTGGGGAGGGTGGTGATGCCAAAAATCAAAATCTAGTCTCTGTCAGAGGAGGAATTAAAGCATATTTCACTGAGCAATCCTCTATAATTTGGTGTCTTATTACCGGGGCAATTTTATGTGATTTCATTATTATAAGAAATAAGTTTATTCAGTAGAAATATTATATACATCAGAGTGAAAGTAAAATCAAAAAGAAAAACACAATGTGTTGTCACATGAAATTACTAATGTTATTTTTTCAGGAGAGTAGGAAGAATAAATCTTAAAAAGGAATCATCTGCTTTGTCTCCCTGTTCCCTTTCAAATGTATCAATTTCTTCCTAACTATATCAATATTATTTTAAAAACTCAGACAGTGAACTTGAATTATCTGCAGGTGGCAAGTCATTTACTAAAACCAGAAAAGAAATATGAATCCTGAGGGATACTATGACCCACTAACAGCAGGACGCAGACCTACATTGAATAATAATTTAGAACTATTACTAAGATAATTAGAAAGCCAACCTGCTGCCAGAAGGGTTAGACCTTAGCTTCTCAATTTATTAAAAAGCAGATTTTGATCTGTGAATGAAAAGAACCCAAAGTTCACTAACATCATAACCCCAACATCTGCTTGCTATAAGAAGATAATAATTTAGTATAAATTAATTTCAAATTTTCAGGTATGCAGATTTTATCAGACAATTATACCATTGACATTCATTTTCCTATTGTATTACTTACAACTTAAAGTTAAGTGTTTCTTCATATTTGTTCAACAGCAGATACTCAGGAAAAATATTTTAAGAAGATTATTTTTCTCTCACTTTTAATTAAAAAGAGTCTTTATACACAACATATCTTTCCAGTTTTCATCATACTTCATTTATAAGAGCATAGTGAAAATCTGAACAAAGTCACTATATCAGATAAAAACTACCACTGCAACAACAACACTGAGCCTTTGTCAAAATAATTTATATGGTTCACTTTACCAGAACTTCCCAATCCATTTACAGATAAATAAGGACATTTTTTCTCCATATTTCAGTCTACTTTTTTCTCCAAACTGAGTTCTGTTTCTACAAGCAGAGCTTCTTTAAGATGCGTTCAACTGTTTACCATTGGCTAACCTAACATGAAGAAAAAGGGGCCTGATGATGATAACCAATGGCCTCTCCCACATGTCTACTCATCTGCCTCTCTTGTATACACTTTGTCATAGATATTGCAATTTGGATCCCAGCTCTATTAAGAGTGATGAAGAGATATAAATAATAAAATAGAGCTAAAACATTTGTCTGTTCCTTATTTGGATCTCTATTATTGTCAAAACTGATGTTTGAATAAACGCTCTTCTTATTTTTTAATTTTTTATATAAAAATCAATCTTACTTCTTTTTAAATGAGATACACAATTAATTTTTAAAAATTTTATTAATATGTCCAATTAGCCAGCATGTAGTACATCCTTAGTTTTTGATCTTCATTAGTATTCAATGATTCATTAGTTACTTATAATATCCAGTGCTCTCTTTTTAAAGGAAATATTATTTTTGAAGTATAGTTGACTGAATAAACATATTTAATTTCCTTGAAAATGGTGTTGTAGGCATTGTTGTTATCCTTCAGCTGTTTCACTTGCACTTAAAATAAGAGAAACTGAAGTTAGGCCAGAAGATATCTGAGCCAGTAATCAAAATAGCCAGTTAAATTCAAACTTTGCCATTGTCCTCTCTGACCTTGGACAAGAAGTTAACATCTTGGGAAATTATGTTTCTCTTCTTACAAATAGAACATTTGAATTAGGGGTTCACCAAATTTCCTTCTAGCTCTAATATTCTATGAATCTTTAGTAAGAGTAAAAGGTATCAAATGTTTTTGAGTACATATATATCATTCTGTATTAATATCTATTCTTTATAAAGGTGGGCAAGAAGTTTAACATTGCTTCAACAAGGCCCACAATGCTGATGTTCTAAGTAATGGTTATTTGAAGTAATATTTCAGGGAAGAGTAGAGCATATTTGAAGAGTATACAAAATAAAGAGTCATCAGACCATCCCAAAATGTGACAAGTTGCTGGTTACTAGGTGCATTAACCAACACAGGAACCAGTGTTCATAAAACAATTTTAAATTAAGCTTCCCAAAGTGGTTAGTACAAGTAAATTCATGCATTAAATGAAAATAATTTTCCTTTGTCATATAGATACAGGTATGAAATTATTCTTAGCTAGCTCTAATTCAGAATGATTTAGTGTTACAAATCAACTACTAGTTTGTGAAAAGTTATTGCTTATATGTATTTTGTACACATAAAATTTATGGTTCAATTATATTGCATAAAATGTATTATAACTTTTATTCTTAAAATTAATGACATTTAACACAGACTACAGGAGCAGTTTCATCCTTCAAAAGGAAAATAAATCCATACAATCAAGGTGATATCTGAAATACAGTTTAGGAAAATATTCAAAACGGAAGTATATTTATAGTAGAGCATCCTAGATCTGCATGTTTTCTTTTCATGTTCCATAATTCCTCCTACCCCATATTATAATATTGATCATGTACACTTTATAATATCAATTTATTCATAGTAGAAGTAGAAATAACAATTGCCCAGTATCTTACCTTTACATAGCACTTTTATATGAAAACATATAGATTACTTGCATAAAAAGGCAGCTATCAATTAGTTTCTTAGTGCTAGTTATAGACATGAATATAATTACTTTGATTATTTACATTTTCTTCCATGCTGTGCTCAAATGAAGGTTTTGTCTTAGTGATCTGAAGTATCAATATGCTTGCTTAAAATCTTTCAAATGCTGTCCTGCAGTAGGGAATTATTTTAGCTGATGAAGGTGGTAAGGAACAAGGATAATTAAAAAATACTTTACCAAAAATCACCTTTGAGATGTTCTGAAACTTCACTTGTCTCAGAAAGAATTTGATCTCTTTGGAAACTTAAACCTACTCCATATATAGAAGTAATTTGATTAATAAATCTTTCAGGCTTAAAAATAATGTTAATGACCATAGGCTATCACAGACCCTGGCTTACTGGTCCCTGGGTACTTCATATTATACCTTGTATAATAATGTCAATACCTCTTGACATTCCCATAACATAAATTATTTTCTTAGTTGATGAATTACAAAGCCACTCACTTACCAAAAGAGCAAGAGTTAAAGGAGTATTATATGTTGGCATCATACAGGTATTAATAGCAGCAGTTTAATTCTAAAACACCCTGTGCCATCCACTGTATTCTGCATCTTGATATTTATGCATTCATTTTCAGGACAACATTCAAAAGAGATTCTTTTACCCTCAATTTACCAATTGGAAGATTGAGCTTCATGACCTTTTTAAAAGACTTTATTTATTTATTTGAGAGAGAGAGAGAGAGTGACAGAAATAGTGACATGAATAGCAAGAGCAGGATGGAGAGGGAGAAGCAGGCACCCAGCTGAGCAGGGAGTCCAATGTGGGGGTCGATCCCAGTACTGAGATCATGACCTGAACCAAAGGCAGATGTTTAACTGACTGAGTCATGCAGGCATCCTGAGTTTCATGACTTTTTGAGTAACTGGTCAAAAAAACAAAAACAAAAATAAAAACTATGCAATCCAGAAAATCTGTGTCATCCAAATCCCATGATTGATCCAACAAGCCATTTTGATAGTATCTTCTTGCTTCACTGATTTTCTGATAGTAACTGTTACTTGAAATTCATGTCAGGAAACCAAATATGATGTGTACCTTATTACAACTTCTAAATCATCTTGAAACTTATTCACAATATGTTGTAATAAAAACCTACCATGAAATTATTTCTGATACAAAATTGAGTTTTATTCTGACCTACATGCTATGTTATGCACATGATCCTCTCTTTTAACATACATATGCAAATATCACTAACACACAGGAACAAGGACTTTCTGATGACATATAGCATAAGCCAGATTAAAAGGTTGATCTGTGAAGTTTTCATATGTAATATAACATTTCGAGGAAATGCATAGCTTACAAAAGGCTAATTTGGGATGTGCATATCCTAACTTTGGTGCTATATATTTATTGTTCTCTGCCTGAATAATCCTGCATTAGGGAAAAAAATTATAGCTTTTTTTTTAAGATTTTATTTATTTATTTGACAGAGATCACAAGTAGGCAGAGAGGCAGGCAGAGATAGAGAGGAAGGGAAGCAGGCTCCCCACTAGCAGAGAACCTGATGTGGGGCTCCACCCCAGGACCCTGGGATCATGACCTGAGCCGAAGGCAGAGGGTTTTAACCCACTGAGCCACCCAGGTGCCCCAAAAGACAGTTATAGCTTTATCCTACCCAAATCTGAATCTCACTTTCCCACATTCAAGATCATAGGATATACTAACTAGAAAAATCTTCAGTTTTTCGGTTCAAATGACAATTTCTACTCTTGAATGAGACTAGATAAAATGAGACAGTGTCTTCAGGACTGACCCAAATCAATAAAAGAATAAGACACAAAAAACAAAAGCAGAATTGATCCAACATTTTTTTATTGATCCAACAAGTAATTTCAGATTGCTAGTTGAGCTTAAAAGAGAACTGCAGGCAACATATTTTACCTGAGCAAATTTATTCCAATTCTAAGCCCAATTTCTATTCCACTATTATTCCATTATAACAAACTATGAGTCATGTAGTTATGTCACAATAGCTAGTGAAAACATTTCCTGTCCTAAGTAACTTAGGAAAAAGGACAAAGCACTTTAAGAAATTATCTCAAATTCTACCTTCTAAAGAAACTTGTGTCGCTTTAGACATTATTTTGTCATTGAGAACACAAAAACTCATAGATTTAAACAGTTATATTTGGTGGGAGAATTTAGTTCAGCATATAAAAAAGATTCACATATATAATTATCTTTACTGTTTGTTTATGAGATTTATGCATGTTTATATAATCATTTGCTTATACTTTGTATTGGTTATATTTCTAATGTTACATATTTAGAATCTTAAGCAATATTATTTAATTGTAATGATATAAGGCAACTTCACTTAATTTATCAAATTAAGCAATGATGACAGTATATTTTTCTCAAAATGTAACAAAGTGTTACATTATTTGTAAGAACATAAAATGCATTGTTAATATATTTAACTGTGTTTATATATGTGACTTTTTTATCTATTAAAAAGTGTAAAACTCCAACAAGAGTAAAAATATTATCCCCAAATGATAGTATAATAAAATGAGATGTGGAAGAGAAATATTTAATGGAAATTAGGCAAACATAAACAATAAAAGATGGCATGTAATAACTATACCGTGGATTATCAAACTATTAAAATAATTCTCTGTACATTTTATGTTCAGTCTGACAGTAATAACAGCTATTGCATGTTAAACATTTAAGATAACATTTAAAGATAGATGACCATGTTAGAAGAAAAAAAAATCCATTCATAGTCATTGAATCATAAATGGATTCAAATCCATTTATAGTCTCTCCAAATGAAGTGGGCACAATTAATACAATCTCATTATTATGCAGAAGGAAGTCATTCCAAGATCAAAGAATAAAAGCTAATATTAATTATGATTGATATTTTTTAACAATTTAAATCTTCAAGAGCTTCAGTTCATTTTACACAAATAATTTATTCATAAATGATCATTTGTGTCCATGTCCATAGATGACCAATCCTAATTATGAAATGTAATTCTATAGTACAGCCAATTCTTCTATTTTGTTCCTATGTTTTGGGATAAAGGTATTAATAATTACACAATGCTATTCAGTGTTTTAATTTATATGAATTCAAAGCAGTAAATAAGTTAAACAAAAACTAAGCAAGTGTTAATTACTATGTTCTTGTCAGTTTAATTTTTTACATATATCAGGCTATTTTTGTTTTTCTTTTTAAACTCCTCATTGCATTAAAAGCTGGAAAAAATAGCTTTCAGTTGGCTTTTGAAAACACATAACTTCATGAAATATTTATCCTGTTCACTGAATTACACACTTGTGTATGCATTTTTTGTGTACATTTTTACTTATTAAAAGGCTAAAAATGCATCTATGTTATTGTGATTTATAATAAGAAATATATGTTTGACCTTTGTCCATTCTACCTGGCATAGGGCTCCTAAAACCCTTGGAATTTCCTAGATGATGAGGGTAGTAAAGGTATTTTTAATGTTATGTTAATCAAGTGATTTTTGAAAGCAAATAAGAATGGGGTCTGGTTGCCCAAAGACCCAACCATGTGATTAGGGGGTTGGAACTTTCAGTCCATTCCTTGGCCTCCAGGGAAAAGAGAGGGGCTACAGGTTGAGTTCACCCGGCAATGGCCAATAATTTATCGATCCATGCCTAGGTAATGAAGCCTCCATAAATAAAAAGGACTGAGTGTGGAGAGCTGCTGTTGGTGAATGTGTGGAGATTGGGGAGATTAGAGTATTTAGAGAGGGCATGGAAGCCCACACCCCTATTCCCATATCTTGTCCTATGCATCTCCCTCATCTGGCCATTCCTAAGTTAATATCCTTTGTAATAAATCAGTGGCCTAGGTAATTAAATTGTTTCTTTAAGTTCTGTGAGCTACATTAGTAAATTAAATGAACCCAAGGAAGGGGTTGTTGGAACCTCCCATCTATAGGTGGTCTTATGGAAGCACAGATGACAACCTGGTCTTGCTATAGGTATCTGAAGGTGGGGGTGGAGCTGGTGTCATAAAACTATCAAGGTAGATAGTATCAGAATTGAGTTGAATTGTAGGATAACCAGCTGGTGTTGGAGAATTTTTTGTTGGTGAACAACCCTCCTCCCCAACACCCACACTGGTACTGGAGGGCAGGAACCTTGAACATTCTTGAGTTTTAATACAATGGTTTCAAATATATGTGCATATTAAAATCATCTGTACATTTTTATTTAACTTTTGCATAATTTCATGGAGTATAACCTGAAAAACCTGATCCATGTCTAGATTATCTGAAATTCTATATTTTTAACAAGATCTCCAGGTGACTTTGTTCTGGTCACCTGCCAGATTTGAAACAACTCTTGTATACAGGGATGAAGCACAGAGAGAAACTTACATATGAACATGCCATGAGGTTCAGTGATGAATATAGATGCTTTTCATTATAGTTTTTCATTTTGACAACTGTGTTTCAAAGAAAATAAAAAGACCTGTCAATGAGAAAAGTATGAGCAGAAGAAGAAATGAATTTTGGGATATTCATATAATCAATACATCAATACTGAATGAACTACACAACAACTGGATGAATCTCATAGATATATTTAGCAAAAAGAAAAAAAAAATGAAGAAATGTATGGTATAATGTAAATAGAGCTTGAGGGACAAAAATACTGTATATTACTTAAATTATCTACCTAATCTATCTATCTGTCTATATCTATCTATCTATCTAAAATAAGTGAAGCACATAGAAATGAAAAAAAAAGCACATTAAACTCAGAATAGTATTTACTACTCGTGGAGAGAAAAGATGCTCAAAAGATCAAATACTTTTGTAAATTTTATTTCTTTACTTAGTATTGTAATAAATGTTTTGTTGTTATAATAGTCTTATCTCCATTTGTAACTGAAATATTTCATAAGAAATTAGATCGATCAATTATGGAATAGCATCGGACTTGCTTTTTCATGGACATAGAGGGGGGTATGGAGAGGAGATAGTTGAGGCATCTTCAGATATAATAAAATGAGTTTGATAAGTCAAAAATCTTTTGGCTTGTTTTTGAAAGAATTGAGGAAAGGCCAGGAAATTTAAGGAAATTTCTCTAAGATCTCCTTGAATACTTGAGTTGTTTCTCTCTCCTTTTAGCTAATAGATGCCATGAGGGAAGTTTAGTCATTTAAAAATAGTATGTCAGGTTTGCTAAATGAAAATGGAAGTTCTGCATTTACATTTGTTTCCAATATCATAATTTATTTTCTTAAATTAATTCACCACTTCCTTTCTTCAGTCTAAAGCCCACAAATGGGAAAATGTATTTGAGTTTATAGACTAAGTGTGTGGCAGGAAGGATTTGAATGTATGTATACCATTTCCCCCTCCTGTGCGTACATCTCAAAATGACAGTAACCATGGAAATTGTAGCATATTATTCTGAAAGAGAGGGGGTATGTTGGGATGGGTCCTTTGTCTTCATTTTGATTTTAGAGGATTTATCTGAAAGCTCTTTACTTGCAAACAAGCTATTTGTGAAAGTTCACCTCCAAGCAAACCAATCAGCCAGAGAAGTTATTGCTTCATGTTGGCCAAAAACAACAACAACAAAAAACCCCCAAAACTCAATCAATTAATCAGTCAGTCCATCCTTTAATCTTATGATTTGTCTAGACAGTAAGATTTCAATAATGCGCTCTTAAACTGATATTTGCCTATATAAAAATTATGATTCATTGACTCACTTCACACTTTGCTTCTCTTTTGTAACCTGGGATTTTTCTTTGGTGCCACAATATCACCTTGTTTATCGACT
This sequence comes from Neogale vison, assembly GCF_020171115.1. NCBI lineage: Eukaryota > Metazoa > Chordata > Mammalia > Carnivora > Mustelidae > Neogale > Neogale vison. The sequence goes on along the minus strand of NC_058096.1, from coordinate 100,006,391 downwards.
AATGAATACCAGTCTAGACACTTTCTGTTCCTCTACAGTTTGAAGGAAACTAAGGTGTTTCTGGCAAATTCTTTTTCAGTGTGTGGTTTTTTAAAAAAAAACAGTAATGACTAATGATCATTCCATCTTTACTGAGGAATGTAGTGTCTTCAATCTGTAGAAATATTTTCTGAAAGGACATATTCCAAATGTTAAAAAAGAGGTTTGTTTTTCTGGGGATTAGATCTATAAAAGGCTGTCATCGTTCTTATTTACATGTGACTTATTTGAATTAGATTTTTAATTAACATTTTTATAATCATAGGAAACAATAAAAATATATTCTTTTTTCTTTAAAAAAAAGTAAGTCCTACTGTACTTAACATAAGACAATGAGTTCCTAACATGTTTTAATTATCATGGCAAAATGGTTTGCTATTTGCTATTTGCTATTAAACTATCAACAAATTATTTGCATTTGATCTTTTCATGAGTTCTTATTCTTAACACATTGCTTGAAACCTATACAATTTGTTCATATTTTTTTGCAAATATATGATACTTCAATGGGATGTAATGGTTTGTAATGGTTTAGCTATACTGTATTTATTATATTTTCAATCTATTGAAATTATATTACTCATAAAAATCTGCATTAAATAAGTGAATGGTAAGATTTGAAGAAAAATTCTTGAATTTCATCACTTTTTAATGGCTAAAAAGGGGGACTGTTTTGTTCTTTTATAATATACCCAGAACTCTAATTTCTAAGATAGTTTTATTGTAATTTCCCTTAGATGAAGACGTTTCACATTAATCTATGTTCTAAAACATGGTGGGTGTCTCGAATGCTAACGGAATATTCAGTTTAACTGTGAGGCTGAAACTTCAGTTGTACCAGACGACTTTGTGATTTAAATATGAAAATTAATTCATAAATCTTTTTATAGTTGTAGTAGCACTTCCAGAGCTTATCAAAAGTGGATCATCTTACAAAACAGAATGAGTTTAAAATTTGATCTAATATTCATAACACCAAAGACAGATATAGATAAAAAGACAAAGTTCATCTTTTTATTGTTAGAGATGTGTTTTTTTACATAACTTTACCTTCTGTTTTTGTCTTTTCACGTCATAACTGCTCTAACAAAAGGACTGTGTCATCAATTTTAGTATATTCTCTTATTCATGTAAAAATATAGCAAGTTCAACATGCAAAGTAGAAATTACCTAGGAAATATTATTACTATTCTTTATGACATATACATATTAAGATTTATTTTTATTTGATTTCGAACATTGTGTATTATACATTAAAGGTAAAAATGTGTCAAAAATAATTGAGTTAAAATAATGTAATTCCCTTATAAAAATTAATATGATCAATAAAATCCCTAAAGGAAAAAATGCACTTATGATTTTTTAAGTGAACTAGATTATAATATAAATTTTCATGTGGAAGTATAAAAGTATATTGTGGTAAGTCAGGAAATAATTCACAACATTTTAAATCTGGAAGGGAAATTTTAGGTGTTCTAATTTCCTTTCTCCCTTTTATAGCTGAAAATAATAAGAACTTTGCAAAATTAAACCACCTCACCAAATTTACACAAATTGTGGACAGCTTATCAGATCTTAGATATGCTTTAAGTTATGTTTCATTGAACTCATAATTATTTTTTGTTATAATGTGTTTGAAGGGCTCAGGATTTTATAGATATCATTTTCACTTATATTAAAAATGGTGATAACATCATTCATCCATTTTGCAAACCTTTGTTGAAAAGTTGTTAGTTTCCAGCTTCTCTACTAGGGCTTAAAACACATGAGAAATAAGAGAAGTCAGGTTTCCTGCTCTCACAAGATGAATAATAAAATGATCAACAAACATAAATAATTTCCAAATTATAAATGCTATCAAGAAAATAAAACATGATGACATTATGGAGAGTATTACCAGGGTTTTGTCAGCTATGACCTTTGAACCAAGATCTGAAAAGTGAAAAAGAGCTAACATTGAAAAGTGATTGTACTAACCAGTTTCAAGAAGAGACTAGAGAGGGACGCCTGGGTGGCGCAGTTGGTTGGACGACTGCCTCCGGCTCAGGGCGTGATCCTGGAGTCCCGGGATCGAGTCCCGCATCAGGCTCCCAGCTCCATGGGGAGTCTGCTTCGCTTTCTGACCTTCTCCTCCCTCATGCTCTCTCTCACTGTCTCTCTCTCTCAAATAAATAAATAAAATCTTTAAAAAAAAAAAAAAAAAAGAAGAGACTAGAGAATGCAGAAGCTCAAAGGAAAGAATAAGGTTGGGTGTTTAAGAAATATAAGTGAATCCTGGGTGAGTGTGGGAAAGTGGGATGAGAAGGTACCAAGATGGTTATCAGGCCCCAGCTTATAGAAAGCCTTTTAGAAATGGTAAGGAATTTAGATTTTAATTCAAGTGAAAAGAGAAGCTATTGAAAAGTTAAAAGTAGGAAACTAGTATTTTCTGGTTATTGTTTTAAAAGACTGTTGTGGGGCGCCTGGGTGGCTCAGTGGGTTAAGCCTCTGCCTTCGGCTTAGGTCGTGGTCTCGGGGTCCTGGGATCAAGCCCTGCATCGGGCTCTCTGCTCAGTGGGGAGCCTGCTTTCCCCCTCTCTCTGCCTGCCTCTCTGCCTACTTGTGATCTCTCTGTCAAATAAATAAATAAAATCTTAAAAAAAAAAAAGACTGCTCTGGTTTCTTGTAGATAATAGATTGCAAGACAGTAAGAATACTGTTGTGGTTTGTATCAAATAAATCTTCTTACCAAGAACAATTTTAAAAGCTTGATATAACACCAAACAATAAAAACTTTTGCAACGATGACTACTTGAGAGGATCAAAAAAGAACCAAAGCAAATAGAACTTCATGGGGATAGTACCAGATAAAAGGGCAAAACACTGAGATAAACCAATATTTCTCCCTATATTTATTTTTGTGGCATTTGCTGATTCCCTGTAATGGTACTCCCCAAGTATAGGCCAAGGCGGGATTGTATGGGGGGTTGATCATACAGAGAGCAAATGCAAATATTAAAACAATCTAAATAATATAGTTTCTATATTTAAAAATACATAGAAAAATATATTTTGAAATGTAGCTTCTATATTTCAAAATATGCAAAAGTTTATAAAAGGATGCTTCATAAAATGTACCAAGCTCAGATGAACTCACATGGTAACACAAAATTTACAGATCAGAAAATTCCAATATTAATTAAACTGTCTAGAGTATCCAAAATAAAGAAAATTTCCAAATTATTTACATTAAATGTATATAAAAACAAGCAGAACTGAGAGAGGTAGCATATAGGCACAAAAGAAAAATTACCACCTCACTAATGAATACTACTTTATCTTAAATATGTTAGCAAATAAAGTCCAGTTGCATATTAAAATACATACTATCAGCAAAGTGAGTTAGGGCAGAAATTCAAGGATGACTCAAAATTGGAAAATGCTTTTCTCAGACTGGAGGAGAAACTCATGTGGTGATCTTCATGTATGGGGACATTTGACAATGTTGGATACTTGATTATAAAATGGCTCAATTTAATAGGGATTCATGGGTGTTTCCTAAACATGATTTAATATTAACGTATCAGTTCAAAGCCAGTGTTTTAATGGGAAAACACAAGAGGCTCCCTAATAAAGTCAGAACAAAATTAGGATGACGGTTATTGCCACTGATATGTCCATTGATTTTGAGATATTAGGCAATGCATTTAGACCACCAAAAGCAATTAGAGACATAAAATTTAGAAAACAAATTGACAAAACTATAGCTACAAATTATGAGATTTATAATTATGAAACACAAGAGTACCAGTAAAAATTGAGAGAGAAATTTTAAGGAAGTAACAGATATAAAATTAGCACTGATAAGTCAATAGTTTCCATATACAGAAACAAAAACCAATATTCTAACTAAAACCAGTTAGAATATACGAGAAAAATCCATTTATAGCAACAAAAATTAAAGTAAAATATTTAAAATATTTGTTGAGGAAATCTGTGAGAAAGTAAGTATGAGAAAAACTATTAATCAGTCTTGAAAAACACAAAAGTATTCTTGAAATAATAAAAAACTCTGTATTTTTAGATAAGATACAATATCTTTAATAAAGTGATTTTTTCCTTTAAGAATTTATGAATTTAAAATGACCCCAATATAAATATATTAATTTTTTCTGGAGTTAGTTTGGTTGATTATAAAAATCATAAAAGAAGGAAAAAGAATATCCTGAGAAAACCTGGAAAATAAAGCAACGCTTAAGTATATGGCTAATATTACTAGATGTTAAAACATGTTAAACAGCCTTCAGATTAAACAAAAGGTGCTGACAAATGACTATCCTGAAAGACCAGTGAAAAAGTATAGTAAATACAGACACAAAAGTACATATAAGAATTTTGATATAACATTGGTTTGGCAGCATTCCAAATTAGTGGAGGCAGACAGAATTTTAAATAAATGGTTTTGACCAGCAGATTAGACATATGGAAAAGGAAAAAATATTAAATTGGATCCATTCTTCACACCATAACCAAGAATAAATTTAAAAATGGATCAGTCCCGTCCACGTTGCTACAAAAGTTGGGTATTCATCCTTTCTGATGGAGGCATAATACTCCATAGTGTATATGGACCACATCTTCCTTATCCATTCATCCGTTGAAGGGCACCTTGGTTCTTTCCATAGTTTGGCGACTGTGGCCATTGCTGCTATAAACATTGGGGTACAGATGGCCCTTCTTTTCACGACATCTGTGTCTTTGGGGTAAATACCCAGGAGTGCAATTGCAGGGTCATAGGGAAGCTCTATTTTTAATTTCTTGAGGAATCTCCACACTGTTCTCCAAAGTGGCTGCACCAACTTGCATTCCCACCAACAGTGTAAGAGGGTTCCCCTTTCTCCACATCCTCTCCAACACATGTTGTTTCCTGTTTTGTTAATTTTGGCCATTCTAACTGGTGTAAGGTGATATCTCAATGTGGTTTTAATTTGAATCTCCCTAATGATGATGAGCATTTTTTCATGTGTCTGATAGCCATTTGTATGTCTTGATTGGAGAAGTGTCTGTTCATATCTTCTGCCCATTTTTTGATGTGTTTGTCTGTTTCGTGTGGGTTGAGTTTGAGGAGTTCATTATAGATCCTGGATATCAACCTTTTGTCTGTACTGTCATTTGCAAATATCTTCTCCCATTCCGTGGGTTGCCTCTTTGTTTTTTTGACTGTTTCCTTTGCTGTGCAGAAGCTTTTGATTTTGATGAAGTCCCAGAAGTTTATTTTCGCTTTTGTTTCCTTTGCCTTTGGAGACGTATCTTGAAAGAAGTTGCTGTGGCTGATATCAAAGAGATTACTGCCTATGGATGGGACTGGAAGAGATTATGCTGAGTGAAATAAGTCAAGCAGAGAGAGTCAATTATCATATGGTTTCACTTATTTGTGGAGCATAACAAATAGCATGAGGACAAGGGGCGTTAGAGAGGAGTAGGGAATTTGGGTAAATTGGAAGGGGAGGTGAACCATGAGAGACTATGGACTCTGAAAAACAGTCTGAGGGGTTTGAAGTGGCGGGGGGGGGGGGTGTGAGGTTGGGGTACCAGGTGGTGGGTATTATAGAGGGCACGGCTTGCATGGAGCACTGGGTGTGGTGAAAAAAATAATGAATACTGTTTTTCTGAAAATAAATAAATTGGAAAAAAAATGGATCAGATATTTATGTGTAAAAAATAAATACATCCATGTATAAGAAAAAACATTTTGTGATTTAATTCATAATCTGAGAGTAGTTTATACAATTGAAAGCCCTGAATACATAAAAAACAAAGTTTGACCATTATACTTCCAAAGGCAAAAATGTCCAATACTAATTCAAGTCTAGAAATAATTATTTGCAACTTATGTCCCAAAGGATAATATTTTAAATATTAAAATATTTCCCCCAATATAAGGAAATACAAACAAATCTTAAAAATAGAACTACCCTATGACTCAGCAATTGTACTACTATGTATTTACCTGAAGGATACAAAAATATTGATTCAAAGGGATACATCTACCCCAATGTCTATAATCTGCATTATTAACAATAGCCAAATTATAGAAACAGTGTGAGTGTCCATCAACCGTTGAAAGGATAAAGAAGAGGTGGTACATATGTACAATGAAATATTACTCAGCCATAAAAAAAGAATGAAAAATTGCTATTTGCAACATCATGGATGGAGCTATACTGTATTATGTTAAGTAAAATAAGTCAGAGAAAGACAAATGCCATATGATTTCACACATATGTGGAATTTAAGATACAAAATAAATGAACATGTGGTAAAAAAAAAAAGAGCAAACCATAAAATAGACTCTTAACTATAGAGAATAAACTGAGTGTTGCTGGAGGGGAGATGGACATGTGGATGAGTGATGGGCATTAAGGACGGAACTTGTGTTGAGCACTGTGTGTTTCAAGTAAGTGACGAGTCACTGAATTTTCCATCTGAAACAATATTACCCTGTATGTTAACTAACTGGAATTTAAATAAAAACTTGAAACAAACAAACAAAAAAATCAAATCAACAAAGGACTGGGGAAAAATAAATACAAAGGACTTACAAGGTTGGAAAGATGTTCAACTTTACTTAGAATATTGGATAATTCAAGTTGAAATTATAATCCTGAGATTATTATTTCTCACATATTAGATAGGAAAATCCACAAGCATGACAACATATTCTCTTGGTAAAGGTATGAGAGAAGAGGCATTCTCATACTTGGCTGGTTGGAATACAAAATGGCATAATCTCTACATAGACAAATTTGGCAATCTAACCAAATTTCCTATACATTTACCATTAGATGCAAGGAGATATATTGAAAAAAATAAAACATTAGATGTTACTTTGGCAGGGAACTAAATGAAGGAGGGAGGTATAAAAGCAACCTGATCCAATTAATCCATCTTAGCATACAGAGGGATAAACAGACATAACAAACTTTATCATGTAATGCAATAGGAAATATACAGACATATCTTTGAAGGACTTTTGCCTGTGAAATGGAGGTTGAATTTCATCCAGCCTCTTGATTTAACTAACAGTTTCTGAAAGTATTGGCCATAGAAGTAAGTTAAAGACATATTGGAGAAACAATTGGTCATTATAGAGTACTGGAAATTGTGGAGAAGTGTTCTTGTTTTTCTAATGAAAACAAACAATTGCATCAACTAAAAGGGGAATAGTTGTAGAATAAAAGAAATATAAGAGATATAACAATGACATGTAGTGTGTAGAACTTGTTTGTATGCTAACTCAAAGAAATCAAAGAAAGCAACCATAAAAAGACATTTCAGAAAATCTAAGAAATGGGGCACTTGGTTGGCTCAGTTGGTTAAGCATCTGACTCTTGATTTCTTAGGCTTAGGTCATGATCTCAGCGTCATGAGATTGAACCCCACCTCAGGCTCCCTGCAGGGCATAAAGCCTGCTCAAGATTCTCTTTCCCTTCCTCTTTGCACCCCACTACTCTCTCTTAGAAAATTATCTAAGAAATGTTAATATGAACTGGATATTAGATAATACCTAGGAATTGTTTTTATTATTAATGTAATAATGGTATGATGATCATGTGCAAAAGTACTTACCAGGTTTGCAATCATACTGAAGTATTTGTGAGTGAAGTAGGAAGTCTGTGATTTGCTTTTGAATACTTCATGAAAAAAGGAAAAAGAAAGAAAAAGGGGTATCAAAAGGAAAAAAGATTAAGTAAGTGGAAAGATTTCAATAATTATTGAATATGGATAATGGGTATAAAATGATTCATTATATAAGATTATGCTTGCGTAGTTTCAGAAAACTACATAATAATTTATGACAGTAGACTGGAACTGGGAAGGGGTGGGGACAGTGGGACCATTCCATTATTTTAAGCAATTTGGATTAGGATGTTAGGAATAGATGGGAAAGAGTGGGTGAATATGGGATATGATTTGGAAAATCTAAAAAGACAGACTGATGAATTAAAGACATTAAAGGAAAGAAAGAAATCAGAAATACGTCATAAATCCAAGGAAAAGATGGTACGGAAAATATTTAAATCTGTTCAAGGAATAGGTCAAATCTGGAGATATGAATGTGGGAGTCAACAGTGTGAAGATAGCTTGTACATTTTAGCCTGGATAAAATCATCAGGAGAAAATGTCAAGGAAAGATAACGGGAAAAGTAAGCCTAGGGCACATTGATTTTAGAGTTCCATTGAAACAGAAAGAGTAAGGAGGCTGAGAAGAAGTAACCAGTGTCATCAGATTGTCCTGAGAGATAAAAAGTGTTCAAAGAAGTGGAGTATGGTCAGCAAGGGTGGAAATCTCTAAGAAATCAAGTAGAAGATGGCCAGAATAGTGACTTTTGCATTCTGATAACATGGAAGTCATCAGTGTCCTCATGAATGGCAGTTTCACTAGACTAGTATGGTTGCAGATTTGATTAGAACTATTTGAAAAAGGGAACACAGGGAATAAAATGGTGCAATAGGCAGAGAAAAGTGTATTCCCTCATAAGATCCCTGAAGGTATCCTTAAGAAGATTTCACTTCTGTATCATTAATGGTTAAAACATTGTTTCTCATGAGATTTGGATTAGTTTTACCTTCAATCCTGATTCTTAGGACCCTCAAATTCTGAAATACTGGACAAGATATCTGGTGATGGAAAGAATGCCGAGGGTCTTTCCTGACTTATACACAGTTTTAATAAATGAGGGAAGGAATGGGACAATTTTTCATTCTCATTGAAAACTACATCCTGTTTTCTGATATTAAGAACATATTTAAAGATAGGATAAATTAAAGGAAATACCTCAAGAGTGATCCTTGTTTCTCAGTTTAATATACATGGAGAATTCATGCTTAGGATTTGCTCCCTTTTTTTCAGTGTACTGTATCTTGTCTAGGCTTTTTCTCTTAACTTTTGAAGTAGGATGTTGTGATAGAAATTGAGGACTTGTTGCTATATTTTACTTGGTCATATTTTAGTGGCTGCTGATAATTTATTAATTCTGATAATGCATAAGCCTCTTTTATGATGATCTTTTATTAGTATTATGGCCTACTGTGAACATGGAGTTCTGGTTGTCTAAAATGATATCACATCCAACAAAACTGACAATAATTTCTTAGTATCATCTAATACCAATTCCATATTCAAACTTCTCTATCTAAAATTTTTGGATGCATATTTTGACAATTGAAAGTAAGTAGTAAACATTGTGAACCATTGTTAGGAAAAAGGTCATTTTTTCTTCCATAACTATAATACCATTATCACAGCTGAGAAAGTTAAAAATAGTTCCATCGTAATTAATATACAGTCCATTTTAAAATTTTATCCACTTTTCCAAGAATGCAAAATCGCATTTTATAGCTTTTCATATAAGGATTTAAACAAAGCAAATCTATTTGGGTCCTATATTTCGCAGAACTCTTTTACTTTGCAGTACCTTATCACTTTTGTTTTTTACTTTTATTTTTTTAGTCTGTTGATTTGTCAAAAACTCAGGTCACTTTCAGTTAAAAAACTACATATTGTGGATTTGGCTGATTTCTTGTGAGGTTACCTATTCCCTTTATGCCTCTATTCACCATATTTCTATAGATTTGTAGAGTCAATGGCTTAGTTATGTTTAAGCTCTCTCTTTATCTTTCTCTCTCTTTTATTATTTTTTGTGAAAGTAAAAGTCATCATTGTGTTTTGGTGAATACTAATCTTCTTTTTCTTTTTCTCATTTGCCTTGCAAATATTTTTTCCCAAGGCTGTAACTTTTTTCTTTTTGTATTTCTTAAAAGTTCATTAAAAGACATTCAGTTATTTATTTTAGCAGTGTCATAAGTTAGTTCCCTTTTCTTTCATTCACCTGCTGTTCTACTCCTGCATCCCAGCAGTTAATTCTTAAAAGATATTAGTGTATTCTTTGAAAAATTATCTATATTCCTATAAATTTGTACTAAAAGTAAAGTATGGTTGTTATAAACATTTTTCTAACTTGCACTATAAGTTCTTGGTCTGTAAACTGAGATTTATGTCACTTTTTAAATAACTGCATAGAACATCCTTTCCTGGATGTACTATAATTTATTTAACAAATATTTCTCCTGAAGGAAAAAGAACACACACACACACACACACACGCAAAACCTATTTCTAGATCAATGTTGGTTTTAGTTACTTTTCTACTTAACACTATAGAAATATATACATGAATATTAATGCATATATTGATGTCTATATATATGAATAAATATATAAAAGAGTATATATATAAATGAGTATTTTTCCAAGTTTTGTGTTTGTATTTTAAGATATAGCTAAAAAGTTTTTGGTTTATTCTTTTTTTAAAGATTTTATTTATTTATTTGACAGAGACAGGGACAGCGAGAGAGGGTATACAAGCAGGGGGAGTGGGAGAGAAAGAAGCAGGTTTCCCACTGAGCAGGGAGCCCCATGCAGGGCTCAATCCCAGGACCCTGAGATCATGACCTGAGCTGAAGGCAGATGCTTAACGAGCCACCCAGGCACCCCTGTTTTTAGTTTATTCTTAAATGTTACTTTATTTTTCTTTATTTGAAAGATATCTTTTTTATTTTTATTTTATATTTTAAGTTTTTATTTAAATTTAAATTTAATTTAAAATTAAATTTAAATTTAAAAATTTTAAATATTTAAATTTCAGTTAGCTAACATATAGTGTAAAATCAGTTTCAGGTATACAATATAGTGATTCAGTAATTCCATACAACAACCAGTGCTCATCCCAGCAAGTGTACTCTTAATCCTCATCATCTATTTCACCATCCTCCCACCAGCCTCCCCTCTGGTAACCACCAACTTGTTCTCTAACACTAAGAGTCTGTTTCTTGGCTTGCCTCTCTCTCCCTTTTATCCCCTTTTGTTCATCTGTTTTGTTTCTTTTTACATGCAAGTATAATCATCTTGTATGTGTCTTTCTCTGACTGATTTCTTTCACTCACCAAAATAATCTCTAGCTCCATCCACATTATTGCAAATGGCAACTTTTCATTATTTTTAATGGCTGAATAATATACCATTGTATAAAAAAGTATCCCATTTTGTGTGTATATATACATCTTCTGTATCTATTCATTGGCAGATGGACACTTGTGCTGTTTCTATAGTTTGGCTATTATAGATAATGCTGCTTAAACACCAGCATGCATGTGTCTCTTTGAATTAGTATTTTTGTATTCTTTGGAAAAATACCTAGTGGTGCAATTCCTGGATCATAAGGTAGCTACATTTTTAACTTTTTTAGTAACAACCTTATTATTTTCCAGAGTGGCTACACACTGGTTTGCATTTCCACCAACAGTATAAGAGGGTTCCTTTTTTCCACATTCTCACCAGCACCTGTTGATTCTTGTATTGTTGATTTTAACCATTCTGACAACTAGTATCTCATGGTAGTTTTGATTTGTATTTCCTGATGATAAGTGACATTGAGAATCTTTTCATGTACTTATTCATGTCTTCTGCCCATTTCTTAACTGGATTTTTTTGGGGTAGGGATAGTGTTGAGTTTGATAAGTTCTTTGTATATTTTGAATACTAACCCTGTATCAAATATGTCATTTGCAAATATCTTCTCTCACTCCAAGTTTGCCTTTTAATTTTTTTATTGTTTCCTTCACTCTGCAGAAACTTTTCTATTTTAGTGAAGTTCCAATTGTTCATTTTGGTTTTGTTTCCCTTGCCTCAGGAGACAGGTCTAGAAAGAAATTGCTACAGCCAATATCAAAGAAGCTAGTGCCTGTGTTTTCCTTTATGATTTTTATAGTTTCAAGTCTCAGATTTAGGCCTTCAATCCATTTTGAATTTATTTTTGTGTATAGTTTAATAAAGTGATCCAGTTTCATTCTTTTGCATATTGCTGTCCACTTTTCCCAACAGCATTTGTTGAAGAGACTTTTTCCCATTAGATAGTCTTTACTGCTTCATTGAAGATTAATTGACGAGATAATTATGGGTTCATTCCTGGGTTTTCTCTTCTGTCCTATTGATCTACAAGTCTATCTCCATGCTAGTACCATACCGTTTTAATTATAGAAGCTTTTTAATATAGCTTGAATTCTAGAATTGTAATAACTCCAGCTTTGCTTTTTTTTTAAGATTGCTTTAACTTTTTGAGTCTTTTATAGTTCCATTCAAGCTTTAGGATTGTTTGTTCTAGCTCTGTGAAAAATGATATTGGTATTTTGAGAGGGATATCATTAAATGTGTAAATATCTTTGGGTAGTGTAGACATTTTAGCAATATTTGTCCTCCCAGTGCATAAGCATGGAATGTTTTTCCATTTCTTCATGTCATGTTCCAGTTTCTTTTATCAATGTTTTATAGTTTTCAAAGTACACGTCTTTTACCTCTTTGGTTAGGATCATTCCTAGGTATTTTATGGATTTGGGACAATTGTAAATGGGACTGATTCCTTAATTTTTCTTTCTGTTCCTTCTTTATTGTGTATAGAAATGCAATAGATTTTCCATATGTTGATTTTGTAGCTTGCAACTTTACTTAATTCATTCATCAGTTTTATCAGTTTTTGGGTGAAGTCTTTGGGTTTTTTATGTAAAGTTTCAAGTCATCTGCAAATAGTGAAAGTTTAACTTCTTTTTTGCCAATTTGGATGCCTTTAATTTCTTTTTGTTATCGGATTTCTGTGGCTAGGACTTACAGTACTATGATAAGTAAGAGTGGTACATCATCTGACCACAATGCTATGAAACTAGAAGTAAATCACAAGAAAAAAATTGGAAAGACCACAAATATATGGAGGCTAAACAACATTCTACTAAACAATGAATAGGTCAACCAGGAAATCAGACAAAAAAATACATGGAAACAAATGACTATGGAAACACAATAGTTCAATATTTTTGGGATGCAGCAAAAGTGGTCCTGAGATGGAAGTATATAGCAACATGGGCCTGCCTCAAGAAACAAAAAATCTCAAATAACAAATCTAACCTTACACATAAAGGAGCTAGAAAAAGAACAACAAAAGAAGCCTAAAGACAGCTAAAGGAAAGAAATAATTAAGATTAGGGCAGAAACAAATGATATAGAAACTAAAAAATCAGTAGAACAGATCAATGAAAGCAACAGCTGATTCTTTTAAAGAATTAATAAAATGGATAAACCCCTAGCCATACTTAACAAAAAGGGGAAGCAAAGATCCAAATAAATAAAATAACAAACGAGAGAAGAAAACAATAACCAACACTGTAGAAATACAAATAATTATGAGAATATTATGAAAAACTATATGTCAACAAATTGGACAACCTGGAAGAAATGGACAAATTCCTAGATACATATAAACTACCAAACTGAAACAGGAAGAAATAGAAAACTTGAGTAGACTGAGAACCAGCAAAGAAATTGGAACAGTTATCAAAAAACTCCTAACAAAAAAAAGTCCAGGGCCATGTGGCTTCCCGGGAGAATTCCACCAAACACTGAAAGAAGAGTTAATACCTATTCCTCTCAACTATTCAAAAAAAATAGAAAAGGAAGGAATTAATTCCTTCATTAACTCAAAATAATTCTGAGACCAACATTATCCTGATAGTAAAACCAGATAAAGACAACACTAAAGAAGAGAACTGCAGGCCAATATCCCCGATGAACATAGATACAAAAAAAATCTCAACAAAATACTAGCAAACTGAATCCAAAATACCTTAAAAATATCATTCACCATGATCAAATAGGATTTATTCCTTGGTTTTAAGGGTGGTTCAATATTCACAAGTCAACCAACATGATACACCACATTAATACAAGAAAGGATAAGAACCATATGATCATTTCAATAGATGCAGAAAAAGGATTTGATGAAGTATAACATCAATTCATGATAAAAACCCTCAACAAAGCAGGTTTAGAGAGAATATACCGCAACATGATAAAGGCTATAAATTAAAAAACCACAGCTAATATAATCCTCAATTTGGAAAAACAGAGTTTCCCCTGTGTGGTCAGAAATAACTGAATATTTGTATACAGAATTTCTAGAATCAGAGTTTCTGAGAAAATAATTTGTATATTTTTAACTTTCATAAATGTTAAATATCACAATTTGTATTTCTACCAAGAATGTGAAAATGACTCTTTTTACTTCAAGTATATTAACCCTAGTTACCTGTAAGTTTAAATATGGTAATGAGAACCAACATAAAATATGGTAGATTTCTCTTTGTTTGGTATTTGGAAGTTAAATGTCCCCTTTGGGCTAAGTATTTCAAGAAGTGAGGGGTGACCCTACAGAAATCCTGGATTATTACCATTTTGGGCAATTGACTCTAAAAGGTAATTAAAACAAATATAATACAATAAACAATTATAATCTTATTTCCCAGTAATGTAATGAGGACATGAAAGTGGGTTGGTTATTTGAAGTCTCTATGTTGTTGTCATTTAATTAATATAGTATCATCAATAACATTGATATTTATTTATCTCTCATGTAATAGAAAAAGAGAAGCAGGGGGCAGGGAGACCAGAGATGATGGAGCAGGTCTGTCAAAGATAACAGGCTTACAAAGTTGTTTGAATTGTCAGTTCTCAGCCAGCAGGGAAGATAGTAGAGGATATGTAGGGCAATCATGTTTAAATAGATGACTGTAAGTAGATAACACATATTTCTTTTAGGATCCTATGGCCATTCCCACCCCCAAAGAAGCATGTACAGTGTATCTCAGTGGCTATGTTCTCATCTAACACCTGGGATACTCCATTCTCATAAAGAAGAAGGGATAACAGTCACTAGGGGGAAGTCCATAGTCTCCAACACTGTGTAAAGAGGTAAAGAGGAAAAGATAATATATTTTGTTGACAGAAGATCCATCTTCTGATAATTCAAACTCATAATGAATTGGATTTATTCACTTTGTCTTTGAGATAGTGAATATAAAGAGTAAGAAATGCTGAAAATAAAGGACAAAGATGAATAGTAACATGACCAGCATTGTAAAAATTTTATGAATGAAACATATGCTGTCTAAATTAGATCATGTCTGTTTACTTTGATCTGGAAATTTTGCCACCACAAAGCTCCAGATCATTAGCACTAAATCAGGTCTGGTGAGAATGATACTTTTTCAATCATCTGGGATTTGATTACTTATAACAGGGGAGAAACAACTTAGCCAGAAATGCTTTTAATATAGTCACACCTTAGTGCCTTTGTATCTTTGGGGAAACTAGAATCAGTGGCAATCTGACTAATACTTAATAAACCAGTGGTAACTATGGCCCATCTACAGTGCAGGTCCCTGATTTCACCCCTTCCACAACTCTGCATTCTTTACTAGTACTGTTTTTCTGTTCATATATCCTTCATTATTCCTCATTGTCATCTAATTTTAATTATTACTTTTCTCCCAGAGATGGAAAAATAGTTCTGCAGCTAATTCTTCTCTTGAAATTTGGGCTCATTTATCTTTCCAAAATGTCCACATATTTATGCATGACTATGTGCACTAAACAGTTCTTCACATTATTAATGCAGGTTCCTCTTTTCTTAAGTTTACCTGCCTTACAATTCCCCAAATCCTTGTCTATATAAAGAGGTAACAATAAGTATATTTGTATCTACACATATATATTTGATAGATTATAGAAAATACCTAATGTGTCTATAGACCTTCATGTCATTATTTGGGTAGTTCTTATAAAAGACTTAGAAAAATCAGATTTCCTCCTAAAAGTTAAATTTTAAAGTGAAGACATAATAGTCTAGAACCTACATAATTTAATTCACATGAAAGAAACACACTAACTCCCAGATCTTATACTTTTGATGTGTCCTAAGTGAATGCATTAAAAAAGTATGAAGTGTCTGTCAACTCAAAGACTGGCTCACAATCTAAGAATGCAAAGAATGAAGAAAAAATTATAAATCAAATGCTGTCAATGCCCATGTAAGCCCTGCTCAGAGAGAGGAAGGCATTAGTAAATTGATTTTGAGTATTTCTCATCTCATTAACAAAACTATAATGAATGTGAAATACCTGCATCTGATAATATAATCCTATAAACTTACAATTCTATTTCTCTAACTCTATTTTCCTGATTGCATTATTTACTTTCAGATGTTTATTAGATTCCCATTTATTTTGCTATGATAAGGATTCACATGCATTTGATGTTTATACTTCTCTTTGACAATACATTGACAGTCTGATGGCCTTTATGCAACAAAAGCCTGTCTGTTAGGTCCTGGCCACTTTATACCTAACTAGAATAATTCCCCGGGTCTTCAAAGAGGTGGGTAAATCTGGAATGTGGCAAACCATTAAGGTCTTGTCTGGTTCTGCTTACCTCTCATAATCCTTCTCTATGTTTCATAAATCAAAGTGCTAACCATAATAACTGGGGAACTTAAAGAAAATAATTGAAGAAAGACAGAGATTTATGTACCTCACGCCAGACTTGCCAAATCAGAATATTTATCTGTAGAACCCAAGAATCTCTATAAAGTCACCTTAGTCAATCAGAAGTTGTTAATCTAGCAATAGTTCTGTGACCCATGATTCTAGAACCTCTGTGACAACACTACTATGCTGCAACTGTCATCTGTTCTTTTTCAAGACATTTTTACTATACTTAGGCAAACCTCTACCTGTGCTTCATTTTTAGAATACAATTCAGATATATGTGTATAGTACATATATAGACATATAATATACATGTTAACTGTTATTATTTATATGACAACCAGTATTTATCTTCAGACTCCTTATATAGTCAATTCCCTCAATGATATTAAATGGAGGTTGACTAATAAAATATTAAATTATTGCAACAATTTTTAAAAAATCTTTCAAATAATGGTATTTTCTTCATTACTCTGTCAAATGATATTATCTTATGTTGGAGAATCAGCTTTTTGGGAATCCTTTCTGTGCCTTGAAATTCATCAAATATTTAATACCCTGGAAATTGAAGCTAGCATATTTTGCAAAAGTACACTGTTCTGCTCAATAAGTACATGGATGCATGAATCATTTTGACTTACTTAGTTCTTCCTAATACTGAATAAAAAGTTATCTGAAAGTATGCATGTACACACAAACACAAACCAAGTCCTTATAAAGATTACATTGGAAGGGGGAACTCCGGTCTATGAAGACTCACCACTGTAAAAAAGAAAATCACATTTCAAGATGGCTTCAGCTACCACATGATGTTGGAAGAACTTAGAATAAATTGGTCAAGCTTGGAACTTCCTGAAGTATACCTTTATTACAACCCGAAGATTGTCTTAGATAAAGTGAAAAGTCCATAAGTAGATCTCGAAAATAATACTTTGTCAATCAATCTATATAAGCTGAGCAAAATATTATTTATATCCTTATTCCTTATACTTCCCCATTTCTACCTAATTGCCTTCATATGACTTCATGCAATCTACCTTATTTTCTTCTTCAGATCTATCTAACTACCACAAGATCTATTTCAACAAAATGTCACATGCAACATTTTTGTTAAAAATTGAAAAGTGATAAGAAACAGACAAGTTTATAAGGGCGCCTGGGTGACTCAGACAGTTAAATTGGTGCCTTCAGCTCAGGTCATGATCACAGTGTCCTGGGATCCAGCCCCATGTGGGGCTCCCTGATCAGTGGGCAGTCTGCTTCTTCCTCTGCCCCTACCCCAACTCATGCTCTCTTTCTATCTCTCTAAAATAAATAAATAAACTCTTTAAAAAAGTAAGAGACTGAAGTTTATAATTGAAAATTATTATATAAATATATATTCTAATGGTAATCATAAACACAGCTAAAAACAAAAGCTCTTGATAATAGCTCCCTAAAAATTAAGATTTATTTGGTAGAGTGGTTTATCATTTTATTGACCTTCTGTAGTTTAAAAAGTCTTATCCATGCACAACTTCTGTAACACTAAAAATAAGTGGAATAGGTGTTGAATTTCTAGATTTTAAGCACCAAGAAAACATATTAGGAGGAAAAAAAAAAACACAGCATAACACAATGGCAAATATTTTAATGTTTAAAGTCATCATCATCATTAATGTTACAAGAAAGCATAAAATGTCTAACGCTTATAATTCCTAAGCCCTTATTATAAGCCATCCAAAGTGAAAGTACATATTGGCATTACTCACATAATTTCATTTAATCATTCCCTCATGTAAATATGGAACTGATAGCCCTGTTGTAGAGATGGAAGAACTTGAAGAGTATCTCTCAGACTGTGTGAATAAATCCAAGATACTAGTATATAGTTGCCATTGTGTCATTCAAGATTTCCAAAAGGGAAAAAATTGTATTTTTCAGGAAAAAGAAAATTGATGTTTAAACTTGTGGGAGTTTACAGAGAGTGAAATTTTACTTATAGGACAATATAAAAAGGATAACATATACTACTTGAAATAACCACACTTTGAAATAAATAAATCAATTTCCCTTGTTGCTTATTGTTTTAGAAAATCTTTATTGTCAAAATGAAAGCAAACAAAATAGAAAAATAACAGAATGTGGATGTTTCTTCCTGTCTTGAACCTTTTACTCTCCCTTCCCTCAGTTCCCAGCCTTTAGAGGTGATCACTTTCTCACCTTTGCTTACTTGGTAGAATGTCCTTCTAGCTGTGCCTTTATGTTATTGTACAACTTGATATTTTTACAAGCTATACGATGAGAGAAATTCTGTGAAATTTCATCTAAATATACAGTTTTCTGATTTAGTCCACTTTAACACAAAGATAAACTGTTAAACTCAATGATTTAATTTAGGCTCAAATGATTTAATTTAATATCTTCCAAACAATCCTCTGTAAATATTTTATCAGCCAGTCAAATGCTTATAGAATACATATAGGTGTGACATACTGTGGCCACTAGGTCCAATTTATTTTTGCATTGCTTTACTCAAAATATGCATGGATTAATCTAGGCAACATTTAAATGAAAATAGTACTGACTGGTATTAACTAGTATGAAGAAAGAGCAGCAGTAAAGTGTCAGAAGAATTCAAAGGGAGAGAGATTTCTTCTGGGTGATGCAGTTAGGGATTAATGGGAAAGATGGTGAAATAAAAACTGAGTTGCCTTCATTGGGAGAGTTTAGACATGTGGAGGAGTAGGAAGGGAGAAGAGTACACTGTTGAGAAAAGGAGGGAGGAAGGCAAAGGAGAAGAATGCACTGTTTAGAAAAAGAGAAAGAAAATAAGTCAAAGGAAAATGGGATGAAGAGAAGAATTCAGAAGGGAAATAGGTTAACTAATGGAGATTGATAAAGAATGGCTAAGAAGACTTTAGACACCAAACACCCTTGTTGGTGCTGTGTTTTAAAATTATTTTTAGTGGAGGGAGATCTAGAGAATTTCAGGAAATGCCTTAGAAACCTGGGCGGGGAACTTTGGCCAAATAGAAAGGATTCTGTGCCTTACAGGGTTAGTTAGGGGATAAGGAGAACCCTGGTTTAAAGTGACAGAAACCTTACCCTATCTTAAGGGGGAAAAGAGGGGAGGAAGGAAGAATTGTCTTTGAGAAACTAGATGAAGAACAGAATTATATCTAGGCTTTAGGGAATGAAACTGATGGGATTGGGAGACATAAGAGACTCCTAATCCCAAGGAACAAACTGAGGGTTGCTGGGGGTTGGGGAGGGAGGGATAGCATGGCTGGATTATGGACATTGGGGAGGGTATGTGCTAGATGAGTGCTATAAAATGTGTAAGCCTGATGAGTCACAGACCTGTACCCCTGGGGCAAATAATACATTATATGTTAATAAAAACAATTTAAAAAATAATATTTCTAGAACATAACTATTTCTTCTGCTTCATGTGACTGCTTGCAGTATGTGACATATGACTTCTTCGTGTTTCTTAAGAGAGTTCCCATCAGATAGACGTGGCTGGCTGTAACTCCTGTATCTTGTATCTCATGGCATCACTATTAGAGAAGGACTACACCTCCTATTAAGGTCCTGTTTGAAAAATTGCAGCAAAATTCTTTTTCTGGGTCAGGTGTCTGCCCCTGGACCCGTTACATGAGGCCAGAGGAGAGTAGAGTATAACACAAGTTGCCCCATCTATTTCTATTCTCATTCTCACCCAATGCACTCTATCTGCACTGAGATCCTCTGGTCTTCAAACTCACCAGGCATGCTCCTAACTTAGGTCTGGTATTAGCTTTTTTCTGCCCGCCTTACCACACAATATGAAATGGGAGAGTAATATAGTTGAAGATTTGCAGTGCTCTATGGGTTTGAGCCACATGTCTAAAAGCTAGGTAATGATTAAGTTAGAAATGCTGTGATGGTTACAACCTACCCAAAATAGTAAGAGTGTATATTTTCCTCTTGTTCAGAATTCTTTGGTTGCTAAATTGGCAGAATATCTATTAAGGGGACTTTGACTTATTAGATGTCTGCATTGGATTCTGCCTTTAATATATATCTGGTGTAATGCTTTTCAATTGATGTGCTTGCTTTGTGATATTTTTCACATAATAAATATATGCTTATATATGGAAGTCACTGTCCTAGGATGTAGGGATTTGGAAGTGAATAAGGCTGTGAGATGGGGCAAAGAACATATAATAAACAAATAGATAAATAAGAAGATATTAATAGTGATGAAAACTATGAAAATTGGAGATAAGACAAATGACTGGTTATGGTTTTAGATCATGTGGTTTAGGAAAGTCTTCTCTGAGGTTTGAAAGGCTGAATGTCTAGATGGAGCTACTATGTGATGATAAGAAAAGAACATTGAGAAAAAGGAATAGTTAGTGGAAAGGTCCTAAACAGAAATAAGCATTCATTGATTCATGGGTCTATGCTATAGATACTTACTGGACCTTACCAAAACAATGCTAAGCCCTGTTTTAGGTATTAGGATTCAACAATCAACAACATAAAGACCTCTGTCCTAATGTGCCAACTTTCCAGAAATGGAGAAAATAAACAGTATGCATAATAAATATGTTTTATTTCATATACAACATATTTCAATAACTGCTATAAAAATGGTGCATGACCAGGGTGGATTGAAGCATCAGTGGCAGAGTGTGTGGGGAGAGATGGAGGAGATAGATTCTAATATGAGGTAGACCTAACTGAGAAGACATTTTGAACAAAGACTTAGAGATGGTGAAGATATTGAGGATCTCCTAGAATCTATGGATAACTGGTAACATGAACCTACCTCAGAGGAGAGGTGGAACCAAAGTGAAATGAAATAGAAGAAGCAGAGTCTATCATAAGAATAGCTTGGGTAGGAAGGCAACTAACAGCAATGCCATTATTGCTGGATTTTTGTCATGGACCCTGTGTTAGACTCCTGCTACCCTATATATGAATAGTTGCTTAACTCTCTCTGTGTTTTCTAATCACTGTCACTAGATTTGAAATTCCAGGGAGAAACAAAATTTTCAATTAGGTCTTTTTCCTATCTCAAATAGGGCAAGAAATACATCTAAATTCTTTGACTTAAATAGTGGTAATTAGGTGATGGCTTTCTACCAAGCCTCATAAAACAGGAAATGCCTCTGAAAAAAAAATATTCAGACTTTAGATAACAGATAAAATGATAGATATTAATTACAATCCTTTTTATTATAGTTTTTCAACTCCTTAAATATAATCGAAAGAGTAAAAAGTCACAATCAAATTGAATTTGAGTTAAAATCTGACTTATATGTGAATTATGTACTAAATTAGTTTCTGGGGGTGTCTGGGTGGCTCAGTGGGTTAAAGCCTCTGCCTTTGGCTCAGGTCATGATCTCACGGTCCTGGGATCAAGCCTCACATTGGGCTCTCTGCTCAGCAGGGAGCCTGTTTCTCCCTCTTTCTCTGCCTGCCTCTCTGCCTACCTGTGATCTCTCTGTGTGTCAAATAAATAAATAAATAAACAAACAAAAAAAGCTTTTAAAAATTTTAAAAAATAAATAAAAGTGCTTCAGGCTTAAGGACAATAATAAAAAAATAAATTTCCAACATTTATCCTAATATTTGCAGTGGTTTAACTCATTTAATTTTAATAATCTACAATAGCTTAATTGTGGCATATAGTAGCATAATGTTACTTATTTAACACTTTCTATTTTTATAAAATATTTGTAAAATCTTGTCTATTTTTTAAATAGACAATTTTCAGCTTTAAAAAGTCCCCTCTGAAATATCTGACCTCCAAAAGCATAATACAAAGAAAGTAAATCACAAAACATATTGTTATTATTTTCCTTGTGTTGGACTATCAAATTTCTTTTGGTCTTGAGAGATTCCTTAGCTTCCCAAAGTCTATATTGTTATGCTTTCCACTGGAGACCCTCATATTTCAGTAATTGGAGTTCATTGCCAACCCTTTTCTGATAAGTTCCTGAAGAATATTCGAAAGCCCATTAACATGCAGTGCATTGAGCTGCTTCAGGGTTTGCAACTGTATTGGAGAAACAGAGAACAACTTATACTATTCCTCTGGGGTGTGTATAAATCTCTTCAACTCCTGCTATGTATGCTGCATTAATAACCAAAACCATGCAGGATGGAGCAATTGTATAAGAAAAAGAACATTAAGCTTTTTCTCTTCTAAACATTGCTACCACAGTCTCCAAATCTCCATTTTATAATAAATACATAACTTTTTTGGTTGATACTTCACAAATTTAACTACTTTTCCTTTTGTTTTTTTGCTTAGGGATATGTCTTTTGAATTATTTAACATACCGTAATATATTTTGACTCGTGCCTTCTTTTATTTAGTGCTAGTTCTTAGTGCATTCTATCTCCACTATTTGTTGTATACTGCCTGTGTACCAGATGACAAGAGTCAGGTGTCTCTTCTGCTTCATGCCATGCCATGGCCATGGACCTCGACATTTCTTGCTCCTTTTACTTGATTGCTTCTCCTGTTTTCCATTTTTTTTTTTTTTAAGATTTTACTTATTTATTTGAGAGAGAGAGAGAGAGCACAAGCAGGGGGAGCTCTAGGCAGGATGGGGTGGAGAAGTAAGCTCCCCTGAGCAAGGAGCCCAGACCCTGGGACCATGACTCAAGCCAAAGGCAGACACTTAACTGACTGAGCCACCCAGCTGCCCCTGTTTTCCAATTCTTGACTGTAGTTAACAGTAGCTGTTTGTGCCTCTCCTGCTTGATTCCCACCTTAAATTTATCTTCCCAATGGCATTGCCTCTTTGATAATGGACTGAAGGTTTTCTATTAAGCTCAGTTTTCCACTCTGGTTCCAGATGTGACTGCCCAGTCACCTTATACACTTGAGGTGATGCAACTAGTATTATTTCCAAATGTTGTCTTGTTTGTCCTCCTTGAAGGCTACATACCACACCTAATTTCCTTACTCAAGAGCAAAACTTAATATAACTAATCCATTGGAAGAATGGAAATTAATCCCTTCTTTTCATGTGTATTACAGTTTCTTATTGTCATCAGGTGACTATTAAAGTTTCCTGATGAAAACTTATAATCATAAATTCCTCAAGACTTGAGGGTTTATTTTCCTCGTACTACTTAGCAAAAAGAATTTTTTTGTAATATTGTGAAGTGATGCAAGAAATTCTCTTTGGGGAGTCATAAGTTTATGAAATTAAGAATGTGGAACATAAAGAGAATGAAATTCTTCCTAACTCCCACTACATCCTTAATAAGGCAGGAATGGCTGACATAGACTTGAAACCCTCTGCATATCTTCTATATGTACAGTTGCAGTGTATTTTTTAAAAGTTAACATAATTTTGAATTCTAACCAACTAAATTTCATCTACAGTATAACTTGATTTACACTGCCCTAATTTTAACAAATTTCCCCTGGAATTAAACTGAGTTGTTCTCATTCTTGTTATGAACAGATTTGCAGCATGTTTAGAGCTTCTAATGTCAGATGTTAAAACAATATTTTAGGGATGGATGACACATCTGAGGAAAACAGAAATTTCCTTCTTCTGGAAAATAAACCAATTTCAGGAAAATTTGCTATGTAACAAGCCACCAAAATTCAGTGGCTTAAAACAGCATCCATTTATTATTTTTCAGAAGCAATCTGGTCATCTGAAGATCAGCTGATTTAGGTTGGGTTCCATCTGGCAATTCTCTTGGTTTCAGCTTAGTTCACTCACACATACAGGGAGAGCTACAAGTCAGACAATTTAGACTGGTATGGTGAGGTTGGACATAATTCCACATGTCTTTTATTCTCCTGAGATGAGGCACCAGCTGGGACACATCCTTCTCATGGTGACAGCAGAAATGCAAGAAATTTAGGCATTTAATAAGCCTCTTCTTACATCATGTCTCCTTAAATTCCATTGACAAAGCAAACTATTTGACCAATCTAAGAATTCAGGTATGGAGAGGAAGCCACACTTAAAGTGAAAGTCAAGGCAAAGCTACTTGACAAGTGAAGTAGATACAGAGAGTAGTGAAGAATTAGAATCATTGCTACCATCTATCACACCATTTATAATGGTGAAAAATGTATATAGAGATCTTTCTTTTTTTTTTTTATAGATTATTTATTTATTTATTTGATAGACAGAGAGAGATCACAAGTAGGCAGAGAGACAGGCCGAGAGAGTGGGGGAAGCAGGCTTCCTGCTGAGCAGAGAGCCCGACATGGGGCTTGATCCCAGGACCCTGAGATCACGAGCTGAGCTGAAGGCAAAGGCTTAAACCACTGAGCCACCCAGGCCCCCCTAGAGATCTTTCTATAGATATATCTACTTACCCATTTTTTTTAAAAAAAGGTTTTATTTATTTATTTGGCAGAAAGAGAGATCACAAGCAGGCAGAGAGGCAGGCAGAGAGAGAGAGAAGGAAGCAGGCTCCCGGCTGAGCAGAGAGCCCGATGCAGGTGGGATCATGACCTGAGCCGAAGGCAGCAGCTTAACCCACTGAGCCACCCAGGCGCCCCTCTACTTACCCATTTTATATAGAGATCTTTCTATAGATATATCTACTTACTTATTTTTAATTTGTCAGCAAACTGTTTATAACAAATACAGGGTTTTAATATATTGAAAGCTATTTGGTTTTTACAAAAGTGAGATGAATTATGAAACATAGAAATTAATTCCATTTATTAGTAATTTGGGTAACTCTAAAGGGGGAAAAACATTTTCTAAGCTACTCCTCAAATGTTTCCAAATTTGAGTCTGTCTATGATATAACTAAATGCAAGTCTTTAGAGAACTCTCCTGTAGGCAAGCAGGAATTGGCAAGCAGAACAAATAGGTAAACAGCAATAATTATAAGGATCTGTCTAAACCACTCCAACGACATCATTACATAGCTAGTGTTTCCTTATATAAGTTGTGAATGTGATTGCAGTTCTTAACTTTCTCTCTCCATTCCCATTTTTTCTCATCTATTAGACATACAAACAAAAGCCTTATAGAAAAATGAACTTTTATGAGAATAGTTACTATTTCTTGTGCATTGCTATGTGTCAAGGTATTTTGCAAGACATTTTACATTATCTCTAATCCTTCCACAATACTGCAGGGTAGATATTATTATCAGTACTTTAGAGAGATGATACTAAGGCATGAGAATTTAAGTAACTTTCCCAGAATCCTAGATAGCAAATAGTGAAAACAGAATTCATACTTATGATAGTTTAAATCAAATATACGTGCTCAAGTAACATTTGTTTTATTTGTAATATAATGAGTGTATCTATATTGAATCTATTAGTGGAAATAGAATAAAGTCTATGGCTGCTGCTACATATGCTACATAATGGGGGCAAGAAGTAACATGTTTGTTACAAGGTAATGTAGTCAGATGCCTGTGGGGACACCCTTGCTCAACTTTCATGGTAAATGGACAAATGCCTGCAGCCCTAACCTGAAAAAACCATGGTGACCAGGGGCCCAGAGCTACAGAATAATGCCCTGAGACTATTAGAGGTACTAAGTAATTCAAGAGGACTCTAGAATGGGCAGTAGAGAAGGGAGATAACAAGATTCCATTGGCAGTGGTAAAGGCTATTTCTGTCCCATTGACTTCCTTCTGCTCAGTTTCCCTCAAAATGAGAGGTCCACCAGGATATATATGCAGAGGTGAAGTGAGTTCTGCAAGAACTGAAATGTAGTGAAAACTCTGATATCCCACCTAGATACCCACTCATTATGGACTTCTTGCCCCAGCTACTGCGATTGCTGTTGGTAGATAGTCTTTAGCTGACAGCTCCTCCAGGGATTAGACTTAGATGAAGAAAGCTACCTTGCCAAAAATCACTTCCATTCCCAGGACATACCACATCCAGTGACTGATTAGCAGTGACCATTGTAGACCAACTTGGGATAACTCTGAAGAGTTTTTCTAGCTCCAGACCTCACCATGACTAAGAGGAAGCTCCTGTTAGAATTTGACTTTTTGTTCTTCATAATCCTCTTCTTTCTACTCCTGATGCAGGTGTTGATTCCAAAGGCACCCCGCAGTAAACATCCTAAGCACTAAATTCGAATTCAACCTATTTTCTGGGAATCTAAACCATGGCAAATACAGATTTCTTGCAAAAACATACAACAATTTGAGGCACTCCCATTTACAAGTAAATAAGGGATTAAGAAGCATTTTCCCCAAAGCAGCAAAAAAGGTTGTACTTATCTCCTTTAAAATATATATACCTAAATTAAAATATAAGACTTTTTCAGAGTCCAAAACTTTGCCTCTCAAGCTGTTTCATATTTTAACCTCTGGAATAATGAATAATGCATGTAATACCAAAAGGTCATTGAGAGTGTTTTCCATGAAAAAGGACATTTCTTTCTTTCTTTTTTTTTTTTTTTGAATTATCTTCCAAGAAGATGAATTCATTTCACTTTCATAAGTAGAACTTAACTACTCAATGTTAATTTTGTACTTTTAATTTGAAATTTAATTTTCTACTTTTACTCACTTTTTTAAAATTTAATTTTATTTTTTAAGTCTTCCGAGATTCATTGTTTATGCACCACACCCAGTGCACCATACAATACATGCCCTCCTACTCACCACCAGGCTCATCCATCCTCCAACCCCTCTCTTCCAAAACCCTCAGTTTGTTTCTCAGAGTCCACAGTCTCTCATGGTTCATCTCCCTTTCTTATTTCCCCCAATTCATTTTTCCTTTCCTTCTCCTAATGTCCTCCATGTTATTCCTTATGCTCCACAAGTAACTGAAACCATATGATAATTGATGTTCTCTGCTTGACTTATTTCACTCAGCATAATCTCCTTCAGTCCTGTCCATGTTGCTACAAAAGTTGGGTATTCATCCTTTCTGATGGAGGCATAATATTCCATTGTATATATAGACCATATCTTCTTTATCCATTCGTCTGTTGAAGGGCATCTTGACTTTTTCCATAGTTTGGTGATTGTGGCCATTGCTGCTATGGCCTTTCTTTTCACTACAACTGTATCTTTGTGGTAAGTACCCAGTAGTGCAATTGCAGGGTCAAAGGTAGTTCTATTTTTAATTTCTTAAGGCATCTCCACACTCTTTTCCAAAGTGGCTGCATCAACTTGCATTGCCAACAACAGTGTAAGAGGGTTCCCCTTGCTCTTTTTTTTTTAAGCTTTTTTTGTATCAAGTTTTTATTTAAATTCTGGTTAGTTTACATGTAGTGAAATATTAGTTTTAGGAGTAGAATTTAGAAATTTATCACAAAACCCAGTGATCATCTCAAGTGCCCTCCTTAATGCCCATTACTCCATCACCCATTTAGCATATCCTCCCATCTATTTCCTCTCCAGCAATCCTCAGTTTGTCCTCCGTAGTTGAGTCTGTTTTGTGCATTGCCTCTCTCTTTTCTCCCCCTACGTTCATCTGTTTTGTTTCTTAAATCACACATTTAAGTGAAATCATATGGTATTTGTCTTTCTCTGACATATTTCACTTAGGATAATATACTCTAGCTCCATTCACACTATGGAAAATGGCAAGATTTCATTCTTTTTATGGCTGAAAAATATTCCATTGTATATACATGCCACCTCTTCTTTATCCATTCATCAGTCAATGGGCATTTGGGTTCTTTCCATAATTCAGCTATTATTGATAATTCTCATATAAACACTGGGGTGAATGTACCCCTCCAAATCTTTATTTTTGCATCCTTTGTGCAAATTCATATTAGTGCAATTGCTGGGTCAAAGAGCAGTTCTATTTTTAGCTTCTTGAGGAAGCTCTGTACTGTTTTCCAGAGTGGCTGCACCAGTTAGCATTCCTACAACAGTGCAGTGTCCTCCTTTCTCTGCATTCTCCCCAACATTGGTTGTTTCTGCCTTGTTAATTTTAGTGATTCTGACAGGTGTGAGGTGGTATCTCATTGTAGTTTTGATTTTATTTCTCTGATGGTAACTGGTGTTTAGCATATTTTCACGTGTCTGTTAGTCATCTTGGTGTCTTTGGAAAAATGTCTATTCACATCTTCTACCCATTTCTTAACTGGATTATTTGTTTTTTTTTGGATGTTGAGTTTGATAGGTTCTTTATAAGTTTTGGATACTAACCTTCAATTAGGTATGCCATTTGCAAATATCTTCTCCCATTCCATAGGTGGCCTTTTAGTTTGTTGATTGTTTCCTTCACTGTGCAGAAACTTTTTATCTTGAGGAAGTCCTGACAGTTCATTTTTGCTTTCGTTTTCCTGGCCTCCAGAGATATGTAGCATATGAGTTGCTACAGTTGACGTCAGAAAGGCTGTTGCTGTGTTCTCCTCCAGGATTTTGATGTTTTCCTCACTCACATTTAGGTCTTTCATACATTTTGAATTTATTAGCTGTGTATGGTGTAAGAAATTGGTCATTTCATTCTTCTGCATGTTGCTTTCCAGTTTTCTAACAACTTTTGTTGAAGAAAAAATTTTTTCCCACTGGATATTCTTTCCTGTTTTTAAAATGTTAGTTGCCCATGTGTTTTTGGATCCTTTCTGGGTTTTCTATTCTGCTCCATTGATCTATGTATCTGTTTTTGTGCCAGAACCATATTGTCTTGATGACTACAGCTTTGTTATGTAGTTTGAAGTCCAGAATTGTGATGCCTCCAGATTTGCTTGCTTTCTGAGGACTGCTTTATAGGTATTTGAGGTCTTTGTGGTTCCACACCAATTTTAGGATTGTTTATTCCAGCTTTGTGAGAAAAATATTGGTGGTATTTTGATAGGGATTGAATTAAATGTGTAGATTGCTTTGGATAGAATAGACATTTTAACAGTATTTGTTCTTCCAATGCATGAACATGGAACGCTTTTTTCCATTTCTTTGTGTCATCATCAATTTCTTTTATAAGTGTTCTTTGCTTTCAGAGTACAGATCTTTTACCTCTTTGGTTAGGTTTATTTCTAGGTATCTTATGTTTTTTGGTACAATTGTAAATGGGAGAGATTCCTTGATTTCTCTTTCCACTATTTCATTATTGATGTATAGAAATAAAACAGATTTATGTACAATTGTTTTGTATCTTGCTACTTCTGAATTTGTTTATCTGTTCTATCATTTTTTTAGTGCTCTTTTGGGTTTTCTATATAGAGTATCATGCAATCTGTGAATGTGAAAGTTTGACTTCTTCCTGTCAATTTGGATTTGGATGCCTTTTATTTTTGTTTTCTGATTGCTGATGCTATGATTTCCAGTACTATATTAAATAATGACAAATAAATTAAAAATTCCAGTATTATGTTCAAAAAAATAACTGTGTTAAATAATGAGAGTGGACATCCCTGTCTTGTTCCTGACCATAGAGAAAGGCTTTCAGATTTTCCCCATTTGAGGAGGTTACTAATGGTTGGTCTTTCATACATGGCCTTTATGATGTTGAGGTATGTTCCCTCTATCCCTACTTTGCTGACGGTTTTTATCAAGCACAGATACTGTACTATGCCAAAGGCTTTTTCTGAATCTATTGAGAGGATCATGTGGTTCTAGTCCTTTCTTTTATTAATGTGGTATATCACATCAATTGATTTGTGAAGATTGAACCATTCTTGCAACCCAGGAATAAGTCTCACTTGATCATGGTGAATGATTCTTTTAATGTATTTTAGGATTAATTTACTAGTATTTTGTTGACAATTTTTTCTTCTGTGTTCATCAGTGTTACTGGCCTGCAGTCTCTCTCTCTTTTAAGATTTTATTTACTTATTAGAGAGAGAGAGTAAATGAGAGAGAGAGAGAGAGAGAGAGAACAAGCAGGGGAAGAAGGCAGAGGGAGAAAGAGAGGCAAGCTCCCTGCTGAGCAGGGAGCTCAACACAGGGCTCAATCCCAGGACCCAGAGATCATGACCTGAGCTGAAGGCAGATACCCAACTGATTGAGTCATCCATGTGCCCCTGAAATCTCTTTTTTAGTGCTGTCTTTATCTGGTTTTGGAATCAAGGTAATGCCGGCCTCATAGAATGAGTTTGGAAGTTTCCTTATATTTCTATTTTTTGGAACAGCTTGAGACGAATGGGTATTAACTCTTCTTTTAATCATTGGTAGAATGCCCCTGGCGCTGGACTTTTGTTTGTTGGAAGATTTTTGATTACTGAATCAATTTCTTTGCTGTTATAAGTATGTTAAAGCTTTTCTATTTCTTCTTATTTCAGTTTTGATAGTTTATATCTTTCTTGGAATTATCCATTTATTCCAGATTGCCCAGTTTGTTGGCATATTGTTTTTCATAATACTCTCTTACAATTGTTTGTATTTCTCTGGTGTTGGTTGTGATTGCTTGTCTCTCATTCATGATTTTATTTATTTAGGTCCTTTCTCTTTTCTTTCTGAAAATTCTGGCTAGGAATTTATCTATATTATTAAACCTTTCAAAGAACCAGCTCCTTGTTTCACTGATCCATTCTCCTAGTTTTTGTTCATTTATTTCTATGTCATTTATTTCTGCTCTGTTATTATTTCCTTCCTTCTATTAGCCTTAGGCTCCTTTTGTTGCTGTCTTCTAGCTCCCTTAAGTGTAAAGCTAAGTGACATATTTGAAAATTTCTTGCTTCTTGATGCAGGCGTTATTACTATATAGTTCCTTCTTATGACTGCTTTTCCTGAATCCCAAAGGTTTTGGAGTATTGTGTTTTCATCTTTATTTGCTTCCATATATATTTTTCTTCTTCTTCTTTAATTTCCTGGTCAACCCATTCATTCTCTAGTAGGATATTCTTTAACTTCCATCTTTTTGTGGTCTTTCCAAAATTTTTTTCTTGTAGTTGACTTCAGGTTTCATAGCATTGTAGTAAGAAAATATGCATGGTTTTATTTCAATCTTCTTGTACTTGTTGAGGACTGATTTGTGATGCAGTATGTGGCTTATTCTGGAGAATGTCCCATGTGCACTTGAAAAGAATGTGTATTTTGCTGTTTTAGGATAAAAGGCTCTGAATATATCTGTTATGTCCATCTGGTTCAGTGTATCATTAGACACCTTGTTTTCTTGTGAATTTTCTGCTTAGATAATATATCCATTGCTGAAAGTGGGGTGTTAATGTCCTCTACTATTATTGTATTATTACCAATGCGTTCCTTTATGCTTGTTATTGTTTTATATATTTAGGTGCTCCCATGTTAGGGGCATAAATGTTTATAATTATTCGATCTTCTTTTTGATAGACCCCTTTCTTCATCTCTTGTTATAGTCTTTGGTTTAAAAATGAGTTTGTCTGATATAAGTATGGCTGCTCCAGCTTTCTTTTGACATTCATTAGCATGTTAAATGGTTCTCCATCCCCTCACTTTAAATCTTCAATTGTCTTTAGTTCTAAAATGAGTTTCTTTCTTGTAGGGAGCATATAGATGGTTCTTGTTTTGTTATATTTTGTTTTGTTTTGTTTTATCCATTCTGACACCCTTTGTCTTTTGATTGGAACAATTAATACGTTTATTTTCAGATTGATTTTTGATATGAATTTAGTGTCATTGAATTACTTGTTTCTAGAGATTTTCTCTGTTCTTTTCTAGTCTTTGTCACTTTTGGTCTTTCTTTTCCATTCAAAGAGACTACTTGAATATTTCTTGTGGGGCTGTTTTAGTGGTCATGAACTCCTTTTGTGGTCCCTCCCCCCAGGAAATTCTTTATCTCTTCTTCTATTCTGAATGATAGCCTTGCTGGATAGAATATTCTTGGCTGCAGATTTTTCCCATTCAGTATTTTGAATATATCATGCCACTTTCTATTGCCTGTCTATTTTCTGTGGATAGATCTGCTGCTAGCCTTTTTGTCTTCCCTTATAAATTAGGGACTTCTTTTTTCTTGCTGCTTTTAGGATTTTTTCCTTATCTCTATATTTCACAAATTTAACTACAATATGTCTTTGTGTTGTCTTCTTTTGTTGAGTTTGGTGGAAGTTCTCTGTGCCTCCTGGATTTGGATTAGGGAAATTTTCAGCTATAATTTCCTCAAATAAACCTTCTGTACTTTACCCCCTTTCTTCTTCTGGTACTCCTATATAAAATGTTATTATACTTTGTGGAGTTGCTAAGTTTTCACCAAGTCTACATTAGTGACCCAATATTTTTCTTTCCCTTTCCATTTCAGCTTCATTATTTTCCATAGTTTTATCCTCTATATCACTTATTCATTCCTCTGATTCTTCTATCCTTGTAGTCATTACATCCAATTGGTTTCACATTTCAATTGTAACATTTTCTATTTCTGCTTGACTAATTTTTATGTCTTTTATCTCTGAGTAAATGGACTCCCTGGTGTCTTCTATGTTTTTCTCAAGCCCAGCTAGTACTCTTATTGTTGTTTTAAATTCTAGTTCAAGTATATTACTTATATCCATTTCCATTAGATCCCTGCCATGACCTTCTCTTGTTCTTTCTTTTGGGGTGAATTCCTGCATCTTGGCATTTTGTTTAGGTCTCTGTCTTCTGGCATTAGGAAAGCCAATTGTGTTTCCTACTCCTGCAAGTAATGGCTTCATTAAGAAGAGACTATATACTGGGATGCCTGAGTGGCTCAGTTGGTTAAACATATGCCAGCTCAGGTTATGACCCCAGGATCCTGGGATCAAGCCCTGCATTGGGATCCCTACTCAGTGGGGGGTCTGTTTCTCCCTCTGCCCTTTCCCCTCCCCATTTTCTCTCTCTCTCTCAAATAAATAAAAATTAAAAGAAGAAGAAGAAGAAGAAGAAAAAGAAGAAGAAGAAGAGGAGGAGGAGGAAGGAGGAGAAGAAGAAGAATAGTCATATGCTGTCCAGGATCTGGTGCTTCAGGAAATGTTTCTGGTGTATGCTATATGTATTCTGCTACTGTGTTTTGGCTGCTTTTTCCCTCTGGTTCATCCTCAGCAGAGTTTCTCCTTGCTTGCAGTGGAACTATTTGGGTCTTGTCCAGAGAGTGGTGATTTTTAAATAGGTGTGCTCTGGTCTACTTGTTAAAAGAGAAGTGATACTATTTCCACTATAGCTAAAGTTTTGTAGCACCCTATGATCAGTAGTTGTGGTCTGTTTTGTGTATTTGGGGGGAGGGGTGGGGGCTCTGTGCTGGTCTTCTAGGGATGGCCTGCTACTCCAGTTCTCAGTCACATTCCTAGTAAAGCAGCATCCAAAGAACTCAAGGGGGCAGGGCTTTTTGTAGGTGGGTTAGGCTATAATTGTTGGCTCTGTGCTGCTTACTGAAATTAGTTTATGCTGAGGGGAGGAGAGAAATGGCACCAGCCCCCTCTGTGTTGCATGGAGTGGGAGTTCATGCCTGCCACTATCTGGGAAGCCCTCATGGAAGGGCAAACAATCTCCCAGGCATCTCTCAGATCCCTGCCTTCACTCTGTGTATGTCTGTGCCACCTGCCTGCCTGGCAGTACAGTGCCGCTGTGTTCTATCCCAGGCAGGGTGGCTGAGTTTCAATATTCTATACTTCCGGGACCTGCTGTGGTGAGGACCCATGCTGGTTTTCTGGGAAAGGGTCTCCCTGCACTGGGACTGATATGGGTTTGTTTCAGAAGGGCAGTCACATCAATGCACAGGATCTTGGAGTTAGAGTAGAGCACAGCCAAAAACTGGTGTCCAGGTTATCCACTCTCAGCAGGTGTCTCAGCACCTATGCTGAAATGACACCCACTCTCTCTTTTATCCTCTGAAAGGCAATGCCACCTCTTTTGGATATGCTCCAAGAAGAGGGAACCATCTTTCCCAGTGCATCCCAGGGCGTCTTTAAACCTAGCTATGCACTACCGTGCTATCTACCCTCTTTCTCCACAGGAGTACTGTATCACCTTCAAGGCTCGACACTGGCCATGACACAGACCTTTAAAACTCCAATCTTTGAACTCTGCTGATTGTAAAACTCACAATAATCAGCCATCTCATTTTCCCAGTGGCTTTCGGGAAGTGTTTTCTTTGTGTGATCTCTTTTGCATTAACCCCCTCTGTCTCTTACCTCTCTCTGTAATCAGGGTTCCCTCCCCTCTGTAGCATCTGCTATCCTTTCCTCCCCCAAATCACATCTCAGCATCTCCTACTTTGCACTATGTGACTCCTTCTCTCCTTCTAGTTGTATTATTTGTTTTGTCAGTCCTAGATCAATTTCTTGGGTGTTCAGGATAATTTGATATTTATCTACCGTTGTTTAAGGGATAAGGTAAGCCCAGGGTTCTTCTACCACTCTACCATCTTAGCTCACTTTCATTACTCTTTTTTTTTTTAGGTTAAGATTTAACCATTGCATTAGTTGGGCAAATATATGCCCAGTGAAAGAGGAAGAATTTGTCAAACCTAGCAAGCACAATAGATAACAACCAACCACCTATCTGCTCTAATAAAATTCCTGAATTTTCCTCCTTCAGTTTCTATTTGTAAAGTCATAAGGGAGAAGGGTATGGAGACGTGTGGAACTAAGCCCTAGAAATGAATTTTATGTTCTTTGATGGGATCACAATTTCCTAAAATGTTTCCTCATTTTTTAAAGTGAGATTCTTTGAAATTTTTAAGCCTATTAAAATTCATCTAATTCTCCAAGGAAAGAGTAATTTTCTTACTATTTTCCCCCCTTTCTGTCAAGTAAATGGATGACATATTTCTTGGACTAAACCAAAATGAAAAAGGTGGGAATAGAAATGAGAAAACTCCAAGAAGTGGGGATGGAGCATGGGACATCTTAAGAGAAAATGAAATTGGTACTCAAAACTATCTAATTAGTGTAAGGTATGATAAAAATGTCAGGTGTTATTAACTGAAGTAATCATCAATATATGGCCTTTGTAAAAATGAACTTTTAAAAATTTAATTTTATTTTCCAGTGTTCCAAGATTCATTGTTTATGCACCATGTTAAGGACAGCATATATTACATGGAGCACTGGGTGTGGTACATAAACAATGTAAAAATGAATCTTCGTAAGGTTTTGTGTCTACCATCAAGTAATAAAATTGTCACTATTTTATAACAGTTGGTAGATCATATATATGTTTAAATAAGAGGCAATTTAAAATAAAGAGATTAATACGATAATTTATTTAATTTCATAAAATATGTTTTTAATTTATTTTTTAATGTCTTTTCAGTGTTCCAGAATTCATTGTTTATGCACCACACCCAGTGTTCCATGCAATACGTGTCCTCCATTATATCCACCACCAGGCTTGCCCAACTTACCAGTCCCCTCCTTCCAAAACCCTCAGATTGTTTTTCAGAGTCCACAGGCTCTCATGGTTCATCTCCCCCGCCAATTTCCCCCAACTCCCTTCTCCTCTCCATCTCCCCATGTCATGTCCTCCGTGTTATTCCTGATGCTCCACAAATGAGTGAAACCACATGATAATTGATTCTCTTTGCTTGACTTACTTCACTCAGCA
The DNA here is from genome assembly GCF_020171115.1 of Neogale vison. Lineage (NCBI taxonomy): Eukaryota > Metazoa > Chordata > Mammalia > Carnivora > Mustelidae > Neogale > Neogale vison. The sequence goes on along the minus strand of NC_058096.1, from coordinate 99,970,565 downwards.
TAATCTCTTTTAGACCTGCTCATGTTGATACAAAAGTTAGGTATTCATCCTTTCTTATGGAGGCATCATAATATATATATATATATATATATATATATATATATATATATATTTTTTTTTTTTTTTTTTTTTAAAGAGAGAGAGAGGAGGAAGCAGGCTCTCTGCTGAGCAGAGAGCCCAATGTGGGGCTCGATCCCAGGACCCTGGGATCATGACCTGAGCTGAAGGCAGAGGCTTTAACCCACTGAGCCACCCATGTGCCCCTGCATCATAAAATATTTTTAAAAAGAATAAAGCAAGAAGGAAAGAGTATCTTAGTGTTATGTTACTACCATGCCATCAGCTTTAAGGTTTATTTATCATGGTGTCACCCAATATGTCACTCCTTTATACCATGTCTTCATAAAGAAGAAATCCATCATTGTCAGGCTTTAGTGAAAAAGAAATTTATAATTTCAAGCAAAGTAAAATAATTCATTTTAGCAATTCATGTATATTGAACAAAAAGGGAAGTCATTCCTTCAATAAACAATCTTGTCTTTATAAGACTGTTAAAAGATTCAAATAACTATCATTACTGAGTTTAAATCAAGAATGGGAGGTTTGGGGTGCCTGGGTGGCTCAGTGGGTTAAGCCTCTGCCTTCGGCTCAGGTCATGGTCTCAGGGTCCTGGGACCGAGCCTCACATCGGGCTCTCTGCTCAGCAGGGAGCCTGCTTTCCTCTCTCTCTCTACCTGCCTCTCTGCCTGCTTGTGATCTCTGTCTGTCAAATAAATAAATAAAATCTTTAAAAAAAAAAAAAAAGAATGGGAGGTTTATTAGTATCTTGTATAATGATTGTGGATATTTATTTTATTTTCCAAATTGTCATATTTATACATCAGTTTTTAATTAATTTACATTTTATGTTTTAGCTAAGAAAATGGATTAAAAAGAGGGAACAGGCATGCACATATAGAAACACAGGAACTGAGAAGGTCCAGGCAATATCTGCGATCTGAGGATTTTGCCTTAAGACATGTGAAATAGCCATTGAAAATTGAATACTTTCATTATCGCTTCTAGAAAGGATCCATCTGGTATTGGTTTGAGGAGTGTTAAGGGATCAAGGTGAGAGGATGTCTAATTATCTCTGCCTCTCCTGTCTAGGTTTGTCTATTTTTTGATTTATAGTCTTTTGTATACTCATTTTCCTTCAGAAATGTCAACACCATTGCCCTACTAGCGATTGGAAATTGAACACTTTTTCAAATAGATTATTTATTATTGGCTTGATTGATGTGGAATCTCTTCAAGATGTTCAAATTGGCTTCAGTTAAAAATGAATTTTTGTATGTGATTTGAGTTGGTGAGTGTTTTTGCAGTTACATTGTTGTGTGAACATTGTAATATCATTTAAAGTTATTTTCAGTTTGAGGAAGAAAGGATCATTAATTTGGAATTGTTCTCACTTAAGAAAACTCAAAATATTTAGGACACTTTTGCTGAAGAGCAAATATGAGAATGGCTCTCAAATTTAAATCACAACATTGAGCATTAGCTAATTAGAAATGTAGTAAAAAGTTTAGCAGCACATTGAAATCTTATAGGAATTATCTTGAAATTAGAAAGGTATTGGATATGAAGGAAGTTTGGGATTCAAAAAAAGGATTCGAATGACATAATTTTGCAGGTAAGGGTAGTGATTATCATTTCTTCATTTCTATAATCTCGCTGTAACTGCAATAAGCTCCTGTGTAATGTCTTCATTGAATTTTCTAAAAATTGCTTCATGTAGAAGCTCAGAAATTTCACCATTTTTTTTAAAGATTTTATTTATTTATTCGACAGAGAGAGATTACAAGTAGGCAGAGAGGCAGACAGAGAGAGAGGAGGAAGCAGGCTCCCTGCTGAGCAGAGAGCCGGATGCGGGACTCGATCCCAGGACCCTGAGATCACGACCTGAGCCGAAGGCAGAGGCTTAACCCACTGAGCCACCCAGGCGCCCCGAAATTTCACCATTTTTGGCAATAATTCACTTTTGAATGCTCATCTTCTAGCTTTGTTTTCTTTTTCTCTTTTGTACTGTCTATAAATTCAATAAAAACTTCTTTGGGATTATGCATATTTCCATTAGTTGAGCTATTCACTGATGAGTATTTCTTGGATTTTGGTGCAAAGACCAGAATAATTTATAGGCCATCAGGAATATTCTTTAGGATACAGACTTGATTGTAAGTTCTTTTAGCTCTAATGGCTAAAATTATTACAGAATGACTTTGTAGAGAGTAACCTAGGGAGCTTTAAAAAAATACCAGCATCTTCTCCATATCCCTGAACAATTGCACCTCAATCATTGTTGTTAGGACCATAGCATTTGTATTTTCAAAATTTTTGCAGGTTATTCTGAAGCACCATGAAAACTGAGAATCTCTATTTTAGTTTTGTTTCTTACCAACTAATTGAGAATTTCTATAAAGAGCTACTCAAACTATAGTCTCTCCTCATTATTTCCTGAACAGTATAGTGGCTATAAATATGGCTCTGTCTTGCTTCTTCTTCTTTTTGGAAGTAAACTGTTAGGTTTACAGCAAAATTGAATGGAAATTATAGAGAATATTTATATACTCTGCCCTCTCACATTATCAACATCACACACCAGAAAGGGACATTTGTTATAATCAGTCAACATATATTGAATTAAATCTCTTTTGAGGAGGAAAGATTGGCTGATTTTTAGCACTTATCTTTATATACTATTTCCTTTTGTTTGAAAACAATGAGAAAAGTTACAGCCATTTCCAAGCAGAACATTTTGGGAGGAACACTATTTTGAAATTAAACTTTTTTTGTTTGTTTGTTTGATTGGTTGGTTGGTTCATTGGTTTGTTTTTTTCCTGTCTTAAAGCCTGCATGTACTTTTCTATGAGGCCACTGTCACAAACATTGTCACTATTCCCATAGTTGCAACTAGGCCAATACAAAAGGACATTGAACCCTTCAAAAACTTCTGTGAACTCATCTTTAAATGTCACACCAGAGGGAACTGATCTTCATAATAGTATTTCCAAGATAACATATCTCCAGAGTTGTTTCTTTTCCTCATCCTAATGAAATCTCATTTTCTTTGATGGTGGTCATCTCTTTGACCATAGGGACCACTTTTCCTTTGTCAGTCTTTCCACTGACAAAGAAATCTCTTCTTTAAAGTTGGAAGGTGGAAGGAGCCCTGTGTTTAACTTAGAGATTAGTATACACCATCAACATTTCCATATTTGTAAGGTAGATATGTTATTGCTAGTCTCAGTTTGATGATATGTTCTGTTATGAAAGCACATATCTGTTAAAAAATTCAAGTTTTAGAATTTGAATTAATCTTTTTAATGTTGTTTTTGAATCTTTCAATTATAGTTCATAATTTCAGACCAACATAGGCTGATAAGATACAAAATTTACATCTGGAATTTAAATATAAGATGATATTTCTAATTACTATTGGAAAGAGAAATACTCATTTCACATTCTAATTTTGTTGTAAGCTTAATAAAAGACAGCATAAAAATTACATAAAAATAAAAATTATTGTTTTATTTAACAGCATTGTAGAAATAAGATATTTAGACATTAATGTTTTTAAAATTTGAACTGTATTTCAACCTAATATTTGAAAATATGTTGTCCTAGTCTGTTGAGTTAAATATAACACATATTAATATAGATTTTAGTTGTAACTTAATTTACCAAAACTCTCTTATAACAATATGCAGTATAATATATTTGAGATGTGTTTCATGCTTCTAGTAACACATGATACCAGAACTACCAACAGAAAATAATAATGTTATACATAAATACGTAAATTTTTAGGTAGGTGTTAGCTACCCAGTCCCAGACTACCATAATGGATTAATTGAAACATTGTGATAATTTTTAATAAGTGAATTAAGAAATATTAAAATACATTATTTTTATTAACAATTCATTATAGTGTCTAAGTGCCACTAAAAATGGCTATTCAGAAGCATAAATTAATAATGGGTCAAGAACATATTGAAGACTTGGTTAAAGAAAATTGCATATTGCTTTATCTCTCTACCCCGATGCCATACTGTAGAGCTAATGCATGGATGGTGCCATCAGAGAACAATTAATAAAGAATCTATGAGGACTGGGATACTTTGTTAAGCCCCCATCAGTGACTAACAGGCATTTGGGATTGACAAATTTACTTAGCCTTAGAGAAACACATCATATTTTTTCACCAATATTTCGAATAGAATAGAGAGGATTTCCATACTGAGGCTTTTTTTCTCTTGTTAAAGAGTGGAATTGACTTGAGTTGCAAATGAGCCAATTTCGTAGATGGCTCCTCCTCTTAGTAACCACAGAATATGAGTTGTCAGTTTTTCTGTCTCCCATTCTTGATCTTTGAAATGAAGAGCTTTTCATAGGTGAAACATGAAATCTGTTCAGCTCTGAATTTCTGGTTTTTTAAGCCATTAAAGGAAGAAACTAGTTTGTAACTCAGCAATCTTGAACCGATTAATCTGTGTAATCAATTGCCTCATTAGTAAACTAAATTATTTGTGGTGGTATTATTAAATAATTCTATGCAGTAAACTCAAGTCTTTTGCTTACGTATTTTTGTTGTTTAAAAATACAAATAGAATGGGACGCCTGGGTGGCGCAGTTGGTTGGACGACTGCCTTCAGCTCAGGGCGTGATCCTGGAGTCCCGGGATCGAGTCCCACATCAGGCTCCCAGCTCCATGGGGAGTCTGCTTCGCTCTCTGACCTTCTCCTCGCTCGTGCTCTCTCTCACTGTCTCTCTCTCTCAAATAAATAAAATAAAATCTTTAAAAAAAAATACAAATAGAACACTAAAAATAGGTTATTATCTGGAAAATTTAAATCAAAATCATTTATTTTCAAAAGGAAATATGCCAAAAATAAAACATTTATTTCCTTTAAGATATCTATAATCTCTTTAAAACATTGAGTTTTCTCAATTTGCCAAGTGTATGAAGCCTGCTTATAAAAAGCAGACTAAATTTCACTATGTGAAAGTTGTTCCTTGTGTAATGATAAGGCATGATATATCAAAATTTAAAAATTTAATTTTTCTAAAATATATTCACAAAATCATTTGTTTAACAAATACCTGTGTTGATACTTTGCTGGGGACTGAAGATAAAGAAAAAAAAGAATGTAGTACTGTAGTACCATTTTTCAAGGAATCTAGGACAGATATGTTACATATTTGTATATTTATATGACACTGAGATGTTAACAATATGATTTAGGACTGCAGTGAATACAAAAACTATGAGTCTGTTTGCGATAGAGGAGAAATAAAGCATTAGGGGGAAACAGTAAAACAAACATTGTAGGCAGAAGGCAGTATTGATATAAGAAATAAAGATTTCAACAAATCTAAGCAAGCCTATTAGGTTTCAGGAATTCAGTTTACAGTGTCATTTGGTGCTTGTATCAGAGGAGAAAATTCTAGAAAAGAAGGTGAAGTGATAATATGAAGGTCTTTACATGTTAACTATAATTTTAGACTATGTACATGACATGTTTAGAAGATAAAATGGCCACATAAAAATCAACTTAGCATTGAAATACAATTACCAAAAATATCAGTTTCATTTTTCATTATCTCTCATTCAAAGACTCTTTCTCCTAAGACTTTGATACTAGGAAATAGTTTGTCTTTCTCAACAAGCTAATATTGCTCTTTTCTTCTTCAGATATTAAGACAAAGCATCCTACTTTTCTTTTTCCCTCTTTTATACCTAAATAGAAAACTAGATGGTGACTTCTTTAGTGGCAGAAGCAACCAAGGTCCATTCCCCCCCTCACCATGTATTAATTTTTTTTTAGTCTAGAACTTCATATAAATGAAATCATACACTATCTATTCTTTGGTATTTGATTTCTTTTGCTCAGCACAGTATTGCTGAGGTACATCTGCTGTATGGAGTTTGTTCCCTTTTATTGCTGTATAGTGTTCCATGAATGAATGTGTATGGATATACCATTCTCAATCCATTTTTTTACTGATTAGTTCCTAAGACAACAAGATAGTTTCCCTATTTAGATTACTGTGAATAAATCTATGAATAATTTTGTACATGTAACTTTTTCCAAATGATTTAATTTATTTGTGAAAATACCTATGAGTGGAATGATTCAGTTAAAAGGTAAAATTATGTTTAATTTTATAAGAAACTATCAAATATTTGCCAAATGGGTATATAATTTTATTTTATTTATTTTTTTAAAATTTTATTTGTTTATTTGGCAGAGAGAGAGATCAAGATCACAATTAGGCAGAGACGCAAGCAGGGAGAAAGAGGGAAGCAGGATCCCCGCTGAGCAGGGAGCCCAATGTAGGCTCGATCCCAGGACTCTGAGATCATGACCTGAGCCGAAGGCAGAGGCTTAACCCATTGAGCCACCCAGGTGCCCGGGTATATCATTTTAGGTTCCCAAAAGTATTGTAGAAGAGACCTGATTGCTTCACATACAGGAGAATACATTTTGATGAGTTTTCACACATGTACATAATTATGGACATTTTCCATCATTCCTCAGAGTCCCCTTATGTGAAACTTATAGTAGTCTTTAACTTTCTTATTAGCTTTCATAATGATATATTGAGATGGGCAGCAGTTTTAAATTTTAAATCTAATTTATTTTTATTTATTTTATGGTTATTGCTTTATGTCCTAAGAAATATTTGCTTACTTACAGTTTATGAATATATTCCCTTGTTTTTTTTTCTAGAAGTTCCATGGTTTTAATTTTTATGTTTAGCTCAATTATCCATGTAAAATTAATTTTTGTTAATGCATGAGATCAAACTTTATTTTACTTTCTCCCCATATGAATATCCAATTATTCCAGCACCTTTTTTTTTTTTTTTTTTTTTATTTTTTTTTAAGATTTTCTTTTCTTTCCTGTTGCTTTGGAACTTTTTTCAACAACCTAACCATACATACATGTGTCTATTGCTAGGCTCTCAATCTCTTCCACTGATCCTTCTGTTTATCCTTTGTCAGTACCACACTGTCCTTAATTTCAAAACTAGTAAGTGTTAAATTCAGATATTTTAAGTCTCCAAAACAGTGTTCTTTTTCAATAACACTTAAGACATTCTGGATTCTTTTTATCTTTATATTTAAAGTGGGTTTCCTGTAGAGAACATGTAGTTGATTTTTGCTTTTTATAGATTCTGATAATCTTAGCCTTGTTAGGATGCTTAGAGCAGCAATGTTTGAAAATAATGCATTGAGGGGTGTTTGGTGGCTTAGTCAATTAAACATCTGATTTTTTAACTCAGCACAAGTCTTGATCTCAAGGTCTTGAGTTAGACCCATGTTAGGCTCTATGTTGGGTGTGGAGTCTACTTAAAATATAAAAATAAAAAAAATCATAAAAAATAAAAACAGTTCATTGAAATGCTATTTGATACATCAAGAAACATAGAGAAAAGGGTGAAATTAATAATACTTACATATTTAGTTAACTATACATATCAAAAATATTATCATTTCAATAAGTAATCCATATGTTATTTATGAGATTTGGTTATCCTTTTTCATACCAAATTTTTAAAATCCAGAAATTTGAAATTATGTATTTCATACTTAGAGAATAATTCAATTTGGACATGAAATTTTCATTGAAAATACTCATATTTAGGTTTCATAAAATTTACAGTTGAAAATGTGGATTCACACACTCACATAGTTCCAAATGACTTAAATTATCATAACTTAATCAAATTTCAGTTTTTCTAGCTCAACTTAAATTAATTAAAATTAAATTAAAGATTTTATACTTGAATCATCCTAGTTACATTTCAGATACCCAAAGGCCACATGTAACTAGTAGCTACCATAGTGAATATTATAAATTTCTATCATTCAAATTTAATGTAATTTTCAATATGATTGAGTTTAAATATATAATCTTGCTATTTTCTATTTGTCTTTTCTGTTCTTTCGTTTTTTCTACTTTCTTTTGAATTACTTATTTCTTCTTTAATATTTCATTTTACCTCCAGTACTGGATTAATCACTATGATTCTTTGTTTTACCTTTTAAAGCTAGTCTATGGTTTAACAATATCTATATCCAAGTAATCTTTGTACTTTTGTTTTGTATAACCAAACATGACATGGTATAATTATAGTAATATGCTCACATCATTTGTGCTCTTGATGTTATACATCACACTTCTACAAATATGATAAGTCCTGTATACATTATTATTTTTGCTTTAAACATTCAATTATCTTTCGAAAGAATTTTTTAAAAAGAGGGAAAATTATTGTATATTTGCTGACATAATTGCCATGTGTGGAGATCTTCATTCCATTATGCAAATCCATTTCTAACTGGTATCATTTTCCTTCAACCTAAAGAAGTTTAAACATGCCTTATAATAGAAGTCTCATGATTTTAAATTCTCTTTAGTTTGTCTGAAAAAACTTTGAACTTTTTAAATATTCAAAAATTCACTTTTGCTTGTGAAGCACATTTTTGCTGAACATAGAATGTTTTCCTGACTTGCAAAATTTTTCTGATGAGAAGCCTGTAGTCATTCGCATATATGTTCTAATATCCATAATACATCTTTGTTGTCTGATACTTTTTTGATATTTTCATAAGTGTTATACTACATTTTAATTATTATTTTTTGTTTTCTTTTTATTTATCCTATTTGCAGTTTTGCAATTTTCTTAGATCCTTAGTTTATGATTTTCACTGGTGTTGGGAAAAAATTTAGTCATCATTTTTCCAATTTTTTTTTTTGTCCTCACTTTTAGAAATCCAAACACTCATATATTTGACCACTTGATAATTCCCATTGAGGTTATGTTCATTTTTTTTCCTTAATGTGTCATTTCCTTTTGCTTTAGTTTGGGAATTCTAGCTGTCTCAACCTTCCTGACCTCTGAACTTTGGTTCAGTAAGTCAGTGACAGCCTTCTTTTTCTTGACATTCCATTCCTTGCCTGGTAAATTTCCTGGCATGCACTTTCTAGGCAGAAAGCTTTCAGAAACAATAGGCTCCAACACATTTCCCCAATTCTTAGAGGCTATAATTCTGCACTGACTATTGTTCACTGTTTGAAAACAGTTGCTTCATGTATTTTGTCCAGATTACAGCATAGGGGTACATCCAGGTCCCATTAACCATGTTCAGAAATGGAAGTCTACTCTTCCCTACATGGTTTTGACTAAACTCTGGCTTTCTTTTCTAAACCACATCATATGTCTTTTAGAGGAAAAAGGGGATAAAGATTATACAAATTATTTAGCAGTGTATGAGATAATAGAAAAATGTATGCATACATCTCTCCCTCTTTCCTGGGATGGAGCTTCTTAAACTTTTGTGATTTTTTTAAGTCCTAAGAGCACTAGGAACATAGTTTTGTTCTAATATTTGGTCTTTGACTCTGGCTCCTGCATCCCTTGGAATTTCCTGAGTGATAGCAGTGGTTTTGTTCTAATGATGTGACTCTGAGTGGGCTTCTGCATGGCTCCTGCATAAGGGCTGGTCACCAGAAAAACCAAGCCTTGATTAGAAGTGGGAATTTTCAGTCCCACTCTTCATTTTTTAGACAGAGGACAGAGGCTTCATGCTTATGTGAAGTCTCCATAAAAATCTCAAGATCATGGGGTTTGGAGAGCTTCAGGTTGCTGAACAGATTAATGTACCAGTTGGGTGACTTCCCCCAACTGCACAGGGACAGAAGTTCCTGTGCTTCAGACCCTCCCAGGTTCCCCTTATGTATCCTTTTATCTAGCTATTCATCTGTATCCCTTATCATATTCATTATTATGTAATAAACCAATAAATGTGTTTCCCTGAGTTCTGTGAGCTATTCTAGCTAATAATTCAGCCAAAAGGGGAGGAGATCTTGGAAACCTCTAATTTGGAACTGAGTCTGACAGAAATTTTGGGTAATCTGGGTACCTACTACTTGTGATCGGTATCTGAAGTGAAGGGTAGTCTTGAAAGACTGAGGCCTTAACCAGTGAGACTTGGCCTCTCTCCAGGTAGGTAGTATCAGAATTGTGTTAATTGCGTTATCCTAGAGGATACCCACCTGATGTACAAGAATTCTTGGTGTGAGAAAAGCCCCATTCACCTAGTGTCAGAAATGTGAGTGCAGTAGCAGCATGAGAGTAAAGGAGGGACACAGGAAGACTGAGTTTTTTCTACACATAGTCATACTGTCCCTGTGTGTTCATAATTCAAGCATAGATAAATGTACACTTGGAATAAGGACTTTTCAGATGAGAAAAGTCTTTTCATTGTTCAAGAATATGGGAGGATTTCTGAGTTACTAGCTCTAAGCTGAAACATAGCATAACATCTGAAATAAGTTTAAAACAACTTTTTCATGACATGTATCAAGGATGAATACAAAAAAAAATGAGATGAAAACATAAAATGGGAAATATCTTCAGCTGTCTAGAAGTAGGCCAATAAATTGACCTGCAAAAGGACAGTTTTAATCTAACAAATTAAAGTAGAATAAATGCTTATAATAAGTATTGATAATAGCTTCACACTATTTATGGATTATAATAAATTTATATACATGACCTCATCTTATTAAAATAATAAGCTGTGAGGAAGGCAAGGCAAAGTTATCTCCAATTTCAGAATTAAATTTGTGATAATTAATGTCAAAGACATTACCATACAGGAGAAAAAACATAAGCCTGGTTTTTAGACAGACTTGTATTCAAATATATGCCATAGAAATATTTAATCTGTGTGAGCTTCAATTTCACTATCTAAAAAACGGTGAAATAGAAATAGTTATAAAGAAAGAAGTTTTAATCCAACTGTTTTAACTCAACATTTTGGCTGAGTCAAGGGTATAATTTACTATGGATAAAAGCTAAATGAAGAAATACATCTCATTGGCATAACAGAAACCTGAAAAAGTTGATCTGAATAAAATTAGACTTCATGGAACAAATAACCCCAAAAAACACAGGAGCTTAAAATGCAGACTATAATGAAAGTTTATTGAAAAATTCAGTTGTCTTAAAAAAAATTAGATCAGAAAAATTTTAACTGAGAAAAAATAGGTTAGCGAGAAAGAGTAGCCAGAATAAACTCACAACAGAAGTTGTGGTGGATAAAATTAACATGAATCAAATTTGATTTATAATGCCAATCCTTAATGTGAAATTACTAGGTTAAGTAATAAACAAAAAATGATTTATGTTTTCTGTATAGAATTTAATTAAATAATTTAGTGCATCACTATTTGTTCTGGGAAAATTGTTTCTTAATAAAATGTCACCAATGGTATAATTGTCACTTTTTTTCTATTTATAAACATAAAGACAAAAAATTCTTCTGTTTCACCATAGTAGCTCAAAATATTTTATACTTTTAAAAAATTCTATGTGGAGTTCTTATGAGTAAATAATATATATACATAAAGTTACCTATCACATTGCCTTGGCATAGGAAGCACTAAATAAATGTGAAATTCAGGTTTGACTATCTAGAGTACACTTTGACTCCACCATTTCCATTCAGCATTTGAACAAATTAATTAGACTCTTCATGTTTTTCCCACAATAAAATGGGAACAATTTTAGCAGAGATTTTGTACAGATTGAAGTAGATACTGCATATATATTATTTAGTATAATTTAAAACTGTTATTATCGCTACTATTACATTATTACTTGAGAGGGCACAGGTCTGCAATGACCTTGATGACTCAGTACCCATGAGTTGGTCAGTTTCTGGGAACATTGATGAAGATATTTGTACATTTTTACACCAACATGATAGTGTGTTAATTACTCTAACTTCACTGTGATCCTGTTATTTGATAGAACAAAGCTTTCAATTTTGTTCTTCTTCAGGGGTATCATGCCTGCTCTTGGTTGTTTGTGTTACCATAGAAATACTAAAATCAGCTTGATAAGGTACAAATACATGCAAACACACACACACACACACACACACACACATACACACACACACTGTCCAGGGTTTTTAGATTTGGACTGTACACTCTTTAGATCAACTTAGAAGGAACTGATATCTTTAATATATTGAATCATTAAAACCATAAACCTGATATATTTATATCTTCTTTATTTTCTTTCCATAAAAATTTCTGATTTTCTATTGGATAGTCATGTGTAACTTTTGTTAGATTCATCCCGAGATACTTAATATTTAATTCTATTATAAATAGTATAGTTTAAAAATATTTTTGATTGATATTATATATTGATTATATATATTATCCTTGTATCAGGCAAACTTGCTGATTCATTTGTTATAATAACTTAAGGGCAGATTTCTTTTCATTTTCTACATACATAATCATCTCATCTATGAAAAGTTAGGATTTTTTTTCTTTCTTTGCAGTCTTCAAATGTATTATTCTTTGTCTAGGTTTTGTGAACTAACTAGGACATTCAATAAAGTGTTGAATAAAAATGTAAGCAACAAATATCATTGCCTGGTGCCCATCAAAGAGTATGTTTTCAGTATTTTACCATTTAGTATGATATTTGCTACAAATTTTTGGTAGATATTCTTAATCAGATTAAAGAACTTCCTATCTTGTCCTAGATTGTTAATATCAAACACTATTTCTCATTATCATATTGATCATATTATTTGTCTCCTTTATTCTATTAAGGTAGCAAACTAAAATAATTGATATTCTAACGTTAACCTAATCTTGCATGAAATAAACTCATCATGATCTGGGATATTAAGTTTGCTATGCTATGCTGGATTTTGTTTCTTAGTATTTTGTTTAGAAGTTTTACATCTACTTTCATTAATAAGATTGGGTTATGGGTTTTCTTTCTTGTACTGACCTTGTAAAGTGTTGATATCAAGGTTGTATTAGTCACATCGAGTTTGAAACTGTACTATCATTTTCTAGTATACTAAAGTTTTGTGTAAATGGATATTATTTCCTTACTTCTTTGGTAGAATTTACCAGTGAAGCCATGTAGACCTGGAATGTTCTTTATAAGAAGATTTTACATTATGAATTTAATTTTTAATAACCAAATAATTATTTTTACCTGTTCTTTCTTGTACACATTTTTACATTTTTAAAAATATTTTATTTTGACAGAGAGAGATGGTGAAAGAGGGAACACAAACATGGGAGAGCTGGAGAGGGAGAAGCAGGCTTCCCAATGAGCAGGAAGCCTGATGCAGAGCTCTATCCCAGTATGCTGGGATCATCACCTGAGCCAAAGGCAGATGCTTAACAACTAAGCCACACAGGCACCCTGTATATATACTTTTAAAACATTTTATTTGTTTGTTTGTTTGTTTATTTATTTATTTATTGGAGAGAGAGAGAGAGAGAGAGCGCGCGCGCACGCACAGGCCTGAGCATATGCATATGCATATGCATATGCATGCAGTGGGCAGGGCAGAGGGAGAGGCTGAGAATGTCAAGCAGAGGCCAGACATGGCACTGAACATAGAGCTTGATTTGGGGCTTGATCTCATGATTCTCAGATTATGACCTGAGTGGAAAGCAAGAGTCAGAGGCTTAACCTACTGAGCAACCCAGGCACCCCTTTCTTGTATAAATTTTTAGTATCATGTTTTTCTAAAAAGTTATACATTTTTATCTAAATTTTTAACATTACAACTTTTCGTAATAATTTATTATCCATTTAATACTTAATTTTTAGTATCAAAATATTTTTTCATCTGTTAAAGGCTATTTATGCCATAAACCATACCTCCCCCTTCTTAAAAGTATTTGCTTCATGTTTATTATTTGTTGTTAGCTTTTTCAAAGAATTAACATTTCAATATATTGATCATCTCTATTATACTTTTAAAATTTACTATTATCAATTTTTATTTATATTATATCTCTCCTCTTACTTTGCTGTTTATTTTGTTGTTCTATTTCCATCTTCTTGGGTTAGTTATTTAAGTCTTCACATTTCCAGCCTTCCTTATTTCATTGTACCTTCTTTTAAGTTTATAAACTTCTCTTTATTACTGTTTCAACTGTGTTTACAGGTTATTATACAAAATATTTCCAATATAATTCAATTTGAAATATTTTTCTGATCTCTGTTATTTCTTTGATTTAAGGTTAACTTTATTTCATATTTGGAAAACACTAGAATTTTTCTAGTTGTCATTTATTATGGTTGTTCAGTTAAATTGTACTGTGGTCAGAAAACATTATTTATTTTGCCAATTCTTTGAAGTATTATAGAGTTTTTTAATGAATGAGAATATCATAAATTCTGTGAATATTGCTTTCTTGTTTGATAGCAAAGTGTGTCTTAAATGTATCATGTTCCATGTTCCCACATTTTGTTCAGTGTTGTTAGTTATATATGTTAACATAAAAACATATTTCCATAAAAAATAACCATATTTTCCAAAACAAGTGAGAAAAGTAGCATTATTTTACATTTTTATAAGACTCTTCAATGTCTCTTTGAATATAACTAAATTCTCATGTCTGTTTTTGCATTCAATGTGTTACAACATGTTATTTTGGTTGAAGTATAAATAGAAAATCTGTCCTCAAACAGATATGCAGTTGAAAAGCAGAGGAAGTCATAGATCCACTGAAAAGATCTTAGCACCACCAGGGATTATCAGAGCACATTTTGGTAGCTGGTCTAGTTTCTCTATTTTGTTAAATACTATAAAACAGTGATTTTCCAATTCTATCATTAGTATTTAAGAATCTTTCTATCTTCTTTTAGTGTCTAATTTCTTTTGTTTTTTTCTTTGGCTATATCTATTTCAACATAGTATGGCCTATCATGTCTGTTCATGCTTGGTTCCTTCTAATTTAGTCTTTTTTTCTAATTATTAATTTTTTTCCAATTATTTCCTGGGATCTTTTAGTTCCCTTTCTTTTATTAGAAAAACTAATCTCTTTCCTCATCTCATTTTTTTCCAGTTTTAATTTATTTTTTTCCACCATAGTTTCTATTTTTTCCATAATATCTGTGTATTCTTATAAAATTATTAATTTATAGGTTTTCTCTGCATTATGGCACCTTTTTCTGGTGTTCTCAATTTTTGTAGATGACTATTCTCATTATTCTTTTTTATTTCTACAGTATGTTAGTATAGGTTTGAATGCCATCAGCTTCTGTTCTTGTCTAAGTGTGGTGAGTTTTCTTACACTTTTAGAAGTTTGAGTCAGAAAACTG
Source organism: Neogale vison (assembly GCF_020171115.1). NCBI lineage: Eukaryota > Metazoa > Chordata > Mammalia > Carnivora > Mustelidae > Neogale > Neogale vison. The sequence goes on along the minus strand of NC_058096.1, from coordinate 99,955,355 downwards.
TTTCTAGTTTAACAGCTCCAGGGCTGCCTTTGGGGTTTTCACCCAGCCCTGAGATGTTGTTAGAATTGCTGGGGTTCTCGGTATGAAGAAGCCTTCAGCTCTCAGCCTCCTTATAGATTAGCTCAGACTCATTCCAAAGAGCTGTTCTGACTCCAGAGCTCCCTGTGTGGTCAAAACCAAGGCTATGGTTGTGCTTTTATTATGGTGTGATGGTTGTCTGTGCCTGATCTTGCATTTTTCCCTCTCCTTCCCCTCTTTCCACATGTATTGACCCCAAAGACACTCAAGAAATAGCTAGATACAGTAACCGCCCACTTGGAGTCTCCTTCCATAGGGTTATAGTTGAGTATTGAAAAATTCTTCTCAGTCATTTCTCCAAAATTTGTCACATGTCTTCTCTCATTCTTTCCACAAATCACAGAAGAATCTTTCCTTCCTTTCATCCTCAGTTTGTTCTATTCCTTAATTTGTGTCTTCCTCCCAGTTGTTTTATCTCAGTGTGAGCCAGTTTTTCATTGAGTATTTCAATAGCTGCAAAGCCCAGGTCACAGTTGATGCTCAGTTCTTCCCAGAGACCCTGTGAACTTACTTAACCAGGTCTGACTGCTATTCTCGGATCCACTGGACGAGTTCTGCACTCCACAGGGGGTGATCTTGTTTGCAGTGGGGAGTACTTCTTGGCTGGGTACCCAGGTTTTTGTTTTTTTTTTTTAATATTTTATTTATTTATTTGACACAGAGAGAGAGATCACAAGTAGACAGGCCGAGAGAGGAAGGGAAGCAGGCTCCCAGGTGAGCAGAAAGCCCGATGCGGGGCTCGATCCCAGTGGGATCATGACCCAAGCCAAAAGCAGAGGCTTTAACCCACTGAGCCACCCAAGCGCCCCTGGGTTTCCGGTTCTTAGGACTACTGAGATCCCCTTCTCTTTTCTCCTTTTGCTCTCACACAGTGACTCTACTGCTAAATATCCTCACATAGCCGGATTTATAGAGATGGATATCCACCTAGTCCTACTGAAAACTTTATTTTCGGCTTTTTGTTCTGCTATGCTGGTTGCTCCATCTTTGTTTGCTTGTTTGTATGTTTGTTTACTGGGAGGGTTGAGAAGATTTTAATATACATTTGTTATCTTCTTAGCATTTATCAGAGGTGATTTTTTTTAATGTTTTGCAAATATGTACACCTTTTAAAGATATGCTTCCTTTTCTTCATCTCTTCTGGGATCCCTCCACTTCCATCTTAAGCTTGCTCGTGGCATTTCCCATTTAGGCAGCACCCTCTCTCTGCTGCCATTACTAGTCTAACACTTGTCTCTGCACTCTTTCCTTCTGTTCTCAGTTTTGTTTTGTTTTGCTTAGATGTATGGATATATAATTTAGATTTTTTTCCCCCCACCATTTTATTGTCGTGTTTAGTTTCCTGGAGGGGTAGTAGGTAGTATCATGTCTTTTGATAACTCAGTTTTGTTTTTTGGTTTTTGGTTTTTCGTTTTTGGGGTTTTTTTGTTTTTTGTTTTGTTTTGTTTTGTTTTTTTTAGATTTTCTTTATTTATTTGAGAGAGAGAGAGAGCATGAGAGGGGAGAAGGTCAGAGGGAGAAGCAAACTCCCCATGGAGCTGGGAGACTGATATGGGACTCAATCCTGGGACTCCAGGATCATGACCTGAGCTGAAGGCAGTTGCTTAGCCAACTGAGCCACCCAGACGCCCCTCAGTGTTTTATAAAGTGGAGCCAAACCTCAATTTTTATTTGACATAGTTCTTTCACCTCTTTTGTTATTACGGGCAACTGAAAATTGTGTAATTTTTTACTTTCCCTCTCATCATTGAAACTTCTATTTTGTTGCATATAAAAATAATTTCAAAGTCTTAGTTGGAATGCAGTTACTAATCTGATCATAGCTACTCATATAGCACTGGAGGCTGCAGCTCTTGGGAGGAATGGCAAGAATGGATCTAATTTGGGGCAGCCTATCTCCTTTTATGGTCTATGTCTGCCCATCAATAACTAGGTAGAGTTTTCAGTTCAGTCTCTTGAAGTGAGATAAATGTTTCATCAAATGATTTCTATCAAAATTCAGAAGCATTTACCTAAGGAATTGCTACATATAAATACTGTTTATAATTTCATAACAGATGAGAGTCCTCTGAAATAAGCATTCAATTTGTGTCATATACATACCATTCCATTTTTAGAGCTTCTGAAATATATTAAATTTATTTTGTGTATTTGACATATAAACACATATATTCTGTGTATGTTAAATGAAATAAAATATTCTCTTATGTATTTGACATACTACTCAAGAAAAAGAAAGTTACCCACAGCTTTGAAACCCAGTGTGTACCCTACACAATCACATCCTCTGTTCTCCATTTATGTAGATAAATATTATCCTCAATACTGTTTTTCTTATAAATCTTTTATTTACAAATAAAGCTATTATAAGCTTTCTTATCCATGTTTCCTAGTAAACATATACAAGACATTCTGTGGGGAACATACATAGGAGTGAAAGTGCTGGATTTTAAAGTATGCAATTTCCACATTTTTTAGATAATGCAAAAGTTTTTTCCAAAATGCTTTAAAATTTTAAATTTAAAAAATTAGAAAATCTATATTGTTATCAGCAATTACAAGAATTCTTTTTCTATAAATATTCTTTGCACTTTGTATTTTTTTATTAAAATTTTTTGCTGTTAAATTAACACTTTCTTACTAATAACTAAACATCTTTTTCTATGATCATTCACTGTTTGTTTTAGTGAACCAGTTTAAACTGCCCTTGCTTTAGGTTGGAGAAGATTATAAGGTTTGAGGGACACAGTAGTGGAGATGGTAGCACTGTAGGGCTTTATGGTAGGCCCTACAGTCAGTGAAGCCATCTGCTCTTGTATGCCCTCTATTCCCCATGAATCCCGCCTCCAACCCCCAGCATGATTTTGAATATAAAACTTTCACTTTATGAACAAACTTTCTGGGCTCTTACATAAGTGTGATTGATATTTCTGTTCATAGAATCATCTGATATCCTTCCATAGTGGGGTCAGTTTCAATCAATTCCACATAGTTATTTTCTTTTGATGGACTATAATGAGCAGTTATATCAGTCACATTTCCAGACTGAAACCTGAGAGGTTTCTGCTGAGAAGCTTTCTTTGATTTTTGCCAAAAAGTCTAGTCTATGTGTATTTTAGTTTCCAATATATGTAGTATCACCTGAGCCTAATGAGGGTCAGGTAGGACTGCCTGTGCTATGGACCTCTGGAATATTCTATCCTGTAACTCAGCTTTACATTATTTTTGGTGACTTTGTTAATTAGACCTTCATCTCAGATAAGGAATATGATTTTACCCAAACCCAGAAAACCCCACCTAGCTGAGTGTCCCAATTTCTGACTTGGTCTGTGAGAAACAGTAGCTTATTTCTCACAGTTTAAGGAATGATTCTAAATATTCCAGGTGTTGTAGTTCTTGGGAATGTCACAAACTGGACTGAGCTCTGAATTGCAGTTGGAGTTATTAGCAGCCTGGAGTAACTGCAGCCATAATTCTTCAAATACATCTTCCTCCAAGAAGCCAGCCATCATGATATCATTAATTGCAGGGCTCTTACTTGTTTTTTAATTTTTTTTAAGATTTTATTTATTTATTTGACAGACAGAAATCACAAGTAGGCAGAGAGGCAGGCACAGAGAGAGGGGGAGGCAGGCTCCCCGCTGAGCAGAGAGCCCAATGTGGGGCTTGATCCCAGGACCCTGGGATCATGACCTGAGCCTAAGACAGAGACTTTAACCGACTGGGCCACCCAGGCGCCCCGCTCTTACTTGTTTTAATTTGATTCAGTCAAAGTTTTGCCTTGCTAGGTTATGGCAAAATAAGTACACAGCATTCAAATCTCAATAGTAGTAAAAAAACCTAAAAATGGACAAAATATTTGAACACACACTACACCAAAGAAGCTATATTATTGCCAATAAGTACACAGAAAGATGTTGAACATCTTAATTTTTATAGGAATGCAGATTGAAACCATCACGAGATGCCACTACAAACTTATTAGAATAGCTGAAAATTAAAGTTTGAGCATTTCAAATGTGGGTGAGAAAACTGAGCAAATGGAACTGTCACACACAGCAAGTGGGAATGTAAAATAAGGCACTGCTTTGGAAATGTGTTTGGCATTTTCTTTAAAAATACACATTTTACTATACAACTCAGTCATCCCAATCCTTGGTATGTACTCGAAAAAATGATATCATGTATCCATATAAAGGTGTATATATCATAATTTGATTTGTATAAGCCTAAAACTGGAAAAAAACAAATTAAAGTATATCCATCTAATAAAATACTAAAAGAAATTAAAGAAATAAGCTTTTATTACAACAACATGAATGAAATTCAAAATAATTATCTGAGTGGAATGTAGCCAAGCACAAAAAATGTATGTTGTATGATGTCATTCATATAAAATTCCAGAAATTGCAAACCGATCTATAATGACAGAAAGAAGTTTGTAGCATATGCAGGAGCAGGGAGAAATGGAAGGGAGGGATTACAAATGAAGGACTTTGGGAAGCTATTATTATTTTTACTGTCTTGATTATGGTAATAGCTTTGATTTGTATACATGTGATATTTATCAAATTATACATTTAAACATGTAAAATTTATTGCATCTGAATTACTTCTCAATAAATTTGTTTTAAAAATAACACATATCTGCTATTCTTTATATAGAACATCTCTCTCCTAATTCTCTCCTGATTCTTAATTTTTCTACTGAATTATAATTTAAAAATATATAAATATAATTAATCCTTGTGTTAATTCACACTTTCACGGCATACTCAAGTTTCCCAATCTTTTTGTCAGGACCGTCCTATGGGCATCATTTACTCTTACAGCGTATACACTAAGGATTGTAGAATGAACACTGAATAAAGCAACCTTAAAATGTACTGTGGAAATTTCTCAAGCAGATTAAAAATAGACATACCATATGATCTAATCATTCCACTGTTGAGTATTTACTCAAAAAATGAAAATACTAATTTGAAAGATATATACATCACTATATTTATTACAGCATTATTTATGAGAGCCAAGATATGGAAGTCTGCATCAGTAGATGAATAGATAAGAGCTAGTGGTATACACACACACACACACACACACACACACACACACAGTGGAATATTATGGAATTACACGAAAGAAAAGATCTTGACATTTTAAACAACATGGATGGACCAAGAGGGTATTATGTTAAGTGAAATAAATCACACTAAGAAAGACAAATACTACATTATTTCACTTATATGTGGGTGAAGCAAAAACAAGAAGCAAAATCAGACCTATAAATACAGAGAGAGAACCGATGATTACCAGAGGAAAGGAAGTGGAAGAATGGGCAAAGTGAGTGAAGGGGAGTGGAAGGTGCAGGTTTCCAGTTATGAAATGGATAAGTCATGGGAATGAAAGATACAGTATAGGGAATATAGTCAATGATATCTAATAGCATTGTATCTGTGACAGATAGTAGTTACACTTGTGATAGGGTAGCGTAATATATAAACTTGTCAAATCACTATGTTGTAAACCTGAACTAATATAACATTATATGTTAAGCATACTCAAAGGAAAAAAAAATTCCAATATAGGACTATTTGTAAAAAAAAAAAAAAAAAAAAGAAAGAAAAGAAAAGAAAAAAGAAAGAAAGAAAGAAAGAAAAAAGTATTGCAACTACCTCCAAAATTGGAGGTTCTGGAATCTATTTTGAGACCAACAATAGTATTTTCATCTTATATTTATAAATGATTTTACAGTAACAACATTCTTTTACTTGTATGTTTTTGAAATTTTCCTAGCACAAGGCTGTGATTTATTGGTCTCTTGGATATTCAAAAGCATAGAAAACTTCTATATTGATATACATGGAGACATATCATTTCTGAATCATAGCAGAAAAAGTTCCTTTGTTTGCTAAATAAACCGACTGTAGTCTGCACTATTGATTTTTTTTTAAAAATTAATTGTAGCAAAATACACATAATATAAAATTTACCATATTAACCATTTTTAAGTATATGGTTTAGTAGTGTTAAATATATTCATATGATTGTACAACAAATATCCAGAACTCTTTAACCTTGTAAAACTGAAATTTTGTACCTATTGAACAACTCCTCATTTTGCCTTCTTCCCAACCTCTGGAAACCATCATTTTACTTTCTGTCTTTCTGAATTTGAGTACTCTAGGTACCTTTTAAAAGTGCAGTCTTCCATCATTTGACTTTTTAAAATTTGCTTTATTTTACTTGGCCTAATCTCAGTAAAGTTCATTGATGTTAAAACATGTATCAGAGGGTACCTGGGTGGCTCAGTCAGTTAAGTGTCTGAATTTGGCTAAGGTCAGAATCTCTGGGTCCTGGTAGGGAGCCCCTCACCTTGAGCTCTGTGCTCAGTGGGAAGTCTGCTTCTTCCTCTCCCTCTACCTTTCCCCCTACTTATGCTCTCTCTTGGTCTCAAATCAGTAAATAAAAATATTTAAAAAATAACATGTGTCAGAATTCTCATCCTTTTTTAAGGTTGAGTAACATTTCTTTTTTTTTTTTTCAGTGTTCCAAGATTCATTGTTTATTCACCACACCCTGTGCTCCATGCAATACATACCCTCCTTAATACCATATACCATATTTTGTTTATCCATTCATCCACTGATGAACACTTTGGTTTATTCTACCTTTTGCCTCTTGTGACTAATGTTCCTGTTGTACAAATATCATTTTGAGTGCCTGTTTTCCATTCCTTTAGGTTTATACCCAGAAGTAGAATTGCTGGATCATAAGATAATTTTATTCTTAATTTTTTAGGAAATTCCATTCTATTTCCCATTGTGTCTGCATGATTTCACATGCCCATCAATAGGACATAAGTTTTCCCTTTTCTCCACATCTTTGCTAACACTTCTTATTTTCTGTTTTGTTTTGTTTTGTTTTGTTTGACAGGTGTGAGGTATATTGCATTGCTTTGCTTTGCTGATTTTGTCTTACATTGGAGAAAATGGATCTCAGAAAAATTACACTTCAATAAAGATCACATAACAACTATATTGCAGAGCTTAGACATAAATATAAATCTGACTCACAGTCTAGTTTTTGTCTATACTTTTAATATATATATGTGTGTGTATATATATATATATATACATATATATATAGTATGACCCAAGATATATATAGGATCATGTCACTTTCTTGCTTAAACCCTCCAGTTGATTCATATATCTATCTATCTATCTATCTCTCTCTCTATATATAATATATATATATATATCTCCACATATATATTCTCTTTATGTAAATAGAATCAAATAGAATCAAACTCCAGGCATGACCTGCAAGGATCTGCAAATCTAGACCCTGCCTTTCTCATTGAAATTTCCTTAGTCTGTACTTCCTTCACTCACCATTTTTCAGAAGTTGCCTCTATGCCTTTTTTCCTCAGTGCACACAAACTCACTTACTCATCAGGGCATTGTCAAAACTGAAGACTCTGAGATTTTTTATTTTATTTTATTTTTTATAAACATATAATATATTTTTATCCCCAGGGGTACAGGTCTGTGAATCGCCAGGTTTACACACTTCACAGCACTCACCATAACAATACCCTCCCCAATGTCCATAACCCCACCACCCTTCTCCCAACGCCCTCCTCCCAGCAACCCTCAGATAAAAATCTCAGAGACTGAAGGCTCTGAGATTTTTATCTGACTCACAATTGTACAGGTTAGTCTGCTGTAGTTTCACGGATGTTAGCAAAACTATAAGAGATTCTTAACCTAGACTTAAAAGTTTTGATTACCCCCAGGAATATCAGTTACCAGAATATCAGCACTTTCACCAGTTTCCTGAGTGACAATACTCAAAGCTTCAAAAAAAGAAATCCGGGTGACACACATGCAGTCAGATGCCCCACACTAATCTCAAGCTTCAAGAATGAACATTATTCTAATGATGGCAAACTTTACTGATCTTTGCTTTCTACAGGGTGGCATAATCTGTATTATATTGAATGAAAACAGCCCTGACATTTACTGTGAAAGAGACACAATCTCGATCTTCTAATGTGGTTTGCTATTCATACATCCTTAAAAATATGGTATGAAACAAACAAACAAAAAATATATGGTATGAAACAAAAATAACCAGGAGCTCTGCTCACATGATGTGCAGAATGTCACAATTTTGATTTCCTTTAATTGTCCTTAGAGTATCTGTAATATTTAAAATTTTCCTTGCTTATCTCCTTATCAGGAGTCCTCCTTCCCAACACTTAGCTCCATGAGAACAGAAATAATCTACAAAATTCTCTATAGTATTCTTGGACCCTATAACGTGGCACAAAAGTGCTTAATAAATATTTGAGGAAAGAATGAGTGAACCAGACATTACTGCCTTGATTAGAACAAGCTTTATCATATTGTTCTGTGATGGTTTCTTCTTGACTTTCATAGAATTCTGAGGTGGTTTCTCTTTTTGGTTTTTATTTCTATCTAGCCTGTTGTATGCAAAATGAGACTATGAATTTTTTTTTTTTTTTTTTTTTTTTTTTTTAGGATTTGAGAACATGCTTATGTGTGTTGTACTTCCCTCACATTAACAGAAAAGCTAATGCAGTGTATACATTATTGTGAAAATAGGCAAATAATTGTTAATCTAGATCCATATAATGAAACTAATTTAACATTGTGATGGGATCCCTTGCATGCTATGCTGATTTTTCTGGCACTTGTAGATGAAATTCCGTACTGAATTCTGTAAATCAACCCATACACTAGCCAGCAACGTCGTCTGGATTACTCACTTTGTGGGTTTTGGGGATAGAAGACTCTGTGTGTGGATCATCATTATCCCAAATGAGTGCAAAAATGTTAATAAAGTACAATACAAACAAAATGGAAAGTTGAATTGAAATTGAAAGTTAAATTGAAATCTTGTTATCTAGGGACCCCTGGGTGGCTCAATCGGTTAAGTGTTCTGACTCTTGTTTCAGCTCAGGTCATGATCTCAAAATCATGAGATCAAACTCCACACAGGGCTCCATGGACTCGGTTCCAGAATCTCTCTCCTCCTTCCTCGTCTGTTTCTCCTTCTTCTCATTGGCTCTCTCTCTCTCTCTCTCAAATAAATAAATATAATCTTTTTTAAAAATCTTGTTATCTAGGTTGATGTTATTTTCCTGGGCGGATGGTAAAGGCCTAGTCTTACAAAAATATCTTTTTCTCTGCCCAACTGTTTCTTATAGGTCGGTATTGAGACACCACAAACTATGCTGTTAGGTCACCTAGTCCATGTTTTGTGAAAGAAATATGCTCTTCTCTTGGGACATCATCGATCAATCAAAGTTGTCAACCTAATAAATGCTATGTGTGAAAAACTATCTTACACTGTTTTTTCAGCATCTAAAATATGTAAGAAACTTTGCTATTTTATTAATTTAATCTCATTAGATAGTTACAATCTTCACTACTACCAGTACTATTATTATTACTACTTCTTCTCTTAATAATATTTAAATAACACTTTAAAGATGAAGTGAGTCATTGAAAGTTTAGAGAAGTTATTAACTTGACCAAGGACACAAAACCAAATGTGAAAAAGCCAGCATCATGTTTTCAGTACATTATACATATTAGGATGAGCAAACTTCATTGTTCTCTGAACACTGTCCTGGCTAATGTAGACATATACTTGAATGTTAATGATATTTCAAATGCAGTAAGGATTCTCTGAATCCTTTCTAACAACTCAACTATTATAAGAACTTGGTAAATAAAGTCCTGTGTATGTATATATTTTGCATAATTGGCCCCTCCTTTAACCAAGTTTTTAATTTTTTTTTTTTTAGATTTTATTTATTTGAGAGAGAGAGGGCAAGCATGAGAGGGGAGAAGTTCAGAGGGAGAAGCAGACTCTCCGCAGGGCTGGGAGCCCCATGTGGGACTAGATCCCGGGACTCCAGGATCATGATCTGAGCTGAAGGCAGTTGATTAACCAACTGAGCTACCCAGGTGCCCCTGATATAGTGTTGTATAATTTTATTTCCACATAAAAATAATTTGGAATTTTTTTCATGTTATTAGCTGTTGTGTTTTCTCATAGTTATTAGTTGCTTGCATCATGAAGATGCAAGACAACTATTCAGTTGATTTGGTTGTATCTGATTGCTATCTGTTATGTTATATAATTTCATGTGTAAAAATATTGGTCACTTAAAATTATATAAAGGTTATTGAAGTTTAAGGATTTTGATGCACTGTTCCAAAGTCAGCTCTAGAAATTTTCTATCAGTTTACTTTGTTGCAAGTAATAATTAAGGGAATTGTTTTCTGAGTTTTGCAGAGACAAGGTACTAATTAAAAAAGAAAATTTTCTTTTAGAAAAAAGACAATCTAATTTTGTGATTAGGGTTTATTTTATCACTCAATTATGTGGAATAACAGAAATGTTCTATATCTCAATTGTGATCATGGTAAATTTCATCAAAGCTTATCAAATGTATAGCTGGTAGGTTACATTTTGCTATATGCTACCTATATCACACTAAAGTAAGTTAGAATTAAGCACAGTTTTTTTTTTAAGATTTTATTTATTCATTTGAGAGAGAGATTAAAAGAGAGAGAAAGTGGGGGAAGGGGCAGAGGGAGAAAATCCCCCAGCCAGCTCCTTACTGAGTGCAGAGCCCAACAGGATGCTCAACCCTGCAACCCTGAGATCACAATCTGAGTCAAAACCAAGAGCTTTATGCTCAATTTACTGAGCCACCCACACGCTTTTTCTTTTTTTTTTTTTTTTAAGATTTTATTTAATTATTTGACAGAGATTATAAGTAGGCCGAGAGGCAGGCAGAAGAGAGGGAAGCAGGCTCCTTGTGGAGCAGAGAGCCTGATGCAGGGCTCGATCCTAGGACCCTGGAATCATGACCCGAGCCCAAGGCAGAGGCTTTAATCCACTGAGCCACCCAGGCATCCCCCAAATGCTTTTTTTTTTTCTTTTTTTTCTCAAATGCTTTTTAAATCTCACCCAATATAGGCATCTACAATGGGTCAGATAGGGATTTATTCCTGATAGACCCCATTCTGGGACTTATGGAGGACAAGCCACCTCCTCAGATCTGCAGAGAAATAGTGAATACAGTGAAGTAGGAGAGCTTTCATGTGTTACTTCCACTTACTTTTTATCAGCCCAAGAAAATCAGTTACTTACTCATGATATTGAGGAGACTGGAAAGTGTTGTTCTATTCAGAAGTAGAACCAAAATCTTTTAAACAGATCTAATGATGACTATATTTTCTGACATTTTCCAATAGAATAATAAATACTTTTCTTCACTAAAGATTATAAACTGAATTTATCTTACCTTAAATTTAAAAATATATATTGGGCCTCTGAGGTGGCTCAATCCATTAAGCTCCAACTCTTGATTTTGGCTCAGATCATAATCTCCTGGGTCACGAGATGGAGCCCCACATCAGGCTCTGTGCTGAGTGTGCAGCCTACTTAAGATTCTCTCTCTCTCTCTCCTTCTGCCCATCCTACCCCTTCCTGAAAAAATATATTTCTGATGTTTGGGTTTTACTATATTGTGTATGTAGTTTTTTAAAAAACATTATTTTTTCTAATCATTTTTGGTGTTTTCTTGAAATACTTTAAAATGAAAGCTCTAGAAGAAATTTTTTTAATGGCTATATCCCCAATATTAGAATAGTGACTGGCACATATTAGCCACCTAAGAAATCCTTGCTGAATGAGTATTCTGAGTAAATCTAGTTACTTTTAGAACATAAGTAAATACTTCCTATTTTAGTCATGAAGAAATGGTGCCATAGCTTGTGAGTCTTATTACAGTATTAATCAACCTAGGAAGCCAGAACAAAGCTTTAAACAGAAAAAAAGGTAATACAAATGGAAAATAAGTTAATTTTTTTTTTTCACGGAGATGTGTTTATCTTTCTATGTCAGGATGAAGTAGGAACTGTAGAAATGGCTAGCAGTCATTTTAAAGATGACTTCGTATTCAGTACTTATTTGAGAACAACTCTAAGGTGTTAGAGATGATTATACACAACTATAAGCTTTGTCACAGTAAACATAATGTCACAAAACTGTGTGTATTTTAAATGTAGACAATTTCTATTCTGGGTTAGAGTTCAGGACTAAACCCCTTTGTATATGTCACACATTCGATATTCTGAAGTTACCAGTTGAGGGATGAATAGCATGTGTACTCCCTCCTCTATGATTTGAAATCTTTGAGATGAGGTCCCGGCTATGGAGAATGATATACTTCCTGTACTTTACATTCTGTCAAATGACGAAAAGAGGAGTTTTTACAACAGAGTTTGTTGCCTTTTTAATGAAATTGCAGTGTCTAAACCTAGGATGTGCAAATAAAGTGTGATATATCCCTTGTAAAAGGTCAGTTTCCATATATGTCATCTTGCCACAGTTAGACCTTTGGATTTATTTTAAGTAAATTGTTCACAAGCAACAAAAGGTGTTTTTAATGTTTAAAGTTCTCACTTACTGAATTGCAAAGTGAGTTCTCTGAAGGATTTATTTTATTTTTCATATATGCCAGCCAATGTATTTCAACATCCCTGATATCTCCATTCGTTTTTATAATATAATTTCATATCTAATAAACATGATAAGACTGCATCCTATCAAAAGCTTTAAGATTCACAGTCCACAAAAAAGAATAATACAATGTTAAAAATCAAAGAAAGACCTTATGCCTTGAACAAACCATCCAGATAAAACTGCAGCTATTTTATTCAAGATAATAAATAACCCAATGCCTTCATTAACCTTTATTCTTTATTATTAGCAGTCTTGGCACCATGGCTCTAAGCTCAGCCCAGCAGGCTGTCCACAAAGTGACATTTTAGAGATTGGCAAAGCAATGCACTTTGTGTCAAGGTAGACTATCTTGAATTTTTGTCCTTCACAGCAGGAGAGAGCCTCTCTGGATCCTTTTGTCCTTTTGAATGCATGAACACACAGACATATGAATATAAGAATTTTTCTTGTCAATATGAAAAACAAATTATTCACCTTTCTTATTTAAGATAGAAGGCCAGGTATTTGAGGTGATTGAAAGGTGTCTTAAACCAAATTCAACCGAAGAAGAACTTAAAATAAACACAATTGTTTGAGACTTCCTTAAAGGAAGCATTTCATTTCATAAAGATGCAATGGGTATTTAAGTAGAACACTTTCTGGCCTGTCATTTGTTCTCATAATGCAAATAATTATTTACAGAAAATAGATAAGCAAGATGTGATAGTCACAAAACAAATGGTTGTATTTGGAAGTGACAAAGAGGTGTACATAGTAACATGCCTAGATCTTAATAACATACAGTTGAATGAAAAAAGGAAGAGAGATTTGTGCATATAACAAAACATCATATAAGTTAATTAAAAGCATCTATTCAAGCTAACAATACACATATTTTAGAAATAATATATATTAAACATTTAACAATTGTTGTTAAGGTTGAGAGTGTGTAAAAGGAGACAGAATGCAAAATAAAAATAAGTGGGAACCAGCAGATAAAATGAGAGAAGGGATGTGTGGACCATGATGATGGTATGCCATATTGAAAAATTAACATTATACAGAACATAATTAACATAAACTTCTTCTTATGAGGGCTCAATATAAATTTCACTGTGAATTGGCCCTGAAGAACATTTGAGACTCTTGTTCTTTCTTCCATTAAAAGAAAAAAGTGTATTAATGAAAAAAAAAACCATCAAATACATAGATTGTGTGCAGGGCCAAGTTTAGTTAAAATTATAAAATAGAAAAATATTTTTTTCTAAGGTGATCTCTTTGAACGCTTTCTTGACTTCTATGACTTGTGATTAAAAACACAAGATTGCTTCTCCTTCTAGATGTCATAATTTAGTATGTCAGGATTGTTGAAACATAAGCCACAACCTACTCAGGAATACCTGGGACACAAAAATAAGAGAAACAAGAGAATAGAATAATCACATTTACTTAGTACCTAATAAAATCTACTATTCACTATGTATTTTGATTTTAAAATTTTTGAAGGGCTTTTTGGTACAAAGGACTTGCTCTATAAATACCAGAGTGAACAACACAAAGCCCATGTATCTTGGAGTTTATTTCTTTGGGGAGATCAACAACACACAAATAAATTTATAGCATCATGTAGTAGTAAATGCTGTTAAGAAAAATAGAGAGGTGGTACATAGTGATAGGGAAGCTATCACTATAGAGAAATAAAGAGGAGAGACTCTGAGAAATGACATTGAGTAGAGCCCTGAATGGCACAGGAATCTTAGGGACATCCAATTGTTAATGTAATTGAAATTCAAACATGGCTCTATATTAAAAAATCCATGTAGTGGGGCGCCTGGGTGGGCTCAGTGGGTTAAAGCCTCTGCCTTCGGCTCAGGTCATGATCCCAGGGTCCTGGAATTGAGCCCCGCATCAGGCTCTCTGCTCAGCAGGGAGCCTGCTTCCCCCTCTCTCTGTGCCTGCCTCTCTGCCTACTTGTGATCTCTGTCTGTCAAATAAATAAATAAAATCTTAAAAAAAAAAAATCCATGTAGTAAGGTTGGGTTTTCTGACCATAAACTCAGGTACACAAATAATTACTTTTCTTTAATCCTACCTCAACTCTATTTGCCATCCAAACGATGGCAACAAACAACTTAGTAAATACAAGGACAATAGTGATTTCTGATTTAAACTAAGTCAGTGCAATATTGCAATCCCTCTAACATTCTTGCTTTCTCCATAGGACTTAGCTAAGCGATAGTGGTGGTAAAGATGAAGAAGGAGGGGAACTATGCAGCATTATGGTTTCAAGTGAGTTAAATAAAAGGGTATGTCCTACAGTTGCTCCACACTGGCATCCACCAAAGTGCATAAATCTGTCTAGGCCATTGCATTGTCATCCTCCACAATGGTATCCTTATTCTGTCTTCTCTCTGGTCTCTGGTCATATGGTCCAAATGTTTTCTGTGGCACTGTCACCTTATTAAAGACACAGAACTCTGTTTTTTCCTCACTCATTTGTATTTTATGACCTTCTTGGGGGTAGGTAATGTGTTATACTGGGAGTCAGCTCTCTTTCAGGACTGGTTCAGATTCTTGGCACCTGAACTCCACTCTTCCTCTATCTTACATGAATTGAAAGGAATTCCTTCAAGCATTCTTCTCAGGATTCCCAGTGGGAATGCAGCAATGTCTCCTCTAATCTTGTATTTGAGCATTTTTAGGGGATTCTATTCTTATTCAATGCCTACTGGCTCAAAAATCTTTATTAGGGACAGATGAGATAGTTGTGTGGGACATTCTACCTTTCTGGAAAGAGGGAATTTGTCTTTCTTACTCCTAAGATGATGAATCATAATATTATATAGGATGTTAAAAAGAAAGGATATAAAAGGTTGAAAAAATACCAAAAGGAAACTAGGAAAAGAAATATTACCAGGTAAGATAGAAATAATAGATGAAGTAAAACTGAGTATGAATTAATAATATTACTTACAAAATGTAGAAATTAAGAAGAAAAATGAACAGATACATTTGCACATTTATTCAAGGAATATAATTGTATATTTTGTGATTTAAGACCGTTAATATCATCTTAAAACACAAATCAAAGCCAATAGCTGTAACTTAGCTGAAAATAAAGTGCTTTACTTTAATAAAAAGAGATTGTGTTCTAATTCCTTGTTTGCTATAATTGATAGACAATACTATATGTCTACTTCACCTTTTGCTCATAACATGATTTTTAAATAGGCATAAATAATGTTCAGTTCTTCAGATCAGCAAGAGCAATAATCTTGCCTCTAGCATTAATTAATTGGTGGCTTGTAAAGTTGAGAGGCACAATTTCATTTATGTAAATATTCTGTTTCATTTACTTTGGGTTGTAGATGAATTGTGAATAGCGTAGTTATAAGAAGAAATCAAGATACCCTTTAATTAGTACATTTAGGTCTATGTAGGTATAAAAAGAATCTGAAAAGCATTTCATGTTTTTGTACTCACTTTGAATTCATAATTTATTTTTTAAAAATATTATTGTTATTGTGTCAATACAAATATTTTATTATTAAAATACTAATTCTATAATATGGTCTTAAAAATAAAACTGAATCCCTTATTTTGCATCTATGTATTGTGCCCAATCCATTATGAGTATGTTCCCTGTTCCTTCAGCCAACATAAAAATTTGTGGTATCAGGCATAGATATCTATGAAAGAAAAGATACTAATAATAATATCTAATATTTATTGAGTGCTTATTATAACTTGGGATTTTTTTAATCTAAGTAATTTGTATATGCTAACTTATTTAGTATTAAATAAACACGATGGTCTGAAATATTTACTACTACAATTACTCTCAGTTAGCAGATGAGAAAACCGAGGCTAGGAGAAATTAAGGTTATTATCCAGGTCATGTAACTAGTGAGCGGTGGATCCAGGGTTCAAATACAGACTCCTGGCTCCAGAGCACAAGCCTATACTATTAAAGACTGTAATGATACTAATTATTATAGAATTACAATAGCAATAGCACCTACCACTTAGGTATAAACACAGTGCCAGGTGTTTTATATTGATTATCATCAGTAATTTGGTTGGTCTCTTTACTTAAAGCCAATTGACCTTAGATGTGGATATATATTTCTGGACCTTATTATTTCTAATATACATGTCAATATTTGTACCAATATCACATTTAATGCTTACAGCAACTTTTTAATAAGGCCTAACGTCAGGCGGTCTAAGTCTTCCCACATTTCTCCTTTTGTTTTTTTTGTTTTTTTTTGTTTTTAAAGATTTTATTTATTTATTTATTTGACAGACAGAGATCACAAGTAGGTAGAGAGGCAGGCAGAGAGAGAGAGAGAGAGAGGGAAGCAGGCTCCCTGCTGAGCAGAGAGCCCAATGCGGGACTCGATCCCAGGACCCTGAGATCATGACCTGAGCCGAAGGCAGCAGCTTAACCGACTGAGCCACCCAGGCTAAATAAATAAAATCTTTAAAAAAAAAAAAAAAATTGATTTGGCTATTCTGGATCCTTTGCATTTCTACATAAATTTAGAAATCAGTTTTTAAATTTTTGAAATAAAAAAGATTACTGAAATTTAAAAATGATCTTCTTTTCTTATTGTTGAGTTTTGTGTCCTTTGTTTATTTTGGATAGCTCCTTTATCACATGCACTCTTTGCAAACTATTTCTCCCAGTCTGTATCTTGTTTTCTCATTCTCTTGATGAGGTCTATCTTACCGATTATTTCTCTCATGAACCATGTATTTGATGTTGTATCTAAGAAAGTTTCATTATGCCCAAGGTCATCTAGATTTTTTTCCTAAGCTGTTTTCTAGGAGTTTTAAAGTTTTGCATTTTACATTTAAGTCTATAATCCAAATTGAGGTAATTTGGGGAATGACTGTAAGTCTGTATTTAGATTCATTTTTTCCTTTTTATATGTGGATGTTTAGATATAACAGCACCATTTGTTGAAAACACTGTTTTGGGGCTCTCTAGTCTGTCTGTTGATCTATTTGTCTACTGTTTTGACCATACTACATTGTCTGGATTACCATAATCTTACATTTAGTCTTGAAGTCATGTAGTGCCAGTCTTACAATTTTGTGTTTTCCTCTTTTAATGTTCTGTTTGCTATTTGGGATTTTTGCCTATCCACACAAATTTCAGAATCAATTTGTCAATATCCATACAATAATTTACTGAAATTTTAATTGGGATTGCATTGAAACTACAGATCAATTTGGGAAGAACTGACATCTTGACAATATTGAGTATTCTCATTCATGAACATGGAATATCTCTTCATTTTTTAATTACTTGATTTCATTCCTTAGAGTCTTATGGTTTTTGCCAAATAACTCTTACATATTTTGTTAGATCATTAGATTACAATATTGGATTTATACATAAGTATTTATTGGGAGGATACTAGTATAAATGGTATTTTGTTTTCAATTTAAAACTTCACTTGTTTGTTGTTGGTATAAAGGAAAGCAATTGATTTTTGTGTACTAACCCTGTATCCTACAACCCTGCTATATTTTCTTATTAGTTCTAGGAAGCTTTTTTGGTCAATTCTTTAGGATTTTCTACAAAGATGATTATGTCATCTGTGAAAAAAGACCATTTAATTTCTTTTTTTTTTCCAATTTATTTATTTTCAGAAAAACAGTATTCATTATTTTTTCACCACACCCAGTGCTCCATGCAAGCCATGCCCTCTATAATACCCACCACCTGGTACCCCAGCCTCCCACCCCCCTGCCACTTCAAACCCCTCAGACTGTTTTTCAGAGTCCATAGTCTCTCATGGTTCACCTCCCCTTCCAATTTACCCAAATTCCCTACTCCTCTCTAACGCCCCTTGTCCTCCATTTAATTTCTTATACTTTTTGTTTCCTTTTCATTTTGTTTCCTTTTCTTTTCTTATATCCATATACTTTTTGTTTCCTTTTCTTTTCTTACTAGATTAGCGAGTACCTTCAGTACCATATTACTTTGTTCATTAACTTGACCGAAAAGCTTCAAATATCTTACCATTAAGTATGATGCTAACAATTGTTTCTTTTTAAATAGTCTTTATCCTGTTGGGGAAGTCCCCATCTATTCCTAATTTACAGAGAGTTTTTATCATTACTGAATGTTTGGTGACAATTTATCAAGTGTTTTTTTCTGCATCTACTGATGAGATCATGTGATTTCTTTTTCTTTTTTAGCCTGTTGTAATGTATTACTTTAATTGATTTTTGGATATTGAATCAGTCTTGCATACCTGGGAAAAATCTCACTTGGTCTTGGTATGTAATTTGTTTTATACTTTTTTATTAAAAAAGTGTATTTGATTTGCTAATATTTTGCTGAAAATTTTTTCATCTATGTTCTGAGAGTTATTGGTCAGAGTTTCCTTCTCTTATAATGACTTCATCTGGTTTTGATATTAGAGTACTCCTGGTCTCATAGAATGAGTTTCAATTTTCCTTTGCTTCCATTTTCTGAAAAAGATTGTAGAAAACGGGTGTAATTTCTCCCTCAAGTATTTGGTAGAATTCACCAGTGAATGGCCTTATGCTTCCCGTTTTGGAAGGTTATTAAGTATTGACTGAATTCCTTTACTAGACATAAGCCTATTCAGGACGTCTATTCTTCTGGAAGTTTTGGAAAATTGAATCTTTCAAGGAGTTGGTCCATTTCAACTAGATTACCAAATTTGTGAGTGTACAATTATTCATAGGATTCCTTTATTACCCTTTAAGTATCCATATGATCTATTGTGATTTCCCCCTCTTTCTTTCATTTCTGATATTGGTAATTTGTGTGTTTCCTCTCTCTTTTTCATTTTCCTTCCTCTCTTCCTTACTCTCCTGCTCCTTCTCCTCTCTCCTCCCCTTCCTCCTCCTTCTTATTAGCCTGGCTAGAGATTTACCAATCTTATTAATCTTCTCAAAGAACCAACTTTTAGTTTTATTTATTTTCTCCATTGATTTCCTATTTTGAATTTCTTTGATTTCTTTATTAATTCTTATTATTTCTTTTCTTCTTTTTAATTTGAATTTAACTTGTTTTTCTTTTTCTGGTTTTCTTAGACAGAGCCCTAGATTATTGATTTTGGATCTTTTTTAATATATGTATTCAATTCTATAAATTTCCCTCTGAGTACTGTTTTCATGACATCTTACAAATTTTGCTGAGTTGTATTTTTATTTTTATAAGTTCAAAATATTATTCAATTTCTCTTGAGCTTTTCTCTTTGATCTATGTATTATTTAGAAGTGTGTGTTTAATCTCCACATGTTTTTGGATTTTCCGGTAATCTTTCCATTATTGATTTGCAATTTAATTCCATTGAGGTCTAAGAGCACACATTGCATAACTTCTATTCTTTTAAATTTCTTCAGGTGTACTTAATGACCCAGAATGTGATCTTTCTTGCAGAATGTTACACGTAAGCTTGAGAAGAATGTGTGTTCTTCTGTTACTGGATGAAGTCGTCTATAGATGTCCAATATATCCTGTTGATTGATGATATTGTTTAGTTTAACTATGTCCTTAGTGATTTTCTGCCTGCTGAATCTATTTCTGATAGAGAAGTGTTGAAGTCTCCAGGTATGTTCATAGATTCCTCTTTCTTCTTACAGTTCTATCAGTATTTGCCCCACACAGAGTTTGACACTCTGTTTTTAGGTTTACATACTTTAAAGGTTATGTCTTCTTTAGACTTGACTTCTTTATCATTATGTAATGCTATTCGTTATCTCTGATATATTTCAAATTTCCTACAATAAATATTGTGACTCCTGCTTTTTTAAAGATTTTATTCTCCGAGGATGGAAACAGAGGGAGAGAATCCCAAGCAGACTCTGTGCTGATCGCAAAGCCTCATATGGAACTTGATCCCAGGACTCCCTGAAATCATGACCTGAGCTAAAATCTAGAGTCAGATGGTCGATGGGCTGAGCTACTCAGGTGTCCCACTCTTGCTTTTAAAATTAGTATTAGTATTACATATTTTTCTCCATCTTTTTACTTTTAATCTATATGCATTTTTATACTTAAAGTGAATTTTTTATAGACACTATATAATTGGGTCTTGCTTTTTATCTGTTCTGATAATCAATATCTTCCTTTAATTGACACATTTTGATTATTAGCTTTTAAAATAATCATTGATATCATGTTTGTTACTATTTTCTATTTTTTGGCCATAATTTTGTCTTTCAGTTGTTTTCTCCCTTTTGTAGTTTTAACTCAACTTTTCTTATGATTCTGTTTTCTCTCCTCTCTTAGCATTTTCACATATACTTCATTTTTTACTATTTGTTAATGGTTGCCCTAGAGTTTGCAATATGCATTTATAACTAATCCAAGTCTGCTCTCAGGCACTATACTTCTTCATGGGTAGTATGAGTACCTTTATTAACAAAGTAATTCTAATTCATCCCTTTTATCCCTTGTATCATTGCTGTCATTTATATCATATACATATAAGCATACATACACGTATAATTAATCAAATACATTGTTGCTACTATTAGTTGAACAACTGTTATCAGTTTGATCTTTTAAGAACAAGAAAAAGAGATTTTTACTTTGTTTTTACTTATTCCTTCTTCTTCCTTTCTTTAGGTTTATCTGATTTCCTTACCTATATCCTTTTTCTTCTTTCTAAGAAAGTAACATTTCTTGCAAGGCAAGTCTAGCAGCAACAAATGCCATTAATTTTTGTTTGCCTGAGAAAATATTTCCTTTTCACTTTTGAATAATATTTTTCAGAACATAGAATTCTGGGTTCTTAGCTTTTTGTGTTTCTTGTGTGTGTGTGGGGGGGTGTTTTTTGTTTGTTTGTTTGTTTGTTTCTCAGTTAGCACTCCACTCTCTTCTTTCTTGCCTGGTTTCTGAGAAAAAGTTGAATGTAATTTTTGTTGTTCCTCTATAGGTAAGGTATTCTTTTTTCTTTCAGGACTTTTTTTTATCTCTGATTTTCCACACTTTGAAGATATGCTCAGTTGTAGTTCTTTTTGGTGTTCTGCATTTATTTTATTAGGTGTTCTCTAAGCTTCCTGTATGTGTGGTGTGTGTCTGACACTAATTTGGGAAAATTCTCAGTCACTGATGTCCCAAATATTTCATTTATTTCTTTTTTTTTCTTTTTCTGATATTCCCATTATATATAGGTTACACTTTGTAATTGTCTCATGGCTATTGGATATTCTGCTCTTATTTTTCTTCAGTTTTTATTTTCTTTGCTTTTCAGTTTTTTAAGTTTTTATTGATACATCCTGAAGCACATAAGTTATTTTCTCAGCAGTGTCCAGTCTACTAATAAAGCCATCAAAAGCATTTTCATTTCAATTACAGTTTTTTTAATATTCTACCATTTGTTTTTATTTTTTTTTTCCAGCATAACAGTACTCCATGCAATCCGTGCCCTCTCTAATACCCACCACCTGGTTCCCCCAACTTCCCACCCCCCCACCAATTCAAACCCCTCAGATTGTTTTTCAGAGTCCATAGTCTCTCATGGTTCACCCCCCCACCATTTGCTTTTTTATTCTTTCCTAGGTTTTTCATCTCTCCACTTACCTTGCCATCTGTTCTTTCATGCTATCTACTTTTCCATCAGAGCTTTTGGCATATTATTCATAGTTGTTTTAAATTCCTGGTCTGATAATTCCAACATTCCTGCCATGTCTGGTTTAGATGCTTACCTTGACTCCTCCTCCTTTTCTGCTCCTTCTCCTCCTTTCTTTGATTTCATCTTATGCTTTTTTTTTTTTTTAATAACTTGGCATGAAGTACTAGGCAAAAGAAATTACTGTTAATAGGCCTTTAGTAATGTGGTGAGTTGTTTAGGGAGAGAAAACATTCTGTAGTCCCATGATTAGGATTCAGTTTTTTAGGTAACTTATGCCTCTCGAATATAAATCTCACAGAGTTCCTCTGTTTTTCTCCCTCTCTTAAATGGATTGGGTGTCTAGAGTGGGCAGGAATTGACTAGTTCCCTTTTTCAGGTCAAGATAATACCCAAACAGGTGAGGCTCTGTTTAACCAGTTTTTTCTGCAAGGCTTGTTAAGGAAAACAGTGTTGTGAGATATATATATATATATCTCACACACACACACACACACGCACTGTGCACACACTGTGGTAAACTCCTAGAGGTAATTCTCACAATAATGTGAGGTCCACCTATGACCCAGTCACTCTGGATTTTTTTTAACTGTCAGCCTTTCCTTACTGAGCCTCAATATTCATCAGTTACTGTTTAGGTTTATCTACCCTGGCTTTGGTTCCTGTGGCTGTTTCCCCTTGTGAGTCTCTGCTCTGGTGAGCCATGACTCCCTCTATTCACCCATCTGTCTCTCTATTCATGAGGCAGCAGTTTGCTCTTTTTTTTTTTTTTTTAAGATTTTATTTACTTGACAGAGAGAGAGAGAGAACAAGCTGGGGTGGGGTGAGAGGCAGAAGGAGAGGAAGAAGCAGACTCCCCACTTAGCAGGGACCCCAATGCAGGGTTTGATCCCAAGATCCTGGGATCATGACCTAGTTGAAGGCAAATGCTTAACTGACTGAGAGACCCAGGTGCCCTTGTGTCATCTCTTTTCTCACAGACACAAGAAGAGCTGTTCATTTTTCAGTGTGTTCAGCTTTTTACTTGTTAGGATGGAGTGATGACCACGCTCCTTATGGGAGGACCTGGAAATCAGAAGTCTCTGTTTAGATTTTTAAGAAACTGCCAAACTTTTTTAGAGTGGCTGTATCATTTATTGTCTCACTATCATGGTCTAAGTGATCCAGCCTTCTGTATCCTCACTGCTATTAATTGCTAGAGAGTTTATGGTTTACATCTTTAACATCTCAAAGTCTACTTTCAGAAGATAGGCTATGGCATATCTAATGTAAAAACCTTTCAACAGTATGCTTTCCTTATCCCTGCCAACTTTTATATTATTGTCATTCATGTTACTTCTACATATATGATAAATCCCAAACACATTGTTTTTGTCTTTAAATAACTGATCATACTTAAGGGACTATAAATAATAATGTCCTTATATATACCCATAAAATAACTAATTTTAATACTCTCCCTGTTTTGGTTTAGACCCAGGTTCCCATATGGTATTATTTTCTTTCTGCGTAAAGGACAATCTTTCTAATTTCTTACGCCTGCCGGTGATGAATTCTTTTAGCATTTGAATGTCTGAAAATTCCATTATTTGTCTTCTACATTTTTGACAGATTTTGTTTTGCTGGGTAACAAATTCTATGTTAAAAAATCTTCATTCTTATCTTCTGGGAGAAGAAGGTTGTTGTTTCTTCGACTGCTGAAGTGATGTTGCTCTCTTGTAAGTTACATTCATTTGAGAAGAGGTCTGGTGCCATCCTTATTCTGTCCTTCTGTGTGTAATATGCCTTCCCTTCTGGTTGCTTTTACATTTTTTGTCTTTATAATCAGTTTCAAGCAATTTGATTCTTATATGCCTGGATGTAGTTTTCTTCATGTTTTTTATTTGTTTGTTTTTAAGTTTCATTGTGTTTTTGGGGGGATCTCTGGATAAAATGGGAAATATTTTAGTTATTATATCTGCAGATATATTTTCTGTTTCTTTTTCCTCTCCTCCTAGGACTTCAATTACATAGTATATTTTGCTACTTAAGTTGCCCCACAGTTCACCAATATTTTGTTCATTTTTTTCCCAAATTTTATTATCTGTATCAATTCTGAGTCTGTTTCAATTAACTAAGTTTTTCCTTATTATGGACCATATTTCCCTGCCTCATTACATACCTGACAATTTTAGATCTAATGAAAGATATGGTTCATTTTTTGTGTGTGCTGGGTATTTTTAGATTTCTAAAAATATTCTTGAGCTTTATTCTGAGTTGCAGTTTTGATCATTGGAATCAGTTTGAACCTTGGGTCTTGATTTTATGCTTTGTAGATGTGACCAGAGCAGCATTTAGTTGGTTCTATTTTTTCCTGATACTGAGCCAGGACTCTTTTTAGTACTCTAATTTTGGATTGGTAAACTACAGCGTGAGGGCTAGGGTTTATTTTTGTAAATAAAGTTTATAGAAACACAACCATGCCTATTCATTTATCTGTTTTCTCTTACCGTTTTTGTGCTAAATGCCAAAACGGAGTAGTTATAATGAAGATCATGAGACCCATAGAGCCTGGCCCTTTAAGAAAAAGTATATCAGGGAGCCTGGGTGGCTCACTAGTTAAGGGTCTGCCTTTGGCTCAGGTCATGATCCCAGGTTCTTGGGACCAAGACTCCTGCATCTAGCTCCCTGCTCAGCGGGAAGCCTTCTTCTCCCTCTCCCCTCCCCCTGCTTATGTTTCCTCTCTAGCTGTGTTCCTCTCTGTCAAGTAAATAAATAAAATATTAAAAAAAGAAAAAAAAAGGAAAAAGAAAAGTTATGTCAATTACTGCTTTAATGAATGCCTCCTGAGTTAAAAAGTTTCCACTCTATCTTTTGGAAACAGATATTATCTGGCTTCACAGTTATTCTTCCTCTGGCCTCTGTGATACTCAGTATTGAACTGAATTCTGTAGGGAGGTCTTCTGCAGATCTCTAAAGTTCTCTCTCTGTGTACCTCTTTCCAGCCTTGGGATTTTGTCATGTAAATCCTAGTCACTGTGGTTTCTCTGGAAGCCCATTTCTGCCAACTCAACTCAAGAAGAGTCTTTGGTTAAGGTTTTCCCCTCCCAGCTCTGTGGCTTACAACCTTTCTCCAGACAGAAATTTGGGCCAATCATCTCTCAGGGATCCCTTTTTTTTTTTTTTTTAATATTTTATTTATTTATTTGACAGAGAGAGATCACAAGTAGGCAGAGAGGCAGGCAGAGAGAGAGGAGGAAGCAGGCTCCCAGCTGAGCAGAGAGCCCGATGTGGGACTCGATCCCAGGACCCTGAGATCATGACCTGAGCTGAAGGCAGCGGCTTAACCCACTGAGCCACCCAGGCGCCCCAGGGATCCCTTTTTTGTGTGTGTGTGATGCTCAACATTCTGAGAGCCATTGTTTTATAAATTTTGTGCCTCCTTCCACTCCCAGGTGTTGCAAATGAAGGGAGTTCAGTTCCTGATATTTGATCTTACCTGGAAGTAGAAGTGCAAGAAAAGAGTCAATATGAAAGTCAAAGGATAACATTTAATAATTTGGATAGACAAAAGAGTGTTTGCATGCAAGTAGTCTTTATTTAATTAAATGTCAGAAATTTTGACTCATGCTAGCATTGATGATTTTATATAAATGAAATTTTTAATATGTACAATTTTAACACAATAGCAGAAGTACCTTTAAGATGTATTCCCATAGGGGAGTCTGGGTGGTGCAGTTGGTTTAACATCTGACTTGATTTTGGCTCAGGTCATGAAATTGAGCTCAGCCACTGGCTTCTCAATGCTCAGTGGAGAGTCTGGTTCTCTCTCTCCCTCTGCCTCTGCCCCTTCCCCCACTCATGTGATCTCTCTCTCTAAAATAAATAAATAAAAGTTTTTTAAAAAAGTATATTCCATAAACATTCGGGTGCACATGCCCCTTTGGATCACTACGTTTGTATCTTTAGGGTAAATTCCCAGTAGTGCAATTGCTGGGTCATAGGGCAGTTCTATTTTCAACATTTTGAGGAACCTCCATGCTGTTTTCCAGAGTGGTTGCACCAGCTTGCATTCCCACCAACAGTGTAGGAGGGTTCCCCTTTCTCCGCATCCTCGCCAGCACCTGTCATTTCCTGACTTGTTGATTTTAGCCATCTGACTGGTGTGAGGTGATATCTCATTGTGGTTTTGATTTGTATTTTCCTGATGCTGAGTGATATGGAGCACTTTTTCATGTGTCTGTTGGCCATCTGGATGTCTTCTTTGCAGAAACGTCTGTTCATGTCCTCTGCCATTTCTTGATTGGATTATTTGTTCTTTGGGTGTTGAGTTTGCTACGTTCTTTATAGATTTTGGACACTAGTCCTTTATCTGATATGTCGTTTGCAAATATCTTCTCCCATTCTGTCAGTTGTCTTTTGATTTTGTTAACTGTTTCCTTTGCTGTGCAAAAGCTTTTGATCTTGATGAAATCCCAAAAGTTCATTTTTGCCTTTGCTTCCCTTGCTTTTGGCGATGTTCCTAGGAAGGTCCACAATAGCCAAACTATGGAAAGAACCTAGATGTCCATCAACAGATGAATGGATAAAGAAGATGTGGTATATATACACAATGGAATACTATGCAGCCATCAAAAGAAACGAAATCTTGCCATTTGCGACAGCATGGATGGAACTAAAGCATATCATGCTTAGCAAAATAAGTCAAGCAGAGAAAGACAACTCTCATATGATCTCCCTGATATGAGGAAGTGGTGATGCAACATGGGGGCTTAAGTGGGTAGGAGAAGAATCCATGAAACAAGCTGGGATAGGGAGGGAGACAAACCATAAGTGACTCTTAATCTCACGAAACAAACTGTGGGTTGCTGGGGGGAGGGGGGTTGGGAGAAGGGGGGTAGGGTTATGGACATTGGGGAGGGTATGTGCTTTTGGGTAAATTGGAAGGGGAGGTGAACCATGAGAGACTATGGACTCTGAAAAACAATCTGAGGGGTTTGAAGTGGTGGGGGGGGTGGGAGGTTGGGGTACCAGGTGGTGGGTATTATAGAGGGCACAGCTTGCATGGAGCACTGGGTGTGGTGAAAAAATAATGAATACTGTTTTTCTGAAAATAAATAAATTGGAAAAAAAAAGTATATTCCAATATACATCATCTTGAATGACCAAAATTAGCAAGACAGGAAATAACATGTGTTGGAGGGGATGTAGAGAAAGGGGAACCCTCTTACACTGTTGGTGGGAATGCAAGTTGGTACAGCCTCTTTGGAGAACAGTGTGGAGATTCCTCAAGAAATTAAAAATAGAACTTCCCTATGAACCTGCAATTGCACTCCTGGGTATTTACCCCAAAGATACAGATGTCGTGAAAACAAGGGCCATCTGTACCCCAATGTTTATAGCAGCAATGGCCATGGTCGCCAAACTGTGGAAAGAACCAAGATGCCCTTCAATGGACTAATGGATAAGGAAGATGTGGTCCATATACACTATGGAGTATTATGCCTCCATCAGAAAGGACGAATACCCAACTTTTGTAGCAACATGGACGGGACTGGAAGAGATTATGCTGAGTGAAATAAGTCAAGCAGAGAGAGTCAATTATCATATGGTTTCACTTATTTGTGGAGCATAACAAATAGCATGGAGGACATGGGAAGATGGAGAGGAGAAGGGAGTTGGGGGAAATTGGAAGGAAAGGTGAACCATGAGAGACTATGGACTCTGAAAAACAACCCGAGGGTTTTGAAGGGGCGGGGGGTGGGAGGTTGGGGTACCAGGTGGTGGGTATTATAGAGGGCACGGATTGCATGGAGCACTGGGTGTGGTGCAAAAATAATGAATACTGTTATGCTGAAAATAAAAAATAATTCAAAAAAAAGTATATTCCAATATACATCATCTTGAATGTAAAATAAAATTCATTTTCTTTCCTTTCAATAAGAATGATGACAAATTATAAATAATTATCCTCATTCCTTTCTCCTATAATCTCAATTCTCAATCTCAAATAGTTTGGGGTTTTTCGTTGTTTTTGTTTGTTTGTTTGTTTTACTATCCTTGTCCTCTCTAAATACCACTGGAAACACAGCTGTAGTTGAGTAAATTCGTTTTATTACTTCTTAAAGGAAAGGAGAAAACACACAATGGGAAATTACCTTATTTTCTAACACTGAGAGACTATTAGTAAGACTTACAGGATTTGAATTTGTATTAGGTGACTTTGCAGAAGATTCA
Source organism: Neogale vison (assembly GCF_020171115.1). NCBI lineage: Eukaryota > Metazoa > Chordata > Mammalia > Carnivora > Mustelidae > Neogale > Neogale vison. Next base: position 99,926,880 of record NC_058096.1, on the reverse strand, counting down.
GGAGGTAAAGTTTACTCTACATTGGATGTTGTTAAGAAGTGGAGGCAAATTTATCATTAACTATCTAATAAATATTTTTTCAAGATAGGAGGAATACATGAAAGCTAAAATTATAATTGGTAAAGAAGCAACAGTCACCCATATTAGTGAATATTAGGATGGTGGTGTTTTTTTGTGGCTTGGACAATGATTCTATTGCCTGTGTTCATGCATGATTATGAACTGATTTTCTTTTTGTCTTCATTCATCAATATCACAGAATAACCTTGTCTGATGTTGATATTCTGTGAAAGTGTTTATGTTCAGCAGAAGAAACCAAGTCCCACCTGTGGGTGCTAGGCCAGCTCCCACATGTTAAGGATGTTTTTCTCTTTCTTGTTGTCGTGATGAGAAAGGCAACATGGTAGAGTGCCAAGAACTCTGCATTAGTATTCGTAGACTTGCATCACCATCACCCTTCTTCTACTATCTGTTGTTCTAGGATATGTAAGCTAAAATTTCTGGGGTTTTGTATTTAATTCACCTTAGTAAAATTCCAGGTCTAATTCTTCATAAGGATCGAAGAATTAGATTTGATGGTTCCAAAGAGGTTTCCATTTCTTACATTCTATAAGTGAGAATTTTCCTTTAAAGCCAACAGAATTCCACTCTAGAAATGTTAAATAAAATGAAACCATTGGGTAATTTTATTTAGTTTTCCGTTAGTATAAGCTTTATAGTAAGGATAAGTGGTTTCTATGCTCTGCTTATAGCTTCCGGAATCTCTAGGAATAAGTCCACACGTGAAGTGTCTCTTTTTTTATTCTTCCCAACAATGCCATAATAATACTTCTATTTCATTGAGTGACTCTGAAAATAATAATTTTTATTTTATTTCCTTTTCATAAGAAAGAAAGATGGCATATTATAAATAATTATCTTCATTCCCTTCCCCTACAATCTCAAATCAATGTTTAATGGGGAAATATTTTCTTTAGTATCTTTTATGACTGTGTTTATAAATAAGACAGAAAACATTCAGAATTTTAGAGTTATATTTATCACCATGATCCATATTTTTGTCTTTCTCTTCTGTGTAACTCTTGTTGCTGATAGAGTCTCACATTTTATCAATGAATCCTTTTTAAATATTCTACAGTCAGGTACTCTAAAAGGAGAGTAGGTATTTGGTTAGTTGGTCTGTTTTTACCCTGGCTTTCTCATGAAAGTTCTACTCTTTGTTGAAAGTCATTGGATATCTCTTATCTCATTCTGAACTGATTTTTTTTTTATATATATATTATGGCATGAAATATTTTAAATAGCCAGTATGTTTTTATGTGTGTCACAATCTTTTTTGCGTGATCCTCTAAATACATAGCCCAGGCTGCTAAGTCAGATTACATTTCCTTTGCCATGTGTAAATCCTCTATAAATGGCTCAGTCAGAGACTAGAGCAAAACGCTACCTGTCTGTCGGGTGTGGGATCTTTTCCAAGTTTACAGATGGCTCTGCTTCATCTGTCTGATCTCAGGACATTTTCTAAGAAAATCATAGCTGAATGTTCGAAGACAGAGTCAGAGTTTGGCCTATTAAGTAACCGGTAAGGATCTGTTTAGATTTATCTCTTTTCTTTTAACTTATAAAAACTATCAAAAAAGGGATAAGAAGATTCACATAAAGTTCTTTGTTGAAAGAAACAGATGGGTATGTGATAACTTGGTTACAAATACACAAATATATTGGAGAAACACACAGTTTAGGGTAAGATTTTATTAAATACAAATATTTTTACTCTTTTCTGAACTACCGGTTTACCTGGTTAAACCTCTTTTCTAGAACAGGTGAGCAATAAAACATAGAAGGTTGATACAGGATGCGGTAGCATTTATCCTTTGGAATTTATGGTCTGCTTCTTAGAAAAACCCTCCTACATGGTTTTTTAGCTTCAAGTGTATTATTCAGTCAACAGGAATCTTAGAATTATAGGGACTCAAAGATGCACGTGATAGTGTTCTCAAAGAGCTAACAATAGAGCTGGAGAGATAAGATGTTAAGCAGAAAAAAATGATAAAAACAAAGAATTCCCTAAAAAGAAACAATCATAGTGAGCAATGTTATATTCACAATAATATATGGATTGTCTGAGATAATCCCTACTTTACAGAAATTTATTCTTTTCTTAAAGTGGTATGTATAGAATTCAATGTCTATGTCTTTGCAGTGCTCTCTGTGATAATCAGGGATAAAAACCTGAGCATACAACTGGCTTCTCCATTTTAGAGGTGGTTACACACATCTGCACATGCAGAAAGCCATACTTATAGATGATTATTTTCATATGGAAATGATTTAAAGAGAAGGTGAAAATTGAAGCACGTTTTAAATGGTGAAGATTAAAGGAGGAAGGAAAGAACTGAGGGCATGTGAGGAAGAACGATGTAAGTGAACACACAGAGGCAGGAGATTTTTGCCTTGAATATGGAGGTTGGTGGAAGACTGGTCTGGAAGGAGCAAAGTTAGGGGAGAAGCAAGAAATAAACTTGTGTGGCTGAAACAGTGTTAATCTTTGAAGGGCCTTCAAAGGTGAGGTTTAATTTTATAAGATAAATATTACATTATCATTGCTATTCCATGATCAAAATATTTTTACCATGAGGAAAATACATTTCCTCATCTACCAGAGGAAATGTGGATTGTATGAATTTAGTTATATAAGCTGGGAGCTGGCATAGCAGAGTAGACATAATACAAAATTTTTGTATTTCAGGATTTTAGTTTATCATGAGAAATTTACTTAGGCTTTCCAAATCCCAACTGTCCTTTCTGTGAAAAATGGGTTATGCCAACAACAGGACCTTCTTATGGTATAATGCTCAAATATACATGTTAAAATATCTTATAAAATGATGACATTTGTTCTGCAATAGTTCTTTACCTTTTAATTAAAAACACTAAAAATCTAGGCGTGGATTGATAAGAACTTGGACATTGGAGGTGACATGCAAAAGAAATGCTTGGATCTGAATAATTTTTCTTCCATGGTATATAATTTCTAGTTCTTTCTAGTTTTTCATGATTTTTCTTCATTGGAGCTTCTAGCTACAAAATAGTTCACTGCCTCATGGCTGTTGAAGCCCATCAGTTCAAAGCTATGCTACACTCTTTAATTGCAGTTGGGGAGATGTTAGAGGCCACGGCATGGTTGGAGTCAAGGACCAAACCATGCCCTGACTTGTGTCTCCTTCAAAGTCTGGACACCTTGACAAGGTTAAGGACAAGGACGGGAAAGTTGAGTGCACTGAGAAAGGGTCTCTGCTATGTGTTGTGCGCTTGCCTACGTGACTTCCCACACACTCCCCCTACAGAAGGGAACAATGTGGCCAAGGTCCTGAATTCTTAGTTAGTCCTTGTTGTTCTGTACCTCCCATAACCCACTCCCTGGTTAATTGTCTTGCTAATGGCTTTAGCCGAAACTACCTGGCATCAGGAGGTTTGCTTGTAGTAAATGTAAACTTCTTATAGGAACTTGCGGTCATCTGACTAGGTACTGATGTATTACTCCTCCTATTCTGGTTTGCCTTATAAATGATTGTCAGATGTGGAATAAAATTGGCACTGTTGGACATCCTCCTCAGTGTCCCTCCTGCCCCCATCTCTTTGTCTCTTAATTTCTTTTCACTATCCTCTTAGCCCTCACGGTTTCCCTGGTCGATTCGTCGCACTGGCCGTGACAGGGAGACACGAGATATAGTGGTAGGACTTGGAACTAAAGGGATAAGAAAGAGAAAAGCATTAAAACTACTAACTCTTTTCTTATTTAGAATTCCAGAAGAATAATGCTACTATTGGGGGGGGAGGTGTGTGTGTTACAAGACAGAGAAGTGATTTGTGTGGTGAAAATGAGGAAATTCAGGGCATCTGGATTGCTTGGTTGGATAAGTGTTTGCCTTCAGCTGTAGGGTGGTAATCTCAGGGTCCTGAGACTTAGCACCATAGCAGGCTCTCTGCTCAGCGGGGAGTCTGCTTTTCCCTCTCCCTCTGCCCCTCCCTCTGCTCATGCTTGCTTTCTCTCCAATAATTAATTAAAATCTTAAAAAAAAAAAAAAAGAGAGTTCATTTTGAATAGAATGTGCTCCATTTTGCATGTATTGAGAATTAGTTGCTGGGGCTCCTGGGTGGCTCAGTTGGTTGGACGACTGCCTTCGGCTCAGGTCATGATCCTGGAGTCCCGGGATCGAGTCCCACATTGGGCTCCCAGCTCCATAGGGAGTCTGCTTCTCCCTCTGACCTTCTCCTCGCTCATATTCTCTCTCACTGTCTCTCTCTCAAATAAATAAATAAAATCTTTTAAAAAATTAAAAAAAAAAAAGAAAGAAAATTAGTTGCTGGTGGGCCATGTTAAGTGAAGATGACCCATTGTTCATTCCACACATTGCTTTACTATGAAACAGAGTGAGCTGGCCCTGTGTAGATTTTGAAGGCAAAGGAGGAAGAAAAAACTAAAAACAAGAAGGGATGTGAGAATGGTAAAAGCAGTTACCAAAAAAAGAAAGAGAATCTTAATTTTTGTTTGTAAAGAGAGGAAGTGAGGAGTGGAGTCAGGTAACTGAGAGTTCAAGAAAATTGAAGACTGAGTATATTCAGTTAGAAATATTTTGAATTTGGTTGGAAAAAAAAATCCTAAAAGAACAGTTTCACTGTTCTCAGGAAAAGATTGAGGATTTGAGACACTTTTAAAAGTCTGAGAAAAGCAGAAGGGATACCACTAGAATGGATCAAAGTACAGAAAAACTAGCCCAGGAATCTGAGGGAAGAGGAAAATCTGTGTGGCAAGGAGGAGAGCTTCTTATTAAAGTGTGTGTGTTTCAGATATATTGTGAGGGGAGGGTAATAATATGTGATGGTCTTAGGAAAAGCAAAGTTGGATACTTGATGGAGGAACTGAGAGAGAGAAAATGGATGAGCACAAGGATTTCAGAAGTTCAGCGCCAGGATACAGGATATGAAGTCAAAAGCTATAATTCTCAGCAGAGAGAGGGCCCTGTCCCCATAAAGGAAACATGTTAGTATCTCAGAAACAGTTATTTTGCAGCTTCCCAGAGCTCCAATAATGTCCCTGAAAATGGGGTGCATTCCAATAGAAAAACTATATAGTTTTAAAAAATACGAATGGGGTAAATATGCATAGGAAGCATATGGAGGCATAACAAATAGTCTATGAGATCAAATTAATTAACAGACATCAACATGGAAATTTTTGTTACAGGAGGGCAATGTGATATAGCAAGGAGTTCTGAGATTAGAAAGACCTGGACTGAATCCTGGCTGTGCTATGTGTAGAATATTCCAAGGTCCATTTATTTCTTCAGCCCTAAAAGAGATACGATATTTGCCTTTATAACAAGAGTTTTCTAAGGATCTAATAAGACAATGAATGTCAAAATGCTTTATAAATGTGAAAGCCCTGTACAAACTGTTAGAATTTTTATTGTGATTATTGTTATTTAGATGGTAGTAGATGAAAGATTTGAGTCAAATTTTAAGACTTTGACATTTAAAAATTAATTTACCTGAAAAAGACAATAATAGAATAATAATAATTTTAATTAAAATTAAAATGAAGAGATTTGGGGAAGAACTAATAATTTTTGGTCAGGAAGTTCTTTTTGTGAATAAACAGCTGACTTACTTTCCCTGCCACTCAGCATAAAGAAGAGAACTCGTATTCACTTGAAGAGATTATGGCCTATAATGTTTTCAGGGAGGAGTCTAATCTGCATTAGAATATCCAGCTAGAGATAGAAGGAGAGTTAAGACATAATATTATGTATATATTCTTTTACATATATTCCTATATTTGGTATATTAAAATATTATAAGCTAATACTATTATTATCCTGATTTTACACATGAGGAGCCAAAGGCAAAAATATTAAATAATTCTCCCAGTTTGTCACACAAATAGTATATGTTAGTTTCCAGTCTAACTTTCTTGGGGGTGGGGTGGAAGTCTGTGTTCTTTCCAATATTCCTTTGGAGACTTAACATTTAGCTTAAAATTGGGTTTACATATATTTCACTTTTTTCTTTTGTAACTGAGCTAAAATGGCTGCTTTTTGGTGGGATGGATGAAACCTCACAGGAGCCTTTTCTCTTAGGGGGGACAAGTATCCTTTCCTTATTTCCTTCATTTGAGATGATGCGTGAAGCAACAGTTGCAGTCAACTGAAGTTACTGGAATTTGAAAACTTGACGTTATGCTGCTTTCTTTTTTTCTTTCCTTCTTTCTTCTCTCCCCTCCCTCCCTCCTTTCCTTCCTTCCTTCCTTTTCCTCTGTCCCTTTCTCCCTCCCTCTCTCTCCTTTCCTTTCTTCTCTCCTTCCTTCCCTCCTTCTACTTACCCTCTTTGGGAATCTGCGCTGAAGACTCAGTGTCCTAACTACCTTCTTCCTGCTAACCTGGCTGGCATGGCTTATCCCAGCTACTATGTGGGTTTTATGAAGCTGTGCGTCCTGCAGATGTGTGGAATAAGTTGTGGTGTAGTTTTTTGGGGACATAATAAACATGTTGTAACAACAAAGCAGCAGCTAAACAAACAAACATTTTTTTTAGATTCTACACGGCACAGCTAACGTTTTTTGAATACCTTTCTGATTTCTTTTAAGTTGTTATCCTTCAGATGTGTGTTTAATCTATTTCTGGATTTATCTAGATACATGAGATTTCCCTATGCTCAGGACATCATGATAGTTTGCTGCAGGTGGTCAGTGTGTAATTCTCTTTCTCCTTAAATGGTTCTTGGCTAGATATACTGCATATGCTATTGAGTCCTGTTGGGCTCTGGAAATAAGAGTTAGTAAGAATAGCAGCAGGGTTTTTCTCCTCTATCTGCACATTTGATAAGAATATTCTGATATTCTGAAACAAAATATTCCTAAATCAAGGAAAAAATTCATTTAAACTTTTAATGTTGGAGAATTGTTAACATTTCGAAAAGATTCTAAGTGCAATTGATCTCTTCTCAATACCCAAACTATCCTCGACTGCAATAAGACAGTTGATTGAAAAGACATTACTGGGTTATAGCATAATATATATTAAAATATACTGTTTCGGTATGCGTTGTGTAGACAGATTTTATAAGAATTACTTTTCAAAAGAATAATGCAATAATTCTATGTCTTATTTAAATCTTCTGATGACTAAGCCCATTAAGATGAAAGTATTTCAAAATATTTTCAGTTCTAATAAAGAAAATCCTTTTTTCTCCAAGATTTTAGGTACATTTATGTCATCACCAATATTTTTAAATAGCTTTATTTTATATTTGGTTCATATTTACTTGATAGAAGATCTACCAGGAATTTCCATAATTACATTTTCCTTGCAAAATACACTTTTAATTTGTGCTAACTCAGAAATAAATGAATGAGTGACAGAGGAATTTGCCTTTGCAGGTAGGAAGCAATATTGTTAATTTCCCCCAAAGGGACAGTCAACCATGCCAGAAATGGCTAAATAATTAAAAGGGAAAGATAGAGAATGCATACACCTGTTTTAAGTAATTTGCCAAGTGAGTTTTATTATCAAAAGCTGTTTTGCTGGAGTTAACAGAGGAAACTGGTTGGTTTTGAAGATAAGATCTGGACAAATGGTCAAAAGACCAAATATAATAACATACAGTTTTATAGATCTGCTGAGATGATTTTTAGGTTCAGGTGATAGAAAGCCTCTCTGATTTCCCCCCTCCTTATAGGAATATAGAAACAAACAAAAAAATTTTCTTATTTACTGCTTTTTTCCTACATGGACATCTCAATCAAAATAGCCGCCAAATATTAACTGATTATCTACTGAGGACCTGGTAGTTCACCCAAGAGTCTATAAACCTAATAAGAACTTTAAAGGCTAAAGGGATTAAGGACTCCATCAAATACACTCTACTCTTAAATTCTACTAATTCATTTTTCTGTTTTTACTAATGAGGCCTTAATAATAATAATAATAATTGAAAAATATAAAATAAAGCTCATTTTTTATTTACATGCTTTATTTTTCTTAGTGATATATACTACATATTTATATGCAAAATATAGATTATATATAATATATACATATAATGTATACATGTATACATTATGTATAACGTATACATGTTACATAGTAATATTACTTGGACTTATATTTTTAACATAGGGTAACATAACTACGTATTTATGTACACATATATACATAAGCACATAGAATTAGAATTCGTAATTCTAAATAATATTACTAACTCTAAAAATATACACAGTGTTTCTTAAAAAATAAAGCAGTACAAATGAGTGAAGTTGCTAATGCTTCTTTCATGTTAGGGTTGTGGTTATTGATATGCATTAAAATCTCCAATGAAAGAAATAGAGCCCCAACATAGAATGAAGGGCCAAGTAGGGGTTTTTCATTCTATTTGCTGGGTCATCCACTCAAACTATGCTTCTTCTCTTATCTTCAACTATTACCAACAGTAACCATGAGAGTCAACATTTTTTTCATTTCTTCTATGGCTCAAAAGCAGATAGAGGCAGAATGGAGAGAGCACAAGTGTCCCCCTTTCTAATTTATAACATACGATAACTGTTTTCTCTCCGGTCACACACACATATCCCCCAAAATTGCAAATGCACATTATATAACAAAATGTCAGAAGGAAAAGAAACAAACTCCTGGAAATATGGTAAAACATGAACGGTTGTAGTACATGAGCAAAGACTAAATAAAATTTAAAATCTAGGGTAGTTTTTTTGTTCTTCTGCAAAATCAAAACTGAATTTTATAGTTGTATTTAGAAAGAAGGGGAAAAAATGAAGATATTCAAATAGACTAAAACACAGTTCTTCACCTCAAATTCTAATTTTTCACTTTATGCAAACCAGCTACTAAATGTCTACAACCCATTTAGGAAAAATGAGATCATATTAAACATTATTGAATTTAATTGTCCCTACCCACTGCACACAAAAAGCTAGAGGAGGGTTTAATTAGCTTTACTACTCTTGGCCACAAAATAAGGGAAGCAAACTAATACTTTTTTTTAAATTTATTTGACAGACAGAGATCACAAGTAGGCATAGAAGCAGGCAGAGAGAGAGGAGGAAGCAGGCTCCCTGCTGAGCAGAGAGCCCGATGTCGGGCTCGATCCCAGGACCTGAGATCATGACCTGAGCAGAAGGCAGAGGCTTTAACCCACTGAGTCACCCAGGCGCCCCAGCAAACTAATATTTATTGCATCTGTGTTGTTTGCCAGGTACTCACACCTATTTTTCATCTCCTCAAAACAAATTTGTTGAATATGTATTATTTTACACATAAAAAAAAAACATCAGATATTTAGAAAGAGTGTATGATTTGCTTAATATCACAAAGCTCTTAAATAGCAAACTTATTATCAAATCTATGTGTGCCTGGCTATAAAGTCTGACTCCTTGTATAACATACTACCTCGTTCCTAATGTAGTTAATCATGTACAATCTTAAAATCTTACTTAACTTTTGTACATGTTGACCTCTCAGGGGGGTTGTAAGATCTTCAAAGAATTGGAGCCTGGGATTCCAAAGGAATAAACTTTGAAATGTGGGATCTGAATTTTAATTCTGTCAGTTACTAGCAAGTAGGAATTCTCCATGTATCTAGTTTTATTGATACATAAGATGGAATTATGATATTACCCTGATAAATTTGTATTAGTAAATATGAGTATTTAAGTTTGTATTTAGCAGATATTTACTACCAGTACAGACAAATTTCTTTTTTATTTTGTAAACATATTTTATTTTACTTTTATTTCTCATTAGGTCTATCATGTACTAAGGATCTGCAAGGATAAGCCAAAGTTATTAAGCTTATATTATGTTGTAGATACTTTTGTGAACATTATCTCTTATTAATATCTCATCACAATCCTCTGAGATGTTAACCTGCCCCAGGGTTTATTTTGCTTCTCTTCTCAAGCTCTATACTTCCCATGAGCATTTAATCTTTCCTACTATCTAGCTTTAAATATACTTCTCTGAGTTTCAGACTCAGTGTATTCAACTATACCTGAAATTGCCATTTGAATGGCTAATTAATATATCAAAAATGCATTTGACCTAGAACTTTTCATTCCTGGGTCTGTAACCTAATCCTACAGCCTTTGCCAACTTCAGTAAATTATACTTCTATCCAACTACTTGTTCAGGCAAAAACCTAGATTCCTCATGATTCCTTCCTATTACTCATGATCTCACACATCCTACCCAACAGCAAAATTTGCCTACTGGCAAAATTTACACTTCAATTCATCCACTTCTATTCTTATCAGAATTGACCATCTTGGATCTATAGGACCATAACTTTTTAACAGGTTTGTTGCTTCTAACTGTACACTTATTACCCTTTGACTCTACATAAGAGCCAGAGGATCTTTTAATGATGTAAAGATGGTGGTAAAGATGATGGCTACCCATTGCAAGAAGAAAAATTCAGTCTTCTTCTCCTGCCCTATCAATCTCTGGTTGACATGATTTCTGACTAATTTTACCCTCTGTTATATTTTAGCCATCCTGTTTTCCAGGAAGTTTCTTGAATAACTAAGCTCATTTCTGCCTTCAAAATTTAACATTTGCTACTATTTTTAACTTGAACATTTTCCAGCAGTTCTTTCCAGCTCTTTATTAGAACAAGGTTTCTTCTTACATTGCAGGTCTCAAACCCATGTTATCTCTTCAGTGAGTCCTTTTTCCATGATGCCATCAAATATGTGGTTTAGGTGAGACCATTTCCAACAGCACCCTGTTTTTATCTGATTCATAACACATATTTTTACTGGGTTATCTATTTTTCACTTGTACATATTATTTGGATATAAAATAATATGAAGTTTATGAGAGCAAAGATCTTTTATGTCTTTTGTTCACCTTAGCATTGTCTTTTATTTTTTTGGGAATAGGGCAGGAGAAGTGGGTGGGGGAATAATTCAAGGGAGTATATGGAGTTCAGAGTATATGAAGCTGGTAATACAAGGATGGGATGAGATGACCAAGTAGATGAGATTTTCTATTGACTTCTATACTCTAATGAAAATGATGTGACATATATGCAATTGTCTAGCACATGATATTCACTAAATGTCAGTTGCCTGTTCTAGCAGGATTCTCCACATGTTATACCTAGACATCATCATCCTTTCTTTTTCAGGGAGTGAAGCTCATGTAGAAAAATAAGGAACAAAATGTACAGTAACTTTGGGTAATGCAGTTAGCTAGCTGACTCCATGCAGGGCCTCACTGTGTCCCCATTCTCCTCACTCCACTCTTTCAGGATGGGGCCAAGAGAAGAGCTTCCTGAGTGGCTCTCCTGAGGTCTAGCCAACTTGTCCAAGATTCCATGTGGAGGACTATGGACTGCAACTCTGTAGTGCACAGTCCTCTCTCTTTGGCAATGATAATTATAGGGAAAGAAGCAGACACTCACGCTAATTCCACAAGCTGTCTTTAGGATTTCATTAGCCGTGCTGTGTTCAGTATCTTGGAAAACCACATAATTCACAGCTAGGACTTGGTCCCCTTCCTGAAGTTCTGCTTGATGTGCATCAGAGTCAGGAATCACATTAAAGATAAAAATGTCTAGCTGGGAGGCCTTTCTTCCTCAGATATGAAATCCCAGCTGAGTTCCAGGAGGCTTCTTTAGTGTGACAATTCAAGACAGAAACTGGATCAACTCATTTTTGTAGCCTGGGTAATATACCCTTTCATGAGGAAGAATCCATGCTGGGGATTCTCATAGACAGGCAGAAAAACCTCAGGCTAGCCATCTTAAGGAATTGGCTGTCCATCTCTAACAAGTCCCCTCAGGCCTCAGGTGCCTCAGGTTCCACTCACTGCCAATTCAATCTAGAAATTGGAAGCAGATTTTCAGATGGATCTGAAAGGGTGGAGTCAGGGTGCAATATTCAGGCCCACCCCTTTCCCATGCACTAAGATCTTTTATGTCTTATTCGCCACCATATTGTCAAGTGCCTAGAACTGCCTGATATATATTAGTTCTCAATGGACATTTATTGAATAAAGGAATAGGTGGCTAATATGATGTTATATTCATTCATAGATGATTAAAAAAGGTCAAGGGTGTATAAAATTCTAAACAACAAAATTAGGAATAAACATAAGTTACTTGATAGAAATAGATGTCTAACAACTGTGTGGCAGTTTTTCAATGACTAACACGTAAGCATTGATTATAAAATACACATTCAGGAGTTCTTCAGAATGATTTTCTTTTTTCCAATTATCAAGACATGTTTAAGGACTAGTGGCTTCAACTTATATTGAAATGTGTGAAATAGCTAGACTTTCATATATTTCTACTCAAGTAAGCATAAAATTAACTGAGATGCATTATATCCTTTCACAAAATGTCATATGAAATCAAATCCATCATTGAATGTGCTAAATTGTTCTTTACAGTTGTTGTATTGTGGTGCTAACTGTAGATATGACCCAATCAAACACCATCATGATAGTTATCATGGCATCCTTCTTTCCATAATGTATGCTTTCACCTCAACTGGAAGAGGTACAGCCAGGTTGCTACATCACTTAGCTTCAAGGGTATCTTGTATTCTCTCTTCCATGGAGAATATAATTAGATAGCTCTGGCAAGGATTATGGTAGAATCTCATCTTTGCCAAAATACATTAAATAGTTTGTTGTGTCTCCCCCTACCCCAAGATTCCTGCCCAACAATCACACTTATCAAATGTGGTTGCTATCAAATGGCATAATTAATTTTTTATTCCCTTTTACTTAGAGAGGGCACACCAAAAAGAGAAACATGCCATGATCCATGTAGAAGCATAACATTAAGATTCCAAAATTGAACTGAGGAGTATCTTTGAGGTTTTGAAATTGAAGTATGTTTCCTCTGAAGAAAAATCTTCAAATGACAGAGAAAGGCAATATGGAAGTTAGCTTAATGTCCAAAGATAACTTTCATTTGGTTTGGTTATCCAACAACTACTATAATCCTTTAGGAAATTCCCCAAAGATGGTTGTGCAGTATGACATAAATTCTGATCAAACTAGGGAGAAGAAAGGAGAGAGATGACTTATCCTCTGATATTAATTCTTTGAGTTTTGCCTCACTTTGTTATCCTTAATGAAGTCCACCTCATTCTCTCTGATTTCCAAAGACAATTAGTGTGTTCCTTTCTGTACTACAACTTGGCGTATTTATATTGTGGTGTGGTCAATTGTACACATCTTCCCTCTCACTCTAGCTTATAACCTCATGAAGGGAAAGATTTGAGGTTTATTTTTCTTTCTCTTGGGTACTAATAATAGATCATAGTTCTTGGGTTTTAATTTTTTTAAGCAGTAACTAAAGTTGCTCTTTTTAAGTGTGTATGAGGCTTTTTCTTAAGTAATTTACAAAAATTATCTGTTGGCAGGAAAAAAAAAGAGAGGAAGAAAGGTGATGAATGAGGAAGAAATAACTCTTACTAAGACTTATTTTTTAGATAAAAAGGCTTTGATCTAAGGAGTTTAGCTAAGAGCTAAGTTTCCTCATATTTTCAAACCTTTATTTTAAGTCCACTGGAGGTAGGAATGCCAAGCATCAGGACACCAACTAAAGCTTTCATCGACAAGGGGACAGCTTGCTACTAATGTTTAGGCAATTAAAAGATCTATCTGGGAGGCACTGCTTTGCCAACATGAAAGTCTTCTGCTTCCGTGACTCTGCCACACATTCCAATCCCTACATGTGTCCCATTGATCTCTTAAGAGAGCAACAATTAATTCCAGGTATCTCTTTGGGCAAAGCATATTCCTGGCTCACTTGTGAAATTGTGTGTTTTCTAATAAGTCTCTTTGCTTTCCACATTCCAAGAAAGTGCATTTACCTCATAATGATGCAGTATGCTATAAAACCAAGTTTTTCTGTAGCAAATATTTGCTATAACTCTCAGTATCTCTCAGGGTTTACCTGTATATCCTTGGACAAGTCTTTCTAGCCCCAATTTTCTATCTTTTAAATATGAATAATAATTTTGCTGTTTATTTCCTTACCAGGATACTAGTGAGGGGAGAGGGGAACTGAAATAAAATACTGCAAAAATCAGAAATATAGATGTAAGGTCTAGGAAAAAGTACTGTCTGATGGGTCAGCTCCCTAGGGATACTACATTTTACTGACAAATACTTAATATTGTAGCATGTGCAGAGCCTGTATCTTTGCCTAAACTGTTTGGAAGGAACCCAAGAATAAAGTATCTAGGAGAGAAATAAGAAAATAGAGTGCCCCCCAAAATCAGAATAACTACATTATTTCATCTCTCTCAGGACTAACGGTAAAGCAAAATTCTGAATTTCAATTAAAAAAAAAAGAATTTTGCATTTCTTTAATCAGGGCCATAACAAAACACAAAAGGAGGTAGGAGAAAATTAGACAAATAGGAAGAAAAGAAATTTCTAAATTCACTCTAGGATTACACTATTATCTTCTTTATTTTCCTATCATTTTTATACAGTAGTTATTACTGAAGGTAATTATTTGGCAAAGAGCAAAGGAAAAAAAAGTGTAAAGTAGTTTTGTGGAAAAAATGTAGACTTCTAATATGTATAATTTCTCCTGTGTATTTTCTATTGATTATTGGAAAAATCCCTGTCTCATTTCTTGTTCAACCTGAACCCAAATAAAATAATATATTTCCAAATAATGTTTTTAAGTAATGAATTTCAAGGAATTTGAAGCTGTTGTAATATAGTATAAAGAATTTTTATATGAAGGATCAGAAAGACTGGTTCTGGTTTAATAACTGGGAGATGACCCAAACGATAAAATTTACCTCAGTATTTAGTTGTTCCTCTGGTTAGATTTACTAGTTGGACAGGCAGGGGAGCAACAAAGTTGTAAAATGGAAAGATACTTCTGAATTCTTGACTTCTAAGATCTGCATTATTTTAGTATGAAAAGATATTTGGTTTTCATCTCCAATAATTTGCTTCATATTTCATATTTTTTCTTGTGGTGATTTTGATTTTAGAAAAGACTAATTAGAAAAATGAAAGTTGATCACTTAGATTTAATGGGATTTCTTGAAGTGATTTTTTTTTTTTTTTCTACTGGTGAGTTTCAGACAAATTACATATGCCTGAAGGCAATCTCTTCCAATTTATCAGTGCAAGTATCTGTATGACATCAAAGGGGGAAAAAAATAAAAAGACCCACAGGGGTACCAGGGGAACTTAGTTGGTTAAGTGTCTGCCTTTAGCTCAAGTCATAATGCCAGGATTCTGGGATCAAGGCCAAGTCCTGGGATCAAGTCCCATGTCAGGCTCCCTGTTGAGTGGGATTCTGCTTCTCCCTCTCCCTTTGCCCCTCCCCCGTTTGTGCTTGCTCACTTTCTCTTTCCTTCAAATAAAAAAAAAAATGTTAAAAAAATAGACCCCCAATTAAAAAAATATAAATCTATGCAACTAAAAATCAAAAGTTTCTTAAAAATTTTTGGTAAGTAATATACAAAAAGAAAAAAAATCATAGAGAAGATGTTTAGAAAGCATTTTTTAAATGATGACTTAAACATGTCTATAATGGTAATACAAGTTAAGAACCCATTTAGTCTTGGTTCCGCAATCCTGTTTTAAGGAGGCATATTTTCAGGGGGCAAATAAATCCCTATATTTTTTCTCTCCTAGACCAAAATACTATATTCTCAGTCTTTATAACTCCTGTATTCCCAGGTTTTTGTTAAATGATCTATTTCCTATGTTATCAAAAACAAAAATTCTGCTTAGGCCAAGAGTTTAAAAAATGGATACTTTGCATCTTATTTTCTTTTGCATTTCAAAATTTATCTCTTCACAGGAAAATGCCATGTTGTTTTTGGTACCATACTATATCAAAACTAATGACTTACCACCTCAGGGTGTAGTGAGAGCAATCTCAAAAGGCAAGTGGTTTGGCAGAAGAAGAGATGACTTTCAGCATGAAATTTTAAGCACTCTCTGGTTTAGAAGGATGTTAATGGATAAAAAGATTAAAAAAAAAAAAACCTGAAGTTAATTTCAGAAAGGTAGAGAACGTCTTTGAGTAATAGAAAATAGAATAATTAATTTCAGTTATTGTATAGTATTAAAATGGTGAATATATATTTCAGTTTATTTAGCTTTACTTGGAAATAAGGTAATACAAGTGTGGCATAATGAAATTAGCTCTTAATGGCTTGTTATTATGTATTTTATTCTTTATTCAGCAATTACTGAGTGTTTACTGTAAAAATACTGAGAGCTAATATTTATTTTGTGCTCACTATGTTTCAAGCATTGTTCTAAGCCATTTTTAAAAATGAATTGATTCATTCTGTCCTTTTAAAAATCTGGAAGATTTATATGTTTTTTAACACTTTTTTTCAGATAAGGAAACTGAGGCAGAAGTAATAATTTATTTCAAATCACAAATATAATTAATGTGAAGCCCAAATTCTAATCTAAGTCATCTGGCTTCAAAGTCTACCTTATCTTTTGTTACAGGAATAGTAATGGATGATTCACTGGCTCTGCTTTCAAAGAGCTTAAGCTCTTAAAAAGGGTAGAGGGACCTTACAAATAAATGTGTAATAACCAGTAGAAAGTTTCAAGGTAGACAGAAAATGAGACATCAGAGAGATGTCGAAGACAATGAAGAAATATTCTTGGCAAGGACAGACAGGGGCAACATTCTCGGCAAGGATAGACAGGAGAAAGTCAACAGATACAGATATGTAAACAGTTAAGCCATAAAAAGTGTTAGATATTATGTTTGCATTATGTAGCAATCACAGTGTAAGCTCAGAGGAGAATGTAACCAGTCTCCTGGCAGCTGTAGAGAAGAGTAGATAAAGGTTTCCCGAGTCTTGAAAAGAGAAGTAGATGATGTTTGATGGCACTTCAAACAAAGGGAAAAGTTGAGAAAACTGAGTACTGAGAAGAAGTGAGCAAGTCTTATGGAGCACGAGATGGACAGGCAAGTCTGAGAATAGCAGGGACTTTAATTTACTGGAGCACAGAATGTGGGGTAGATATCTATTTCATCGTAAAACTTTAAGGCAAATATGATCATTAAGAGAAAAGAATAGATGAAATGTTGCTTACTTTTCTCCTCTAAAGCCTCTGCCAATTACAAACTCTTTCTATAAAAACTGGGAGGGGGGTTGTTAAAACATGAGTCCTTAGTAATAGACTCTGGTATGGAGTTGTACCCTATAATATGTAATTTATTCAATCACTTATTTATTCACTCATTATGCTTAATGTCTTTGTCATTTATGTCTTTATGACGCTTTATGTCATTATGGCATTATGCCAGTGTGCTAGGAAACTTAAGGGACACAAAGGTGAATGATAAATAGGACCTGTCCTATAGACCCTTAAAGCCTTGACGGCAGAGCTATGGCATATGGGCGAGTCCCCATTCTGATTAGGTGGTGCCCATGAAGAAGTGCTTGTTGAGTATTTTGAATATTAGTCCTACTTGTAGGTAAGTTGGCTTATACTGAAGCATGTCCACAAAATGTTGTAATGGCCCATTTTACATTTTAAATAATTTTTTGAGTCAGTTGTTAAACATATCAAAAGCTAAAATCATAGAAACTTACAATTAAGTTTTATTTAAAAGAAAGAAAATAAGTACTGAAAAACTCATTGCTTTTTAAAAATATACTTCACTATTTTCTATGTTCTTGAAGTTATTGCCAATTTTATCTGTATTGTGGAAATACTATGCAGTGGTGGGCTACTTACTAAGCATCTCTTTCCAAATTTGCATTCAGGGATTAGTTCGACATATGTAAAAAAAAAACATTGTAGGAGTATTTGTATCACGGAAATAATCAGATCTATAAATTAGGATTCTATTTTCTCCCTGAAATTTGATTGTTAAATATTTACCAGCACATGACTGCTCATTTATAAAATATCAATACAAAGTATATCACTATGTATTTTTACCTCCTCCAATTTGGAGTAGTTCAGTACCTCAATCCATCCTCAGAAATTAGAAGCTCAAGCTCCCTACCCATTTTCTAGGAACATTAGCAAGTCTAGATTAACCTCCAACACTCATCCAGCCATATATTCTGAGTTTTCTGGCACAATGGTTCTCAACCCTGGTCCTACATTGGAGTCACCTAAAGAGTTTTAAAAATTGTCCAATTCCTGTTTCCTGTTCTATTTCTAAGCATTTAATTCTGCTCATCTACCAGTAAGAAATGGGTATCCATATTTTTTAAATCTGTGCATTCCCAAGGTGATTATAATTGTGAAGTCAATGGTGAAAAAGTATATCACCAGTTACCAATACCATGAGTATTGCTAGACTGAGTCATCTTCTGTTTCTAGAAGTGAATATATTTCACCTTCCACAAAGTAAGCATAGGGGAGAAGCAAGTGGTGGTTAAAAATGACCAGAAGCCATGCTTTAAAAAAAAAAAAAAGAAAGAAAGAAAGAAAGAATAGAAAAAAAAAAAGAAAAAGGAAAAAGAAAGAAGAAAGAAAAGAAGAAAAAAGAAAAGAAAAGAAAAAAGAAAAGGAAAGGAAAAGAAAAGAAAAAAAAAGAAACAGGGATTTCTGCTGAATGGTCCATCACCCTCTTTTCCCCCAGCTAGGAATAATGCCCTTTCACAATAGCATCTTTTTCTATTAGTGGCCAATGTCACCTTCCTAGGCTATAGACTAAGCAAGGACTACCAGGTCAGAATTAGGTTTGGTGCTGTTTTCCTCAAAGACTCCTTATCAACATCTTTGTTTCTTTCCATGGAATCTATTTTAAAACATAGAAACATAGAAAAATCTGATTTTAAATATAGAAAAATCTAATTTTATCCCACTCATCTGGACAATGAGGCCCCTTACCCTGGTCGCCCCTCTTCTAAGGAAATTTATTTTTAGTCATTCTAAGCAGTGTCTTTTTCTTCTTTTCTAAGGAAAATGTTTTTAATGAATCCCAGGAAGCTTTATGATCTTTTCCTTCTTTGGAAGAAAAATTACACAAAATAATCACTGTGAAAAAATTATTTTACAAGGAGAAAATATAAAAGGGATAAATTTATATGTTTCCATCTCTTTCTACCTTCAAACCACCATTCACTTGTTTCTTTGTTAAGCAAATGTATTATCTGTCACTGCTTAAAAAATCTCTCTCCTTGTGGTGGACACATTTTAAGGTGATCCTAATCACCAACTCTGGCTGTTTACAATTCTCATATGGCAAAGCAATGGGATATCACCCTCATAATTATATGATGTTATATAAAACTCCATCTTGCTAGCTCATTTGTTGTAGTCAGTCTGCCATCTTTCTTTTCTCTCTTTCTCAACTTGTGAATTTGGAAGAGACAAAGTACTGAATGCTGCCAACAATTATCTAAATGGAGAAGCATCTGTTTCCCTAGTCAAGTCTCCAGATTAAAACCCAACCCAGGCTGATACCCTAATTGGGGTCTTCTGAGACCTCAAGGAGAGGATCCAGCTAAGCTATGCCTGGGTTTCTGACCTGTGAGATAATATATAAAGATTACATTTACCTACTAGGTTTATAGTAATTTGTTATGCAGCATAGAAAACGAATATAATCGCCTTTAAAATAATTGCCTGTGGGGCACCCGGATTGCCTGACTCTTGCTTTCAGCTCAGGTTTATGATCTCATGGATCATGAGCTTGAGCCCTGTGTCCATCTCTGTACTCACTGGGTAGTCTACTTGAAAGAGTCTCTCCCTCTGTCCCTCTCCCCCACTTGTTTGTTTGTTTTTTTTAATATTTTTTTTAAATTTATTTGACAGAGATCACAAGTAGAGGCAGACAGAGAGAGAGGAGGAAGCAGGCTCCCTGCTGAGCAGAGAGCCAATGTGGGGCTCCATCCCAGGACCCCGGGATTATGACCTGATCCGAAAGCAGAGACTTTAACCCACTGAGCCACCCAGGCACCCCTTCTCTCCCCGACTTATAAGCACTCTAACTAAATAAATCTTTTTTATAAATTAAAAAAAAATAAAAATAAATAAAATAATTGCCCAGTGCTTCAGTGTGGCTTCCATCTACTTAAATCATTAATTCAACATTTCTTTCTAGCTTCTCCTATTGGCTAACTGATCCCAGCACCTATGAAAGCCCCATGCACATTTATACTTATAGTCCCTTGCTCATGTTCTTCTGTCTACACAGAAGGGCCTTCCTATTTTTTTTTTTTTAAACATAGAGAGCAGCCATTTATTCTTGCAGGCCAAATATAACAACCATCTCTATGCTGTCAATAAAAGAATTCTCACTTAATGCCCCCTCAATGTCAAATTGATTGACTTGTATTTTGTTTTTGTATAAATTTCCTCCATAACTCTTATAGGCTTCATCGTGTTGTATCAGGGTCAATTTTTGGTGTTTCTTTTTCCCTCATTATGTTGTACATTCTCTGAGAATAAGCACTATGTAGTATTTATCTTTATATCACCACAACCTGGAATAGTGCTTTGACATACAGCCCTCCAAAAAATGTGCGTTAAATTGAATCAATCTGAATTTGTACTCCCATTGGTAGAAAAAGTCAATGGTTGGCACATTGTAGGCACAACCAGTTTTTAAGTGAGTATTCTTTGTATAATTGCTTATATTTTTAAACCATATTATCTAAGCTAGAAAAGAATCGCTGGGGATAGTATGCTGACTTAATGAGATAGTGGCAATTCAGGCTACAGAAATTACCTAATGGATTTTGCTGATAACATTAGGGGCTGGCAATTCCATTTCATAATTATATGATGCCTGGAGAAGAGTTGAATAAATACATAGAATAAATACATAACATTAGAATGCAGAAGAAAATAAGCCTACAAAGAATCTGATGCAGAAATGTATATAATTATTTTTTTAAAGAAGTCAATAGATTGAGAGTCAAAGAAATGAAAATCTAACTTCCAGTTATTAATAAAATGTAGTGTTCCGCAGTAGACTAGGTACCAAAATACTTCCATATTAAGGGTAGGTAACCCACAGAATGACTTGGCAATATAATAGTGTAATATAAATTCATTGCAGGAAGTGAAAGTGGAATCTAGGGAAGAGGATGTAATCCTAACAGTATATTAAGATGCTAGACATAATACTCAAAACCATGTAAAGACTAAAGTCTAATATATATATGAACCAGGGATGTTCATCTTTCCAAGGCTAAAGAAGCTTTTCACTGGAAGTAAAAGAATGGCATAATCAATATACTCCTTGAATCCCTGGGCCATCTTAACTCAAGAGTTGTAAATAATTTGTAGCAAAAGATGAGATACGGCTAGAACCTCCCAGAATATTGCTATTTTTCATCCTTTAAATTTTCAGTCATGTGTTTCCCAAGAATTTCTGGTAAAAAAGTCCAGTAGCTCCAGTTAACATCAATATAACCTTTGATGAAGTGGAAAACTCTTAACATGCATGCTACTATTCTCAGAGAAAATTGCTTGAATCCTGGAATGAGTACAGAGACTCCTACCTATTTTGAAGCCTCAGCTTAAATGTGCACTTCTAAACCCTGTAACCTGCTGGACATATCATCCTGGGCAATTTTAAAAATCTCTGAATTTTAGCATTTCCGTATGAAAAGGAAACTTCTTGTAGCTATTAATGGACACCTGATTGTTTGAATACAAAATAAGCCTAACAGTCTGATATGTAATATGGGCTCCAGACACATCTGTTCTTTCTCTTTCTCTTGTATGTTAGATTCTTAGGGCAACTTCTGTGAGACTGGGGTTTATTCTTAAAGCTCAGGGTTTATAATGGTCTTGGCCTTTCTTGTTCAGGATGACTCCGGTCCCATGTTCTCCATGCATTTTAGCACTGAGCTGCTTTCCTTCCATTTCTGTTTACCTGTATCTTTTGGGACTGATAGAGTGAGTCCTTGGACAAAGCTCTTATTTTGTTAAATATTCTTTCTGAGTTATTTGAGGGTGCTAGTAAAAATTTAAACTGAGTTGCAATACTTCAGTTTAACTGGCAAGTAAATTAAAACAAATTCTCTAGGTTCTCTTTTTCTTTCTTTTTAGGCCTGTATCTCTCTATCAAACTTGTGATGTTTGGTAGAAAGCAGACTGGAACAAGAGCAACAAGGACTCTCCAAATACTGCATAATTTGACCCTCAGAGTATAATTCTCACTTAAATTAGTGACCCACAGTGATAATTTTGTGTGCATCAGGAACTCTTTATCATCAAACACAAAATAACACTGAAGGTATAGGCTCTTCTCTGTTTTTGTTTTGCTTTGTTTTGTTTTACCTTTCAAGGAACAGAAGATACAAAAGATAACTGTCAATTTAATTCTATTTCTTATTTTTTTTTAAAGATTTTATTTATTTATTTGACAGGCAGAGATCACAAGTAGGCAGAGCAGCAGGCAGAGAGGGAGAAGCAGGCTCCCTTGCAGAGCAGAGAGCCCGATGCGGGGCTTGATCCCAGGACTCTGAGATCATGACCTGGGCCAAAGGCAGAGGCTTAATCCACTGAGCCACCCAGGCGCCCCTCTATTTCTTATTTTTAAAAAGACCAAAGAGAATGCTAAATTTAATTTTTAAAAAAAAATTTAAGTGATTTAAAAATTTTATTTTAAATAATTATTTTTGGAACAGGACAATAATTATGCCAGGCCTAGATCTTTTTTATCCTCACTCAAGACAGTCAAATTGTAAGAGAACTCATTTATCCAGCTATTACTGAATTGCCTTACTTAAGATATAGAATTCTTAACACTTATAAAAATTCAATTAGTTCTCCTATGCTATTATGTTTAATCAGCTTTGATTCTATTAACAATTTTAATGATATTGTAACTAAATTCTAAATTTAAAGCTAATGATAAATTAATGACAAGTAAGTATTCTCATGAGTGAGGTTTCTGACACATTCCAGAGTAAAAAAAGAAGAGCTTGATATTCATCTCACTTGACTTGGCAGCATGAAAAATATAGTAAGAATATTCAATTTAGGTTAAGAATACCTTGGTTCTTCTGGATTCAACATTACTGTATATGTGATTTTGGTCAAGACATTTAAATTTTGTAAAAAACTGCCATGTGAGTTTCAGCCCTGTCTACCTAACATGATTTCTGTAAATATCAAAATATGGTATTTATAAACACACTTTAAATCACAATGTGTATGAAATTTAGATGATTATTTTGGATTGTTTCTAATTATACACTCAATTTACATTTATCATGATGTATACTTTAACAATCAAGTTTTTCTTTCATAAACTGAAATCCAATTAAATCTCTGCAGACCATGGTGAACACATGGGCTTATTTGGTAGATTTATTTTATTTATTTATATAAATGTACAATTCATAGGTGCTTTTTAAATAATTTATTGAGAAAGAGTAAATATTCAAACACTATGAAATATTATATGACACGTAACCAACATTTAATATGTTGCTTTATTTTCCCTTCTTATTATTTATTTAACATTTCCCTCTATTGTTTGTAAATCCAGTATTAATGGTGGATATATATGTCTCCTGGAGTTAAAAAATTCTGCCAGGAAACTCTATATCCTTCAAATATAAAACAGTGTTAGTACTGCTGTGCTACTAATAGGACACATTTACATAATTTTACAGCATATAGAGTATTTGAACTAGGTCTTTACAATCACTCTGAATCACTCTCAATGAAGAAGTTGAAATTCTGAGAAGTTATATCAATTACCTAGGATCAATCAGTTGATTATTTGACAGATACAAATTGATAACCAGGTTTTAGTCTATCTTTAGATAAGTAAAATCTCTTATGTTTATTTATTCCTCTATTATAAATAGCAAATCTTAAATTGAGCTATATTAAACTGATAGAAAAGCTATTTTAACTAGATTAAAAATCAGCCACACTATTTTAATACTACTGGTGAACAACATTCACTGAAAGAATGGGTTATTCATAAACAATAATATCTGATCTTCTCAAGTCACAGGTAGTACTTTGAAACTGATTGAGTTCCTTGATAAATGTATTAAGATCTGAGCAATTTGCTAGTTTCTTGGGAGAACATAAAGACAGTCTATCTTCAGATAATATAATTTAGCTGATTTAAAACAAGAAATATGCTGAACCAGCTTTACTTAAGGTGGCATAAGCTAAGTACCAAAACAAATGGTCTAGACAAAAATATCATAGGATGATATAGATGAAAGCCTGCATCCTTTTTCTGTCACCGACTTGAAGACAATTCTCTTGTATTCTTGTCCATGAGTATGACTAGATTTTTAACAGATTACATAATGCATGAAGCACATAGAAATTCCAGAATGGCATCTGTAATTCATCTCTTTTTCTCTCTCTCATGATTCTCTATACACAAGTACATCAGGATTTCATTATTGCAAACCACTGCCTTCGGAGTCTAGTTAGGTAGAATGAAAAGTTCTGGAAGGTCCATTGAAGTGGACAGACAACTTTCTATAGGATTTAGGTGAATTGGAAACAGTGGGAAAGACATTCTGTCACAAATTCAGCTTTCACAAAATTAAATGAATAGGGAAGGTAAGTGCTTACTTGCCCAATATTAATGTCTTTTAGGATGGCCTCCTAGAGACAGGCAGATGGTTTCATATAGTGAAGAATCTTCTGTGAATTGAAAAGACCCAGTAGAAACAACATAAGGAAGTACTTACACAATCAGCATGATAAAATATTGAGCGATTAGATCAATGCTAACAGCCACTCTCAAGCCATGCCTTGTAGTCACAACCACAACCAAAGTTTAGACTGAAAACTTTGATCAAGGTAGTGAAGGGATTGTTGCCCTAGCCATGATGATGTGTTGGCAGAATAGTGATGGAGGCCAGTGTGTTAAATTGTCATAAGAAGATTTCTCTCTGGTGAATGGAAGGAAATGGTGCTTGCCTCATATTGTGCATTAGAAGGTTCTGATACTCAGTCCAGCTGAATCACAGTATATTGCTACAGAGTGTAATAAGCAGTAGGAAATCAATGTACCTACTCCCATCTCCTTGAGTTTCCTCCCAATAAACACTATTCTAGGACTGTTGCTGGTGTTGCCCAGTCAACCACCTATGTGTGTTTATCTGTTGGTAATAAGAATGGTATATATTAAGCATGGATGGATAATCTATTTTGGTGCACAGATTTCCTATTTGATTGGAGAGAGAGAAACATTTGTATACAAAGTGATTGTTGTAAATATGGGCTAGAGATTCATGTAAGGATTAGCTTGTTGTTACGAAATTTCATGATTGGATCTCTCACACAAACTTTATTCAACACTAAACTTTAAGACAGGCAATTTTTCTTTCTGTTTTTGGGTGACTATGAGAGGCCTTTGTGATGCAATTCCAGTTTTGTAAGGAGACTAACATTATAAATTACTAAGTAATGCATGTCCTGGCCTTTTTCTTTCCTCTCCTGCAACTTTTGATCTATAAAAACTGAAACCCCAGTTCACACTGCGTGCATGTATGCATTTATATATTCTACTCTCAGCTCTACACCTCATTGGGTGTTTAATTTATCATTATATTTCACATTTAAAATTTTCATTTGGTTAAATTGTCAAATCTCAATAAAATTTTATAGTTTCATATTTTCTGCTCATTATTTTCAAGTTTGTATTTTATTCCTCAAAATAGGAATAAGCATAGGTTTTAAAAATATTTGTCTGTAGTCTCTGTAGGTCTTATTCTGTTGCCTTGGTGGAGGCATAGCTCGTTCTCATTCATGATGACTACTTTTCTTGGAGCTAAAAGAGTTTGTCTACTAGTTACTCAATTTTTTCAGAAAATTATTTGGGGAAATACTTTGTGACCTAGGATTATGATGGGTTTCTCCAGACAAAATTTATTTGCTTTTTGCCAGTGATTTTGGGCACATCCAGTCAAGGGCCATATTAAAATATATCAACACTTTGAAGGCTTTGGAAAGTCACACATGGTATGAAATTGGGTTATATTAGATATTGGAGCTAAGTGGTAGGTCTTTTCCATCATTGCTCTCCTCAACAACAATGTATACAGACTCTATCTCTTAATTTCATACTTTTAAGTAAAAATGCATAGTCAGGTTTGAGAATAAACACTGTCAATTCATGGTAAGTGTTCAACTCCCCAGATATTGGCCTCAGTCATGAAGATTTAGAGTTCATAGAGTCTGTTGCCTAATCTAGCAAGTCAGGTGAGTTTAGGTAAGATAGTTTTTTTCTTTATTTTAGTTTGACCGGACTGCAGGGGAATTGGGATATAATTATAGGATCTAAGAATGAGTGAACAGGTTTGTTTGGAAATGGATCATGAAATACCTGGATTGCCAAATTAAGAATTATGAATACTATTGAGTTGGTTATGGAAAATCATTAAAGCTTATTTAGTTTCTTGTTTTAGTATTGGCATAAAATAAGTGCTCTTCCTAAGATTACTCATCCAATAAAGGGTAGAAATATTCTAATTATTTGTGGAAATCTGGAGATAAAGAGATCAGTAGAATTCTATAATGGTACATCAGATGAGAAAAAAAAAAATGTTTGCACTAAGGTAGTGCTACTTAGAATTAATAGGAGGGGGCAATAAGAGAATCACTGCAGGATTTGAATGAAAAGGATTTAGCAGGGGCGCCTGGGTGGCTTAGTGAGTTAAGCCGCTGCCTTCGGCTCAGGTCATGATCTCAGGGTCCTGGGATCAAGTCCCGCATCGGGCTCTCTGCTATGTAGGGAGCCTGCTTCCCTCTCTCTCTCTCTGCTTGCTTCTCTGTCTACTTGTGATCTCTCTCTTCAAATAAATAAATAAAATCTTTACAAAAAAAAAAAAAAAAAGAAAAAGGATTTAGCAAAGAATAGTATCAGGAGAAGGAAGAGTCAGAGATAAACAGCATCTATCATCAGTAACAAACCATGGCTTTAATCACAAATTGTCACTCACACCATCAAAACCTCTATATTATCAACA
This sequence comes from Neogale vison, assembly GCF_020171115.1. NCBI lineage: Eukaryota > Metazoa > Chordata > Mammalia > Carnivora > Mustelidae > Neogale > Neogale vison. The sequence goes on along the minus strand of NC_058096.1, from coordinate 99,899,909 downwards.
CATCAAGATTACAGGCAACTGGATGAGATTAAGTGATAACAGATTAACAGTTGTATTGAAGCAATGAATAATTTCTAAGAACCTGAGTGTAGAAAACATCAAAACAGGATCCATTTTCTGTTTTCTAATGTCATATGTATAAACATACATATGTGTGTTTTAGCATGAAGATAAACATCTTGTAATTTGATATTTATTCCTTTTCCTTAATCTGTAATTTGTTAGCAAATGCCAAGGGTGTTTTAACATTATGAAATATAGGGTGGGGACCTATCTGTTGAAAAGACTAGTCAAAACAAATACATTTTCACCATTGCATTTGTAAAATTTTGAATTATTATTTTTATGATGATTGCTTCTACTTTCACTCAAAGATTAAAATTTAGACACACCTAAGATTAACACTTCTTTTAGGCGAAAAAGGGAAGGAAAAAATAATCTAAAAAAACCCATAAAATTTTTTCCTACTTAGTAAAACAGCTGCTGCTTCTGACTGCTTAAGTTTATGGTTGAATAAAAATTAAATACATGATACCCTGAAGAAAATTTTTCAATTACATAAAATGAATAAACCATGATGACAGAAGTAACTGCCAACATTTACCACACCAATACATGCACAAATAAATTATTTATATTATTTTATTGTCTCCCATCTTTATTTTAAGACAGAACTCACAATTGAGCAATAGGGAAGCTGCACCTTTTTATACCAACTATTAATTATGTGACAATCAACCTAGTCATAAGCGGCGAAGTAAATTTTTTCTTACTATGACTGGAAGTAACAGATTGACTATTTACCCTTTGTGCTTTTGTTTCCCTTTTGTATTTACCTACCATATGGCTTGTGACAACCCAGGAATACTGAAATGATTATCCTTACCAACCTTAAAGACAGTAATATTTAATGAATGTGAGTCAGATATATGTAGTATTTGCAAATTACATGCAATCATGAGATATGTCTTAAACTTATAAAATTATTCTTTTTTCCTCTACAACTTTAGCCTAACTTAGGCTGTCTCATTTCTAGACTGGACCATTTTGTCCTTTTTCATTAAATTCAGTCTAGCAGCGGTATGGTCTAATACATGTAGTAAAATTGTAGTTGCTGTCTAATTTATAATCTCAATCTCAGAATTTTCCTTCTTAATGTGTATTTTCCCTTATTTTGTTGCTGTTTCACATCTTAACAGTGCTTCTGCTTTATTGAGTGATGGCCTAAGGAAAGGAAAAGTTGTGAGGCTACTTATTATTTGGTTTTCCTCCTTTCTCTCAACTACTGTTCATATAAACATCCATTCCCAGCACTGGGTGCCCTTGGAAGAGAAGATTTGGCTATGGCTTATTTCATTTGTATAATTAACAGTTGACTGGTGATTCTGGCATACATGACACATGTGGTTTTCTTGGGCACCATCCAGTTTCACTTCACCAGTCCAAAATGATCCAAAAGAGCAGACTCACAACCCTTCATCTCTTGACAGTTCTTTCCCATGCCTCATCACCTTCTTAGGTACAGTACTCAAACTTACCTAAGTAAATATCCAGGTAAAGCAAATTTTCCGGTTTCAACCAACCACATGTCCCCTCTTGCAGAGTCAAAGGATCCATTTGGTTGCTCCCATACTTAGCAGTTTCAGAGCTGGGAGAAAGAGGACTCCATAATCTTCCTTCTAGACAAAATGTACTATGAGCTTTACATAGTTAACAAATGGCAATTTGGCAACTGTCGAGCTTAAAAAAAAATCCTTGAATGAGAAGTGAAGGTAATTTCTATAACTTTTCCTCAGATTTCCTCAAATCATCAGAGGATATGCATTATCTCTAATCCTATTGTTAGGGGAAAATGTGTAACAGGTTAGACAACACATCTTAAAACACTAGGAAACCTAACTTGTTTCATTGACCATTCTATGATACAATTTTCACTGCAAATAGGTTGAAACCATCTGATTTTTCAATTTGATCAAATGTTGTTGTTGATGATATTCTTGTTGAAAATCTGCAATGATTGGACTGGTAGAGAGTGTGAAGAAAGAAAAGCATTTTGGTGGTTTTACTGAACATGTAGCACCATATCACAGATGTTTATGGAGTCAGTATATATTCAGTTATATTCCATATTCATATTCTATAATTATATTAAAGTTTTTCCCTATTCCTTTAACATATTACATTTTATCATATAAGTCATTGCTACAATTTTCAGAAATCTGTACTTTACATTACTTTATTTTATTTTTTTTTTAAAGATTTTATTTATTTATTTGAGAGAGAGAGACAGTGAGAGAGAGCATGAGCGAGGAGAAGGTCAGAGAGCGAAGCAGACTCCCCATGGAGCTGGGAGCCCGATGTGGGACTCGATCCCGGGACTCCAGGATCACGCCCTGAGCCGAAGGCAGTCGTCCAACCAACTGCGCCACCCAGGCGTCCCTACTTTACATTACTTTAAAAGATATAAGTATCAGTTGCCCAGTTTCCTTTTAAATGTATTTCAGAGTTCATTCTGGGTGTCTTCCAAGTTATTTTCAAGATTCTGAGTATTAGTTCACATTTGAATTTATATTACCCTTCAACCTGACCTCTGGCATAAGAAGCAGTTTGATTTGGAGCGATGTAGTTTGTTAAATCCCAATTTTTTCTTATTTAATATCTGAAATAGATACTACTTCCTACAAATTGCTAATCTTAGTTTTGGAAAGAAATGCAAAGGACTCAAGGTCACCTCGGGAACTTTGAAAAAATTGTTTGATAATTTTCTACATGTGATTGAAAATACCCAGGATTCACACTGCTAAGTACGTGACCTTTGTTGTCACTTTTAAACTTCCATAACCATTTTGTCAAATTTGCCATATGTATATATATATGTGTGCCATGATGGATACATATAGTTTATGGTATTAATTAATCAAATCAGTAAATCAAATAAAATTTTTCAATAATTGAATAATTCTAGAAAAGGAAGTTATTTAAGCTTGCTTGACATTCTAGATAATTCATTACTTAAATCCATTTAAAAATAGTATCCTAGGATTTGTCAGTAAAAAATATATCGTCATCTTATATAAACCAAATGGGCCTGAGTGAGATTAGCTCTTTATGTACCCTTCACAGAGGTGAGATGTTTTCTCGCCTCTGCCACAGTCCTGAAGCCCCTGATTTTACTCCCTTCACTGCTGCAGACTCAGCGCCGCCCATCCTCCACATGCCATTCCTGATGCCACCCATATCACGGAACAGCATAAGAAATATGGAGTGTGCTGGCTCTTTAGAGTCATAGAAATTCCAAGTTCAGGTCTTTCCAACACTGTCTGTAAATCAGAATTTTATGTATCATGTCTAAAAACTTCTCCAAAATGGGAAAAAAATAAGGCAAGCCAGGTGGTAGATTTTTTTTTCCAGTGCTATCCTAGGGCAAAGAGAACTGAACATTACCTAAATAAAGGAAGGTATTTAGTCTGATTCACCATTTACTATAGATTAAATGCTCAGACATGTTGAGAGTTACAAATTAGCTTGTAGATTCTTGTCCAGGAAATGTATAAGTAATTTCAGGGAACACATACACCTTAGTGATAGTGTTTCATAGCTGTGGAGGGAGAGAGAGAAACAGACTCACTGCTGAGCAAAAAGTTCAACGCCAGGCTAGATCCCAGGCCCCTGGGATCATGACCTGAGCTGGAGGTAGATGCTTAATCAACTGAGCCACCCAGTCCTCCCACTCATATTTCTATTATACTATAAATTTAGTTCCTGTGTCTCTCTCCTTGAATGATCATGTATTGGGCAGATAGCCTCCCTTAGTTCTGTTCAGCTGGATAGACGGTAATGTGTACATAATAAAAGTATGCTAACATGGTAACTCAAGAAAGAATGAATAATGAAGGAATAAATTAACAATGCGAAGGATCAAATCATCTATTAGCACCAATGTAGATAACTGAACCTCATAGAAATAGAATAGAGTGTTGTGCTGGAAGAGGGTAGGCATGGAAAACAATAACAAATGGCCAAATCAGGAATGACCTTGCCTACAGCATTATTCGAATCATTCATTTTGACAAACTGACTTCACTATCTTTATGTCAGGTCTCAAGTGCTTAGCCGTTGTGAAAATATAAAACCTTTTTCTAAATAAATTGCTTAATGATATGAAAATTCACCCGTCAATAATATATACAATTTTGCTATCTAACAATTTACAAATCTTAAAACATGTGCAATTAAACCACAAATGTGCTCTTTGCTTCCTAGTGACATTGAGTAAGAAAATAATTTTCAGTTATAGCGTAGTTTGGATTGTTATGAAGAATTACATTTTTCAATTTAATTCCTAATATGGAACGAAATGTTCATTTTTTCCATCGCTCTCTTGAGGGAATATTTCAGGTTCACTGAAGAACTACAGATAAAAGAAACAGACAAACTTTTTTGTAGATTTTTTTTTTCAAAGGAAAATTTATTTTTGAAAGTACGAGGTTTTTTTTTAAAGTTCATATGAATTGCATTCCCTTTCTGTGTCAGAGTCCCGACCTGCTCCTGTGTTGTGCTTTACTTTTTTTCCCAGCCCTTTCTGCTTTCCTTTCATCTTTCTCCTTGTTAAGTTGTGTCTTCTGTACAGGATTAGACCTGAAGGTTTTAACATTTTTTTCAGTTTTTCTCAAATCAAGTGTGGTTGCAATCAGGTAACTGTTTGGAGAGGTAAGGAACAGAAAGAAAGGAGTGAAGGGAAGACCATGCTGAGAAAAAAGACATTGGACAGGAACAGAGAAAAGAAGACACTCCACTAGCAATTAACACAGGGTGTCCTTTTCACTTCTGGATCTAGAGAAATGTTCAGTGAAATAAAGGAAAAGACTCATAAGATACCTCTGAACTCTTTTATTTTTTTTATTTATACACTTTTTTTCCTTTTGCATGAAACAGTCTCAGTTAATGGGATGACTACATTTCGAGATTTGAACTCTGCTTTAAAAGTAATAATGACCTTGTCCAAAACTTTTAGAAATAACAAGAAAGGAACAAAAGAAACTCTGGAAAATTCTACAGTGAGCTCCAATTAGAAAGATCTTCAAAAGTTTTTTTTTTTTTTTTTTCTCTCTTAACCCTTACAATGGAAGAGATATTTAAACTAATGCTCTAGATTGCATGTGCATGTTTCTTTTTCAGTTTTTCTTCTCTTATGTCCTGATTTAACCCAATCCTTTTTGTTTGTTTGTTTAGAGAGAGGAAAGGAATGCATTTTAGTTTTCCTTTGTTTGCAAAATTGAGCTGCGGACCTATCAGCCTTCCCTGTTTTCTTAAATATCAGATTGGTAGCCTAGACTGCAACAATTCTGACGCTGCTTTTCAGAAGGAGGGAATTTAATTATTAATTAAAGACAAAGGATCTGATTCTAGTTTCACCTTGATAATCAGATGCGCTCTGGGAGGTCTATGAGACTTAGTGTTCAGTGAACTGATTAGGATAATATTGAGACAGGAAATTTTAAAATGCTATACTTAGAAATGGGTCAGGAGAAAGAAGGAAATACATTTCTATATTGAGGGAAACAGAAGAACCTTAATCAAGAATTGTTTTCCCTGGTCTTCTCTGAATAATAATTTCAAAACTTCATCAGGAATTAAATCTATTTGATTCAGTTTTTTAAACTTGTATATATGTTGCGAACCTAACTCCGAAAGCTTTGTAAAAACGACCATTACACACACACACACACACACACACAATCAAATCCTATAAACTGTGATGCTAAAGAACAAGGATGAAAATAGAGGAGTCAGGGTGGTTAGGAAGTTGGTGTATCATCTAGAACCTTCCTTTTCTTCTCTTTGCCTGGGAAGAGAGTGGCTACCTATTATTAAATTGATCTGTAAAGTGTTTGTGTTTCAATCATACTTGTTAGTTCTGTTCCTCCTTATTATAGAGGAGATGATTTGAATAGGCTTTGAATGGACCCCACAGATATATGCTAAACTTCCTTAATATGTGAATTTGTGATAGTCCTGAGACAAACTTAATCTGATCTGCTGCAGGCAGGCTTCGGAGAAGGAGTGTCAGTGAGCAATCCTGTCGGGGACTGCCTCAGGCCCGGAAAGTCTCCGCCATTACAAGATGGCGTTTGGCTCACTGCCAGCAAAATACGCTGCAAGTAAACAAGGAATGTTCTGGTGAAGCCCGCCTAAAGGAGGACATAGTCATTGGCTGTTTCAAATTTAATCAGCATAGTAAAAGGACTCTCATTGGCTCTCCCCATTGCTTGGCCCCTTATTGGTCACCCTGCTCGCTGATTGGTGATGTAAACGTATATAAGTGTGTAGACTTGCGGAAATAAAGGGAGAGAAGATACATCTGAACTGGGGCTTCTTGTCGTCCTTGCGGGTCGAGGGCGACACAATCCTAACTCACTGTCTAGCATCTGCAGCTCAGCATGGATTCATTTTATTCTACTTGTTCTGTATACAGTAACATATGTAGCAATAAAATCTTGTGGTTTTATGGGAAAATGGACCCCAAAGAAAACCAATAACCTTTTCTGTGTTTAAAAATGAAGAACTCTTAAGAAAGCAAAAAAGGTATAGCTTTAGTTTAGATCAGAGAAGTTTTAGAAAAATGAAAAGGACAATATTGAATTTGCTATTGCTTTGATGTGGAAATGACAAATATACTATGACTTTTACATGCAAACAAAAGAGAGGAAGAGAGGGAAAGAAAATGATATTTGTAAAATTACCTTTTAATTCAAACAGCACAAAATTTTTGAGTCTGGTAAAAAAAAAAACTACTGAAGTTTGAAAAGAATAATTGTATGGTTATATGAGATTTGTAAATAAATTTAGTTTTCTATATAGAATAATTAATTATCTAGAAGGACCAGTTAATATTTTCAGTTAAACTTCATGTTCTAGAAGTAATAAAACTTTTAAATAGTCTTCAGAGATTTCGGGATTTAAAAAGGAATATATCCTTTATGTATGCCAAGTATTTACTGTATGCATATACATGTATATATTTCCTTAGAAGGCAATAAGTTAACCACAGTTATTTGCCCAAAGACTTTAAAACCCACATAGCCTATATTTCCCTGCCACCTTCTCAAAGGTAGGTAAAGTGGCTAATGTGAATGTCCCTTTGCCCATTGTGGCATTCACCAAGAAACTTGGTTAGCTGTTTCAATCATCTCCACAAAGTCCTTACTGACAGAAAAGTGGTTAATTTCTGGACTTTCACTCTCTAGATGTGGACTCTGCTTTCACTCCCTCTAGGATTTTTGAGTTATAATGTTATTTTTGTTCCAAAGGCCCTGGAGTGTTTTTTCTGTCCCAAGTAATCTGCAGGTGAATAAATATCCCAAGGTTTTCCTCCACTGGTTTGTAACGAGATAATTTATATTCATGAACAAAAGGAAAAATATCTAATGTACATTTTTTTCCCCAAATGCAACTATAAAACTTTAGGATCCCTAAAGATAATCTTGTGTATATAACAATACTGTGATCATAATATGGTACAAATGACTGCATTGGTAACCCACACAAGAAAAAACTGTATATATATGTGTTTGTGTGCGCATGTGTACTCATTTTTATGTACACAGTAATACTGTTAAGTGTTAAGGTTCCATAATAATTTTATAATAATTATTATTTCCATAATAAAATTACATACTTTTAAGTAACCAACCAAATTATAAGAAGTTAGCAGTCCACAGGCCACCAAAATCTTTAATGCTGCTTTTTTAGTGATTGATTTTTTGGTAAGTGTCTAGACTAAATGAATCAGTTTGTCTGATTTTTGAGCTTTTACAAAGCTCAGGAACACATCAAGTATAAAGATGAGAAAATTGATAAAACAAGAGTGGCAAATGTTGACGATTTAAAAAATGGTTGAAATACTTGGGGGCTCATATTCTTCTCTTTACGTCTTTAAACTTTTGTAGTAAAAATGTATTGACTTTCCTCATCAAACAATTCTATATACAATTTTAAGCAATGATTTTTTGTGAAAAACATCAAGGCATCATGGAAAAAATGTCCTTAAAATCTTAACTAAATGTATCTTTTATACAACTATTAAATGCACTCAATTTCAAAGATAGATTAAGTGTTCAAAGAAGAGTTTATACATAGAGGAGTGGTTGGGTGGCTCAGTCAGTTAAGTGGCAGACTTCAGCTCGGGTCCGGATCCCAAGCTCCTGGAATCGAGTCCCATATCGGGCTCCCTGCTCAGCAGAGAGCCTGCTTCTCCCTCTCCCTCTGCTTGCTGCTCTGTCTACTTGTACTCTCTCTCTGTCTCTCTGTCAAAGTAATAAATAAATAGATCTTAAAAAAAGGGGGGGGGGTTATACATAGATATTTTAAAGCAGGACAGAAAGATAACAAAATGAAAATAGTTAAAAATTATGTTGGTAAATCCCATAGACTAGAAAGTTACATGAAGTTATTTACATAAAACATACAAAGACAAAAATAAGACAGAATCTTATGTAAAAGATATTTATAGAAGGACAATTTTAATCCTTGAGGATATGATCTTATTTTCTTTTAGAAAATTATTTCCATACTCAAGTAAAAAATGCTGATATTAAATAAAGATTCACTAACAGATAATTTATAAAAGCTGTTTTGTTTCTTCAAATAATTAATACCATTTTGCTTGTAAAACCAAATAAAGAGACATATTTATGGTAATTGCATAGACTGTAATTTTGTACCCATCTTCTGTAATTCTCACACAACATTAAAATAACACTTTCCAAAATAATAACACATACAAATAATATATTTGATTTTCTCCAAAACACTGGAAGCACATTAATCAGTAGTCTATAAATACTTCTGGAACACAAACTTGGTAAATAATTTAATTGGTATAACTAATCTGTAGACTAGGTATAAAGAATTTAGATGTGAGTGAAGTATTATATTAACTTGAACTAATCACAGTTTTTTGTTTGTTTGTTTGTTTGTTTGTGGTTATATATATTTTTTTAATTATTTTTTATTTTCAGCATAACAGTATTCATTATTTTTGCTCCACACCCAGTGCTCCATGCAATCCGTGCCCTCTATAATACCCACCACCTGGTACCCCGACCTCCCACCCCCCACCCCTTCAAAACCCTCAGATTGTTTTTCAGAGTCCGTAGTCTCTCATGGTTCACCTCCCCTTCCAATTTACCCAAATTCCCTACTCCTCTCTAATGCCCCTTGTCCTCCATGCTATTTGTTATGCTCCACAAATAAGTGAAACCATATGATATTTGACTCTCTCTGCTTGACTTATTTCACTCAGCATAGTCTCTTCCAGTCCCATCCACGTTGCTACAAAAGTTGGGTATTCGTCCTTTCTGATGGAGGCATAATACTCCATAGTGTATATGGACCACATCTTTTTTATCCATTAGTCCATTGAAGGGCATCTTGGTTCTTTCCACAGTTTGGCGACCGTGGCCATTGCTGCTATAAACTTTGAGGTACAGATGGCCCTTCTTTTCACTACATCTGTATCTTTGGGGTAAATACACAGTAGTGCAGTGGCAGGGTCATAGGGAAGTTCTATTTTTAATTTCTTGAGGAATCTCCACACTGTTCTCCAAAGAGGCTGCACCAACTTGCATTCCCACCAACAGTGTAAGAGATTCCCCTTTTTTCACATCCCCTCCAACACATGTTGTTTCCTGTCTTGCTAATTTTGGCCATTCTAACTGGTGTAAGGTGATATCTCAATGTGGTTTTAATTTGAATCTCCCTGATGCCTAGTGATGATGAAATTTTTTCATGTGTCTGATAGCCATTTGTATGTCTTCATTGGAGAAGTGTCTGTCCATATCTTCTGCCCATTTTTTGATATGATTGTCTGTTTTGTGTGTGTTGAGTTTGAGGAGTTCATTATAGATCCTGGATATCAACCTTTGTCTGTACTGTCATTTGCAAATATCTTCTCCCATTCCGTGGGTTTCCTCTTTGTTTTCTTGACTGTTTCCTTTGCTGTGCAGAAGCTTTTGATTTTGATGAAGTCCCAAAAGTTCATCTTTGCTTTTGTTTCCTTTGCCTTTGGAGACATATCTTGAAAGAAGTTGCTGTGGCTGATATCGAAGAGATTACTGCCTATGTTCTCCTCTAGGATTCTGATGGATTCCTGTCTCACATTGAGGTCTTTTATTCATTTTGAGTTTATCTTTGTGTTTGTGCTTTACTACAAATCTGTGATCACCAAGACAGCATGGTACTGGCATAAAAACAGACACATAGACCAGTGGAACAAAGTACAGAGCCCAGATATGGACCCTCAACTCTATGGTCAAATAATCTTCGACAAAAAAGAAAAAAATATACAGTGGAAAAAAAGACAGTCTCTTCAATAAATGGTGCTGGGAAAACTGGGCAGCTATATGTAGAAGAATGAAACTCGACCATTCTCTTACACCGTATACTAATCACAGTTATCACAGGTGATTTTATCATCTTGATTGTCATCATCTGAAATTATTTATCATAGTAACTATCAAATATAAAGTGTGTTCATTTGATGAAGTAGGACTGTAAGAATTACCATTGCATACACTAAATCCAGTATGTAAAGATCACATTAAATAAACAAATTATATGGGGCACCTGGGTGGCTCAGTTGGTTAATCCTCTGACTCTTGATTTAGGCTCTAGACATGATCTCAGGGTGGTGAGATTGAGCTCCACTATGAGCTCATATTCAGTGAGGAGTCTGCTGGAGATTTTCTCTCTCTCTCTCTCTCCCTCTGCATCTCCCCACCCTTGCACATGTTTTTTTCTTTTCTTGAATAAATAAATCTTTATAAAAAATAAATAAGCAAATTATAAAACTGAAGCATAAAAGCATGCATGACTTCTAAAGACATACTATCTTTATATATAAAAATTTTACATATCTGCTAGAGAAAATTTTCTGCTTCTTAAATACCCTGTTTATTTATTTAAATAAATTTAATTTTTTGTTTGTTATTAAAGAGTAATAGCTTTCCAGTCCTCTCTTTTTTTTAAAAAAAAAAAAAAAGGTTTCAAAGATTTTATTTATTTATTTATTTGAAAGAGAAAGAGACAGCATGAGCAGCAGGAAGAGGCAGAGGAAAGAGGCAGAAGTAGGCTTCCTCCCAGGACTTGGGACTTTGTTCCAGGACTCCAGGATCATGACCTGAGCTAAAGGCAGATGCTTAACTGACTGAGCCACCTAGACATCCCAGTTTTCCAGGCTTCAAAAGTCAAAACCAAATAAAATAAACTGAAAAAAAATATGATCCTTACATTATCTTATTCATCATGGCCCTCCCCGCCCCCCACCACTCTGTGGAAAATCATTTTCTTTTCCTTTATAGATTTAGATTGTTTCTCTACACAGACACAAATATATATTTTTGTTTCTCCTACATTCCTGCATACAAAAGGAGGATACTATATATTCTCTCTCCGATTTTATTTATTCACTTGACAATATATCCAGGAGCTATACTTATATCATTTCATAAAGATTTCTTCTCTTTTTTATAGATGTGTAGTTTTCTACTGTTCAAATGTACCATAGTTTATTTAAACAGCCTCCTGTTGTTGGATCTCTCCTTTATATCACTGATAAGAAAAGCCTGGAATCCTTACTATGGCTTAAAAGCTGTACATGATATGTCACTTCCCTATTTTTCTGATTTTATGCCACTTTCCTCCATACCCACTAAACTCCAAACACATCAGCATTCTTTTCATTTCTTGGGTTTTTTAAACCAGAGTTTTTAATTTTTGAGTCCATATTTAAATTGCCTAGGATACTTAAAAGTATCCCATTCTATAAATTCCTTATTTTTCATTGAAAATATACTAATCAATAAATATCTTATAATGTTTAATTCCATTTCCTGATTTTATATCTAAGAGTTTTATTAGCTCTCTATCATTGTTAGAACAAAGGACTATACATCTAGTAGCTTAAAACAAAGACACAATTATCTTACAGTTCTCTAGATCAGAAGTCTCACATGGATCTTAAAGGTTTGGAATCCAAGTGTCAACAGCATTGTGTTACTTTCTGGAAGTTCTAAGAGATATCAATTTCCTTGCCTTTTTCATCATTTAAAAGCCTCTCTCATTTCTTGTCTTATGGTAAATTTATCTACCTTCTACCTTCAAAGCCAGTAACATTAAGGACCTTGAAATGAGGGAGATCATTATAGATTGTCCACATGGGACACATCTAATACTATATGGGTGCTTAAAAGTAGACCTTTCCTAGTTACAATTATCGAAATATTTTCACAGATTCTGGGGATCAGGATGTGGATATCTTTGGTGGGAGCCATTATTCTGCCTACCTCAGGAGTACTTGATTTATATTCATATAAGAGTTTAGTTTGTACTTTTATTTTCGGTGCTGAATATAAAATATTGATATAAAGATTTTGGTATAAAGACCGATAACAATAACTATCAATCTTCTTTATGATTATGACTATGATTAAGTTTACTTGATGGAACTCATCTATAATACAATATATGCATGATTACTTCTGCAGGATTAGGGTTGATGATAAATTTTTCAGAGTATTGCATGACCATTCATTTAAAAATATATGCTAATTGTCTGGGCACTATTGTTTTCAATATACAAAAACTCTTACCCTCATGGAGCCAAAATAAATAATAGATAAGAAAAGGAAGAAAATGTGTATTATGTTATATAGTGGTAGTTGCTAAAAATAAAAATAAAATAAAAGATACTAAGTTAAAAGGTTATAATTTTAGGTAATTTTAGATAGAATGACCAGGGAAGGTTTCTGAAACGATAACATGCAAGTAAAGCCCTAATGAGGTTGAGGAAATGAGCATGAGAACACCCTGAGGAGATCATTCTAACCAGAGGGACTCCGATATAATAGAAGGGGATGAAATCAAATAATGGGGAAAATTATTCATTTAGAACTCTGAGGTCATAGAAATGACCTTGTATTTTACTCTGAGAGAGATGAGTAAACATTGGGAGTTTTTGAGCAGGAAAGTTAAGTGATTTGTCTTTACTTTAACAAGATGGTATTGGTCTGTCTGTGACATTAAATGGGAAGTAGACAAAAGTAGAAGCAGAAAAACTATTGAAAATTTAAATTTAAAGAGATTATTGCTTAGTCCAGGAAAGCTTGCAAGAGTGGCAAGATATGGTTGGATTTCAGGTACAGTTTGAAGGTAGGATCAATGAATTAGATGCAGACTAAGAGAAGAGGAGTCAAGGATGACTACACAGTCTTCTGTCTGAGAAAATAGAGTAGGAATCCTATGAGATGGAGAAGACTGCGTTATAGGTTTGAGGAAAATACGAAAAACTCAGTTTGGGATATGTTAGAATTCAAATGCTATTAAACATCCAAAAAGTGGCCTAAGGACTGAGTATTGAGAGCTTTTAACATCTGGCCATCAAGGAGAAAAAAAGACATGAGAAAAAATGACTGAGAGATACTGGCTAGAGAGAAAAAATAGGTTTAGAGGAAGCCGAAAGAATATGTCGTAAGTGGGAGAGAGTACCCAGTTGTCTTAAATGAGTCCTTTGTTAGAACAGGTCATACCCAGGTGGAAAGGTGCCCTAAATTTAGTAACATATAGCTTTATTAAGCTTGTTGACAAAGTGTCTATGGAGAGGTGAGGATAAATCTTAGTTTGAAGCAGTTTCAAGACAGATAATAGATAAGAAAAATTTTCATATTGTATCAGAAAGAGGGGAAATTGCTGAAGCAATGAGTGGGAGATAAATAACTCTGTTTTGAGCACAAGTGGAGGGCACCTTAGTGAGTAATGTCGTGGAAAACACAGTCATAGTAATAGGACAGAAACTAGAGATTACAAGCATAGTTGAACGTAAGTGGGTAGAAGTAGCGGTACAAGCTCAGAGATCTCAGCCAGCCACTTCTATAGTTTTAGTGAAGCTACTGCCTGATTATATTTTTATGTGTTAAGTTCCCTTTTATTTTTAAAAAACTTCCCATGTTAACACAATTTTCAAATATTTTATCATAAAATCATATTTGAAATTTCTTTTAACTTCTTACTTTTTTTTGTTACCATATGATCACCATTTAAAATATATATGTTTATATTTTTATATTTATTACACTATTTAGAACTTGCCTATCAGTGGCATTTTAAGATGAGCCAGTAGAACATGATTTTTTTTCCTAGAGTAATTTTTTTAAGTTTTATTTTAAACTATAGTTAGATAACATATAGTGTAATATTACATTCAGGAGTAGAATTTAGAGATTCATCACTCACATATAACACTCAGTGCTCATGATAACAAGTGCCCTCACTAATACCCATCACTCATTTAGTTCATCACACACCCTTCTCCCCTCCAGCAATCCTCTGTTTGTTCTCTATAGTTAAGTGTCTTTTATGGTTTGCTTCCCTCCCTCTCACTTTTTTCACCCTTCTTCTACTTTCTTCTGTTTTGTTTCTTAAATTCCAGATATAAGTGAAATCATATGATATTTGTCTTAATCTACTGACTTATTTCACTTAGCATCATAACTTCTAGCTCCATTCATGTCATTGCAAATAGCAAGATTTCATTCTTTTTGATGGATGAGATATATATCTATATCTACATCTATAAATATTACATTTACCTCTTCTTTTTTTTTTTAAATATTATTTATTTATTTATTTGACAGAGAGAGATCACAAGTAGGCAGAGAGGCAGGCAGAGAGAGAGAGGAGGAAGCAGGCTCCCTGCTGAGCAGAGAGCCCAATGCGGGACTCCATCCCAGGACCCTGAGATCATGACCTGAGCCGAAGGCAGCGGCTTAACCCACTGAGCCACCCAGGCGCCCACATTTACCTCTTTTTTATCCATTTATCAGTCAATGGACATTTGGAATATTTCCATAATTTGGTTATTATTTGATAATGCTGTTATAAACATTGGGGTGCTTGTGCCCTTCTGAATCAATATTTTTTTTTCTTTTGGGTAAATACCTAGGATTGCAATTGCCGGATCAATGAGTAGTCCTATTTTTAACTTTTTGAGGAACCTACGTACATACTGTTTTCCAGAGTGTCTGCACCAGTTTGCATCCCCACCAACAGTGTGAGAGGGCTCCACTTTCTCTGCATCCTCGTCAACATCTGTTGTTTCCTGACTTGTTCATTTTAGACATTCTGATTGTGTGAGGTGGTATCTCATTGTGGTTTCAATTTGAATTTTCCTGATGTTAAATGATATTGAACAACATTTCAAGTGTCTACTGGCCATCTGGATGTCTTCTTTGGAAAAATGTCTATTTATGTCTTCTGCCCATTTCTTAACTGGACTTTTTGTTTTGCTTTGTATTTTTTGGATGTTGACTTTGATTAGGTCTTAATAGCTTTTGGATACTAACCCTTTATCAGATATGTCATTTGAAAATATCTTCTCCCACTCTGTAGGTTGCATTTTAATTTTGATTATTTCCTGCACTGTGCAGAAGCTTTTTTATCTTGATGAAGTCCCAATAGTTCATTTTTGTTTTTGTTTCCCTTGTCTCCGAATACATGTCTAGTAAGAATTGTTACAGCCAATATCAAAGAGGTTGCTTCCAGTATTTTCCTGTAGGATTTCGATGTTTTCCTGTCTCATATTTAGGTATTTCATCCATTTTGAATTTATTTTTGTGTATGGTGTAACAAAATGGTCTAGATTCATTCTTCTGCATGTTGCTATCCAGTTTTCCCAGCTCCGTTTGTTGAAAAGACTGTCTTTTTTTCCACTGGATATCCTTTCCTGCTTTGCTGAGGATTAGTTCACCATATAGTTGTGGGTCCATTTCTGAGTAGAAGGTGATTTTAAACCAAGTGTTTTAAGTTTCTAGATTACTGAATAGTTTCACACGTGGCCACAAAGTAAAATATTAACAGACATGGGTTCATTTTTTTGTCCTTTGACTCATTGCTCCTGGAAGATAGAGATTATTCTTCAGCTAGACATAAAAGTTGAAAAAATAATTTAAACAGCTTATTAGATAACCTTAACAGTCCTCAGGCTTTCTCTTCACAGGAGGTCTTATTTCAAAATTTCACCATTTACCACCCTCACTTTTGTTTTGAGGATTTTTATTTTGAGAAACAACCTTATTCTATAATGTGTCAAAATCCAACTATACCATGAGAACAGTCCTCTTTAAAAGGTTACTGGAAGTCCTTTAGTCTCCTCTTGATGTTACTTTTGTCCCACCCACTTACCTAACTGGCATTCACTTCTACTCTGCAGATGGTGGTGGCATTATGAGTACATCTAGTCAGTGCTTTGGAAGCCAACAATCAGAAGTCCTTGTCATGAATTAAGAAGTCAGCCTGTACTTAACATACAGTATTAATACCTATGTGGCCCTGCTCTTCACTGTAAGTCATTACACAGCATGAATGATCAGTTCTGGGCTTCACATCACAAATAAAGGGAGCCTGCATCTATCCGCCTACCAAATATGTTCTTCCCTCCATGAATACTATTTCTTTACATGCATTGGCAAAAGTATTACCAAATTTCTTCCTCGGATCAATCATCTATAACAACAACCAGAAGGCTCAGGGCAAATCAATATGATTAAACACACACGTGTGTGTACACAAACACGCACAGAATGTTTCTGCTGTGATTTTGTTGACATTCAATTCTCCTTAGTGCAAGGTTTAACTCACTCCAGGACTGAGGGGATTTAGCTTAGAATAATAGGTCCAGAGTCCTATTACAAGAAAAATGTTCAAAATATACCTAACAATAATAAACAATTAACCATGAATGTCTTATTAATTTCAAGGTTTAGAAATAGTGCTTGAATATGAAAAGATTGCTCTTTTCAATTGTAATTATTTTTTCTGTTGACTCTCTGGGCTTCTTCTTCACAATGGAGCTTTGAAACAGAAAGGCACTTGCAGGCGAGCGTGTTTGTCCAGCTGTGCTGTAATTGTCTTAAGTGTGAGCTGATGGAAGAAAACCAAACAATAAAACACTTTGTCTTCAATCCAGACATTGAAATGAGACTAGCCAAAGCAAAAATGACACTGGGAATAAAAACATAACCCGTTCCAAACTGAGTGAGTAGGCTATTTGTGTTTTCACAAAATTATAGTGAGGCTGACTCTGGTAGCTATAGGTTAAAGCCTAAAATAAAATTTAGAAAGAAGTTTAAATTACTACAATTTTAGTCCTTCTGTGGTCTTGGTTTTCATGTTTACTATTCCTATATTTTATTATTTAAATGGAAAAAAAAACACAGGGTATTCTTTAGATGAAAAATATTTTATTCTTTAGATGAAAAATGATTACAAAGTTTATATTAAATGTGGTAATCAAATACTTGAGCCAATTCAAGGGATATAATTTCTTTTTTTTTTTAAGATTTTATTTATTTATTTATTTGGCAGGTAGAGATCACAAGTAGGCAGAGAGGCAGGCAGAGAGAAAGGAAGGGAAGCAGGCTCTCTGCTGAGCAGAGAGCCCGATGCAGGACTCGATTCCATGACCCTGGGATTACCTGAGCTGAAGGCAGAGTCTTTAACCCACTGAGCCACCCAGGTGCCCCAAGGGATATATTTTCAAAAGTTGTAGCTATTTTGCGTAAGCCATACAACTCAAATAACTGCCACCTGACACCTCCAAATACTCTTTAAGTGTTAGCTTCCTAAAATACTGGTATTAAAAATCACCTTGGAAGTTTAAATACAAAACAAAAAAAAGCTCTAGATCTTGTCTTCACTCCTAAATATTCTGATTTAATTGGTCTGCCATGGAGCTTAGATATCAGTATTTTTAAACCTCCCCCACCAGCCCAGATGATTCTGATGGACAACATAAATTAAGGGTCACTGCTAGTATATTTGGATAAAGTCCATTTCTAAATACATCCATATCTCAACTATTCTCTATATTGCTCTATACTATGGGGCCTCTGCTTACCTGGTTGGGGGTTGTTTTAAATTTCAAGGTTGCCACCTTGAATTACCAAGTTTTCCTCAGCAGAGGACAGTGATATGTAGTAATATCGTTTTCTGTATTCTTTAGTCCGTGAAAACAAAGCAGGTTTTTTTTTTTTTTTAACTATCCAAAGGGAATTGTGCTACAAATACACATTTTTTTAAAATGTGGTCTGTTTCTACAGGGAAAAAAGAACTATAAACTATTCAGACAGGATATATTTATGGACAAATTTGAATTCCAAATCTTGCTTTCATGTGATAATTCCATCCCCTTTCTCTACTAAATATAATAGCCCTTTTCAAACCTCAAGAACATAAATATCTGCCCTCTTTTGATACCTGAATTCTCATCATTAGTTTCCTCATATGATCCATCCTACCACCTTTGTCTCAGGCATTCCACAGGATATAATATTCTTCAGAAACATAATGCTTCATAACTAAATAATTTCTGAATATAATCACAAATAATGGTGACAGAAAGAGGATTGGGGCACCTGGGTGGCTCAGTGGTTTAAGCCTCTGCCTTCAGCTCAGGTCATGATCTCAGGGTCCTGGGATCGAGCCCCACATTGGGCTCTCTGCTCAGCGGGGAGCCTGCTTCCCTCTCTCTCTCTGCCTGCCTTCTGCCTACTTGTGATCTCTCTCTGTCTATCAAATAAATAGATAAAAATCTTAAAAAAAAAAAAAAAAGAAAGAGGATTAACTGAGTAACAAAGACCCAGCATATAGTTGCTTAAATAGTATAATTTTTTTTCTTCCTAAAAATATACAGATATATGAGAACTACAAGGTCTCTGGGACCCAAACCACTTGTGGCTTTCTATTCTCTATCTTTAGGGTACAATTACTATAATGGAACAGAGTAGCATGGGTGGGGAAAGAGAGACAGGCTAGCTAATTCGGAGAAAATTATGGATATGATATGATTAATAGAACATAGAATTTTTATGAGGAAAATAGATGAACAGTCAACAAGGATATTGGATTATCAGAATTCGAAGGGCACCCATTCCAACAGAGATTTATAAGACATTGCTCAGTTTCTTGACCTGATATGGCTCTGTGACTTAGAAACCATTATCTGAAGAAAAGGCAGAGTCCCACTGAAGAAAGACTATAATATCACAACAGGGTATATAGTAATAATGTTTGTAGACCTTCTTCAAAAAGACCTATGACAATTTATACAAATACTTATATAATAGGAGTCAAGAACTGATATATGCAAGAACTAAGTTGACAATTCCTAGATTTGAGGCATCTGTATGACCCTCTCCTATCACCATTAGAGTGGGGGTGAATGGTATATAGGTAATAATTGGAGTCCTGACCCTGGCCTGACTCTAAGTGAGTGCACTGTATCTGTGAACTCACATGTTGGTCATTTTCCTGGTCTTCTAATGTAAAATTCAATGGATAAACTTGGTAGGTGAGAGAACTCCTGCAATGGTTTAACCCTTAAGAGCTATTGTAGTGTGGTGAGCCAAGAAGAAGCACCTGAATCTGTCCCTCACTCTGGCCAATATACTAAGCAATATCAACCTTGAAGGAAATAGCCAAGATTGGTTCCATCCTTAATTATTTAAAGGATACAAGAAATTGGTCCCCAAATGTGCCTGTTTAACTCATGCTCCAACATCTACAAAAGAAGATGGATCCTGCCCAATTAACACTTGACTACCAAAATAGTAGCCCCAGTTGTAGCTGCTATGCCAAATATGGTATTTTTTTTAAAATTTACTTATTTATTTGACAGAGAGAGATCACAAGTAGGCAGAAAGGCAGGCAGAGAGCGGTGGCAGCGGAGTGGGGGGGGGTGGGAGGAGCAGAGCATGCTCCCTGCTGAGCAGAGAGCCTGATATGGAGTTTGATTCCAGGATCCTGAGACCATGACCTGAGCTGAAGGCAGAGGCTTAACCCACTGAGCCACCCAGGTGTCCCCAAATATGATATTTTGTGAGAGAAGATTAATTCAGCTCAGGCATGTAGTCATGATAAGGTCAAAGTATTTTTTTTTTTTCACACATTTCAAGAGAATTTATCAAAAGCAGTTCACATTTATGTGGAACAAAAAGAAAATATGTTTAATACCATGCTCTAAAGCTGAATTACTTCTTTTGCCTTAATAAACTAGGAAGGGGCCTGGACCATCTAGATGTTTCACAGAAGATAAAATTGGTCCACTGTTTTGAAGACATCAAGTTAATTAAGCCAGATGAATGAGAAGTGGCAAGTATATTGGAGGCCTCAATAAAACACATATGTTCTAGAAGTCAGAGATAAAACCTACAATGTTTCAGGGGCCTGAAGTTTTTAGGAATCTAGAGGCCTCCAAAATAAAGGACAAAATTATTGCAACTCACATTTTCCTCTCCTAAGAAAGAAGCAAAAACACTTGGGAGGTCTCTTCAGGTTCTGGAGGTAGCATAGTTCATACTTAAGTGTATGAGAACACTGTTCTGATTTATTTACTAGTGGCATAAAGCACTTCTAAATTTAGGTTGGGCTCTCAAGAGGAAAAGACTTTTTAACTTGTTTCAGGTTGCAATGTAAACAATTTTTGATTCATGGATTTCTTCATAATAGTGTGTCAATTCCTATAATAAATAAATATCTATATAGATTTATAGATATCTCTTATTGGTTCTGTTTCTCTGGAGAACTGTGACTAATACTGTACTACAGTAGTGTTTCTTAATCTGAGCACAATCAACTTGCCAGACTTTGTTGTGGGATTGTCCTGTGCACTATAGGATCTTTAGTAACATCCTTAATCTGTATCCATTGGAGGCCGGGAGCTTACTCCCATCCACAGTTATGACAATGATACGTGTCTCCAGACATGGCCAAGTGTCTTCTGGAGGGCAAAATTTTTCCTGGTTGAGAACCATAGCTCTAGAGTTATCTGAAAGTGGGAAAATAGAAAAATTTGTGTATTGCAAAATAGACTTACAGGAACTAGCACAAAGTTGTGCCATCTACAGCAAAGATACACCATTCAAAATGTCCTGGTATATGGTTCTGGATGACCCTAGTGAAGGTAAAGAATTTGGCCATAAAACATTGACAAACCATGCAGCCAAAACTTCCCCTGTAAGCTGTGTCTGTCAGATCCACAAAATCATAGGATACATCTAGGATCCGGTGCATATAGGTTCAAAGAACATAAATACACTGCAAGATTCTATATTCTAAACCCTGTGTCATCCAGCACTGTTATTTTTGTGCCTCTCCCTCAATTAATCCTTATGACCATAAGGGGAATTTCTTATACCTATCTGAAGGAAGAGGGAACACCTGAGTTTGGTTCATGAACTAGTAGGTTCAGTAAGTGAGTAGAAGCTGAGAATGAGTGGTTGTACTTATAGTCCTTTTTAGGGGTAGAACTGAATAGGTCTGTGTCATATTTGACATAGTTGCTAAGATAATTTAACTGAGGAAAAATGTTTTCTCAATGGTTATTTTGGAAATAGTAGCCATTTGGATAAAAATGAACCTCAGCCCTTTCTTCATAACACACACAAATTAACTTAAGATGGATCATAAACTTAAACATAAAAGCTAGAACTATAAAATATCTTAAAGAAAATATTGAAGATTTAGAAAAGCCTAAGATAAAAATGTTAAAATAAAGAAAATACAAAAAATAATCTTTGTAACCTTGAAATAAACACAGATATCTTATATAAAAAGGTATAAATCATAAAAGAAATTAAATTACTTGACTATTATAAGAATTAAGAACATCTGTCCTTCAAAATATTTTATTAATAAAATGAAAAGACAGCCACAGATTAAGACATATATTTGCAGTAGTTACATCTGACAAAGAATCTGGTATCTGAGTATATAAAGAATACCTGCAATTGATAAAAACAAAACAAATAATACAATAAAATGGGCAAAAATTTAAACAAACATTTCAAGAAAAGAAGGTATACAAATATCCAATAAGCATATAAATTATGTTCAGTGTAATTTTTCATTAGAAAATAACAAATTTAAATAGTTATTAAAACATATCAGAATGGCTCAAATTAAAAGGCTGATGATTTAAGTGTTGATGAGGATGTGGAACATTTAGAATTAACTATCTTATATTGTTGAGAGGGATGTAAGATGGTAAAAAGTGTTTTAGAAAACACCTTGGGAATTTTGTTACACATACTTACAGCATGTGTTTGTTATACATACACTTAAACAGAAACAAAAATACATATCACACAAATATTTGTGCATAAATGTCCATGGCATCTTTAGTCTCAAAATCCAAAAGTGGGAACAAACTTAAATGCTCATCAAAAAATTAATGTATATTGGCCATCTGGATGTCTTCTTTGCAGAAACGTCTGTTCGTGTCCTCTGCCCATTTCTTGATTGGATTATTTGTTCTTTGGGTGTTGAGTTTGTTAAGTTCTTTATAGATTTTGGACACTAGTCCTTTATCTGATATGTCATTTGCAAATATCTTCTCCCATTCTGTCAGATGGCCAATAGACACATGAAAAAATGCTCCATATCACTCGGCATCAGGGAAATACAAATCAAAACCACAATGAGATATCACCTCACACCAGTCAGAATGGCTAAAATCAACAAGTCAGGAAATGACAGATGCTGGCGAGGATGTGGAGAAAGGGGAACCCTCCTACACTGTTGGTGGGAATGCAAGCTGGTGCAACCCCTCTGGAAAACAGCATGGAGGTTCCTCAAAATGTTGAAAATAGAACTGCCCTATGACTCAGCAATTGCACTACTGGGAATTTACCCTAAAGATACAAACGTAGTGATCCAAAGGGGCACGTGCACCCGAATGTTTATAGCAGCAATGTCCACAATAGCCAAACTATGGAAAGAACCTAGATGTCCATCAACAGATGAATGGATCAAGAAGATGTGGTATATATACACAATGGAATACTATGCAGCCATCAAAAGAAACGAAATCTTGCCATTTGCGACAACATGGATGGAACTAGAGCGTATCATGCTTAGCGAAATAAGTCAAGCAGAGAAAGACAACTATCATATGATCTCCCTAATATGAGGGAGTGGTGATGCAACATGGGGGCTTAAGTGGGTAGGAGAAGAATCCATGAAACAAGATGGGATAGGGAGGGAGACAAACCATAAGCGACTCTTAATCTCACGAAACAAACTGTGGGTTGCTGGGGGGAGGGGGGTTGGGAGAAGGGGGGTAGGGTTATGGACATTGGGGAGGGTATGTGCTTTGGGGTAAATTGGAAGGGGAGATGAACCATGAGAGACTATGGACTCTGAAAAACAATCTGAGGGGTTTGAAGTGGTGGGGGGGTGGGAGGTTGGGGTACCAGGTGGTGGGTATTATAGAGGGCACAGCTTGCATGGAGCACTGGGTGTGGTGAAAAAATAATGAATACTGTTTTTCTGAAAATAAATAAATTGGAAAAAAAAATTCCCAAAGGCAGAAAAAAAAAAATTAATGTATAAAGAAATTGTACCATATTAATGTGATAAAATAGTACTTATAAAAGCCCAATTACTGATATGTACCACAACATGGATGAAAAAAAAAAGGGGGCCAAACGAACGAAAAGAATATTTTGAATAACTTCACTTATACAAAGTCCCAGAGCAGGCAAATCTAATGTATAGTGATAGAAAATAGGTCAATTGTTGCCTGGGAGCAGAGAAGGGAGTTGGGTTATTGACTATAAATTGGCATGAGGAGATATTTTACAGGGATAGAAATGTTTATCTCTTTACTGGCTGTGGTTATATGAAGGTGTATATTTGTCAACACATTACAAACTCTATTCTTAAAATGTGTGCAATTAATATTATGTAAATTATACCTCAGTAAAGTCATTTAATAATAAAGGAAAGTTAATATATTTGAAAAATCTAATGCCAAGAGGAAAACAAAGAATAAAAAGGAGAAAACAAATAAAAGAGAACACGATTACTACATAAAAAATAGGCAAAATGAATTTTACACACACATATTGAGACACTCTGGAAAAAGAAAAAATAACAAGAACTATATAAAAAATGGTAATTTGAAACTAATTCATGAAAAAATCTGAAATAAAAGAAGACACACCCTACTAAAACTAATGCAAACTAAACTGGATGAGCTCTGTTACAATCAGAGAAAATATCTGAGTGAAGTATATTACTCGGGAAAAATAGGATCATTTCATAATGATAAAGAGGTCAATTTTCCAAGAAGACATAAAATAATACATGAAATAAAACATATAAGAACAAAATAGAAAGACAAATTTATCATTATAATTGGAGACTTGAGACAACCATTCTGATAATTGATAGAAATATTAGCTAGGTTATTAACAAAGTGGAGAAAACTTGAACATTATCAACCAAACTGAACTAGTCAACATTTTTAGACAAGTCTATCCAACAAAAGTAGAATGCACATTGTTTTATAGTACATATAGAACATTGAACAAAATAGATTATATTCTGGACTGAAAAATAAACTTTGGTCAATTTAAAAGTATATAGGTCATCCTAAATGTGTTCTTAGATCATAACAGAATTAATCTAGAAAACACTAATAGAAAGAATAAAGAAATTTTACAGAAGTGTGGAAATACAACACACTTAAAAATAATTATTCAAGGGAAAATTTAGAAAATATATTGAAATTTTGGGACGCCTGGCTGGCTCCGTGGGTTAAGCCTCTGCCTTCGGCTCAGGTCATAATCTCAGGGTCCTGACATGGAACCCCACGTCAGTCTATCTGCTCGGCAGGGAGCCTTCTTTCCCCTCTCTCTCTCTGCCAGTCTCTGCCTATTTGTGATCTCTCTCTCTGTCAAATAAATAAATAAATAAAATCTTAAAAATATATATATATATATATATATATATATAAATTTTCAACATATTGAAATTCGTGGGACTCAACTAAAAAAAGTGGAAGGAGTAAATATATATGCAAATTTTATATTACAAAAGAAAAAGAAATGAAAGTTGAAATATAACTTTGACATTAAGAATCAACCAACCAAACAGAATGTAACTAAAATCCAAACAGTCAGAAGGAATAATATAATACAAACAAGAGCAGAAATCAATACAATTCAGAAAAAGAGAGAGAAAACCAATCCAACCCAAATCTGATTTTCTGAAAAGACTAACCAAATTGATAAACATTTCACCAGACTGATGAAGAAAAGAAAAGATACAAGATACAATTTATCAATAACAGAAACGAATGAGTAGACATCACTGAAGACTCCACAGTCATTTAAAAAGAAATACTATGAAAAACACTATGGCCAAAATTCTATCTAGAAGAACTGGACTAATTCCTTGAAAGACATAAATTAACAAAGCATTACTTATGAATAAATATATGACATAAATCATGTTATACTGTCAAAGAAATGGAATTCATCATTAAAAATCTTCCAAAAAGAAAACTCAAAGAGCTAAGTTTCAATAGTGAATTCTACTGAACATTTCAGGATGAAATAATACTAATTCTGTAGTAAGTCTTTAGAAAATAAAACAGGATAAAATACTTGGAGATGCATATTCTGAAGCTAGTATTACTCTAATACTAAAACCAAAGAAAGGATTTTACATGTAGCCAAAACTAGCCAAAGTATTAGTTTTTGATATAGTGTTCAATGATTCCTTAGTTGCATACGTTAGCTAATTGAACATAGTAAATTAAAACAAACAAACTAGTAGCCAAAACTATAAATCCTCATAAACATAGATGAAATAAAATCCATAACAAAATATCAGTAAATCTAATATCTAAAAAAGGTAATTAATATATTAACAATCAGGTAGTTGTGGTCACATTACCTGATTTCAAAATGTGTCCTAGAGCTACCATAGTAGGATACTGTGTTGTTTGTGGGGGATTGGATAGACACTCAGACCAAAGGAGAATAGAATTCGGAAGTATCCACACTATCCTGATCAACCGATCTTAACAGTTGATGCAAAGGTAAAGAAGAAAGAGTAGTCTTTTAAACAAGAGTAAACCTTTTAAACAAAGGTTACTGAAACAATTGGTTGTCTACATGCAAAACAAGAAAACAAATGAACAAAACAAAACAACAACAACAAAATACTTCATATAACACTCTATACAAAAATTAACTCAAAATGGATAATCCATCTAATGTTAAATAAAAAAATATAAAATTTCAAGAAAATACATACATGCAATAATTACACAGATCTTATTTCCTTGTTTTTCCTTCCCTGAGTGTTTCATTATGTATTTGCAATGTCTGTTTTATTAGTTTATGAGTTTCTTGAGAGTAAGAAAACTTCTCTCAAGAGAAGTTTTGTATGCTTCTCTCATCTTCCATTGGTTTGCTTTGTATAATCCCACACATATTGATGATCAATAAGTATACTTTATTTGACACATTAATTTACCTTACAAACTATGATTCTCCCAAAAACATTCCACATTTCTTTTTATAGATTCCTTCCAATCACAAATATTATTAAGTGCAAGGAAGAGATTAGCAACCATTTAGCAAGAGAGCAGAAGGTAGAAGTTAGGTGTTAGTGAAGAATAATTTTAGATCATAGTGTGAGTGTTAATTGAATGTTATTGCTAATACTACAGCTATAACAGTATAGTCACTTGTTAAATGTAGAAACAAAGTGATTGTGGAAGTCAAAACAGTGAATTAAAACAGGCAGGTAATGGAAGGTCTTGTTAGCACACCATCATATTTTCAAAGGACTCAAACTGAATGTAGTGCACCCAAGACAATGAGGCAAAAAGTTCTTGGTGTTCAAATTCACCATTTTGAAATTTATATTCAAAGACAGTTTTAGAGGCAAAAGAAGATTGTAATTTTTAACACTGTACACATTTTTCCTTTCAAAGATAGCTTACTACTCATATCAGCTAATTTGATTACACTGATGCATGATTACTTTTTTTTTTTTTTTCTTGAGAGTGAGAGAGGCCATACAAGTGGGCAGTAGTGGGGAGGGGTAGAGCATAGAGCAGTAGAGGGAGTGCTCTTACATGGAGCTTGCTTTCATGACCCTGAGATCATGACCTGAACTGAAATCAAAAGTTGGATGCTCAGCCAACTGAGCCACCCAGGTGCTGCTGTTCTTGATTACTTTTTTTTTTTTTTTTTTAAATTAGTAATGTTTTATTTTTTTTCCTGGGTGTTGGATACATTGATGTTTGTTATACTTAAACTCTTTTTATATGTCAAGCATTTCATAATTTTTTAATGATTGTTTCTTTTTTAAAAGATTTTATTTACTCAAGAGAACATGAGCAGGGGAGGGGCAGAGGAAAACAGAGAAGCAGACACACTACTGAGTGGGGAACCCAATGTGGGGCTTGATCCCAGGACCTTGAGATTATGACCTCAGCCAAAGTCAGAAGCTTAACCAACTGAGCCACCCAGGCACCCCTATTATCCCCCTGCTTGTGCTTGCTCACAAATAAATGAATAAAATCATTTTTAAAATGATTTAAAAATAAAAAATTAACCTTTTAAACTGTATGTCCTAATGAGATTGGTGATATTTTTTTTTCTCCGAATTTATTTATTTTCAGAAAAACAGTATTCATTATTTTTTCACCACACCCAGTGCTCCATGCAAGCTGTGCCCTCTATAATACCCACCACCTGGTACCCCAACCTCCCACCCCCCCCGCCACTTCAAACCCCTCAGACTGTTCTTGATTACTTTTAAAATTGTTGACTCAAAGGGGCACCTGGTGGCTCAGTGGGTTAAAGCCTCTGCCTTCAGCTCAGGTCATGGTCTCAGGGTCCTGGGATCGAGCCCCACACTGGGCTCTCTGCTCAGCTGGGAGCCTGCTTCCTCCTCTCTCTCTGCCTTCCTCTCTGCCTACTTGTGATCTCTGTCTGTCAAATAAATAAATAAAGACTTTTAAAAAAAAGAACACTTAAAAATTGTTAACTCAAAATTATTTTCTTAATGTTTGTTTTGATGGATCATCTTATGGAGGAATACATGTAGTATTCAGAATGTTAGTTTTTATTTGTATTAATTCCATGATTATTGATAAAAATTAAGGCAATAATACACATCTGAAATAATGGACTCTTCCCTAAAACTGAAAGTGAGGTAGATGTAGAGAATTTTATCAATCTTTATCATCAAGATTATAAGTATGGAGTAGAAATCAGAAAGGTTTATTTGTTTTACATATTCTATATAAAATGGCAGTGATTATGTGTTTTTTTGGACTTCTGTTTTGTCCACTCTACTGCTGTGTTTACAGTGTTCATAGTGTCTTCATACTTCAGATAGAAGTCAGAATTAGTCAGATTTTAGAGTATGTGGAATCATGCCTGTGACCTTCCTAAAATAATTTGCCTGCCCTGGGCTATTTGCAAGTTCAGTAACCTCTCTTAAAAGTACATCAGTGTAAAAAGCTCATTATTACTTGATACCAAAAAGTGAGGTTCTCTGTACTTGAAAGTCAGAATTGGAATATTACTAGCAATGAATACTTCTAGTGGTTGTGGATTAAAACTAAGAAATCTCTCTTTCATGTTCCATCACATTTTTTGTTCATTTTCACTTTTTCTCCACCTTGCTCCTTCTTACATCATTAGAAAATATATTTGAACTGAACATAAAAATGATTATAATACAAAATCATTAAAATAAATGTAATGCAATTGAAGGAAAATAAGAATAGGTCTATTATAAAAATGGTGGAGAAGTAACAAACTATAATATGTCACAGTAACAGGAATACTAACAATATCCCTTCCCAGTTACTGCATGAGGACAAGTGTATTTTCAAAGTGATGCTTACTTGGTGCAGTAATGATGCTTCACATAACTCAGTTCACTAAGTGAAGGGGAAAGATATATGTGAAAAGGTGGAAAAGGAAAGTGGGAAAACACAATTTTCTGTGTTTTAAGCCCTCCTTTTCCATAAAACAAAATATTTATATGGTTTTTAGGACAGTCATTTGAAGTTCTCTATAACTATAATGGCCTGGTATGCATTTGAAAGGGTATTCTTCTTTAAACATTCTTTAAGATAACTGATAAAACTAAATTTAGAAATCACTGTTTTAGAAGTTAGAATTCTATAAAAATTAGAAATACTACAAATACTTTCAGTCTATTCCCATCTGTACATTATACGATTCTATAAAGGGAATGAACCTGAATCTCTTAATTCCCAGTCATCACTATCAGAGTGTTTTACATGTAATAATACCAAATAAATGTTGGTTTGGTTAAAACGAGGCAGACTTTGTTTTGATTACTTTATTGAATACTTATTCTATTATAAATGCAAACTGAATACTATATACAGATATTTAAAAGTTGTTAAATTTTTCTTAGGGTAAGAAGTGTATTCATGATCCTTGATGTGGGTCTATCATAAAGGGAAAAAGAAGAAAAGTAAAAAAATTAAATAATTTTATACATAAGAAATATTTGTGTGAGTCTATCTGAATATATACAAGTGTATATTTTCCAATTTTTTATTTGATATACCTATGATAGCAGACACTTTTAATTACCCACCCAATATCCATTCTTTCCATCATCTACAACTAACCAAATAATAAATTCTCTCATTGGCTGAAATTGTCCAGAAAGAAAAATTCACATTCACAGAATGTCTTGCCACTTGCCATCTTGCAGGCCAATTCTAACAAATAAAGTGAAATCATAAGTACTATGAATGAACTCATTAAAAAGAAAATAAAGATGGATTCAACCATTATGTCTTTTGTTCTTCTGCTTCTTCCCTCCTGGTGGAGCAGCAGCTACCTCGCATGTGTGAGGATGAAGGCACACACAAAATATAAGGACCCTGGGTTCATGAGGAAGCCATAGATCTAACATTCTAGACCAGTATTGTGTACCTTTGGATAAAGGAGTAGCAGGGTTTTTTTTGTAACATGCAGCTGAATGCAACCTATAAAATACATTAGCCTCTTGCCCAGAAGAGATTTAGGAGCATATAGATATATAAACCTATAAGATAAATAGTTTAAAGGGCTGAAGGAAAGTAGTATTCTCAGAAAAACTTTGGAGATACACATAAAGTTAGTTTAGGGGAGAAAGAAAAACAATATAGGCCACAAGTTTCTATACATTTTGCTAGAAGTTTACAAGTTTAGCTTTGAATTTTTTAGGAGTCCTTACCAAAGTGGAAATATCATCCTAGACCTATGGTCAAAGGAAATCAGTTGTTTAGGTAAATTCAAGCTTTTCCTGATATTCTGGTGTCAAATGAAATAGACTGAGAGGAGATTATGCAGAAGGGCAAGATAAGGAGAAAGCAAGTAGTATTTGGGTGATAGAAGGTAATAATTATTTCTCAGTGAGAGAGTAACTGTAATAGAGATGGCTCACCTCAGCCTCCACACTTTATGCTATACTATGTTAGGAATATTGAAACAATTCTCAAGTTATTTTATAGTATATGAAATCTCACCCCACTCCCAACAGTAATTATAGGTTAAGGCATTGATATTAAATACATTCCAAAATGAAATCATGAAATTCATTTATACATTATGGTGAGAGTACAACTTTACCTGAGATAGCCGTGGCCCTCATAACCAAACCTCAAAACTAACTAGTTTTTTGAGTCCTAAAATAATTTTCAGACTCCTGAAGAATAGTAAGCCCAGAAAGCTAACATAGCTTGTGCTTGAAAGCAGTGGAAGTCTTTGAGGCAGAGCTTATCCTATTTTAGAAAAATTTAGTGACAGTGACCCAATAAAATTCAAGTCAAAAACATAAGAATTAATGAGAATATATTTCCTTTTTCTTGAACCTTTCCACTTGGAAGCAAGCATTAAGACAGATCCGGTTCTAGTGACACTCTCTACTATGTGGCCCAGAGTTAGGGTGTGACTTGAAGTTTATGAAATTTATGAATATGAAGGATTTGGATTTACTACAGATGGGGAATGAATATATATGTTTCTCAATTCTGTCTTACCAAATGTTGAATAGTGGATAGACATATCAATGAAAAATGTTCTAGTCCTCTAGGAGCCTCTAACACTAAGAAAAATATACTTCCTCTAGGAAGACTCCTTTGGTTCATTATAATTAAGCATTAGCTGTTGATTTTTTTCTAAGATTTCTCTTGGGAAGACACAGTTTTAGAGTCCTTTACAATTGCCTTAAAACTTGGAAATATTTATCTTTTTCCTCCCTTTTGGTCATGGGCTTTATACCCAGCAGATATTTTCTCTTCTAAGTGGGCCATTGTTCCTCTCCTTCCTTCCTTCCTCTTCCTATTCTTTCCATTTCCTTTTCTTTCCTCTTCACCTCCTTTCCTTTTGTCCTCATTTCTCTTTTCCTTCTTTTTTCTTTCTATATTCTTTTCTTTCCAGACAATCCCTGGGAATTCTGTAGGGTGTGAAAATAATAATTAATGCTTTATTAATTCCAGTCCTTCTACACCTTATACCTATTGTTTTCTCACAGTCTTGAAATATATGAGTGGGTAGTTCCTCTTAACCATTTAGTTGACTGGAACAACTATTGTTCTTGTCAAGTCTCGTCAAAAAATCTTGATGACAGAAAATGATATGAAACAGGAGAATACATTTGGAAAAAAACTTGTGTGACACCTTTACCATCAGTTTCACATATAGATAGACTTAAAATGCTAGAGAAAAGTTAAAGATCTCCATTGGTCCTGAATTTCAGTACAGACTTGCATGATAAAAACTAAGAAAGAAATTTCTCTCCCTTTTTATCCAGTTTTACTTCTTTTCTACAATTTAGCATGATGCATTGAACTAATTAAACTCACCTCAGGTCCAGTAGCTTTTCAAGATGAGAGAAACCTCTATGAAAAATATGTACAGCTATTTGTATTAGGGATGTCTTTTCTTCTAAATGCACAGCTTTTGAGTTATAACTAAGACAAGATACTTTTGTTTTTCTCTCTGCCTTAATGAGCACTCTGCACTATTTGTAGTACACAGGATTGCACTGTTATCCAATTAGGAAAGTATACAGGATGCAAGGCTTATTATTATTCTGCACATAATTGAGCCATGCATCTTCTACCTTCATCATTGTTTTATCTCCCTCAGAGATGCTCATTATCATGCGTAGTTTTTGCTTTTTGGCAGAATTGAGAATGTCCTTTGGGGGTTGAACTTCAAAGTAACTTGACATCCTCATTAACTTTTATGGCAACTAAGATATTGAGCATCCTTATACTGAAGAGTTATCTCAGATTCTTATAATTTCTTTCTCCCTCCATTAATTACATACATTCTTATACTATTATGCATCAGAAAAAAAAATGAGAAGAAAACCAAAAGAAATTATTGGGGTTTTGAATATATTTTTAGTGTTTCTAAGTAGAAATGGCAATTTTTTCTCATAAACTGAGAGGTGGATGTTCTATGAAAACAAACTTTTAGAAGTTCATATAACCATTTAGTTTTGTGATTTCACAAATTTTGAAGCCTGAAGGATGTGTTAGTGATCGCTAGGATTACCAATTTATTTTATAAATGAAGTTATAAGGACCTTAAAGAGAGTAAAGACTCATCAAATTTGGCAGAATAAAATTAAAGCCACAGAGCATTTTTCTAAGCCAATTGTATTCAATGCATATTAAAAAACACTGAAATGTTTTAAAATATGTGTATATAACATAGATTGGACAGAGACAATTGTCTAAATTTCATTTCTTCCCAGAGCATCCTCCAGATTACTGTAAACTATATATTTGAAAATGATACTTCTCTGTTTCAAATGCTTTGCTAACACTTCATCACCTACAACAGTATTTCACAAACTTGTGTGATTATCAGAACCCCACCTGATCATTCCCTTATTCAGCAATTAAGCACATATTGTCCTGTAATTGCTCATTGAATATGTATTTTAATTGGAAGACTGATGTAGATGGACACTTTTTTTTTTTTTTAATCCTGGATTGTGTTGTTGGAAAATCTCTGATTAGTCTTTTCCTACAAAAACATGCCACCCCTCTTTTGGGCTGGAAATGTGCTCTAGTAAGTCCTTTTATGAGATGCTCATCAGGAGACAGAATGAATCATCCATTAAGACCAGAGGGCTACTTGATCTCCTTGCAGTAGTGAATTAAGAAACAACTATGACTTTCAGGGGAGCCAGAGGTGGTTTTGAAATAAAACTATTGATAGACTGCTTGACTTAAGAAAAGTCGTTGTAAGATAAGTTATCTTCGTTAACCACTCAGTTAAAAATACTTCTTATAATTATGGATATACAAGTAAACACTTGTATCTTTCTCTATATTTTTCTTTATTATGTCTTTGCAAGAGATCCAGTTCAGAACAAGGTTGCATTTATGAAATTATAACTCAGTCTCCAGAAGGAACATAAAATAACTCAAATCCTTTGCTTATCCTTGAAGAACATTAAAAGAAGATCAAAAAATATGATCCACATAATATTAAAAGTCCTTTTCCTTGATTCTTTAATTCTTTAAAACCTTCTGAATATTCTCACTCCACAAACCACAATAAATCTTTCCATTATTTCACTGTTTATTTTCTAAGATAATTTCATTTTCTTGTCCAGTTTTGTCCCGACCAGAAATCCATATCATACTCATACCACACCCTCACATGATGGTAACCCAGAGAAATTCTCTGTTGCTCAACTCTGGAAGGAGTAGATTCACTCTTCCAAGTTTGCCATTTTTCTCATGATAATTAACCCCTTTTGCCTCCTTCCTTACTCTTATTCTGCAGGGGATGAGTGTATATGATTGTAGATATTCATACGGTAATAATTAGAAGTTATATATGCCCATATAATTTTTAGTATTTCTAACTTTAAATGTTTATGAATAAAATACACAAAATGAAAATACACAAGAAACAAAAAAATGAAAAAATAAACAAAAATGAAAAAATGAAATAAAAATCACCTGTAGTTCCATTACTCAATGACGAACACAATTTAATAGATCATTATGTCTTTTTTTGTTACATATAAATATATTTAGTTACATACACACACACACACACACACACTCACATACACACATTTTCAGTATATACAATCTAATAGAATTTGGATTGTATCATAAATATAATATCCTATTCATAATTATTCTATCATTAAGGAAATTTAAATTCTTCCATTAAAAAAATTTAAATTCTTCCATAAAAAATTAAATTCTTCAAAAAAATTAAATTCTTCCATAAAAAATACAAAAAATAATTATATTGTAATTTATTATGTGAATATATCATAGTTTCTTTAACCATTCTCAGATATGTAAACATACATGTGAAAAATCCATATTGAAATGAACTTCAGGAGTTTCCGTTTTATAGGAAGAACAATCTGATTTTAGTAGCTGAAAAGATCCACAACTACATTTGGAAAACTCTTCAGAATCTTCAAAGAACCAAATATACTTTCAACTCCAAGAGAAATGGTTTGGTGTAAAATGAAACTGGCTTGGGTCCAGTTAAACATTCTTTTTAAGTTTCCTAGAAAGTAAGTCAAGGTGTCATTTCCATTCTATTCATTTCCATTCCATTCAAGGTGTCATTCTTCCATTCTAATGGAAGAAAGGGAAATTTATTAATTTCTAGTTTTTAAAATAAAATTTTAAGTCAGCTTGAAACATTCTTTTTTGAATACTGTTTTTATAATAACCAGAAGTATATGCTCATCAGAAGATATTTTAAGCTCCCTGTAATCATTCAATTACTTCATCAATCTAATGCAGATAGTACTTATTTTTCATGGTAATTTTATTCAGTATTTTGCAGTCCAGACATACTAAAAAATGCATTTTTTAAACAAATGAAATTGGAACAGTCAGTAAAAAGAGGCTGAATCTGATGGAATTTTTAAGTAAATGCCAACTGCAGTATTCAATTTATTTATTCAATAAGAGGGCAATTGACAGGTAAAGAGAAAAATGATATGTTTTAATCAGATTCTAAATTCATAGCTTAGCCCTGTGACAGAAGTTACCAAACAGTGTAGAATAATGCCATCCTTTCTCTGAGCCTCTTACCAAAGAATCTTTAAAAGTTACAAACATCAACCTTTATAGTAACCTTGCAAAATTGACAGAATCCATATTTTCCAGCTAAAGAGATAAGCAACAGAGAAGTTAAAGTCACAGTGTAAAATGCAGATAGCAATTTAGAAAGCAGAGCTAAAATAAATCTTGCACTGTTTCCCTCTTACACCTATCTGATGCTCCTCTTGAAAAAAAGAATACTACTATTATGACACCATAACAATGATGGCAATGACAAGAGTGATGGCTACTAATATCGCTACTATGACTGATGATGATCCTGGCAACGAGAACAAAAGATTATCGTGATTGGGAAAGTTTGAAGAGATTCAAAAATCTTCATCAGAACAAAGTAAAATGAATAAATCCCATTTGAAAGAAAACTTTTGTATTTTTTAAAATTTTTTTAAAGAGTTTATTTATTTATTTGATAGAGACACAACGAGAGAGCAATCTCATTTGTTCTACCTTTACCTACTGATTAGTTATAAAAGGATAAAATGTCCACCCTCCCTTTTTTCAAAGCTTTGACAGTAATGTACGGGTTGAACTAAATTATTTTCATAAGAGAGGAAGACTCAAAATCATCAATTTCATATGACTTACCTAATAGAACTAAGCCTATTTAGAACAGTGTATTTAGGTATTTTTCTTTTGATCTATTTGCCTTCCCTACTAATCCTCTCAGACCTATCAAATCTCTCTCTGACTCCACTTGCTCCTGTCTTCTAAAATACTCTTACTTCATGTCTGAGTCAAGAGGGAGACATTTTTAACCTTTCCTGGGTTATTGCTTGTTGAAGAAAAAGCTTATTCCATGGCCTTATTCTATTAGGATGGTAGACACATGCAATTTCATTAACCAATAACTACAATCATAGTCATATTCCCAGGAGCAGAAGTTTGAAGCTCTTGGTAGATTTTGGAATTACTTCTGTTCTAGGTATGAATTCCAGCTAGTTTCATAAGCATAGCAACTTTGAGCAAATGAATTAAGTTCCTTCAGCCTCAATTTTCTCACCTACAAAATCGAAATGATAATACTTGTTTTAAAGGGAAACTATGAGGTTTTAATTATATGATAGTAATATATATATTATATTTACATATATAAATATAATTATATTTGTGTTAAATATACATGCTATACATGTATAATAAGTAAATAAACAGTGAGAGATGAGTTTCTAATTATTATAGTGGGAGTTTTTAGATAAACAAGGATAGGAGGTTAGAATGATCTGTGCAATAATGGATTAAAGTTGGAGACTTTAGGATGAACTCATGCTTAGCTTCAAGTAGTTACAAATAATTATATATAGAAGTATTATAGATATATCTATAAATATAGAAGTATCTATAAATACTTCCATATATATAGAAGTATTTATAGATTTATGTATATACCCAGGTTGGTACACAAACATATTTCTTTGCTTTGGCAACTAAAGGGTCTAGAAATAGCAAAGCCCTAGTAGAAATTAATATACCTAGAACCTAAGTCATGATTTCTAATAACATTTTCCGATAAAAGTAACTATTACTCCTTGAGAAAAATGGTTTATTTTAGGACTGGAGTAGTAAATATGCAAGATAAGTCTGGAGCATCTCCTCTGTCAGATATGACATAAATGAGTTATTGAGTGAATAAATAAATGAGGAATAAAAACAAATATCCTAGGGGCGCCTGGGTGGCTCAGCGGGCTAAAGCCTCTGCCTTCGGCTCAGGTCATAATCCCAGGGTCCTGGGATCGAGCCCCACATCGGACTCTCTGCTCGGCGGGGAGCCTGCTTCCTCCTCTCTCTCTCTGCCTGTCTCTCTGCCTACTTGTGATCTCTGTCTGTCAAATAAATAAAATAAAATCTTTTAAAAAAATTTAAAGAAAATATCCTACGCAGAAAAATTCCAATGGTTTATGTAGATACTCCAACCTCAGGTGGTTACACTCCCACTTATAGAATGTACTTGGTGATCTCCTTCTAAGGAGTACAGTATACATAGGTTAAAAAAGAGTAACTTTACAGTGGTTAGACCTAACAAATATTTTCAGCAAGATGATAGGGGTCAACATCAAGAGTGATTTACAAAGTAGGTACCTTAATATAATGTGATAAAGATTGCACATTACCTCTATGGTGTTTTTCTCAAAACACATAATACCAGTTTAAGAGTAGAAAACAAGGGGCTCCTGGGTGGCTCAGTGGGTTAAAACCTCTGCCTTTGGCTCCTGTCATGATCCCAAGGTCCTGGAATCTAGCCCTCATCGAGCCTGCTTCTTCCTCTCTCTCTGCCTGCATCTCTGCACCTACTTGTAATCTTTGTCTGTCAAATAAATAAATAAAATCTTTAAAAAATTAAAAAAGAATAAAAAACAAACAAACAAGAAAAACTAGACAATTTCCAATAGAAAAACTCTCTACAAAATGCCTGACAAGCAATCTTCAAAATTGTGAAGGTCATTAAAACCAGGGAGAGTCTCAGAAATTGTGAAAGCAAAGAGTAGCCTAAGTATATATGATAAAAGTAATGTTATACATTTGATAGGATCCTGGAACAGAAGAAATATATTAAAGGAAATTTTAATAAAGTGTGTACTTTACTAAATAATAATGTGCAAATATTAGTTAGCTAATTGTTTAAAATGCATCATACTAATGCA
The DNA here is from genome assembly GCF_020171115.1 of Neogale vison. Lineage (NCBI taxonomy): Eukaryota > Metazoa > Chordata > Mammalia > Carnivora > Mustelidae > Neogale > Neogale vison. Next base: position 99,862,253 of record NC_058096.1, on the reverse strand, counting down.
GGATACTAATAGAGAAAAGTAGGTGTGCGGTATTTAGGAACTCTGTACTATCTCCACAGTGTTTCCTGTAAATACAAACATTTTCCAAAAGTTAACTTTATAAACATAAAATAATATAATGATTAAATTAAGAATAATCTTTGAAGGAGTTAATACACTAGAAAACACTCTCATGCAAAAGAAAATGGTAAGGAAGAAAAAAGGGACAAAAAAGATATGGGACATATAGAAAACAAAAAAGAAATGACAGACATAAATTCAACTATAACATTAACAAATGTAAATGTATTAAATAATCATATCAAAAGGCAGAAACTGTCACACTTAAAACAAGAAGATCCAACTTGGTGCTGTCCATAGGAGACATATTTATGATTAAAGATACAAATAAGATGAAAATTAAAAAATAGAAATAATTGTATCATACATATAGTGATGATTAAAGAGCTGAAGTAATATCATACAAAGACTTTAAAACTAAAAAAAATTTAGAGATGAAAAGGTGATTTTTTTTTTAAAGATTTTATTTATTTATTCAACAGAGAGAGATCACAAGTAGGCAGAGAGGCAGGCAGAGAGAGAGGGAGGAGGAAGCAGGCTCCCACCAAGGCGAGAGCCCGATGGGGGGCTCGATTCCATGACGCTGGGATCATGACTTGAGCTGAAGGCAGAGGCTTTAACCCTCTGAGCCACCCAAGTGCCCCCCGGAAGAGGTGATTTTTATAATGATGAAAAGATCAGCCCATTAAGATGACCTATCAAGTATAAATGTATATTCATCTAACAAGAGTATTTAAAGCAACAGCTGACAGAATTAAAGGGAAATACAGACAATTTAACAATAATAGTTGGAGACTTTAATATCCTACTCTCAAAAATAGAAAAAAAAAAAACCAACTACATAGAAGATCAATGAGGAAATAAAATTCTTGAACTACTCTATTAATGAAGTAGGCTTTACAAATATCTATAGAATACTCCATCCAACAATGGCTGTATATTCTTCTGTAGTACACCTGGAATATTCTCCAGGATAGGCCACATTCTAGGCTATAACAGAAGTCTCACTATATTTAATAAGATTGGAAACATACAAAGTTTATTCTCCAAAACAAATGGAATTACATTAGAAATTAATAATAAAAGAAATTTAAAAATTCACAAATATGTGGATATTAAGTACCATTGTATTAAATAACCAACAAAATCAAAGATCATACCACAAGTGAAATTAGTAAATATTTTGAGATAAATGGAAATGACACACCATTTGACACCATGTCAAAAAATATGACACACCAAAACTTATGAGATACAATGAAAGTAATATTCAGAGGAAAATGGATAGCCATAAATACTCAGCTTAAAAGAAGGAATATCTAAAACCAATAACCTAAAATTCCACCTTAAGACACTGGAAAAATAAGACAAACCTTAGACCAAAACAAGCAAAAGCAAGAGAAAAAGAGTAGAACAGAAATATGTAGATGATAGGAAAAAAAAATAGAGCAAATAAAGGAAACCAAAATTTGTTTCTTTGAAAAATGTAGTGTAATTGACAGAACCTTAAGCTATAATTAAAACAGAGAATGAGAGAGAGAGTATGTGAGCTAGTTTTATTTACCAAATTAAGAATGAAAGAGGGGTGAAGTGAAAGTCACTACCAAACTTACAAAAAGAAAAAGCATTACAAGGAAATAAAATATTATATACTAAAAAATATTATATACTAAAAAATTAGATAGCTTAGATGAAAGAGATAAATTCCTGGAATAATACAGACTACTCAAACTGACTCTAGAAGAAATAGAAAATCAAAATAAATATTTAATAAGAAAGGAGATGTAATTCATGATTTAAAATGTCTTACTAAGAAAAGCCCAGACCCAGATGGCATCAAGATGAATGTTATCAAAAAGTTAAAGAATTCACACAAATCCTTTACCAATTTTTCCCAAGAAATAGAAGAGAAAAGAACAGTGCCTTATGCCTTACTTACTATATTAGTCCAGTCTCACCTTGATTTCTAAATCAGACAAAGACAGAATGAGAAGACTGCAGACCAATATCCCTTATGAATATAAAGGTAAAAATACTCAATAAAATACTATAAACCCAAATCTATAAACATGTAAAAGGAGTTACATACCATGATCAAATAGGATTTATCTTAAGAATGCAAGGTTCGTTTAACATCCAAAAATCAAATGATGTAATACACCATAGAAATAGAATAAAAGATAGCAACAACATGATCATATCTATAGATACATAGAAAACATGACAACATCCAACACCTTTCATAATAAAAAGAGAAACACTTAACATACTAGAAATAGAAGAGAAATTCTTCAACTCTATAAAGGACATTAACAACATCAAAAACCAAAAAAACCAAACAGCTAACACCACATCATTTAATGGTTATAGACTGGATGCTTTCCTCCTAGGAACAAAACAAGAATTTCTGCTCTTGCTATTTCTATTCAACATTATAGCCGAGTTTCTACCCTGAGAAATTTTCCAAGGAAAATAAATAAAAGCCATCCATATTGGAAAAGAAGTAAAATAATTTCTCTAGAGATGGCATGAGGCATAGGAATATGATGGCATATATATATATATATATATATATATATATAGCTGAGCAATCCACCAAAAAAAACCTGTTAGAACTAATAAATTTGTCCCATATGATTGCTGTATACAAGTCAAATATTCAAAAATCAATTGTATTTCTATACATTTTTTAAAAGATTTTATTTATTTATTTGACAGACAGAGATCACAAGTAGGCAGAGAGGCAGGAAGAGAGAGGGGGGGAGACAGGCTCCCTGCTGAGCAGAGAGCCCAATGTGGGGCTCAATCCCAGGACCTTGGGATTATGAGCTGAGCCGAAGGCAGAGGCTTTAACCCACTGAGCCATCCAGGCACCCCTGTATTTCTATACATTATCAATTTAAAAATCATAAAATAAAACTAAGGAAATAATTAAATTTATAATAAAAGAATAAAAACATAGAAATGTAATAAAGAAGTGTAAGACTTATACACTAGAGCTACAAAATATTGTTTTTTAAATTTATTTAGAGAGTTAAATTAGACTTCAAATTAAAACTTTTTCCATGCTAGATCTTACTTAAAAAAAAACAAAAAATAGGGTCACCTGGGTGACTCAGTTTGTTAAGCATATGACTTTGGCTCAAGTTATGATATGAGAGTCCTAGGATCAAGCCCAGAATTGGGCTCCCAGCTCAGCAGGGAGGTAGCTTGTCCCTCTGCCTCTCTCCTGTTCATTCTCTCTTTCTTTCTCTCTCTCTCAAATAAATAAATACAATCTTTAAAAAATATGTGTTTCAAAGACACTACCCAAAAATATAGATGTGGTGAAAAGAAGGGCCATATGCATGCCAGTGTTCATAGCAGCAACATCCACAATAGCCAAACTGGAAGGAACTGAGATACCCTTCAACAGGTGGATGGATAAAGAGGATGTGGTCCATATATACAATGGAATATTACTCAGCCATCATAAAGGATGAATCCCCAACTTTTGCATCAACATGGATGGGACAGGAGGAGATTATGCTAAATGAAATAAGTCAAGCAGAGAAAATCAATTATCATATGGTTTCATTTATTTGTGGAACATAAGGAATAGGATGGAGGGCAATATAAGAAGGAAGGGAAAAAAGAAAGGGGAGAAATAGGAGTGGGAAATGAACCATGAGAGACTATGGACTCCAGGAAAAAAAACTGAGGGCTTTAGAAGGGAGGGAGGTAGGGGAATGGGTGAGCCTGGTGAGGGGTATCAAGGAGGGCACAGATTGCATGGAGAACTGGGTGTTATACACAAACAATGAATCATGGAAAACTACATAAAAAATTAATGATGTACTGTATGGTGACTAACATAGCATTAAAAAAAAAGAACATGAATGAGAAAGTAAAAAATGGCTCATCTGTTTCCAAACTATGTATCTAGTAAGTATTTACTATCCAGAAAATGTAAACAGCTGTTACAACTTACCAATAAAAAGACAAATACCCCAATTAAAAATGGGCAAAGAATCTGAACAGACATTTCTCCAAACATGGTCTCAAATAGCTAATATGCACAGGAGAATATTATCAACATCATCATTGATTAGGGAAATTCAAATGAAGACCACATTGACATGCCACTTTATACCTTCTAGGGTGCTTATACTCAAAATGATAAATAATAAAACATGTTGGCAAGAATATGGAGAAATTTGAACCTTCATACATTAGTTATGGGAATGTAAAATGTTACAGTCACATGGAAAACAATTTAATAGTTCTTCAAAATATTAAATATAGAATTACCATATGATACAATTTGATTTTTAGGTATATGCTCAAATGAAATGAAAACATATATCCATACAAAAATGTGTGTGTGAATGTTCATAGCATTATTGTGCACATTTGGTAAGAGAGAAGACAACCCAATGTCCAAAACCTAATGAGTGGATGAATAAGATGTGGAATATTCATACAAAGGAATACTATTAAAAAAATCTAATACATGCTATGACATGGATGAACTTTGAAAACATTATTGTGAATTAAAGAAACCAGTTGTAAAATACCACATATTGTATGATTCCTTTTCTATAAAACGGCCAGAATAGGCAAACCTACATAGACAGGAAATAGATCAGTGGTTGTCTAGAGCAGGGGATGGGAAGAATGGTGAGAAACTGCTAAATGTGGATGTAGTTTGTTTTGTAGATGACTAAAATATTCTAAAATTAGATTGTTGTGATCATTGCACAACACTGTGAATATACTAAAAACCACTTAATCATATACTTTGAGTGGATGAATCCTGTGGTAAATTTTACCTCAATAAACCATCTCAAAAATTACTGATTTAAGGTAAAAGCAGAGTTTAATAACTTTTCTCTGAATTGCCACTCTCCTTGCTTTCCACACTCAATGTACTTGAAAGTGTGGCTTAACCTCTCATGAATGTCAGGGAGCCAGAAATGACAAAAGAGAAGCCACATACAAATAGGATAGACTCTCTAAACACCAAAGTCCTAAGGTGTTTCCAGTTTGATAAAAACAGTATTTACTTTTAGCAATATATTCCACACCAGCTTCAGGGTATGACAGAATAGCAAAGTCAGACCCCTGATTTCCTTTGACTCTACAGGATTCATTCTGACCATGGCTATGCACCAATTTATGTGGCTGATAATAAATCCCACCCTGCCTTAGTTATGTCAGTTAGGCTTTACTGTGCTCCTAACTTGAGCCTCTAGGACATACTCCTTATTTTCCTCTTTGCATAACATTACATATGTCAGGGAGCCTCAGCTTTGCCTCCTCTGCTTTCTTTATTATATTAACATGATTTCCTAAGCTTTTCTGCTGCTTAAGTACATAGAGATGGAAATAATAATCCTTTTTCCATTTTATGGTTTTGTTAAATCTGTGACTAAGGAAATTTAGAAATTCAGTCAATTCAGTTTAAAATGTATTCAAACCAGCTGTTTGGTCAATTAAATGACCTAATGTTTTAGGGATATATAAACAGAGCCTAAGTGTGTTGAAACACTAAATATAAGCATTATAAATCAAAATCATTTTCCCCAAATGGTACCTTAGCATTTTCTCTTATATGGTTTTGCTGACCACAAAATTTATTCTTTGTATAATGTTGTTTAATGTTATGTAGTTGTGCTAGTTGGATTTGCTTTGAGCTCCACAACCATTAAACGTGGTATATTTCTTAGCTATGTTTAGGAAGACCTAATGTTTGTAGTGCAAGTCCTGATTGCCAATATGTTTGCATGTGATGTGACTTCTTTATAAGTAATTACTTGTTTTTATTTCTGTGCATCTTCAGGGATTGGATGCTGATGTTGGTCACTGAGGTTTAGTTGAGACCAGTGCAGGTTTAAGCAACTTAATTATAATTATCAAAATATTTCTAAAAGTAAGGTCAACTGGTTCATTAATTTTCAAATGCATCTTCTTGCATTAGATAGATTTAATTACTTCTATTCTGACTTTATTTTTGAAGTATAAGAAATCTTGAATGCTTCAGAGCTTCTTGCCCATTGTTTTTAATTTTGAAAATTACTGTTATTCATACTAAATCATTTTTATTCACTAAATGGTACTTGGAAAATTTAAAAAGGATAAAGTTCAGAAGAAACAAGTAAAATTACAATATCATCCTTACCATTGGCCTATAGTTGGAATTTCTCCTTATTACAATCACCTAAAATCCCCTGATCACTGCTTCTAATTCCTTGAACATTTTAGCATCTTATTTACTATTCGTCTAATACCATTTTTGTCTAATTCTTAGTAATTTCAATATCAATGTACTTTATCTTCTCCCAGTAGTTTTTGACTACCTCCTGGTTTCTTGATCTCCTCTTCATCTGATTCTATTTCCATGTGTCCTCAGTTTTCACTGCTATGGACAAACTACAGGTACTGTCAATATCAACCTCTCCCATCATCTCAATTTCAATATTCCACCATTTGAATACAACTCCCTATCTTTCCAGTTTAGTCCCTCCTCTTCTACAATTACTACAATTCTTTGACTCCACTAGGTTCTACAGAGTACTGCCTTTGTTTCTACCTGATTATAACTATTCCTCACTCCTTTATATTCTCTGATTTCTTTCTATCCAACATGGTATCTGTAGTCCATTACTAGATTGATTTTCTTGCATGCACTTTCAGCTCTCTTTGTTCCTCTTTCCTGATATAACTCCTTAGTAAGAACCCAAGAATGGTTCAAAACAATTATCTGCCTATCAAAAGACATCTACATCTTGGCAGCTGACTTGGGTGGGGGAAAACACAAAACTATACTGATCCTATGTTTTTTTAAAAAATATTACAAATTACCAGGGCATTTAATGCTACCTAGATTTCTTCTGAATTTTTCTTGTCTAAAAATGCTCCCTGTCTCAAAGAAAACTCTTTCACACACTTCTCTCACACCTCTGACACTCCTTTCATCTCACTATGACCCTGCTACCTGATTCACTAAGAAAATAAAAACCTGCATGAGGATCACAGTAGATTTATTCTAGGGATATAAAGATGTCTCAACATCTGTAAATCAATAAATATGATGCCAAATAAGATGAAAACCACATGACATCTCAAAACATATAGAGGAAACATTTGATAAAATCAGCATCTTTTTGTGATAAAAATTCTCAACAAACTGGGTATAGAAGGAACATACTTTGATATAATAAAAGCCATATATGACAAGCCCAAAGCTAACATCATACTCAGTGGCAAAAAGTTGAAAGCTTTTCATCTTAGATCAGGACCAAGACAAGGATGCCTACTCTCATTGCTTTTATTCAGCATAGCATTGGAAGTCTTAGAGCAATTAGGCAGCAAAAAAGGCAAAGATATCTAAATAAGACATCCAAATCCAAAAGTATATGGATACACACACAAATTTTGTGTGTGTATCCATATACTCTCTCTCTCTAGAGAATGGGAGAGTCCATGAAAAAACTTCTAGGACTAATAAATAATTTCAATAAAATTGTAAGCTATGAAACCAACATAGAAAAATTAGTTGCATATCTATATGCCAACAATGAACTATCATAGAAATTAAGAAAATAATCCCATTTACAATAGGATTAAAAAGAATAAAATACATATGAATGAATTTAACCAAATAGTGAAAGATCTGTACATTGAAAACTATAAAACAGTAATGAAATAAATTGGAGACACAAGGGAAAAGATATCCTGTGTTCATGGATTGGAAGAATAATAATTTTTAAAATATCCATGGTACCTAAAACAATCTACCGATTCAATGTAAGCCCTATCAAAATTCCACTAATGTTTTTCATAGAATAGAAAAAGCCATCCTAAAATTTGTATGGAACCACAAATGTCCCTGAATAACCAAAGCACTCTTGAGAAAGAACAAAGCTAGATGCATCACACTCCCTGATTTCAAAACATATTACAAAACTATAGTAATCAAAACAGTAAGCGGAGGTGGTTACAAGGAACACAAACTAAAAAACAAAACAAACAGTAAGATAGTGGCCTTAAAACAGACACACAGAACAATAACACAGAACAGAGATCCCAGAAATAAATTTATATATATATGGTCAATTAATTTTTGAGGAAGGAGCCAGAAATATGCAGGGAGGGAAGGATACTCTCTTTAATAAATGATGAGAAAATTGGATATCCATATGCAAAAGAATGATATTAGACCCCTATCTTACACCATACACAAAAATCAACTCAAATTTTTTTAAAGACTTGAATGAAAATACTAAAGCCATAAAAATCCTAGAGGAAAACATAGAGAGTAAACTCTTTGACATTGAGCTTAACTACACACACACACACACACACACACACACACACACACTTATTTATTTATTTATTTTTTGCTTCTAACAATAAGAACAAAAACAAAAGAAAAAGATAAGTGGAACTACAACAAGTAAAAAGATTCTGTCTAGCAAAGGAAACCATCAACAAAATGAAAAGGCAGTCTATAGAATAGGAGAAAATACTTACAAATCACATATCTTATAAACAGTCAATATCTAAAATATATGGGGATCTCATATAACTCAATAGCAAAATAAAATAATAATAGTAATAACCAATGGAAATAAAATTAGGAAAAGGACCTAAGTAGACATTTTTCCAAAGAAGACATACAAATGGTCAGCAGGTAACAAAAGGTGCTCACTAATAATCAGAAAAATGCAAATCGAAACCACAATAAGGTATCACCTCACACCTGTTGTCTATTATCAATATAAACAAACAAAAAAACAAGAGGTGGGACGCCTGGGTGGCTCAGTTGGTTGAACGACTGCCTTCGGCTCGGGGCGTGATCCTGGAGTCCCGGGATCGAGTCCCGCATCAGGCTCCCAGCTCCATGGGGAGTCTGCTTCGCTCTCTGACCTTCTCCTCGCTCATTCTCTCTCTCACTGTCTCTCTCTCTCAAATACATAAATAAAATCTTTAAAAAAAAAAAAAAAAAAAACAAGAGGTAACAAATGCTGGCAAGGATGTGGGGAAAAGGGAATCCTTGTACACTCTTAGAAGGAATGTAAACTGGGAAAGCCACTGTGGAAAACTGTATGGAGATTTCTTAAGAAATTAAAAATAGAACTACCATATACTTCATCAATCCCACTCCTGTGTGTATAATCAAAGGAAATTAAATAATTATCTCTAGGAGATATCTGTTCTCCCATATTTACAGCAGCATTACTCACAATATCCACAATATGGAAACAACCTAATGTCCATTGACGGATGACTGGATATAAGAAATGTGATACACACATACACACACACATGAATATTATACAGTCCTAAATAAATGAAGAAATTTTGTCATTTATGAAAACATGGATAAATCAGGAAGACATTATGTTAAGTGAAATAAGCCAGCTAAAGACAAATACAACATGGTATCATTCATATTTGGAATGTTAAAAAAAAAAAAAGGTAAGCTCACGGAAAACAGAGTAGAAAACTGATTGCCAATGGATGGAGGATGGGGAAAAATAGGAAGATGTTGTTAAAAAGATATAAAAGCTCATTTATGAGATGAATAGGTCTGAATATCTAATGCATAACATGATGACTATAGTTGAAAATTCTGTGTTGTATATTTGACACTTCCTAAGAGAGTAGAAGTTAAATATTCTTACCAAAACTCTAGACACACATTAAAAGAAAGAAAAAGAAAGAAAGGAAGGAAGGAAGGAAGGAAGGAAGGAAGGAAGGAAGGAAGGAGAAAAAGAAAGAAAAGGAAAGGAAAGGAAAGAAAAGGAAAAAAAAGGAAAGAAAAGGAAAACAGGAAAGAAAAGAAATGAGAAAAGAAAGGTAAGTATGTGAGGTGAACTCAGCTGGGGGGATCTTTTCACAATGTATAGGAATATCAAATTGTATACTTTATTTGTTGTTGTTGTTGTTGTTATAGGCTATATAGTTTGTGGGATTTTTTAAAGTCTTTATTAAATTCTAGCCAGTGAACATATAGTGTAATACTGGTTTCAGGATTAGAATTTAGTGATTCATCACTTACATACAACACCTAGTGCTTATCACAACTTCCCTCCCTAATGCTGTCACCCATCTAGCCCATCCCCTGCCCCATCTCTCCTCTTACAGTTTGCTTCCTCTATTTTTTCCCCTCTTCCCATACGTTCATCTGTTTTGTTTCTTAAATTACACATATGAGTGAAATCATATGATATTTGTCTCTCTGACTGACTGATTTTTCTTAGCATAATACTCTCTAGCTCTATCCATGCCCTTGCAAATGGCAGGATTTCATTCTTTTTGATGGGTGGATAATATTCCATTACATGCACAAACACATGTGTGTGTGCGCGCATGCATGGACACACACACACACACACATACACACACGCCCCACCTCTTTATCCATTTATCAGCCAATGGATATTTGGGCTTTTTCCATAATTTAGCAATTGTTGATAATGCTGTCATAAACATTGCGGTGCTTGTGCACCTTTGAAACACTATTTTTTTATCCTTTGGGAAAATACCTAGTAGTGCAATTCCCGGGTTGTAGGGCAGTTTTATTTTTAACTTTTTTGAGGAAACTCTGTTTCCCAGAGTGGCTGCACCAGTTTGCCTTCCCAGCAATAGTGTAAGAGGGTTCCCCTTTCTCTGCATCCTCACTAACATCTGTTGTTTCCTATGCTGTTAATTTTAGTGATTCTGACGGTGTGAGGTAGTATCTCATTGTGGTTTTGATTTGTATTTCCCTGATGATGAATGAGTTGTGAATTTTAAATATCTCGCTATTTTGTGAATTATGCCTCTATAAGCTGGGGGATAAAAAAGAAAGCCATTAAAAGGAAACTGTCTTATGATTCCACCACTGTATACCACACCATATAACCTTGTCTGCATTTGCATCCCTGCATTTCCTCCTTCCTCTTGCTGCTATGGACATTTGTGCTTCTATCTGTGGACAAGCTCTCTTCTAATGGACTCAATCCCAACTTTCCTTTCCTGTTCAAGACTATTCATTTGGAATTATCCTGTCTCTCATCCTTTGTCATCAAAATTTGCCTTCCAATTAGATCAATCCAATCAACATGCAGATATGCTATCATATCATATAGTTCTAAAAGTTGCATTTGTTATTCTACACATGCTCTTATTCTACTGTGCGGTATACTCAGTGTGTGGTGTAGTGAAAGCATGAAATCAAAGACCTGGTTTCAGTTTGGGTCGGCTACCTATTAACTATGCCTATCTTAAATAGGGCACTCAAATCTTGGAACCTCTGTTACTTAATCTGTTAAATGTAAATTAGCATTACCCCTAAGGATATAGAGGCAATTTTGAGGCATTGTTTCAAAGCATTCACTGTGCTTTTAAATGTGATAACATTTAATGTTCACTGTAAACCCATATGAAGTGAGTTCTATTGTTTCCTATTGTTTCTATTGTTTATGGATGAAGATATCAAAGAAACAAGAGGTGAATCTAAATAAATATTACATTAAGTAAGGTACAAAGCTAGGAATAGAAATCAGGCATCTTGGAGAAAATGAGGCTTTCCTTAGGTGTCAGAGGCTATTAGGTCTTCACCACATTTTATTCTGCTCTTTTCCAACATTAATAGAATTTTAGCAGGAACAATCTGTCCCATATTACATTTTCTAGCTTTCACTGCAGTTAGAGGTGACTAATTTGTACCAGTGAAATTTGAGCAGAAGTGATGTGTACTACTCCTAAGAAAGTGGACCTTAAGAAAGTGGACACTGTCCCCTTTCTCATATTTTATATCTCCTTCCAACTGACTAGTATCTAACAGTGGCAACAACCTAGCTTCAGCTGTGTAGCATTAATGCCCCAGGGCAAGAGTCAGTAAATTATAATTTTAGGCCAAATATGTTCCACCTCCTGTTTTTGTAAATAAATTTTTATTGAAACAGGGCCATTCATTTATTTATATATTGTCTATGGTTGTTTTTAGATCAAGACATCACTTGTCATTATTGATATATATGCCACCATATTACTTAACATATAAGGTTCAGAATTTTTTGCAATTGCTTCTTTTTACAATTTAAAACTCTTCATAATTATTTCAGTCAATTTAGACTATTAGAAGATGATAAAGTCTACTTACCATTCTGAGTGACATTTTCCTAACATACTCATTTATTTTCTTATTTAAAATTTTGCTAGCTTACAAAGACTTACATTGCAGATAAATTTTCAGGATTTACTCATGTCATAGTGCAAGTACCCACAAGGACCAGGTTTACATTACAGTAATAGTGAATAAATAGGTTTTTAGTACTTGGTTTGAAAAATCTAAATGATATTTAAATGATAAATATTGCAAGAGGTAACAATACTAATTCAATGGTGGATTGTTTTTCTTTTGTGGTTTGAAATATATTAAAACTTATATTTGAAAAAAAATTATATTTGTGGTAGATCAGGCAAATAAAGTAGATAAATTACTACTTAATTATTTATAAAGTTCTCTCTCATAATTCATAGACACTTGAAGGTCCAAAATTTTCTGACAACTACAAAGAAAATTTTCTTTTGATATTGTGGTCAAATAGTAAGCATATATATATATATATATATATATATGATTATATCTCTAAGCTCTCTATTTTTAAACTATAATATATTGAGCACATACTGTATGGCAAGCACCATAAATTCAAGTTACTTACATCATCTTTAAATCTTAGCAAAATCTTTCCAGGTAAGTATTATTCCCCATTTCAGTAACATCTAAATGGTTCCTCACTTAAAATCATACAGCTAATAATAATTTTTGAAATTAAGATTCCTTCCCTAGATATGTTTAACTCTCAAGCTATGACCTTTCATGAAGTTATTCTGCCTCTTTAGTGCCTATGAGACTAAAGATTACATTTAAAAAATGTATGTGTTTCTTCACAGGAGTGGGTTTGACCTCATTAACAAAAATATAATCTTAATATGCCTTATTATCTACCCAAATGAAATTTTACTGTTTATTTTTCTAAAATACCATTTTGCTACTTGATTTTTGATTCAGAAAATATTTCCTTTTTCCCATTTGACTTTATTTTTGTGTTAAATTCTTATTGAAGTATACATTACATACAAAAAAGTCTGTAAACTGTAAACTCAATAGCTTTTCACAGTGTGAGCACACTAATGTAACCAGCCCAGAGATGAAGAAATAGAACTTTACCAGTACCCATATAGTATGTTCTCTCTTGTGCCTGGCTTCTTTTAGTCAATACAATGTTTATAAAATTCATTGTATTTTGTGTGTAGCAATAGCTTTATTCTAACTGTATAATATTTCATGGTTGGAATAACATTTTATTTATTTATTTTAGTCTTGACAGATAATTGAATTGCTAGCAATCTGGGGCTATCACGAAGAATGTTACTATCTATGTTTTGAACATTATTTTTTTTACATATGTGAATCGTTTTATTTTAGTCAAATGAATGGACTTGCTGAGTCATATAGTATGCTTTAGTAGAAAGTGACAATCACTCCTCTAAAGTACTGTACCAATTTACATTCCCACGAGCACTGCATTTGTTCCAGTTACTCACCAATACATGGAATTGTCTGTCTTCTGATAAGCATGTATGAAACTGGTTTTATTTTTCATTTCCCTAATGCACATTTTTTTCTAATGTTTATTGACCATTTGGCTATCCTCCTCTATAAGGTGCCTGTTCAGATCTGTCATTTTTTTAAAAATTGTGTCACCTTTCTTTTCTTCTTGACTTGAAGAAATCCTTTATATGTTCAAGATAAAAACTTTCTAGTGTACTCACATTATATACATATTACTGTACATTTTATATATGTCTTCTACTCTGTAGCTTTATTTTTCACATATATATAGTATCTTTTGATAGACATCTTTAATTTTAATAGTCATTAATTTTTCTTCATGTACTATTTAAGAAATCTTTCCATTCCTTTTTAAAATTTGTATTCCTTGCTATTTATTATAGATGACATTTTCTTTTAAAATATCTAGAAAACAAAGCACCCCCATTTAAATTTTAAAAATCTATACAGTTTTGAAAGGGCCCTTTGCAAAATATGTAATATTAAAGATTTATCAATAAAAAGCCTTATTTGTAAAAAATACCTTTAACAATCAAAATATATGATGTCATTGAAATATTGTATTAACACTTAGGATTTGTAATTGATTGCAAAAATACCACTTCTCCTCTAATGGATAAGCATTACTGAAATTGTAAAGGAAGAAAAATAGAGTATTGGTCTACCTTAAGGAAAGGATATGTTTTGTACTTGAGAACCCAGCACTATTTAAACTTCTCATCAGCAAAGCTGGCTACATTTTCTTGATTTAACAGTTAATTATACTGGAGCTAATTATTAAGCCTCATAATGAGTGATGCATCAGAAACTACAGTATATGCCCTCTGAAAATGCAAATAAGCAATAAACATTTTCTTCTAATTTACTTCTATTTTTAATTTTCATATGATAGTTTGATTGTCTGATCTCTGTCCATTAAGCTTATTTACATAACTAAACTTTAAGTAGAAATGAAACCTCTTTTGATGTACTGATTAACCATAAGGAGCTGCTTAAAAAGAAAGCACGATTATCATAAACTTCCTAAAAACGGCTCGATTTGAGTCCAACCAGCCCAAAGCAGAGTATTCAGTCATTTGCAAAATGCAAATCAGCTTTACACATATTTATTAAAAATTTGAAGTTGTTGCTAAAAAAACACATTCAGAGGTAGTGTGGTTGTGAATTAAAGCTAGTATCTCATCACATCCCTTAAGTGTAAGACACTGTATAATATATTAAAAACAATTTGCTAAAGTGAGTAAGTTTGGGTATAAGCTCTTTTTAAAAATGCACATTTTTATATTCCTCTTTTTGGCTTGTAGACTGTGCTGTTTTCCTCACAAAGACTCTGTGTTGGAATACAGTATGGTTTCATTCTGAACATAGCTTTCAGAATCATTTTTTCCCAGGATAATATGGTTAACATATAATTTAAGTGTGATCAAAAGAATAATATGGCGTTTTTTTTAAATGTATGCTTAAAATTAACTTTCTGGTTTGAGTTTGCCATTTAACAATGAACATATTTTGAGGTAATAAATTTGCTGTACTTCAGAGAGCGAGCTAAGTGTGAAAAGAAAGAAGTTAAATATTTATTTATAGAAGACTCATAATAGATGAAAAAAATTGAGGCCAATTTTTATGATAATTTATTTAATGTTGTTGCTTGTTGAGTGCTACTGATACTGTTTGAACATTGATGTCCCTGTCAGTTCCAAGCTTCAGAAATGGAAAGGAAATGGAATGCTATCTCTGCAGACATGGCTGACTCAGAAAGCAGTCAAATCCCTAACCATGTTTGATGTCAATGAAGAGGGCCAAGTCTTGCTAGCAGTAAGGGTGAGAAGCAAAGGAGTTGAAAAGGTCAGAACAAAGTTTTATAGTATAAAAGTTTGCCCAGAAACAGGGTTGGAAGGACCAAAACAGACCAAAGCCAAGAGACCTTAAGAAAACCATAGAACAGGGGCGCCTGGGTGGCTCAGTGGGTTAAAGTCTCTGCCTTCAGCTCAGGTCATGATCCCAGAGTCCTGGGATGGAGCCCTGCATCAGGCTCTCCACTTCTCGGGGAGCCTGCTTCCTCCTCTCTCTCTCTGCCTTCCTCTCTCTCTGCCTATTTTTGTGATCTCTGTCTGTCAAATAAATAAATAAAATCTTTAAAAAAAAAAAAAAGAAAGAAAACCATAGAACAAAGGATGAAGTCCTTAGGATCATATTAGAAGATGTAATAGAAATGTCAAGAAAATGACTGTGAATTACAGTTGTCTTGGGTTTAAATACCCAACTTGCCATTTTCTACATTTGGCATTTTAGATACGTTTTTATATACTATGAGTACAATAACCTCTGTTGCTTCTTCAGAAGTTTTTTGCAAAGTTTAAGCATGATAATGCATGGCTGTTACTTAACACAGTGCCTTGTATATGATGAATAGTCAATGATATTTATTCTTCTTCTTATAATTTAGTATTTGTACTCACTTCTGGTCTTTATTCCATTCCATTCCTTGAAAAATAACCTCCCCCTACATATTTTATAGTTTCCAAATGGCTCTGGCAATCCTCAGGTCAAATGGTGCCAGCATTAAACTTATCATAAAATCTTCCTTTGTTTTTCTTTTCTGTTCTCCTTTCCTCTCTTATCCCTCTCCTTACTTTCCTTCCTATTTCCTCTTATTTTTCTTTTAACACTTATTCATTGGCTCTGGATATATGTGAGTAATATAATTCATATCAAGGAGAAATTATAGTTTAGTTGGCAGAAAAAATGTGTAAAGAAATATTTATAACTCACTGATATATGTAATAAATATTATTGACTCTGAATAAATTTCTAGTTTACTTAATTGGTTAAACTTGAGAAGTAAAAACAAACAAACAAACAAACCCTATAAATTTATGCTGTCCAAATAGGAAGGTATCAAGAGCAATTTCCATACATTCCAAAACATAATGTAAAGAAGCTTGCAGAACATATATTTTTAGTTTTCTAGGGCTGCCTTGACAAAATACTACAAAGTTGGTGACTTAAAATAACAAATGTATTCTTCCACAATTCTAGAAACTGGAAGTCTGAAGTAAAGTGTCGGCAGGCACATTGCCCTCCTGAAGGCTTTTTCTAGCTTTGTGCTGCTCCTAGGAATCTTTGCCACTCTTTGGCTTATAGCTGCATCATTACATGCTCAGCCTTAATCTTTATATGGACTTCTCTCTGTGTCTCTGAGTGTTCTTTTCTATTTTTATAAAGAAACCAGTCATTGGATTTAGGGTCTACCTTACTCTAGTGTGATCTCATTTGAACTTAATGTTAACCTATAAAGTTCCATTTCCAAATAAGTTTACATGATGAGGTTCTGGGTTGCCATGAATTTTGGAGAAACACTATTCAAAGAACTACACACATATTGGCCCATGCTCCTTATGCATATCAAAATACATACCCTCCAATCACATCCATCATGTCATATGTATGTGGATAACACAGGTAGGGCTAGAAAAGACTTCTATAATCCAATAGTCAGCTAAGAAATACACTAAAAACTGTTAAATTCTCTATTGTTTTTCTTTGATTATATACTTATTTATTTTTCCTAAAGGCAGGAGGACAGGTTAAGTGTATCAAAGACAGTATTAACCTTCAAGTCGAGATTCAAAGTTTATCCAAAATGTTTGATTTTATGCCTTACTTTTAGCTCCTAGCAGGATAATCTCTGTTATGTGTATCTGGGGCTATGTACCCTTAGAAGAAAATCACTGCAAAACTACAAATAGAAATAAAAACAAATATATAAATTAACTTTAGGAAGAGCTTTATTCTTTGGATAATGTAACTATTCACTCTTAAAATTGAAAACCATTAACACAAAGTTTTATTAAGTACATATAACAAATTTATATTTCAAGCTAATATCTAGTTGAAGGATAAATAGCAAAATAACAAATTTAAAAATTGGGGGGAAGGAAAAAGAAGAATGTGAAATAAGAAGGAAGGTGATAGAAAAGAACGAAGAAAAGTCAAAGAAGAAGAATGTCATCAAGATGGAAAAATTGGTCATTCTTGACTCCAGTACCCCTCACAAGAAGACCAACTAAAACTATACATAGACAAATACCACTGTGAAAATCCCAAACCTGGGGGTGCGTTTGAATTGCCCTCTTGGAGCACAGAGAGAAAAACCATCTGAGAAGAGTAAGAAGAGCAAGCAGGTTCATTTTGACCACATCACTCTGGCTCCAGGCCAGCACAGAACTAAACCAACAGGCTCCCAGGCCTAAGGTTTCTCTAGTGACAAAAACAGAGCCCAAGATGAACATCTAGTGTCTCCATTATTACAGTACAGTTCCTGGAAAGACCTCTTGGGTCTCTTTTCTTAGGGTTCACTCATGGGAATCCGTGGAACTGGACCACTGGGGATCAAATAGATATAGGAAGAGGGGGCAGGACTTACACCCACTTACACATAGATCTTGGCAGATTGTATTCTTATATTTTTCCCAGCCGACTTGCTTAACAGCAGCTCCTATTTCTCTAAGAATTCCTTTACTGTGACCAGAACATCTCTGACATGTTTATCAAGAACATCACTTACAACAAGTTGGTTCTATACAGCTGGAATTTCTCCTACTATGTTTGCATTTGTCTCTATTATTCTTCATGGCAAAAAGTAAGGAATTTTAAGAGAAGGATTTGGAAAATTTTACTTAAGACCTGATTTTCCTACCTCTTTTATTAGGTAACAGTAATTTTTACAATAAATACAATGTATATAGACTTCTGGAAGAATACTGCCTGTGATATTAATTAATTATCATCATTTAGTGAAATAGTCTCTCAATATTTGTTGACCTTTACTTTGTGGCAGACACCCCAGAGATACTGTTTCTTGCCCCAGTCTGTAAATGACATAGAAAAGCATATATGCTGGACAATTTTTTAAAGTATGTCTTTGTAATTCTTTGGTTAAAAATCATTCTATCTGCTTTGTTGATTGCCTGGTTTTAGCAAGAAATTACGGAATCCAATATGATGCTTTGTAGAGCTTATGGGAGAAATACAAAACAATATTGTCATTTTCACTGAAAATTAATGTAATCTTCAGAGCAAGATATTTTCGAATCACCTCTGCATTGCAAAATAAGGCATTTACACATAGATGCAGACTCTCAAAACAACTAACCTCAAGGTTAAACAATATGCTGATGCTAATGAAAGAGCAGAAACAGTTATGGACTATAGCTTGGGAAAAAATACTTATACTTCAGAGGGAGTAAGCTGTTGACCTATGTTCTCACTGAGAACAAAAAGAGATCAATTGCCAACTGCTAATTATGTTTCTCTGGGTATTTTTTTAAGAAAGGATAAATGGTCACTAAGTGGCTAAAGGTCAGAAGAACAATATACCTGTAGTATTGGTAAAATAAATTTAAAATTGTTTGGAGTGAAAATATGTGTTAGAGCTCAGAAGTTTGAGTACTTATCTAAACTTAACTATATCCGTATCTTTAAAAAAATGCCAGATGCCTCACTCTTATTGCTGCTTAATATCAAATACAGGAATAGAGATTAGTCAAAAAATAATGCAATATTCTCATGTACTAGTAACTTAAGTATTAAGGAAACAATTTTATGATGGACATTTGTGATAATGAATGTTAGTATTTCATTCTGATATCAAATACTATAATTAAGATTACTATAGATTGTAGGAGCTTGGTGATCTAGACTAGGTCTATTTTTTTAAGTGTCCTCTATAGTGTTGGCATTGTATTTTCCAATCTGGATCTTTGAACTATACGAATCCTTTAACTAATATGGGGGTGAGGGAAATCTGCTATTTGCTTAGCATGTGGATTTCTAGTATCAGGGCATTCATTAAATTGTATCATATTGCTTACCTATTTTCTTCTCCAAACTAGCCCAGTCCTTAGTAGCCAGTGGTTTCTATTTCTGTTTTCCATAGGGAACAGGATAATCCCTTCCTCTTACTAGCAGGTTGGGCCTAGTAACTCACTTCTTACAAATGGAATATGGCAAAAGGGATGCATTGTCTCTTTCAAGATTAGGTTAAAAGAGACTGAGATTTCTGTACTCATACTTTCCATGTGCTTGGTCTGGAGACACAATCTGGTGAAACCTAAGTGTTAGGGAACTAAGGAGGGCCTCTGGCTAATTCCAAGAGAGGAATTGAGGCCTTCAGCTCAATAGCCGCAAAGGAATTGAATCATACCCGAAGCCATGTGAGAGAGTTTAGGAGTGGGGCCCTCCCCAGCTGAGTCTTCAGCCAACACCTTGTTTGCAGCCCTTTGAGAGACCCTACACAGAGTACTCAGGTAAATCATTTTAGTCTCTTGAATCACAGAATTTATAACATGATAAATGTATGTTCTTTTAAGTTGCTAAGTCTTGTGGCAGTTTGTCACACAACAATAAATAACTAATAAAATCATATATCATACTTTGTACCAATGTCAGTTAATATCCACAATCAAATCCAATTCAAAAGAGATGTTTTCATGAAACTTAGGAGTTCCAAACTAACACTAAATTCCCGTGACTCTACCTAAAAATGTTGATCCCTTTCCACCATAAAATCATCACTAACCACCCTCAGATTGGAAATACAGAGGTAACTGATATTTCCCACATCAAACATACAACTTGCTGCTAAGATAGATCATTATAAGCCGTTAATAAAACATGCTTTTGTAACCGGTAAAAATATAGAACTTACTCATTTCAGTTTTCATTCTTAAACTTCTCAAAACCCAAATTTACATATCTGGTAGAGGAATGCATGCTTGCTTCACATTCCCCAACTATGGCCATCATTTCAGTTTTCCTACTGTTGGGGCTCATGGTAAAATTATAGTTTCAATTTAATCAATAAAATCTGGATTGCTTTCTGGAAGAATTATCTTAAATGGCAGTATGAAGCGCTGTCACAGTCTCTTCAACCTGGTTGTAAAAGCATGTGAAAGAGGGAGTCTTTGATAACCTGGATCTCTGAGTTACTGCAGTGAACACTAGCCATTGTCAATTCATAATGAGCATATTGTGAGAACAAAACATAAATTAATTTTGTGATAAAAGACTGACAATTTGTGCTGTTACTGTAGCCTAATCAGGCTTATCCTGACTAATTTGTACCTGGGGTTAAATTGATTCCATGAATCCAAATATGGAAGGATGTTTGTTTGACGAAACGTTTTTTTTTGTTTGTTTGTTTTCTTTGTTTGGCTGGTTGGTTAGGTTTTGCTTTTTAACGCAGAACCTAGGAAGAATTTTAGGCAGATAATAAGCCATTCAAAGTTATTTTGTCTTAAGTTGCTTTCCAAAAGCTAATAGTATCTGAAAAATATCTAAGTAGTATCTGAAAATTTTCTAGCCCCTCTAAGTTCTTTGTTAATTTTATTTTAATATTGTTATTATATGCTGTATGGATATTATTACCCAAATGTTGTGAACATTAGGTTATAATATAATATACTTTAAAAAGAGCAGTAAATATCATATGTGCCAATTTTAATTTGGGGATTATCCCGAAGAATGGGTTAGTCATAGTGTTCTAGCAAATTTCCTATTCCTCTCCTGGATCATCATTTTCATTTTTCATCATTTGCAAACCCATATCTAGTTACATCTTCCATCTTAAAACCCAACTACATTGCCACTCCAGTTGTAGTCTCACCCATCTCCTTACTCGGAAAGCAAAACTCCTTGAAAAAGTAGTCTATTCCACTGTTCCAATTGCTCTCATTCTTTTTTTCTTAAACCTGGTCCAATCCTGCAAAATGTTTTTGTCAATATTGACTGATATCCTCCCCCACAACCTGCTTCTCTTTCAATCTTTCCCATCTCCGATGACGACAACTTCATTTTTCCTGATGCGCATGCCAAAAGCCTTGATGTATTCTTGATTGCTTGATGCCTTCGTTGACTGCATTTATTGACCATACATGCTCCATGCTCAATCCATCAGTAATTCATTTTGATTCTATCTTTGAAATACATCCCAAATCCAGTCAGTTTTATGTTGCTTCTTGTGTTTCTGCATTAATCCAAGCTATCCTTATTCTTGCTTGGTTTTCAGCAATAGTGTCCTAAATGGCATTCCTGATTCTGCTATGCCTCCTACAGTCTATTTTCTATTCCTGTGCTAGAGTAAACGTGATGAAAATTAAGTCAAATCATGTGATGTTCTCAGAGCCTCTAATGGCTTCATATATCACTCATAGTGGAGGTCTAAGTCCACAAGATCTGTAAAACTCTAGTTGATACTTGTATAACCATCTTATTTTTTAAAAAGTATTTTCTTATTTATTTGAGAGAAAGAGAGAGTAAAAGTAAACAAGCAGCAGGTGGGGCAAAGGTGGATGCTCAATCTCAGGACCCTGGGATCATATCCTGTGTCAAAGGCATATAGGCAGATACTTAATGGACTGAGCCACCCAGGCACCCGTATAACCATCTTATTTTATCTTGGGCTACTCTCTCTCTTGTTTATTCATTTGCAACTGCAATGGCCTCATCTCTGTTTCAAAAACACACCAGACAGTACTGCCTCAAGGACTTTGTGTTTTCTATTTTCTTTTTCTGGAATGTTCTTCCCTGATATATCCATGGTTTATTCCTTTGCCGATTTTACTTCTTTATTTAAATGTGATCTTTTCAGTAAGATCTGCCCTGTCTACCTTATATAAATTTGAACCTCTGGTCTGACATCAACAGTTTCTATCCCTCTTTTCAACTTTGTTCTTCTCTTTAGCACTTATTATTACCTAAATTCTTATATAGCTTTCCTGTTTATTCTATTCAATTATTGTCTCAAAAAAAAGAATGCAAGCACCATAAGTGCAGAGATTTTTTGTTTTTATTACTGTATTCTTATCACTTAGAAGAATGTTTATTTATTGAATTATTTAATGAAGAACTTGGCTCCTACCTTCAGACTATGGACTATTTATTTATGAGGATGGTCATACATGACCTTCCTAGGAAGCTATTTTTTTGTTTTGTTTTGTTTTGCTTCTCTTTTTCCTAGGGAAAAAAATGATTAAAATAGCTATTCCTTCTAATATATCTACTTATGAACTTAAGGAAAAGAATGAGCATTTATTTCCCAATCAGGAACTGATAATATTCTTCTGTCATCATTGGTAGTTTGTAATTTATGGAGCCATGGTGAATGAAAATGGAAGATCAAGATCGACTCCTCTCATTTTAAAATGTGATTCAAGTTTTCAGATTAGTAAATTGTAAGCTTGGGTTCCAATCCATGATAATTAATAATTACATTGTCTTAGTTTTTAAAATGTAATTATCAATATTAAAATGTTTAATATACAAAATAGAGCCTTCAGTTGCTTGCCTATGTGTTTTTTTCCCCTTCCTATTCAAGAAACTAATAGCATAGTCTTTTTGTCTTTGTTCTCATTTATTAAGGGAAAGAAAGAAAGAAAGAAAAAGAAAGAAGGAAAGAAACTAATAGGACGCACCAGAACTAAGGATAGATGTAATCTGGTCTGATTAAAACTCTGGCATCAACTTTGGTATTAGTGAGTGAAATTATTTGATAACAAAAAAGGAAAGCTATGCCAGAGAACTCTGATCAATTTTGATTACTTTCAACCCCAAGGTGTTTTCTTCTGCATTTGTGTGATAACTTCCAGCCTGAATCTCTGAAAACATAATTCATATGTTTATTATGCTTTCAAAGTGTCTTCTAATTTTATAGTCAATGAGAGCAATCCAATTACCGTTGTCACTCTTCCGATTTCCTTAGCTGTTTCTCATCAGTTTTCTTCTCATAACTCTGGATCATCTGTCCTAAACTATAACTTTTCAAAGCAATAATAATCTTATTATTACAAAAAAATCTCATGTTGGAACTCATCAAGGTGTTATTTTGTAATATGGGATTCCTTTTCATTTGTGTTCTCTCTCTCTGCCCTTATACAACTCATTATACTGAGTTTTATACTCACTCCAAGCAAACAATCAAAGAACTATTCTCCAAAGAGTTCCAACTTATTTTTTCTTTCTCTTCATGTTTATTGATTGGCATACGTTCCTCATCTCTATGAACCTATAGTACAGTAAACTTCAGCTATCAGTAAACTGAACCAGGCATTAATGGTAAAAATATTTTGACTCAGATTATAATATTTCTCACATACCTCTGATTTGCTATCATCATGAAACTCATTTATGTGGTTTATAAAAGTGGCTTTCATGATGAATTATGTAATGCTCTACTTACCAGTCAAGGAAAAAAAAAGTAATTTATATTCGTTTTATTTGCTCTCCCCAACTGAAACTATTCTTCTTTATCTTGTTATCAAATCTTATAAAATGTTTGTTGGAAACCCATATTTGGTGTATAGTACATATGTATTTTCTAGTTCTCATATTGTATTTCAGCACTACTTACAATTTGACCTTTACTATATATCTTTTCAATGTTTCCTACTTTCCTGGATTTTTGTTTACCTCAAACAAAAACACTAAAGTGATATCAGTAGTCCTTATTGTTGTTGTTCTGCTGCTTTTTTCTGTCCCCATTTTTTCCAGGAAGAGTGAATGCATGATATGGAGATATACTGGGTTGTTCCACAAATAACTCGGTGAGACTATCCCCTGAGCATATTCTGCATATTCTCCTCACTCTCTGTGGGGTTATTTCACTGAACAATGTTTACCAAAGTCATGTTAAAACATCCCAAATGGTTTCAATTTGAAACTTCTCTTTTCTCAGCCAGAACAGGGGACCGGTCTCACATCAGCCTGCCTTTAGCAAGACAAAAACCAGTCTGAAGCCCTTCTGTAGAAAGAAGCCTTTAATTAAGTGACAAAATAGGCTTAACTCTATGGGTTGGTTTCTGTCAATCCACAGACATGTTATCTAATGTCGTGTTTCTGTCAGAAGCCTATGGAAATGTTTTGGCAGTTAGTGTGGCAATTAATATATTTTATAAGGTCATCACAAAAGGCATGATAAATTTTCTTCCACACATCACAGAGCATCAAATTTTGGAAAGTGGAAATGAAAAACAAAGTATTATGCTGAGTGAAATCAGTCAAGCAGAGAGAGTCAATTATCATATGGTTTCACTCATTTGTGGAGCATAACCAATAGCATGGAGGACAAGGGGCGTTAGAGAGGAGTAGGGAATTTGGGTAAATTGGAAGGGGAGGTGAACCATGAGAGACTATGGACTCTGAAAAACAGTCTGAGGGGTTTGAAGTGGCGGGGGGGTGGGAGGTTGGGGTACCAGGTGGTGGGTATTATAGAGGTCACAGCTTGCATGGAGCACTGGGTGTGGTGAAAAAATAATGAATACTGTTTTTCTGAAAATAAATAAATTGGGAAAAAAAAAAAAAGAAAACTGTTGCTAAAATAAATTATGAGTTTAGATAATTGGGGAAAATAGCTAATTGTGATTCAGAACTAAATAAGCAAATCTGATGTATTTGTTATACCTTGGTAATTATATTTAGATCATGTAACTCATATCTTCTATTATATAAAGTTTGAAAAAAAAAAAAAGTTTGTAGGTCCATGCCAAACAAACAAAATTCAAGAGAGTGCAAGATGTTTTGATTTTTTAGGACAAAGTACCAAAAAGGCAATCCACAGAGGGTTTTCTTCAAGTATTCAGCAGAGTAATGATCAGTGCATATATGTGAAGATACTACCCAAGACTAGGAAAATAATGATCTAAAAATAGTAAAAGAAATAGTGCCTGGGCTCTTAGAAAGCCAAGAATAGTGCCTATTCCAACCAGCCAGACTAGAAGAGCTCATAGCACGGAATATTGAGTAGTGCACTCAAGAATGCCTTGTCTCAATTGTGGGGATAATTAGCCATATACTAAACTCTGCTTCTAATCAGCCAAAAGAAAAATAAAAACAAAATCCGAAAGTATCAGCTTACATCCAAGTAACTTAGGCATGTGTCAGAAAAAAGCTAAAGAAAAAGAGAAATACAAAAACATTCAAAACCCAACAAGGTAAAATTCACAATATTGGGCATCCAATGAAAGATTACCATGCATGTAAAGAAGCAATAAAACAAAATTCTGAAGGAGAGTGATAATCAATCATTTTCGATTAAGAACTAATATAGATGTTCAAATTAGCTGACAAGGACATTAAGAGATTTTTAAGTATGTGTTTTAAGTATGTGTTTAAGTATTTTTAAGTATGTGTTTTAAGTTAAGTAAATCAATGGAAGCTTTAAATGAAGATCCTCTTTGAACTAGAAATGACAATTACAATGCTTTAAATGAAAAATCCACTGGGTAGAATTAATGGCAGATCAGACATTGCAAAGGTATCAAGAAAGAATTCACAGTATTCTCTATTAGTTCTTAACCTCAAAATTCTATATTATAGAACTATTTAGTATTCTACCAAAGCATATCTAATAAAACATATAGTGAATTTACTCTCTGATATAGAGTTCTCATACACTTTATCAGAGAATGAATAACAATGTACAGGTTGTTCTATGGTTCCCTTGGATTTAAAAACTTAATATGGAAAAAAAAAATAGAGCCAGAATTTATTGTTCTATTTTGAAAAAGAGTCTGAAAAATATCACTTCTCAATGTAGCAGTCGACGAAAATTCTTTTCTTTCATTTTATCATTATGACTAACAAAAATAATTCCCACTTAATCTCCAATGTCCTTAAATGTGTGTATATGTAGATATAAATACCCAGAGACACATATAGATTTTATATGTATATGCACACACATACACACACTTGTGTAAATACCTGTATTTATATCTACACACATGTGCACATACACACACATTTACATTAACATTCAGATCTAATTTTCAAGAAAGGAACTAGAATTTCAAAATTAATTTTCATTCAGTTTTCATTTTACTCAATGTCTTCGCTTGTAAACATACTGGCAAACAGAAGTGCTCAATTTTCCCTTTTTTTTTCCCCCCTCTTCAGTCTCCTCTCAAATATTTGTTGTCTTTATTTGATAATAGTGGTTCTGACAGGGAGGAAATCGCTAATGAAAGCTCCTGTTTGTATTGTGCTTCTTGAATCTGCTCTGCATCTGGGCCACTCTAATGTACTTGGTGGGTTTGAATTTTCCCCAGAACACAACCACTAACAGAGCAGATTAGTTTTTATGACTGAAATATCGCCCATGTTAAGTATCTCTTTAGTCCTCCTGCAACTCTGGCACCAAGGAAAAGAGAATTTAATGTTGTCATGTGTTTTATTTTAATTGAATTAGCTGCAAGAACGAAATGCTTTTTCGTTTGAGATTGAGAGAGAATTGCTGCCTTGGTTCCACGTCGCTGCTTGGTAACCAAATAGCTCTTCTTTTCCTAGATTTATTATATTTCTACTTCTGTGTAGGAAAATGTTGTAGTCAGTGTTGTTTGGGACATTAGCTGCTGAGTTCTTTCACTGACACATTCCTCATTAGGGCCACCGAGAAAATTAAACAGATTCTATCAGTCTCTCTCCTAACACACTGATGATATTTTATGTGCTATAAGCTGAAAGAAGGGAAATTTACCTGTGACTTCTGAGAACTAACTTTCCATTAGGTAACAAAATATATTATGCTTCCTGTCAGGGTGGATACAGTGGAATGATTGAGAAGCGTATTACATAATCTCATTGCCTATGAACCAGATTAAATCCCCAAGCATGTGTCTCAAGTTGTTCCTAGCACAGTATCAGCCACCTTTTAAAACAAATATAAAAGAGCCAAATATTTCCCGATTGGCGTTTCCATGTGCCCTGGGCTTCAATCAACAGTCACTTTGACGCCAGCCTTTACAATTGCATTTGGGAATTCATTCACTTGGTTCAGACTTCCCCTGCCTCCAAGTAAGGTGCATTTTCCAAAAACTTTGGAGTAAGAAATACCACTCTTTACGCATCACTTATATGCCTCCTATTTGTATGATCAGGGACAGAGCTTTTTGTTGTTGTTGTAGTTTTGTTTTTATTTATTTTTTATTTTATTTTTTCTTTTCTTTTTTTTGTGTGTGTGGTTTAACTTTTCTTTTTTTTAATAATTTTTTTTTATTTTTAATAAACATATATTTTTATCCCCAGGGGTACAGGTCTGTGAATCGCCAGAGGGAGAGAAAGAGAAGGAAAGAGGAGAAAGAGGCAAAGAGAGAATTTTAAGCAGGCTCCACACCCTTCATTGAGCCAGACATGGGACTTGACCTCACAACCCTGAGATCATGACCTGAGCTGAAATCAAGAGTTGGATGCTTAACCCACTGAGGCATCTAGGTGTCCCATGGACAAAGTTTTTAATTTTTGCATATCAGTTTACTCTCCTATGATACATAAGTGTTATGTTAGTTAAAGAACAAGTTCAATTTAGCCTGATGCAAAAAAAAAAAAAAAAACCACAATGATTTAAGTAGGTAAGAAGTGTACTTCATTCTCATGAAAATAGTTCAGCATTGAGTAGTCCAGGGCTGACGCGACGGTTTTGCAATCCTCAGTGTATAACTTTTATCTCTGGAATCAAGGCTTGTGATCATGATTTCCAGACAATGCAAGATGAAATAAGGAAAATGAGGGCAAGCCATTTCCATATTGAGGTTGTTGTAGAATATAAAGCCAGCATTCCTGCGTTCTCCCCATTGACAGGGATTGGTTGCAGGACCAACTGCTGGAGTCTGAGAGGATGTGTCTGCAGTTAGTAGAACATATTTACACCCCAAACTTGGAAGGATCTTTTTCTAAAATAAAGTAGAGAATGTATATTTTCTAAAATAAAGTAGAGAATGTATATTGGGGACCAACGAACAATTGTTTTGACATTTAAAATATGCAGTTGCTGAGATTACAGGAGGTAATATCTGAAACCAGGTTGGACACAAGGCGTGTTGAAATGACTGGGTAAATGTCCAGACATTTTAATTTGTGAAATAATAATTTAATCTCTTCTTATAAATAAAAGCTCTTGGAAATGGCCTCAGTTTCTCCTCTGAGTTTTCAAAAAATACAACCATGTTTTTAACTGACTAAAATAGATACCCAAATGGAAGCACTGGGACAATTTAAGTTTTCATAGTTAACAAAGTCAGAGGTAAACACACTGTAACCAATAAATAGGAATACTCACATTGAAGATTTTAAAGGCTTTTAGGTTGTAGTATTGCAAACAATCTAGTTTGAAAGAGAATTTTATGATATGATGATCATGGGTTTTAAGATCACAAAATTCATTTTTGGGATTCCAACTCAAACACTGTTACTAGCTGTGCTATTTTGGGGCAAATATATTTAGTTGTCAAGACAGTGTTAGGGTTTTTTTGTTTGTTTGTTTTTGTTTTTGTTTTGTTTTAATATGGAGACCTATACAATAAACCATCATATACCCTCCACTGAAAGCAATATACATACACAAGAGTTTCAATGGGGCATTACACAGGAGTGCAATTGCTGTCTTTTAGGGTATGTGCATTTTGAGCTTTACTAGATAGTGGTAAACTGTTTTCCAATAAATACTTCTAGCTGCAGTGAAAAAGAGTTCTAGTTATTCTATATTCTCACAATTCTTTCTACTGTCAGACTTCTATTTTTTCAAATTCAGGGAGTACTAAATAATACCTCATTATTCTCTTGCCTCTTTCTGAGTACTAATAATGCTATCTTTTCATGTCTTTATTTGCCATTCTCTTTTTCTTTTCTGTGCTTTGTCTCTCTGTACTTTTTAAAAAATGCCTTTTTCATGTTGATGTGTAGGTATTAGAGTAATCAAAGATCTAATGCTTTTGTCTATTATATATGTTACAAATATGATTTCTAGGTCTTCTGTTTGTATTTTGAATTTTCTTATAATGCCTCGTCATGTGAAGAGTTTTATTTTTTACTTTACCTTGATTAAATCATTTTCTGTTTTGCTTTTGATTGAATAAGTTCATTTTAAAGAGGTATTTCCTACCTGTAGGCTCTAAAATATTGTTCCATATTTTTTTGGAGGTTTGAAAAGTTTTAATGATTTAGACCCTTAATCCAGCTAGAATTTACTCTTTTTGGCATGAGGTATAATAAAGCAGCTTAATTTTATTTTTCCATATGGATTGCTAATTATTATAATACTATTTATTGACTACATAAATTTTCTCATCCCATATTTTTTCCCTTCTCTTACATATTTTCTAATCGCTTCCCCCTTTCAAGTCTATCCTATCTCTTTACCCTATCTTTATTCATGCCTTTCCCTTAATTGTCCTTTTCTTTCCTTTCATTTCTTCTTTCTCTCTTCCTGTTCCTTTTCATAATTATTATTACTATTATTAAATGAGTGCATATACCAACTTAGAAAATCAAACAGCAAATCATCTAAAATAGTAAATGAATTTTTTTTTGCTTCCACGGCTCAACAAAAATATCCATTGTTGATTCATCCTACATTTAGTAAATATTTATTAAGCATCTAGTTGAAGGCACTAGAGAGTCAGAAATGAACAAGATAGAGAAGAGTTGCAGCCTAAAAGAGATTTAAATATAAGCACATGAAAAAATTTAAGCATATTTATTATGATAGTTACAGTTTCCAGGAGCACTTAACTTGGCAGCTCCAGCATCCCCTCAAAAATTATAGATAGATATTGTATAGATATATTTATAATTTTAAAATGTATAATATATAAATGTATGTGGTATATAACATATTATATATGTTATGTGATACATACAAATATTATTGTACCAATACAAATGCATACAAATAAATATATATTTATACTAGTCTGGGATATAATTAAACATTTATATCAAAGCAATTAAGACTTTGACATGCTTTTGCCATTTTAAAGACCTAATTTCCTAATGCAGAGTTTAAAAACCAGTCTGAATTCGTTTCTAAGCTAATAAAAAGACTGATCATATTATTTTCTTATTCTAAGTGATGACAATATATTGAGTTAATTTCAAATTTATAAAAAAGTTGTAAGTATTTTTTTTGTTTTGTTTTTTTTAATTTTTTTTCTCCAATTTATTTATTTTCAGAAAAACAGTATTCATTATTTTTTCACCACACCCAGTGCTCCATGCAAGCTGTGCCCTCTATAAATACCCACCACCTGGTACCTCAACCTCCCACCCCCCCGCCACTTCAAACCCCTCAGACTGTTTTTCAGAGTCCATAGTCTCTCATGGTTCACCTCCCCTTCCAATTTACCCAAAGTCCCTACTCCCCTCTAACAGTTGTAAATATTTTTAATGAAAATATATTGTGTCTGACATCAGTTATAAACTGTAGTTAAAATAGTTTGTTGGAACACATAAAGTACTGCCATGTATATTAAATAAATAAACTAGATCTGCTCTGAGGGAATTAGGGAAATCTTGACTTTACAGACTCATTGCCCTTTGGCAGTGCTCTTGGCAAATCCTGACAGTCCACTCTATCTCCTAGTAGCTTATAATATATACAAAAATAATTTTTCTCTCAAAAATATATTGGTTTGTCTTTCCTAAGGCTGTTTCTACACACAATAATCATTTGGATTTTTTTTAAGCCAAAAAGAGGTTTTGGTTAAACTACTGACACATGACTTAATTTGATTAAGGAAAAAAAAAAAAAAAAAAAAAGGAGGGGACAAGCTATGCTTAAAAGACCTAAGTGAAAAACTTCATTTCTTTATTTAAAAGATAGCTGATTTTTGTTCTTTAGAAATATTAATGTAGTCAGATCACTCTTAAAAAATGTTAAGATTATTAAATTAACAGTCCAATTCTGAACACTGGTGATATTACATGTACTTTGCAAACCACTCTGGCTTTTTGACAGATCTCATTTGACTTTTCAGTTACAAAGAATAAAAAGCTAAATATTTTTGCCAGACCATTAGTCCTTAAGGCCTAATAATGTCTTAAATTTATTCCTATATTTTAATAAAGGTTTTTATTTGTGTGGTATGTCAGACTTTAACTTTTGTTCATATAAATAAGAAATAATTGATTGAGAAGAGTGGGAAATAATTATTGACCAGGACTTAGCAACTTAAACCAAGAAGGAAAAAGCATTTATAAGAATACTACAATTAATTGTGAGAAGTATTACGATACCAATTTGTTTGAAAATAGTATTATCGAAATTCATAAATTGACTTGAAAAAATCAGATAAGGTAACTCTTACAGTACACAATGAAAGAAGACTTTATGTTCATTGGAGGCAAATTCAGAATGCAGTAGAAATGGGATTAAGATAGGTATTTTCACATAGAATAAGCACTATGAGCAAAAGTACATAGGTATAAAGTAGCCTAGGTGTACAAAGAACTTAAATATCCATTATTATGATGATTTTAATATCATAATAATAAGGATGAAATAATAATCCTGACCAAATCTATAAAGGATAAAACGAGTCATGTCCTGGGCAACACACATAATAAGTTTTTTGCCGGAAAGATTGAATGTGAAGAGTATAGGGCACTAGACATTGAGTGATTCTATTAAAATTGGAACCTCATGAAGGCTGATGTACAAAAATAAAAATAAAATTAAATAAAGTTTCCACATACATTTGACTGACATTTCAATCAAATATGAACCAAATCAACGAACCATCATTATCAAAATACAATAGATTTCTATACACTAGGCTAAATATTGGGGAAAAATGACTTAGGTGTTATTGGTATAAAGATTCATGGTTTGTAATGGTGAAAAAAGGTATTAATAAAATCCATATATTTTTATTCATCAAAATGATGAGAAGCATACTATTGGCTTTCAGTGTATAATGGTCAGAAATGCTAGACAATCTATAACATTTATGATAGACCTGCACAATACAGAATTATCTCACAGGCAGCACAAATTTAGAATGTTTCCTAGATTTGTATGTAACTGAAAAACCTGTTTAAAACCATTTTCACCTAGAATTTTACTTCACACTGTAAATAAAGATAATTTACCTTTGCATTATTTAATGACTATAGAATTTCCAGGAATGCTGCTAACTTGCAAATAGAGAGAGAAATACATTTTCTTGGTTCAAAAATTTACAAGAATCATTCACCATTTCATAAAATGACATTACTGAACATAGCACTGACTCTGGTTTTAGAATTGTGTATATAGCCTAGATGTGTTGGTCTGCACTTGTTACAATTCTTCTCAATAATCCTACATATAGCTGTACTATATGTCTCACATATGTCTTTTAGATATGTTATGACCAAATATTTATAAACTGAAATATGTTTTATCTAATTATAAATTATTTTTATTTCATCTTCATATTATAGTTTGGTAATTACAAAGCTTATTTTCAAAATTATTTATGAGGTAATTGATTCACTCCATGAATTTTATTAAGGATAATAAAGCTATTGTCAAATTAGGGCTTGAAAATCATAGGTTTAAATACATTAGCTAGAATTTACCATAGATTCATTGCAATAATGTGCATGAAACTTTAAAATTTATTACCCTCCTTCATCCACGTTTTACCATTCAATCTGCATAGCACTATGTAAAGTAGGGCAATGGTTCTTTTTAAGTTATTTTCAAGATGTAGAAACTAAGTCTGAAAGAGATTCCACAACTTGTCAGTGATCATTTAAGTTTAATAAATGCCATATCTAGAGTCAGAATCCAGGTCTCTATTCTTTAACTTCAAGTATTTACCATGACCTCATGTTGTTGCCCGATGATGTAGCGGACAGAAGGGACTATTTTATTTTATAATAATTTTATTCTTTTTTTCACTACTAGAATATTCATACATATAGAATGTTGTTCATTGACCATTTTAAGCTTTCTTTAAACTCAAATGTAGCACAAAATTTTTATTTCCTATTGTATTGTTATACAAATTTACATCTTCAATGTACATCTTCAAAGTGAACTTGGATACTGAGGCAATATACTTTTTGTTTTTTTTGAGAGAGAGCACGCATGATCTGAGTGGAGTGGCAGATGGAGAGGGAGAGAATCTTGAGTAGGTTCCATGCTTAGTGCAGAGCCCCCTTGGGGCTCAATTTCACAACACTGAGATCATGACCTAGGCTGAAATCAAGAGTTGGGGGCTCAATGGACTCAGCTACCCAGGAGCCCCTTGAAGCAATATTCTGAATATTTCAGAGCAAAAACAAAGCAAACAAAAACCCACTTAAAATTTAGCCTTATTGTCTAAATATTTTTAATGAAGGCAATACTTTTTCTTTTCAGTTTGGCACAATTTTTTTCCCTAATTCTGGCTTTTTATGATCACCAAAACATTTCATTTCATTTTCTTACTATCTACTTAAGTCTGCATAGGTTTTATTTGCCCACTACTATCAACCAATATTCTTATTGAACAGATGATGCATACTATCAACAAAGGACACACTGATTGCTTGTATGAATAGAATTTGTGATAGTTGGTTTCCAACTGGACTTTTAAGTAAGACTGTTCACCTTTTGCCTCAATAGCAAGAGAGCAGCGGTGATATTTTTTCTGCTGCTTATGATTTTACCTCTATAGGAGAGGAATATGATGAAATATTCAATAGAAAAAATATAACTTTTTAAGGAATAATAGAATGCATATTAGAAAACCCAAAAGCCCCTCTAGAACTGCAAATTTAGTTGAATGGCTAATGCACTTCAATTTCTGTTCTCTTATTGAAGTAATTACTAGCAGAGTCAAATTCATATTTACACATTTTAGAAATGCATTTAAACTAACTATTGGTTGTTAGAATTTGACTGGTCTTGCATATATTAAATATATTTTTCAAAAACATAGTTATGTGGTTTGTCTCTGAGGACCAGGATGAGAATAGAGATAGCATATGTAACATAAATATTTTAGGGAAAAAAGTCATAATAATGAAGATCATTCTTACCAAAACTTATCATCTATATTCAAATTTCTCTTCAAATTCCCTCCTTTTCTAGTTTTTTTCCTCCTTATCTTTCCTTCTCTTTCTTCTTTCTTTTGTTTCCTCCTTTCTCTTTTTCTAGATTTACACTCCACCATTTTAAACTTTAGAGGATGAATTATTCTGTGCCATGTTTTAAGAGGGACAAAAAAGAAAAAATTCCCCATGGATAACAACGAGCATGGTGAAAGCACTTGAAAGAAAGACATGGTGGAAAAGCCTTGTTAATTTATACTTGTGTTTTGTTCTAAATTATATTTTCATCATTAAAATAACTACATGTAGAAAGAAAATACTGGCATAAGACATCAGTATATATATATATATATATATATATATGCTGATAATTGTATAAAATTAAATAATATTTAGAGCCCTGAAGGAGTAAACTATATAGGTAAAATGAGATAAGAAATCATAGCCACAACAAAGTTGACCTTTGGAGAAAGTTCTAGAGCAGGTAGGGTCAGGCTACCATGAATTCAACTTGGTTTACAATCTAAATATAGGATTTTCCAATATCCACACCTTTTGATAATGGAAAATGCATTATTTCCAATTACTTGTGTTTGGGATATTTTTTCTTTCTACTAGATTTTATCTGTTCATTGCTGATTATCCTCCAAGCTCTGCTTTAGAACCACATAGAAATGAAAGTGGCAAACAATAAAGTGACAACAAACATCTCTTCCTTCTTCTTACCCAGTCTTGTTTTTCACATTTCTCTTTTTAGCAATCCTTTTCTGCAATCCTTTTTTTTTTTACAAATTTAAATATTAGAAGATAGAAAATATTTGATTCTGTCAAGCTAGAAACCAAATAATTAATAATGTTGATTATTGTTGTTTCCTTCATGTTTTCTTTGTATAAGTGCTATTCTTGAATGAGAAAACACTGAATGGAATAAAACTCATGACAGCAAGTATGTTATCATCTATGTATGTTTATACATACCACATATATAAAACAATGCATGAAGAAAACCTTCAGAAGTAACAGAAATATATCACAACATTCTAGTTACTTGTACATAGAAAAATAAGCCAAATTCTAACAAATCTGCTATTACCTATCACTCTAAGCTTAAAAATTTAAAAGAATTAAAAGTTTAAAAGAACTTATGTAGCGAGTGCAGATTCCTGAAGGACTTAGAAGATGTAGAAACAAAAGTAACCCAAGAAAGAAGAAATTCAAAATTAAATTTTAGCATACCAAAAGAGGCTGGAACTCAGTAATTCAAAACTTCATCTCCAGAAATGGGGCTTCAAACTAAACTGGACCCATAGAGGCAGACACACAAAAGTGTTACATCTGGGACAGAATTAGATTCACAGAGAAGGAGAGAATCCTCTTGGTTAGTGGAATCAACAGAAAAGAAGGAAATTATAGGGGAACAATAAGAATCCCACTGAAATGAAAAGAACCAAGACATGTTGGTCATATCTCCAGCATGATCAATAATATATCCATAAAGGAAACTGCACAGAATAGATTAGAAATGACAGAGTAGGCCACTCCCATAATAGTAGACCTGTCAAAGAGAGTAGTTCATGCCTATATACAACTACTGGGGTAAAAAAATCCGGGATGCAAATCAAACATTTTTGGTGGTTAAATTTCTACCAGTTACTCTCAAAAAGGAAGCCGAGGAAGAGTGTAACATATCACTCCAAATGGAATTTAAAACTAAAAATAAGAATATAATAATGAACTATTTTTCTACTGAAAATTTTGTGCAAAACAAACACAAAAAAAACCTCACAGTACCACAGTACTCTAAACAAAACTGCATATTCTCCAACAAAGATGTGAAGTTTTTTTTTAAACCAGAAACACAGAAATTAACAATAAAAATGAACTGAAAGAGAAATAAAAAGAGTTTGAAAGCAGGAAAAAAACAGAAGAAAACATCAAAATTATGTTAGAAATGAAGCCTAATTTACAAAGTACCTAATGCAGAATTTATTTAAATGAAAACTTAGTAATTGATGGTTCACTCATATGGATAGATATAGAAATAAATATAGATACAAATAAGAATGCATATATATGTACATATGTTTATGTACACATAGAGAATATAAACACTTGCCCACATTTAGAGGGACAGAAACAGAGCGAGACAAAGATACAAAGAGAGAAAGAGAAAAAAAGAGAGAGAGAACCTATATATTTATTTTTCTACAGATACAGTTTGAGAGCAGAAATACTCTTGTGACAGTGAACATATCTAGAACACAAATTTTGGTTTCTGAATACACTCTTCTCAAAAGGAACTGAGGCTTCTTGGAGAAATGGCTAATCCTAAGACTGTGGCAGGGAATGCATAGATAAGCACCCCCCCAAAATCTTGTTATGAGTGAATATAAGGAAGTGTTCAATAATTGCATGTCACAAAGACACAGAAGGCAGCCTGTCCTGAAGGTATTTACACTGGCCAAATCTGGGATAACTTAATATCAAACTGAGAAATGATAATAGCAGATCATAATCTATTGAATAAAACATAAGTCCACACTGATATATGTGTAGACAAATATAGAAGTTAACTAGTGTCTGTTGCAAGGATCACTGTTCTACTCTCGATGGCTATAAAATCCTGAAAAGCCTCAACCTGAATTTAAATGCTATGGACCACAATGGCATGGTTGTGCTATGTGAGGATTTGAGACATCCAGAGTGTGCCCTGTAGGTTCTTGGGTTGCAAAAAGCTGATTTTGATGAGGAAATTCATAGACTTCTGATAAAAGCAAATTCCCTACTTGCCAATCAGAGCTGACTGGACCAGAAGGGTTAAACACTAATTGCAAACAACTTAAACTCATTCTGATTTAAGACCACCTACAATAGATAGGTATTAAAGCCCTTACTTGTCACTCACTCTGTACCTGGGAATTAATGATTATTGATGGCTGCTGTGAATCCCAATTTTTCTGGCAATTTGTTCAGACGTGTCTCACTGAATGTGTATTTATATGTTTTTTACTTGTCTTCTGACATTGGAAGCTACTGAAAGACCTTCCAGATAAAATTTCTATTCTGTCTCACAATAACATTTTTAAAATTCAATAAAGTCGTAAAGCTTAAAACAAAAGAAAATGTGGAGTGGGAGGGGGGAAATTAAATTCAGTCTCCATGACAGTTATGGGATGCAATCACTAGAAAAGTACATGGATTCTGGGGAATCCATGGTTCCAGCCAGGCCAAATGACACCAGGAAGACAAGGATCTGATAATCAGGGTCCAAGCAAGGGTAACAAGAGGCATAATATTTTATTTTTTTAATTAACATATAATGTATTATTAGCCCCAGGGGTACAGGTCTGTGAATCATCAGGCTTACACACTTCATAGCACTCACCATAGCACATACCCTCCCCAATGTCCAAAATCCAACAACCCTCTCCCTCCCCACCCTGCAACCCTGTTTGTTTTGTGAGATTAAGAGTCTCTTATAATTTTTCTCCCTCCTGATCCCATTTTGTTTTATTTTTTTCTTCCCTATCCCCCAACCCCTCCTCTCAATTTTCCTCTCAAATTCCTCATATCAGGGAGATCATCTGATAATTAGCTTTCTCTGACTTATTTTGCTCATCCACATTTTTGCAAAGGGCAAGATTTCATTTCTTTTAATGGCTACATAGTATATATATATATATATATATATAACCTTTTCTTTATCCATTCACCTGTTGATGGACATCTAGTTTCTTTCCATAGTTTGGTTATTGTGGACATTGCTGCTATAAACATTCTGGTGCACATGCTCCTTCGAATAACTGCATTTGTACCTTTAGGGTAAATACCCAGTAGTGAGATTGTTGGGTCATAGGGTAGCTCTATTTTCAACTTTTTGAGGAACCTCCATGCTGTTTTTCAGAGTGACTGCACCAGCTTGCATTTCCACCAACAGTGTAGGAGTGTTCCCCTTTCTCTGCATCCTTGCCAGCATCTGTCATTTCCTAACTTGTTAATTTTAGCCATTAATAACTGGTGTGAGGTGGTATCTCATTGTGGTTTTGATTTGTATTTCACAAGAGGCATAATAAATAACCCCCTAACTCCCATTTTCACTCACCTGCAACATAACACTCTTCCTATATTATGTGTATAGATTATGTATATATATACATACACACACACTATACTTTACCACACACACACACACATATATATATATTAAAGCTCTTTATTTCCATAATATGCAAACTAGGAATGTGGAATTAGAAAAGAAACTTTCAGCAATATTCATAATAATAATAATCAAGGAAAGAAGGACCAACAGGTGCAAAAACAGAATGAGAAAAAGAAATTTGCATAATCTCAAAGCCTCTCTGTACAAAATACTTCTTAATTACAAATTTTAAAAAGACAACTATGTAATGAAGAAGTTTTCCAGATATCAACTTAATCAAATTATTGAATTTGTCATCACCAGTAGAAAAAACAAATCAATTTATGATGTCACCTGATAGAATGCAATTAAAACATCATTTTTATAATATCCCTCTCAAAAACATATTCTTTGCCTAATTATGAAAGAGACTAAGTCAAATTGAGTGACATTCTGTATGTGCTATTACTGCTTTGTAATCTTGATAAAAATTTTTGAGGGTACGAAATTCAAGGAAAGACAGAGGAATACTTCTAGATTAAAGGCTAGGATGATGAGGTAGTTGGGTAGAACAGATGAGCCGGAATTGTGTCTTTTTGCTATTGGAAGAATATGAACAAGGTTTCTGGGCCAGGAATCTATAGGAGTTATTTATATGATTCCTGGAACTCTTCTATGAGCTTCAATTTGTTTCAGAAAGAAGTATTAAAACCATGCAGACCTGTTTATATGGTCCTACTGCACATAATAAAAATGCAACTCAGGTTACATGGGTGGCTCAGTCAGTTAAGTGTCTGACTCTTGATACCAGCTTAGGTCTTGATCTCAGGGTTATGAGTTCAAGCCCTGTGTTGGGATGGAGACTACCTTAAAAAATTAATGAATTAATTAAAAAAACTAAAAAAAATGAAACTCTATCAAATGGGATGCAAACTGTTTTGCCTCCTGTCCAGAGAGAGGAATCCACTGACAACATGCTTTATATGTGTGATGTCAAGCTGCTATCTGAGTTTTTAAACACCTCCTCTTATTTTTTGCACTTTCTTCTTATGAACTGGTAAGAACCAGTTAATAGACTGGCATGGGTGTTCATAGGCCACAGTTTGTGTAGAAATGAATTAGAAGAGAAGAGAGAGGCCCATAACTGAGAACACAACATTTTATCAATGTCTAAGTCATACTGCCTGATTATGGTTCTTTCTCTAGGGAAGGGTTTTAGAGATAGAAGGACAAGGTTTAGAGAAAATTGTGTCAGCTGTTTGTTCTGCCTAGCAAGCTTCCTTCTTTAAGGTACTGAAAATGATAGATGTGAAGAGCTACCTTTTTTTTTTTTTCTGTAAGAATACAGTTTTCAGTGATGCCCTAGCAAACACAAAAATAGCACATTACTTTTAATATGGAAAATATAAAAGGTATTCAACTCTTGCCATTGTTTAAATAAATAAATAATACAACCTTTCAGTTTATCACAATATTGAATCATAGCTCCTCAAAGTATGTGCACCGTTTTAGCAAGAGCATAGAATTTTGATGAAAAATATTTTTAAGTTAGGGAAAATAAGATAAAATGTTTAGACCTTTACAGAAACCTAACAAAAACTCTTACAGGCCATAGGTGGGGTATAATTTTTTGATGTCCTTTTTTCCTGATGTTCTTTGAATATTTATAATAAAAAGTGACAATAATAATAATGTTTATTATTTATGTATCATACTAGCATCTTAAAAGAACTATCTCATTTAATCATTTACATAAAACTATGAGGCAGATCTCATCATTGCTATTTTCATTGTGCAGATGGGAACACTGAGGCTTATGGGGCTTCATTTGCCCAAAACCATACAGCTGGAAATAAGAGTTGGGATTCATAATGAATGTTTTATTATTATTATTATTATTGTTATTAAGCACTTGATTTTTAAAAAAGTCTTCTATTCCCAGAATGGAAAGGTTCATGACTGAAATATTCAAAATTTAATCTTACTGTTTCATTTTTGTTTTTTCCACATCAAGCAATGAAACTGTAAAGTTTTTGTTGTGCTTATATGGTAGCTAAATATATTACTTTTTATCTGCTACATAATATATTATATGTGAATACATCTTACATTTTCCAGTTTGGAATTGAAGAGAGATACACCCCAGTTAGACTTTCTATTGCAGACCTACATAGATTTCCCATTATTCCCAGATAATTATTTGAACTCGTGGCTGCTTCTCTGAATGTGACTTAAGTGATCTCGACTTGTTTTCCACTTGTTTCTTTATCTTTTCAGCAACTTAATTTC
Organism: Neogale vison; assembly: GCF_020171115.1. Classification (NCBI taxonomy): domain Eukaryota; kingdom Metazoa; phylum Chordata; class Mammalia; order Carnivora; family Mustelidae; genus Neogale; species Neogale vison. Next base: position 99,821,304 of record NC_058096.1, on the reverse strand, counting down.
TAATAAAAATAACACATGGCTACAAGTAATATATTTCAGTTTCTCTAAAACTTTTAATTCTTCTACTTTTATTTCTATTGTGGTTCTTCAAAACAGATTAATTTATTCACCAATCAATTCAAAATGCCTTTGTACTTCAGTTCATCGTAAGATTTGAATGGATTTATTTTTTTACTATTTCAAATAATATATTAATGTATTTCAAAGTTTCTATTTTCTTTTTTATACATTTCTTTCTTGATGGATTCTTAAATCTGACAAAAATATTAATACAAGTAAAAGTTACCTGTTTCAGATATTGCTTTTCTTATAAGAATAGATGGGACTTTGTTAGTTATATTTCACCTAAATTGCTCCTAAACATCAAAAAAAAAAAAAATTATAATGAAGCAGCAGCCCGACTGCTATAATTCTATTTTTTGAATCATGCTCTTCTGTGTTTATCTTTCAAACAATATATTTTCACACCAGCAGCTAGAGTTTTCCTTTTTAAAATGTAGATAGATTACAGCACTTTCCCAGGGTTTCCCAGCTCAGAGAAACCTGGTTCCTGCTCAGCCTAGAGACTTTGCAAGATCTGATTCCCATCCCCCTTCTTACCTCAACCTGATCTCACATCTTCCTTCTCGTGGTCTTGCTCACTTTGTCCCACCCAAAGAGACCCCATTTCCAAGCTGGCTTTTGCTTACTCTTTGATAAATGAAGGTTATTCCATCCTAATTTCCTCCCCTCCTGTGTACAGCTCAACTAATCCCTTCCTAACCTACTCTCTTATCCTCAGCAAAAATACTAATATCCTAGCTCATTTGTCTTAACTGGAGTGTATAATGTTGCTGTCTTTTCTAGAAATGAGGGTCTATTCTGTCTTCTTTCTTTGTAGGATTTGTTTGCTCTCCTTTATTGCAACCCAAGATTAAAACCCACCTCCATTCTTTGCCATATTCTTTTTATCTGTTCTCCCTGTTCAAGGAAACTTAAAGAATTATGAATAACTAAAGCCTACGAAATCCAGAGTATAGAGACCAGGAGCTGGGGTGACCGATTAAAGACTACCTTACATTTTAATATCCTGGAATATTTAGAATGCATCCATACCAGGTTGTATGATCATGTTTATCTGGTTAATTGAAAAGTCAAGATAATATACTTTACAAACTTTTATCTGCCTTGTTCATAATTTACATAATGCCCATTCATGTAAACTGTATTAAAAAGTCAAGTAGGCTGCACAAAATTAAATTTATGTCACTTCTATTTGTCTTCAATAATTCTGCAACTTAAAAGTGTCATCTAGAGAAAAACACATTAATTGAACAGATAAAGAGAGCAATTTGTATTTTAATGTTGTTTTGCTTTGAAAAGCTTTAAAATTCAGTTTGACCTTTTGGAAAACATGTTTTAATACTTGCAAAATCTGATTAATCATATTTATATCCAAACACAGGTGTGAGAATGAAATAATTATAAAACAGCAAGTGGAGCACTTTGGTCTTTGGACAGTAATTGTCTCTCAAAATAAAACCGAAAAGGAGAATCCAAGATCAAGGACTCAAGAGATCTTATTTTATTTTTTTAATTTTTATTTTTACTAAGACTGTCAAAAGCTAACTATGTTTGAGAATTACTGAGTCTATGGTGAAAATATTGGCAACTACATTGTGTAATTTTTCATCTGCAAATTACAATATTCATTTGAGGTGGATAACAGAAAAGACTGTTGACAAATGAGATTTTAACTAATTTCCAATTTCATTTTGGTTAATGCGATGTGATTTGAGTGCCAGATGTCCTGACAGCTGAGATCAACAAGACTCTATTAATGTACATGAGGCCACTACTCACCTTGGTTGGATGGCCTACCTGAGTAGATCATAGGAGAATTTACTGTTTCTTTAAAATGTTAATTTTTAAAAAGAAACAACCAGTATCATAGAAACATCTCTATATCAGTTTCTTATTGAAATTCATGGTATGGTGAGAAACAAGTTACTGTGAAAGAAGAAAAAAATCTGGTTATTTAAACCAAATCAAATACTCAAAATTAAAAGTTTCAGATCAGAAAATCTCAGTGGGCTAATAACTGGGACCTATCCTGCTGATGCAGCAGAGGTTTCAAGCCTTGGTCTGATGATAGTAAACCAAAAGGGATTAATTATGTATTTTTAAAAACAAGAATAAACACTTCTTTTAGTAAGAAGAAATCGACTTCATTGCTGCCATAACTGTATGGCTATTTCTAACCTATACAACTGTCTTAAGACCCAAATAGTCATATCACCAAAATGATGTTGCCATTATAGGTTTTATAGATCTGTAACCAATACTACATATTTCCTTTACCATATCATTTAGGACTGGTATTCCACTATAACCAAAATATAAATGGATAAGCAAGAACAAATTAATTTTTCTCCTCTATAAACTGAGCACTGTAAGAGAGACTTATGCATCTGTAATGCAGCTCTCAAACTCATTACTGTTATCAGTGCTACAATTCAAACCCTAATTTTATGTCCTAGATCGGATTCATCCATGCGTCCATTCAATAGCTAAGTACAAAGGGCCTGATATCAGGCAGACCCTGGGATTGGCAGTTAAAATAGAGTGGTGAAAAAAATAGACATGAACTCTATATGATATTTATGCTCTTATAATTAATAGTAGATGAGTTAAAATAATTGCTAATATAAAATATAATCTGTAATATATAATGCATATAACATTAGTAATTTATAATAGTATTTCTAATAAATATATGAGCATAAACATTAATACTCTGAAGAAAAATTCTAGTATCTACAAGGAAGTATTCAGTAGATTGTAAAAGTGGTCACAAATGCTTCCTCTTCCTGAATTCATGCCCTGGTAATATAGCATTGCAGATCTTCCCATTAAGAGATGGAATCAATTTTCACCTAAGTGGATCACATGTCTTACCTTGTCCTTTAGTTAATATGATGCAAGCAAAGACTTCAGAAGTATTTGTACATCAAGTCTTGCTCGGCAGTCCTACGTTTATCACAGCATTATTAGTCATGATATGGAAATAACTTTTGTCTACCAACAGACAAATGGATTAAGAAAATATGACTTTATATATAATTTATACATGATGTGTATAATATTCATATATATTATTCTTATGATAACATTATATATGAATATTATTCAACCGTAATAAAGGAAATCCTGCCATTTGGTACAGGATGGATGAAGCTTGAGGACATTATCCTAAGTGAAATAAGAGAAAAACAAGTACTGTATGATCTTACTTATATGTGGAATTTAAACAACAACAACAACAACAGCAACAGTAACAAAAAGACAACTCCTATAAACAGAGACAGATCTATAGTTGCCAGGGCTAGGAGGGGGCAGATAGGGAATATGGGTAAAGATGGTCAAACAATGCAAACTTTCAATTACGCAGTGAATAAGTTATGGGGATATAATACACAGCATGGTGACTATAGTTAACAAAGCTGTATTGTACGTTTGAAAATTGCTAAGACAGTATATTTTAAAAAGTTCTCACCACACACGCAGACTTGTAAATATATGAATAATGGATTTGTCAACTAACTTTATTGTGATGACCATTTTGCAATACATGTTGTATTTCTTAAACTAATACAATGTTATATGTCAATTATATCTCATGAAAGCTGAAAAAAAAGAATCAAAAAAGAAAAAAAAAACTTTTTTTGCTATGCTTGAAATTTGAGAGCACCATGAGACAGACCACCGTGTTGCCTACTAAAGAATGAGATATCATGAAAGAGAATTGAAATGTCCTATTCTGCCCTCCAGTCAATCCCCAAATATATAAATGACACCATTTGGGAGCAGCCAGCTTCAACCAAAATGCCAGTTGGTAGCAGAATCAGTGACTGACCACCGAGACATGAATAAGCCCAGCTGACACCAGCAGAAGAAAAACACAACTGAAACCAGCTCCAAATAATGACTCTTATCATCATGAGCTAAACAAATGATTTTTGTTAAGTCACTAAATTCAGGGTATTTTGTGATGCATTGAAGCTAACTGATATAAATCATGTTAGAGGACCTAATTTAGTTTGTAGAGTTCTGGAACACTTTTCTGAGGAAAGTATCTAAAGGATGAATATGAAAGAGTCACCCAGAGAATGGCATGAGGAGTATTCAGAAAGAGGGGAAAGCATATGTAAAAAGCTTGAAGTGAGGAAGAGTTTGAAACATTTGAGGAAACAGAAGAATGAAGAATTTCTTTGTCAGGATTCTTTCTTGTTTCAGAATCCCAGCATCTTTCTTTCCACTCTATCCTGTATATAACTTCAGACTTGAATTTTGATCATTTGATTTCCATTTAATGTTCTATTTTCTAGTAAACAGCAACTCTAAATCTTCTACTGCTGACTAATTAGCTATTGTTTTTACCAAGCTCTTTCCAATGGAATGCAATGATCCACCGATCTTGAGCTTGCTGGTTAGGGTCTTTCTATCTGCTGACAAGCTTTTCATATTCCATTTCTTGTCCTGGCCTTGAGAACTGGCATATCTAGATTCCCTGCTCTACTGTTTCTTATATCACCACACTATAAAAGTTTATATGGGAAGGATAATTGTGAAAGATAATCATGCAGATGGGTAGACAGATTATGGATAGATGATAGACAGATGATAGATAATAGATACAGGGAGTTAAATGAGAAAATCCAGTTAGAAAGCAGCCTCTATAATCTCATTTTTATAAAAACAAAAATATATAAATATCAAGAATATGATAATGTATTTAATAATGTATATAATGTATATAAATTGTATTTATACACAAACATGTATACATACATACAGCAAACTTAACAGATGTTGCTTCTGCTTGTACAGTCCTAGAATCATAATTCTGTTTCTTTTTTTTCTCCTATATTGTTTTAATACATTGATTTAAATTAAATTTTCTAAACATGGCTTACTGAAGATATATTTATTAGTTAAGTTGGCTGCTGAGATATATGCCAAAAAGTTAGTTTACCTTGGACAGTTAGTAGAGATACATGTAGTGATACACTAGTTAAAATCTGGGTATACTACTTACACATAGTTTTTAACATATGACCAATGAAACCATAATAATCTCACTGGGTTATAAGTGTTTTACTATAGAAGTATATGTCTATAAATTAACTCTCTGTTTTTTTTTTCTTTTTTCCTAAAATGAAAGTAAATAAAGACTAATTCAAATGTTTCTTCATTAAATGTTGCTGTCATGAACTTTTGCCCCTGGAAAGAGGGAGCAAGTAAAGTAGGTATAAGACTAGACATTTTGCTTTTCCTCAGGTCAAAGTCAACAAATTTAAAAGATGACAGTTTTAGTTTTTCAGCATCTTTTTTCCTCACATGTACACGAGAAGTATGTGTAACAAATTCTCATATAGCTGATCACATTACAATTACCTTGTGAAGTTGTAAGGCAGGTGTTACTATCCTCCTTGCTCTTCTAGTTGTAGCAGCTGAAGCTCAGAGTTAAAGAGTGCATCTAGGGTCACACACTGGGTCAATTGACTGAGGGTTTTTGCAGAGATCAATAAAATAATTCTCTGGATAAGTTTAAATTATTCCCCCAGGGACAGTATTTCAACTGATACTTACAGTTCTTTTCATGAATAGTTTCTTCAGAGGACAGTTTAGTTTATGTGACAGCTTTATTACAAAGTATTTGGCCCAACTAAATTTGATTTTCTAGATGACTAAGTAGCCATTTATCGTAGGCAAAGATTTTAGATAATATGAAAAGGTCAGGTAAGAGCTGAAATATGTAAATTTTGTGTCACAATTCATTTTGTGTCAACTATTTCTTCATTATATGTAGAGAATTTGGATTTCATTTTTCTCTCATAACACTCAAGTAATGTGAGACTGTTTCATTTTAATATTGATGAAATAAATAGAGATTCAGGCTTTCTTTACAAAAACGGTAGCCATCTTCAAGCATTTATGTAGCACTTTATATTCTAAACTGTTCCACAACTTTTGTATTATTCATCCTTTCAACAACCTTGTGAATATGTCAATTGTATTAACTTAAAATAAATTTAAAAAAAAAAAACCTTAAACATAACAAGTTAAGTTACTTGCCCAGATATATAAGATTTTATATTCCTCCTCAATAGTCCTATTGAATTATTTGATTGAAATGATGCTGCTAACCTTTTATATTCTGTTTATTATTAAAGGTCTTATATGCATTTAATAATGATTATAATTCTGAAATGTGAGGTTTAAAATTTTCATTTCAAATCAAAGTATAAATTACCTACATCTGGTATTTTTATTTTTTAGTAGAAATTCTACATATGTAATAAAATAAAAGTATTTTGTTGATATCTGAGGATTAATTTTCATGAGATTCTACTTAATTTAGAAATGATATCAATTTGTGTAACTTATTGTGTGTCTCACTTCTATGAATTTCTTAAGACTTGAGCTAATTAAAAAAAAAAAATACTTGAGCTGAATTACTGAAGAGTTAAAAATTTCCACCAAATCAGGACTATCTAGATCTGGTTGTTAATTAAGAATATTGGGCCCATGTAATCATCCTCCATCCCCATCAACCTCTATTAGTAGTATCACTATAAGTACTTCAAGATATGATAACTTGGGGGAAAATAAGTTGACATATCCCAAATCTTAATAAAACCCTTGCCATACACTTAAAAAAAAATCACAACAAGTTCTTTATGTAGACCATCATCTGTACAAAAAATTAGGAGAAACATTAGACAAATGAAACACACTTTTTTTTTTCCTTTTTAGGCATCTTTGTTTTTTTTTAAATGCATTTCTCCATCCAGAAGAGTAATTTTTTTTGAAGATTTTATTTATTTGACAGACAGAGATCACAAGTAGGCAGAGAGGCAGGCAGAGAGAGAGGAGGAAGCAGGCTCCTGCAGAGCAGAGAGCCCAATGTGGAGCTCAATCCCAGGACCCTAGGATCATGACCTGAGCCGAAGGCAGAGGCTTTAACCCACAGAGCCACCCAGGTGCCCCTAGGCATCTTCATCAAGTAAGTTCCCATGATAAACTTTGATGAATCTGAGAAGCAGATATACTGGGCAATTGGCTTCCAAAATATGTGTTTACATGATTTGATATTCAAGGGAAGGATGGTGGCAGGCTAAGCAACAAGTGGTTACCTGGTCAGTGTTGACAGAAGGCATCAGAAACAGAGTTGGAAAAGGGAAGCAGGGTTGGAAAACAAAGAACAAAAAACAAAAACAAACAACAACAACAAAACAGAAAACAAAAAGAAACAGAGTTGAAAAAGAAAAGAAAAAGGAAACAGTGTTGGATAAAATGCCTCTTTCCAATGGCTTATAGGCAGTCAATTTCAACTAGGAAACCATAGCAGAAGAGCACATGTAAGTATCACTCATTCAAAAAATATTTATTGAACATCAAGTAAAGTATTTGTCTAGACCCATATGGGACTGCTCCTGGAGAAACCTAGACCTAACTGTGGAGATTTTTTTCAGGATCTATTCAATATTCTTTGTGAGACAGCCCTAAGCAGGAAAAAAAATGAGCTACTGATGTTAAGGCTAGCTCGTTTATCCCTAAGAATGTTGTTTAAGTTGTCTGTGACCCTTTACATTCAACTTAAGTTGGTGACCCAGCTTTCCTTAAGAGATCTTCAGGATTAATTCCTTCATACCTCACATTCTAATTTCCTTAACTTGATACCAAAACCCTAGCCCGAAGACAACTCTTTCCAATCCCATACCGCTCTGTGACTATGTTTAGCTGACCAAATTTCAGTCCCTTGCTCTTTCATGAGTTTTCTTCCTTATGACTGATAAGCCTTACTACCAACAAACACCTATGCATCCTTAACAGTATCTTTGAAGCTGAATAAACTCTGCTCAGCATTGTAAAGCCCTCTTGAGTAACGGCTGTTTTTCTTTCCTTTCACAGTCTTACCTTAGGTCCTGGCCTTGGAATACAAATCCTCCTTGCTCCCTGTTGTTGTTGTTGTTGTTTCTCCACTGCCTCCTCCTCCTCCTCCTCCTTCTCTTCCCTCCTCCTCCTTCCCCTCCTCCCCCTCTCTTTCTCTTTTTTCTTTTCTTTCTTTCTTTCTTAAAGAGAAAGTGAGAGCAGGAGGGAGGGGCAGAGGGATAGGGAGAGGGAACGCGGTCTTTTTTTTTTTTTTTAAAGATTTTATGTATTTATTTGAAAGACAGAATGAGTAAGAGAGTGCATGAGAGGGAAGAAGGTCAGAGGGAGAAGCAGACTCCCTGAGGAGCTGGGACCCCAATGCAGGACTCAATCCCAGGACTCCAGGATCATGACCTGAGCTGAAGGAAGACACTTAGCTGACTGACCACCCATCACCCCTGCTCCCTAACTGCTTCTTTCAGTCAACTTCTTTTCTGCTCCCTTCTTTAAATTCCAGGGCTTCTGACAGTCACTTATTTTAAGTTTTTCATAAGCTACTGCCTCCCCTAGCTCACTGCTGGCCTTTCTACCAATATAATCAACATTCTGGCAACTTCCCCACTCACATGGATGATTCTTCCAGAAACTTGGCCTTTCCGTTCCTTCATTCCTTCTTCCATTATCAGTTCATGGTCACACAGATATCTTTATTAATTGGATCAAATAAAAAATCTACAACTATCCTCCCTTACTACCTTCTCACCTTCTAGTTTATATACTTTAATATACCTCTGTAGCCTTCTTCCCACCTCGTAGAGAGTGCTAATGTATTATCTATATTTCTCATGCTCAGTAACCAAGTTTGTGTCTTCATGACACTCCTTACAAACTTAGAATCTATGATTTCTTTAATTCTTCCTGCAAAACCTTTTACTTTCATTGCTTCTCCTTTTATTGACTATGAATGCTAACAGCTAAGCTAAGGTTAAACATAACATTCTGCTGCCTTTGTGCCTCAGTTTAAGATGGTGAATGTTTCTAAAGGGGAACGTATGCATTCCCTGACTGCCTTCATTTAAATTCAGGGTCAAGTATCTGGCAGTACTCATAAATTTTGGGGAAGCTGATTGCATTTCCCTACTATGTTCATTTTCCCATCATCCAGAAAAAGTATCAGTCTTCTTCCAATTCTCACTCTTTCTTTGCAAACTTTACTCTCACCTCATGCCTAAAAAAAATAAAGTCAGTAATTATAGGATTTCTGTAATTTTCTCATTCTGCAAAGAATAAGCCTAGCCACATCCATCCACACATTTGCTTTCCTTTTTTTGTGTGTATGCATAACTTTACTTTGTTCCTACCATAAACCAAACTTTCCCCTTCTCTTGATTTACTTCATCTGATCTCAAGACCTTTCCTTCTGTCATTATCCCTATCTCTCAATTATTTTGTTGTTGTTGTTGATGTTTTCTACCAGATCATTCCTCTTGGCTTATATTTTCTACTAAAACAAAAACAAGAATTCTCAGTAGACCCAACACCTGACTGTAGTAACCCCTCATCTCTCCCATATCTCCGGTTTCATCTACAGCCACGTCTTATAGAGTCCATTTTGCCACATCCTAAATTCAAAAATCTCTCAACTCAAATTAACCGATTTTCTGTTCTAAGCACTCTAGCATTTTTCTAGTGAAAGTCAGCCACAATGTGTATATTGCCAAATTCAGTGGGTTTTGGGTCACATAGCTGCCATTTGGCCTTCCAGATTATTTATCTACCCTTTTCTACCCGTTCTATGCCCTGGGAGTTTGACCTATGCGGCTTTTAGTTAGATCTCTTAACTTTTTCTCTCCAGTTGGCTTTAGCCAATGAAGAATACCAGCAGAGGACCAGAAGCCAATATGAAAGTTCGGTGGGGATATTTAACTACCCAGCTTCCTCTTTGCAAGGACCTGTAAGGTGATTGTGTTCCTTGAGCAGTTCTACTTCTCTTACAGTAGTCGTCTCTGTAGGAAACTACATTCAGATTCTGTTAATCTTCTGGGCTGTTTTGAATCTAAAGATGGTAAAAACAAAACAAAACAAAAACAGACCTAAATATTTCTATCCCTTGTACCTTATATCCAGCACATGCTGTTACATAGAGACTTGTTACTAAACCTTCTTGAATACCTTAATTTACATGCATTATCTATTTCTTGCTGACACCCAAACTTGAACAGTTACATTTCTTTTCTTTTCTCCCTTGACATCTTGACAGCATTTAAAATATATGTGTGTATATATATTTTTTTTTCTTTCTTGAAATCCTTTTTTTTTCCCTTAAGACTTGAGATTCCCTACTTTCCTTGTGTTCCCCCAAATTAACTGATTTCCTCTAAATCTTCTTTACTAGGTCCTCTTCTTTTATTCAACTCCTAAATATTGAAGTACCCTACAGTTCATTTTTGTATTGGCTTTTATTCTTCAAGTAAAGTATTTGCTTGGTTGATGTCATCTAATCCTGTGAATTTTAAATATTTATTTATTTATTATTTTAAAGAAAGGGGTGGGAGAGAGATCAAGAGCAAGAGCAAGCATGAGTGGTGGGGGACAGGCAGAGAGAAAGGGAGAGAGAATCTCAAGCAAACTTCCGCTGTGCTGTGAGCCCTGCACAGGATGGATCCCAAAACCCTGATCATGACCTGAGCCTAAATCAAAAGTCAAATGCTTAACCAACTCAGCCACCCAGGTTCCCCCAATCTTGAGACTTTTAATAATAACTGTATATAGATGATACTTTAGCTCTGGATCTGACCTCTCCTGAAATGCGTATCTTGCATATCAAACCACTTACATGTGATTTCCACATGGGAATCTGATAAACATGTCAACATGAACATAGAATTTGGTTTAAACTTCTCATTGCTGGGTTGCCTCTATGTCAGTAAACTCTACTACCATCTATCCCCTTAAGCCACATATTGAAAGTTAATCTTGATTTTCTTTTTCTTTCATTTAGTTCTCATGTCAACTGTAACAGTAAATTTTGTGCAGTCAGCTTAAAGGGCATATTCTAAGTTTATACATTTCTCCTTGTGCCTATCTCTAACCTCTCAAGTCAGTCATGTTCATCTCCCCTTCAGACTGCTACTATCCTTTTAAAACAGACTCCTTAAATAGCAACCTTAATTATCTTTTAAAAATAGAAGTCACATCAAATCATTCCCCGTTCAAATATCCTCTCCTTGTACAACTTAAACTTACCCTGATGTGTAAAACTCTAAATGACAAAACATTCTGTCTTTGTCTCTTATCACATCTTGTCCCACATTTTTTCTCTCCCAATTCACTCCAGCCACTATGGTCTTCTCTCTATTCCTTAAGCATGCTAACCTAATTTCTATCTCAAAGCTTTTGCACAGAGTGCCTTTTTCTTTTCTTTTCTTTTCTTTCTTCTTCTTTTTTTTTTGGTCTGAACTGTGTTTCCTCTAGTTTTAACGTGGCTCTCTCTTCTCTTGGGTCTCAAATGTCACCTTCTCAAGGTACTTTCTGTAATCATGAGATCAAAAGTTACTTAGTTTGACAATAGCCAGACCTCCTGATCCTGTAAGTCTTCTTTAACCTAGGAAAATCCCTTTAGAGACTTCCTTTATCTCTACCCCCTCCCCACCTTAAAAGTATATAATCAATAGCTCCTCACAATCACAATGCAGCTCTTTCTGCCCAAGGGTCCCCCATGTTATATTAAAAGCACTTTTTTTGCACCAAAAAAGAAAAGAAAAAGTAAAAGAAAGTAACTTCCCAGCCATGCTCCAGCACATCAACCTATTTTAGGTTTTCATCAGAGTACCCAGACTTTAAAACGATTTCTTGTTTATTTTATTGCCTTAAACAACAGCAAAAACAAACCCTTGTCTTTCTTCTCCTTGAGAATGCAAGAAAAGGAAAGATATTTCCTGACCTTTTCTTCCCTAGAGTTATGAAAGTGCCTAAACTATACCTAGAACAGATTAACTGCCTAAAAATACTTGTTAAAGGAATAAGCACATTAATGATACCTGAAAACACTCGATTACATTATAAGAAAATATTTATATTACCTTCCCTCCTCCCCGGCATCCCAAAACATTATATTGGGCCGCCAATTAAAGACTTTAAATACTGACAACTGAGCAATGTCAGCTCTGTCCTTGGTGAGAAGCAGGTAGCCCAGTAGAAAATTGCATTATTTACCCTGTTCTTATCCAATTTGCTTTTGCAAAAGTGAAACTACATTTATTTGTGCATTCTTAATGTAATATCACTTGATTTTACATCATGGGAAGTCCTATAGACATCAGGTATGCATAAGTGAAAGGTCTGTTCTTGCCCACGAGTCCCTAGACTTACATTACTACTTTTTTTATGGATATCCATGACTTCTGTATCCACTGCATTATCAGCAAACATGGTAGGTAAAATACACACACTATAAAGCAGCCAGTGTATAAACTACAGACCCATCTACCAGGCATGGATACAACGAATATAATTAAGATTTGAGCTTGCATTAATGGTGCAAAGAAATCACTTGGATAACATTTGCAAACTAATTCTTGTTATTCACATCATCAGCCTCTCAATTAAGTTGTTAGACATTTCAAAGTTATTATAGTTGAGAAGTATGCCCAGAAGTGAGAAGCAACCCTCTCACAGACTCACACATCCACAGCCTGAAGCAGAAGACCCACAATATGAAGTAAAGCCGTTTTAGCTGAAACCAAAGCCATATAAGCAAGAAATAAATGCTCCTTGTGCATTAAGACTTTTTTTTCTAAATGATAATTACTTAGCTGATTAATATATCAGGATTCTCAAGTATGGAAGCAAACTTGATTCTTCTAGTTCTTTATGATGTCATGTGCTCAGCAATATCCCAGGCAGCAACCCCCAAACACTGAATCAGGATGGTCTCAGGTGACCAATACTCATGGATCCAGAGAACTAGGCTTTTAGGATTGAAGTTTTTGAATCCTTGCACCTTCACTCTATATCCAAAAAGACATATTCTCCTTTTGCACTACTTCTTAAAATCACCTTATAAAATTTCAAAGACTAGTTGTGAGCTCCCATTCAGGAGTCCCTTGCATCCTGTGACTTTGTGTTTTTTGACCATATGCAGGATTTGGTCTTCCAGAGCAAGCTAAATAAATACATGCCCTGTACACTAGATTGTTGCTCTTACTTCTAATTTTTCTTCCCATATCCCAACCATTTAAACATCTTCTTTTTCTCCTTCAGTTATTAAAGTTCATCTCTTTCAAAACAAAGCCAATTATTTCTGAATCTAAGGCAATAAATTAATAAACATTTAGTCTTGGCCTGTATGTGCAAGCTTTTATGCTAGTAGTTTTGGGAGTACCAAGACATAAGACGTAGTCTTTGACCTAGGTTATTTGTACTTAAGTTGCATAGGCAAATTACAGTTAAGAACAGGGTAATACAAAATAGGTGCCTCACAAAAGGGATGGCTAAATGGTCCTATCATTGTGCCATGGCTGGTCTTTATGGATGACGTTCCAGCCACTTTCAAAAATCATTTCTTGAGTAATGTTGATGTGAGTGTGTCTAGAGAACAGGAAATCTTTTAAATTGAGAATGCTCCCCACTTAAACTATATGAAATTTTAGCAGAATGGAAGACAGAAATGCTGAGATATAAAGGCACGTTTGTTCCTATTAGCTCTACTATATAAAACACACATTAACCCAAAAAATAAAGAAATCTTTGGTTTTCATCCAAATGAGTAACTGATATCATAGGAACTTGTAGTTTTTAATATGTAGTCTCTATTTATAAAAGGGGGATAATGAAATTCACTGTATGCATAGACAGGGTTTTAAAATCAATCTAATGTTTATAAAGTAATTTAATAAAAATATTAGCCCATTAATGCTGTAAAAAATTACAAGTTAAATGTTTTGATCATGGATTTTTATTAAACCTTTCTTTTAAAACCAAAATAATTACTCTTTTAGGAAGCCTTATAATTAAAGAAACTTCTTTTACTTACAAATATTATGCTCTATGGTGAATGGGCAGAATTCCACATTGTATCCCATCATTCTTTTTTTTTCCTTGTTGTTGTTTTACACAGTCATTTAACTTACTCCAACATTTGTGTGTATAACTAAGAAGCCCAATGAGCCAGAACAGATTTTAAGACCTTGCTGCCCCTTCAACTGAGAAGTAAATGTTTGACACTATTTCCTTAAGGAAATAATCAACAGTTTTGCAAAACAACAGAAGGCATCAAGTTTTATTGCTGGTCCCTGAATTACAATATTAAATTATGTGTTAAAAAGGTATTAGGCACACAGTCTTCTGGAATAACCATCATCATTACATCATATTGCTTTCCATTTAGATTAGCATATAAATGAACAAAGATGGCCAACCACATAGCTGAGATGAGATTTGCCATCTTAAGCATTTAGTTGCCTTGGAAACAGATTGTATAAAATGCAAACTGGTATACTTGGATGCTGATATTTGCTTGTTTGGGAATTTAAAATTCTGGAGCTGGTCTTACGATATCAGGGACACACAAAGCAATTACATAATTTTTCCCAGTAGATCTTTGAAAACATGTTAAACAATGCCAGAAAACTAAGCTGGTAGAAAAGATGGGCATTCTTGGTTCAACGGACAGATGCACAAGGGTATGAAACAACATGGTACATCACAGTAGCTGTAATTAGCTAGGCTTACCACTAGTCTTAGGCATCTGAAGAGAAAGGCATGGCAAAATATAAAGCAAGAATCATTGATGGATGGTCTATGGACAATAGAAAGCATTGTTAAGTATTCAGTCATGGCAACCATAAGATCAGATCTACATTTTATCAGAAGATAAGATCAGCAGCAGCATGCAGATGAAGGATGGAATGTAAGGTTACAGTGAATTAAGAAGTCAGAATTATTAAATTATTAAGTCAGAATAATCTCCTTGACAGATGATGCAAGTTTGAGCCAACAAACAAATATTGGAGATGCAGAGGGAAGATTCTTACACAAAACACATAATTATAATCTATAGGAGATGGCAATTATAAAATGTAGTGGGTAGAATGAATAAAAGAATACATTCAAGACAGAGACCCAGATTTCCAGCTTAGAAACGTGGTGAACCTGTGGCATTAACTGCGTTAGGGAGTAAAGGAGAGAAGTAGAGTAGTTTGATATGCCCCTTTTGACCTGCCTAGAGGACATTCAGATAGCAATACCCAGGGACTAGTTCCTCACAGGGGTTCTGCACTCCAGGCTTGAATTCACTGATTTGGGTACCTTCAGCATGTAGTGATTGAATCTCTAAGTTTGGTTGCTATCCAGATTGCACAGAGTGAGAATAAAATAGACAAGAGCAGGATCCTTGGATCCACCATCATTTAAGAAGGAGTTGGAAAAAGTGAGTCCACAAAGATGACTTTGAAGGGGCGCCTGGGTGGCTCAGTGGGTTAAAGCCTCTGCCTTTGGCTCAGGTCATGATCTTAGGGTCCTGGGATCGAGCCCCGCATCGGGCTCTCTGCTCAGCAGGGAGCTTGCTTCCTCCCTCTCTCTCTGCCTGCCTCTCTGCCTACTTGTGATCTCTGTCTGTCAAATAAATAAATAAAAAATCTAAAAAAAAAAGATGACTTTGAAGAAATAATTAGAAAATGAGGAGGCACTTAGGCGGAGCCTGCTGACTCAAAAACTGGGGGAGAATTTTCAGAGGATGGAAGGGACATTTTGTCAGAAGCTACCAGATAAGTATAAATAAAGTGAAGTTAGAAGTTATCTACTGTATTAATTAATTAAGAAATCACTGATGAACTTTGTAGGAGATGTTTTAATGAGTAGTCAGAAATAGGAGCCTAATTTCCGTGTGTTAAGGCATAAGAAGCAAGGCAAGAAAAGGAGTGTAGTTTGTATTTACCTTATATAAAAGGAAGAAAAAAGATACAAGGTAGTTTGCCAAAAGGTGATTTGAAGTTGATGGATTTTTTTTAGTTCCTTCTATTCAGAAGAAAACTTGAATGCATCTTCTAACCTGAGGGAAAGAAATAAGGATGGAAAGAAAAGTAAACATTTGAGGGTAGCAGGGTAAGAAATACTAAGAAATTCTCTTGAAAGAGTAAGAGATTACTAAAAAGTCAAATATTTACTTTCCTTTTATAAGTTTTAAGCTCCTGAAAACACAAAAAAAGTAAATGTAGCTATTTTTAAAAAAATGTATTTGAATTTATTTAAATTCCACTGATTAACATATAGTGCATTATTAATTTCAGAGGTAGAAGTCAGTGATTCATCAGTCTTATAAAACACCCAGTGCTCATTACATCACGTGCCCTCCGTAAAGATACAAATGTAGTAATCCAAAGGGGCACCTGCACCCCAGTGTTGAGGGCAGTAATGTGCACTATAGTCAAACCATGGAAAAATAGCCAATTTTTAAGAAGTTTTAAAGGAGAGTAAGTTCTTATCTTTAGACTTTCAATCTCCCAACATGAATCCCCTAACTCCAGCCCAAACAGCCCCAATCTTGCTCTCTTCTGCATACTGCTAACAGTTTGTTATATATTTTATATATACCAGTTTGGTATATATTGGTATATATTGGTATATATATTGGTATATATTGGTATATATATTTATTTGGTATATAGTTTATTTTGTATACCTTCATAGCACACTTATACACATGTGTGCATATGCATATATACATTTCACTTTTATAAAAAATAAATCATTGTACACATATTGCTTTACAATTTACATTAAAAAACATATCATTGATGTATTTCCAGATGACTGTGTATATTTCACATTCTTCTTAATGACTGCTTTCTAATGGCTATTTGGTATAGGGGTATTTTATTGTCTATTCTCAAAATAATAGTATTTATTTTGTTTCCAATTTTTTATATTGAAAGTACCTCCTCAAAAAGAGCTAGTTTTTCCTCTGAAAAAGGGAAGAAGAATGAGTGCAAAGGTAACTTTTCCCCCCAGGTTTATTGAGGTATGATCAGCAAATAAAAATCATACATATATTCAAGTTGTAAAACATGAAATCTTGATATTTGTTTACATTGTGAAATGATTACCAGAATCAACCTAATCAACATATTAGTCACCTCACATACTTTCCCTTTTTATCTGTATTGAGATCGACTCTCCATCAAATTTCAAGTATGCGATACATTATTATTAAGTATAGTCACCATGCTGTGCATTAAGTCTACAGAACTTCCTCATAAGTGAAAATGTATTCCCTTCAACCAACATCTCCTAATCTCCCCCTCCCTCCAGCCATTCTACTCTCTGTTACTATGAGTTTTTCCTTGTAGACTCCACAGACAAGTGAGATCATGCTTTGTTTATTTCCTGTGCCTAGCTTATTCCATTTCTCTGGCTTCTGCTCAGCATTTTGTTGTGATATTCGGCCACATTGTTGTGCATAGTTGTAGTTCATTTATTCTCCTCATCCTACAGTAATCTATTGCACACATATAAAACAATGTATTTATCCGTTCTACTGTTGATAAAATTTTGGTAATGTCTAGCTTTCGGCAAAATAGTGCTGCCACAAACATATATCTTTTGGGTACACATGTGTTTACATTTCTCTTGAGCATGTACATAGAAGTGACATTGTTGGGTACATTGCATTTTAAGTTATTTTTGTGTTGGTGTACGCATTCCTTGGATTGAGGAGATCAGTGAGGGCTGGAGTACAGTAACCAAGAGCTCTGTGCAGGGGGTACTACCGAGCTTGGGGAGAGGTGATGTGGTAGGCTGGCTACGCTTTCAAACTCTGGAGTCAGACTGATTATCTTCACTCTCTCTTAACAATTAATTGGTCACATGAATGTTGCATATTCAAAGGTTTTGGGAAATATAGTCCTCTGCAGCAAAGGTCTTAACGGAGAACAATGATTTATCTTCAAATATTACTGAAAGCCATATCTAATGCTATACATGGAGAATTCCTTCCCTATGGCTTTTAAAAAAAAAATCTAAGTGAGGGTTTTTACTTTTGTGGATGCATTTTATTAATTATAGAATTATAGAAAATGGGTATATTACACTCTCAGTTTTCTCCCTAATATTATTCTGGATTACAGGGTACAAGAGCATCTTCTTTTACCTCTGTGTTTCTCCCCATCAAGTCCAGGTGCAAGGAAAATAACACACATTTTTTCAGACTCCATCTGTGGACCTCAGGAGAGAGTCCTACATAGGGGCTGCTGTCCTACAGACGTCTTCAAAAGACTGTCTCTTTTCAGATTCTCTAGGCCCTTAGAAGGCAGGGTGTCATCTGTCTGTCTAATATGTAGGTTTTGGAGAACATTTTCTTAAGTCTCCCATGCCCTGGCTCTGCCCCCTTTTATTTATTCAAGCCCACCCACTCCTTTTCCTCCAGTGGAGAATTTTTAGTAATGGTTCTTCTTGTTTTTGATTCATTTTACATTTTAGAGACACGGTGTTTTATGCTGCCTTTACAAAGTGATCTCACTCATAGCACGACATTTGGAAAGCCCTTATAGAAGACGATCAAACTGTGTCCACTGTTTTTATTTTCCACTTACTTGATCTGATGTTTGAGCAATCAGCCAACTTCAGTTAGGCAACTGTGTTACAGAATTCCAGTGAGTGAGGTGATAATAAAATTCCAAGTACATTCATTTTCTAAATCTATTTTTTAATGAGAATTTTTTTTTAGGGAAGACAGCCATAATATAGAAAATTATTACCTAGAAAAAAAAAAGACACAGTTTGATGATTTTAAAGGCATGAAAAGAAAGCAACAATCTCTAAATATAATTTTTGAGGATTATGTATTAGTAAAATCTTTTCATGCATCAATAAAATTAATTAAAATCTTAATGCTGAATAGAAAGAGAATTCTATTCTTCCAGTAATGGCTGAATATTAATACTAGTAATATACAGCTTCATAATATCTTTCTATCTAACCTTATTAAACTTTTAAACCCTATATACAGTGTTGCTTGCTTTATATCCAGAAACTTCCACTTTTGTGAAATTAGCACTGTCTTGCCTCCCTTCCTAGGAGCAAGGCTCAGATATTTCAGTTTCAGAAACAATGAAAGAATAACAAGAAATGTAGTTTGAGGCAAAGGAATGAACATTAAACTGAGAGCAATTGGACAACTTCTTCCTCTCTATGTAACGCCTTTATAGCAGTTTTTTTTAGTTGTTGAATGGAGGAATGAATGAATGATGAAATTGTGGGAAAGACATTTTTCTGTATTTTTTACCCATAAAATGAAAATTACAGCAAATCCTCATTGTCTAATAAATTATTATATAAATTCTAGCAGATGAAATGTTAGAGAATCAAAATTGCCTCTGACAATATTTGCTTAAAAATGAATTCCAAGGCACCTGCATGGCTCAGTAGGTTAAGCTGGGAGTTTTGATTCTGTCTTGGTCAGATCTCAGGGTCATGAGATCCAGCCCTGTGTCTAGCTTGGAACTCAGTGGGGAATCTACTTGTCCCTCTCCCTCCCCTTCTCCCTCTCTCCCTGCTTTCCCCCCACCCTCTCTCAAATAAATAGATAAATAAAATCTTTAAAAAATTCGTTCTTTTTCTGGGAAAACCAGATACTGCTATGCATAAGAATTCAATTGAGTTCTTTCCTTTCTCCAATACAAAAACAAACTCAACATGGATCAAAGAGCAAAACGTAAGAGATAAAATTATAAACTCTCAGAATAAAACGTAGGGGAAAAGCTTCCTGATACTAGATTTGGCAATGATTTCTTGATCAATGACTTCTTGTTAGGGGAATCTGGATGGCAGGGATTTCGGCAGGGTGGGGAGGGGAAGAGAGAGAAAGTCAATGAAAAGGAATTTCATGTATATAATGAAAGTTTCCAAAAATAAACACATCCACTACCACCACCACAAAAAAAAAAAAATCACATTATTATGTAAATGATTGAGAATCAATTTGGGAAAGAATTAAATCAAATTTTGCCGAAGTTGTAAAGGAAAATAATTATTAATCATTTCTTATATTTTTGGACTCATTTTTTTCTTTTCATTTTCATTTTCTAAACAGTTTCATTTTACTTTTTGATTCATTTTTAATTATGTGGAACATTTAAATTATCATAAAGTTGAAACCAAAAGCAAGTTAAATTTCTAGAAATCTCACTTACATCCCTTTTTTCTTTATCCTAATTTGATATATATTGATTAGGCTTTTGCTTATTCTACCAAAATTTTTCTTGGAAAATACAAGCAAATTGAAACATACACCCATCCAAATGCATACACATACCACTATAAACACAGACACACATATTTCTCTTTCAAACAAAAGTATGATGAATACTACAAACGTTGTTTTGCTTTTTGTGCTTTCTGTTCTATTAAAAAATTATTCAAGCAATATATTTCATGATGGTATATAAAGACCTTCCTCAGTCCTTTTTATATATTCACAATAACCCAATTACAGATAAACCAGATTTTATTTCAGTAGTTCATATTGATGAAATGTAGGTAATTTCAGTCTTTAGATATTAAAGTCACAATTAATATTCTGTTTATGTGTTATAGTGTATTTTTGTTAGTATATCTTTGAGATATATGGACACTAGAAGTAGACTGAGTAAAAGGTACCTGACTATGCAACTTTGATAAGTGGTACCATATTCATCTCACAAGGGGTTGTAACATTCACATTTCAGTTAGGGAGGTCACTTAAAGTGGCTTCTTTGTTGTTGCCTGTTTGGTTTTTTTTTTTTTTTTTCTTTTGGTTATGAGCTATATTTGTGATAATTCTGAGGATCTCCCAGCAAAGACTTTTTGTTTTCTCCTGAACTGCTATTGACCACTTTCCATCTATAAAGTTTCAAGTCCAGAGGAATCTAAGATTCCACCCCATCTCCTTCTCAAGGGCACAAAGCATAGAATTCCATGTCAGTTGAGAAGTAGACGTTTGTTCACAAGACAAACCCATCTTTTGAGTTATATTCCCCCTCAGCACTTGTTGTTTCGTCTAGTTTCACCTTCTTTTCTTGGGGGGGGAGGAGAAAGATTTCATTACGTTCTAGAAAGTCTAGAAGAGTGTTAAAATGCATAAATGCTGTAACATACCCATAACCTAGGTGTACTTTGCAGAAGGACCTTTGTGGGTATCTGCTCTGCCATAGTACCAAAAGTAGAAATTGTGTTTTTAAAGATTTTTTTCATTGCTTCTTTATTTGAGGTTTTCAGCTTTTTCTCATCCTCAGTGTTGTGTTATTCATTTTCATTGATTAATTCATTGATGTGTGTGTGTGTGTGTGTGTGTGTGTTTTATATTGGCCTTTTCAATATTTCTAGATATATTTATTAATTCTACACTTTGTAGTTCATCCAGTCCTTGAATTTATTTATCAAGTCTATCCTTTATAATCCAGCCATGTTTATAAGGTTTATAAACTTTTTTTAAAAAAAATTATTTATTTATTTAACAGACAGAGAGAGATCACAAGTAGGCAAAGAGGCAGGAAGAGAGGGGGGAAGCAGGCTCACTGCTGAGCAGAGAGCCCGATGCCCGGCTCGATTCCAGGACCCTGAGACCATGACCTGAGCTAAGGGCAGAGGCTTAACCCACTGAGCGAGCCAGGTACCCCTATAAACTTTTTTTGAGTTGAATACTTATTCTTTTATGTTTAATAAGTAAACTGTTTAGAGCTGATTATTTATGCTGATTATAGCTTTTGCTATATCTCATACATTATTCTATGCATTGTTTTCATTGAATTCAATTACCAAAGTAAGTTATCATTTATTAGATTTTTTAAAGTGATTTTTTTATATATCTGAGTTGTGTTTCATATTTTATGCTATTAATTTCCAGTTTTATTACATTTTGACCAAAATACGTGAGTTATTGGGTTGATTATTCAAACTTACTGAGTTTTAGGATGTATGAAACTAATGTAACCAAAATTTGGTAATGTTCTAGGAGAAATAAGAAAGAATTATATTCTGTACTCTGTTTATAAAACTCAAAATTCACTGTGGATATATTACTTTTTTCAGTGTATCCATGACCTCCATTCCTTTTTGTGTCTTTTTGTTTGTTTGTTTTTTGTTTTGATTTTTTTTTTTTCCCTCAGCGTCTATGGCTAGCTGATTAGTTACTGAAAGAGTCCATTACCAGATCTGTAATCCATACACCAGTGAAGCTGAGAACATGGGCTGTACCATTTCAGGAGTGGAACTTCTCTCTTTAATTTCCTTTTGGGGTCTAGGGAAGCCACTGCACCAGGACAGAGCTTTTATTTATGTACTTAAGGTATTTTTTTTCTCTTTGGTTCAGAATCTATACTGGGTACAGTATGAGGCCATTTTCAGCTTTACTTGGTACAAAGCCTTTTGAGGCAAAACCGTTGCACCTCGGATGCTTTGTATTAGAAGTGGTCAGGTTGCTTTGGGAAAGCATAATACAGCTGCTTATCCATGCCAGTGTGGCGTTGCAAGGAAAGTGGCCTTTATCTTTCCTTTAGTCTGTCTTTAGTGTCAGCAGCCAAACACACCCTGCCAAAAAGAAAATGCTAGGTATGGAACACTTTGACCAAATTGTGTTCTGTTTACATCCTGTGGCTAAAGCACCATCTTCTCAGGAAGGCCAATTGTAAATAGATGCTTACTGTTCCTGTCCGTCTGATCTATCTGCACTGTATGTGGAAGGAATTCTCAAGGCCTGTCTCTGATGGATAATAGCCTCCCCTGTATAAGTTTTCCTCTACTTTTATAGCCCTTTGATCATTTAAGACAGGATTTCAGAAACATTAGATGTCACTTCTTGTGATGTTATTTATTTTGGCAATCTCCTCCTTGAATCATTTTCTGGAATCATTGAAAATGATTTTTTTTATTTGTAAGATATTTTTATTTGTTGATATTTTATTTGTTATTTGATATTTTTTATTTGTTGATATTTTAAAATATGCTCCCCATTTAAAAATAACTAAAAATTGATCTACCAGCCTACAAGTATGATTTGGTTAACTTTGTAAGGATTAGAGTAGCAAAGATAAGTGTAGTAGACCAGGAGAGAAGGACAATAGAAATAATGAGACCTGCCTCATGATGATTTAGAATAAAAGGATAAAGAAATTTGCCCCCAGCTTATCTTTAATTACCCATACCCACAGAATTAAAGTGGGAATGTGCAAATTAACCAGAGTGTCAAATACCTACTACCCCACAGCTACTGTAGTTTTTATTGCTTTCTTTGTCAGGTTATTTAGTTTTTTTGTTAATTGGGCTTCTTAATGTATATGCTAAGTCGGTTACCCTTTTAAGATCAATGTCTTTACTATATTTTAATTTTGTAATCTCAGAGAACTATTGCTATTGTGAAAGTAGGACTGTAATGCTGTAATGCAGTGATTTCACCATTACAGAAATTAGAGGACACGTGGACAAAATTATAAGGTGTTGATTATACAAAGAGTTGTAAAGATGCACAAAATTTTCGCCATTATTTTAGATATCAAGTCAAAATGTATACATAAAATCTGTCAGGAAGTTTTTTAATATTTTAAACCAAAAGGGTTATAGGTAAGTAGATAGGTAGGGATAGATAGATAGATCATAGATAGGTAGATAGATAGGCAGACAGATGGATAGATAGATAGTCAGGATTTAAGTATATGAAGCATAGGCTGTAATAAATATGTCTTTAGTTCCTTGATACCTTAATTGATTTCAAAGCATTGAACTGTGGTAATGCATGTTTCCTTGTGTAATTTTCTATGAGATATATAATATAATAAATATAATTACAATAAAATAATGCAATATAATATATATAATATACATAATAACTTCCTGTTTCCACAAAATTTCACTGAATTTAATTGCTTGGTGTGACAAGTAATAAATCCAACTTTTTGACTTACTGGTATGTTCCTAGTATTTTGAAGAAAAGACATTGACAAAAGCCTACCTCAAATGTTCTTTGTTTGCTCACAATTATTCACATAATTTTGTAGCCAAAACTGACATTCATTTTCCCTCCTTAAGGGAAAAAATAGCTTTCTTATAACATACTAAGCATTTAAACAGATGGTGAGTGATGATAAGAATTTAAGCTAAAGGAGCTCCCTCAACCTCCCTTTTTTTTTTAAGATTTTGTTTATTTATTTGACAGAGAAAGAAATCACAAGTAGACAGAGAGGCAGGCAGAAAGAGAGGGAGAAGCAGGCTCCCTGCTTAGCAGGGAGCCTGATGTGGGGCTTGATCCCAGGACTCCAAGACCATGACCCGAGCTGAAAGCAGAGGCTTAACCCACTGAGCCACCCAGGAGCCCTCAGGACACCTCCTTTTGCCTGGCATTGACAAGTTAGATTTCACTGGCTGAGAGTGAAGCCAGTGCTAGAAGAAGGAATATGCTAACTCCAGGTCCAACAGCCTGGTTTGAATCACAAGTCCAATATTTCTTTGTGGTATTCTATAGGAATTCACTAAATCTCACCACATTTGGTGTCCTCATAAATACATGAGAGGGATCACAAGATCTCTCTCCCAGTTCTGTTAGAATAATAGTATCACGAGACTGGTAGGTAAGAACCAATTTGCAGAAATGCTCTTCGTTCCTAATGGCATGGACTCTCTGCTGAATCTCATTCTGGGAACTGGCCAGATGCGAAGTCCTGGTGTCAGAAAGTCACAGGAAAACACACAAAATTACCAATTTTATCTATATTTCAGATGAGATGCAAACGTTTTTCATCATCAAACATGAAACATTTGGTAGAGATTTTATTGGAGACCAGTGATCTTTATGTATAAACATATTTAGAGATATTTTTCACCCTTGGAATTTTTTTAAAGATTTTATTTATTTACTTAACAGAGAGAGAAATCACAAGTAGGCAAAGAGGCAGGCAGAGAGAGAGGGGGGATGCAGTCTCCCTGCTGAGCAGAGAGCCTGATGCAGGGCTTGATCCCAGGACCCTGAGATCATAACCTGAGCTGAAGGCAGTGGCTTAACCCACTGAGCCACACAGACGCTCCCATCCTTGGAATGTTTTGATAACTTCTTCAACTCATTGTTTTAAATGTTTCTTCATCACTATGACAAGCTGTTTATATATCTCACATTTTATTTGGGTATTGGAAGAACATATGAAATAATCATTATTTGAAAGTGTCCAAGCATCCATCATAATTAAATAACTAAATCTAGTGCATATCACACCCATAAATACAAATAATTTGGTGAATAAGATCAGATAATGAAAACATTATAAACAATAAATAAATAAATATGTTCCTAGATCAGACAAGCTCATGAATCTTATCTGCATTAAAACATATACACATAAAAACAAAGTATTAAGATGTTCCTAACTTTAAAAATAAAATCTTGAATTTGTCCTCAGGAAAATCATGAGTAAGATCACTAATTTTAATACAGAGCCCATGGCACAGTTAACAAATTGTGATGCTCTTGATTTAAAATATGATATCATTCCATTCATTTCTCCTTCCTGCCCTTCCCCAAGGATGTGTCAAGTATGGACTGTAGAAAAGCTATTGCAATATCTGGGTTCTATGTGTTTATTTCTTCTCTGAGCCACTTGATGGCTTGACGGATGGATATACAACAGAATGCTCTGACTCTCACATTTTGGCAATCTAATAAGATCAGGAATATGGACATTTCTTCATACTACCATGACAGTCGATATGCTGAGCTCAAGCCTCATTGAATATAAGTCTGTGGAAGAATTCACTCTGAGTACATAGGCTGGAGTTGAGGCCTGCTATTTTTATCACATCAATTACAATAGTCAGCAAGAAAAAAACACTAAATTTTCTCTGGAAATATTATAGCTCTTTGGCACAATAGCCTTATATTCTCTGAATACTAAACACGTAAATAAACCCATTTATGTAGAGCTGCAAGAGCTATTTCTTTTATAGCTATTGATGTATAAATGCATAAACTCTTGGGAGCTTAAAAATCTGCTAATTCTCAAAAATATAAAATTAAGAATAAAACATAATCTGTTCCACATGCAAGTTCATCTATTCTTTAATGATATAGCCAATAAATCAGGAAGTAAAACTTCCTCATTAAAAATAATATCAGCATGATCCCACATTTGCAAGTTTAAGTGCCAGGAATCTAATAAACGAGTGGTTTTAAAAAACAAATTTCATAAGTTTAAATCAACTCTAGTTTTTCAAAAAAGTTAAACATTATTTAAATAATGAGTTTGTACATCCTTAGAGTTAGATATCCAGTCATTTTATAGACATTGATACAAATGTGAAGATAGAAATACGTTTTAGACTATACGCAGCATAGCACTTATCTTTTACAAATACAGAAAGCAAGAAAAAATTAAAATCCTACACAAAACTAAAACCACAAAAGATATAAAAAATCTTAAAGCTTCCTTTCCATTTTTAAAATTATGATTAATAGTCACTATTTTCTGTAGAGTTATAATGTAAAGTTGACATTCTAAGATCCTCAAAAGAAAACTCTAAGCAGTGTGAATATAACCAAAAGAAAGTTAAGAACAAGATAAAATCTTATTTAATCAATTTGATAAGGTAAGGATAAAATTGCCACATGTCCAATTTCTGAACAACTCTACCAAAAACATTTCTGCCACTTGATGTTACTCAGCTCTGGACTATGTGTAGACCTGCAGCAAAAATGATGCAGAAGAGAGCTTCATATACTTTGAAAATAAGTTTAGAGGACTTGAGAGTTATCTTACAACTGTATACTCCATGGCAGACTTTAAAACGTCAGTGGACTTAAACTTGTTTACATGGAATACGATATAAATGGTGCCTGGGTGGCTCAGTCAGTAAAACATCTGCCTTTGACTCAGGTCATGATCCTGGGGTCCTGGGATCCAAACCCCTGTCAGGCTCCTTGCTCAGTGGGAAGTTTTCTTCTCCATCTCCCTCTGCCCCTCCACCCTGCTGGTGTTATCTTTATCTCTCTTTCTTAAATAAGTAAATAGAATCTTAAAAAAACACAAAACACAAATTTAAATATTGTATGCTTAATCAGCCTTCTCATTTTCTATTTCATTTTTAATTGCACAATAGCCAACATACTAGCAAATATGATTAAATATGTACCCATGTAGTACATGCCCAGGTATTGTTGTTGAAATGATTAAGTTTACTTCCAAATTAGACCATTCCTTTATATAAAATAAAAATATGATTAAAATATCAAGGTTGTTTCCAAATTATACTAAAACCTGGATACAGAGAAAATATACTTTGAGCATTTAGGTGATATGACATATAGTAGTCCCCCCCTTATCCTTGGGGGATCTTTTCTAAGACCCCTCATGAATGCCTGAAACCACAGATAGTACCAAACCCTGTATGTCCTGTGTTTTTTCCTATGCATACATACCAATGATAACGTTGGACTATTTATTTATTTATTTATTTAAAATATTTTATTTATTTATTTCTCACAGAGAGCGATCACAAGTAGGCAGAGAAACAGGTAGAGAGGAGGAAGCAGGCAGACAGAGGGGGAAGCAGGCTCCCTACTGAGCAGAGAGCCAGATGTGGGGCTCGATCCAGGACCCTGGGATCATGACCTGAGCTGAAGGCAGAGGCTTAAATCACTGAGCCATCCAGGCACCCCTGATAACATTGAATTTATAAATTAGGCACAGCTAAATATCAATAACAATAATTAATAAAAATTAGAACAGTTATAACAATATATTATAAGTTATGGGAATGTGGTCTCTATCTCAAAATATCTTATTGTACTTATTGTACACCCTACTTGTGATGATGTGAAATGATACAATGCTTATGTAATGAGATGAAGTGAGTGACTGACACAGGCACTGTGATGTAGCATTAGGCTACTATTGACCTTTGGACCACAGTCAAAAGGAAGATCATGTGCTTCTGGATGGTGGTGGACTGTGGGTAACTGAAACCTTTGAAAGTGAAACCATGGATAAGGGAGAACTACTGCACTGCATGGTTCCCTTCACAAGTGATTTGGAAGTTTTATCAAGGGAGAATATTCAACAAGTCCTAAATATATTTCAATTAAAAATCAGTAGGTCAGAGGGGTGCCTGGGTGGCTCAGTGGGTTAAAGCCTCTCCCTTCCGCTCAGGTCCTGATCCCAGGATCACGATCCCATGACCCTCTGCTCAGCAAGGAGTCTGCTTCCCCCTCTCTCTCTGCCTGTCTCTCTGCCTACTTGTGATCTCTGTCAAATCAATAAATAAAATCTTTAAAAAAATCAGTAGGTCAGATAAAATTGGCCATAATATTAATTTTTTACTATTCAGACAATTCGAACACATAAGCACCTTAAAAAAAAAAAAAAAAGCATCAACCTAAATTTTACATGTCTTTACTGACCAAATCTATCTGGTGTGTCTAAGTTAGATAATTCTATAAACAATTCACATAGGCAATTCGAAATACAGTCTTGTCTCCTCCATATTATCTTAAATAATCAATTTCTCAATTAATGAAAACTTCAGAATTAAATCAGAAAATATGCTGACATTTATTTTACTTATTTGAATGTATATAGTAGTATAATATTCTATAATATATAATATCAATGACATTTTTTTTCTTAAGCTCCTCCAGCTGTTTGAGGAAAATTGCCCCACCTATCTCTTTTCTTGAAAAGTGTTTAAATGATCTGAACCCTGTCATCTTGTTTGCCCTTTAATAAATTATCTGCTTAACCTCTCGATGAACTCGCCTACTTTCTGCTCAGCTAGGCAATGAGATATATCAGACACATTTTAATTCAATGGCTTTTTTACTAACTTTTCTTTTTGCTTGTCATGATATTTTCCCAATCTTTTGATAGCTATTTTCTCCTTATCATTTAGATTCCACCTCCAATGTCACTACTTCAACAAGGCCATCCAATTCTACAAGACATGATCTTGGCTTAATTCTCTGCTTAGCTTTTATGTCTCTCTGATATCCTCTCATATATTCCCATTTTGGGGTGGTGAAGGGGGGAGAAGATGCATTTTCTGCTTTACTTTGTCATTTTCAAAATATTTTAGGACGAATGGGATTAGAGTCTTAATAAATATGCATTGATTAGTAAGTTATTATTATCAAATGTATTTCAAGTTCTGATTCCAAAGAACCCTTTAAACAGTGTTGTTGGGCTTTTTTTTTTTTCAATTTAATTTAATTTAATTTTTTTTATTTTCCCGGCTGATTTACTGCATGCTTAGCTTTTAGCATATTTACTCTTCAACCATTCATTTGGTCAGGAGATGTTTGTTGAGGGTCTGCCCTTTGCAATACATAAGACAGGCCATTCTAAATTTTCAAGTTGCTAGTTGAACCTTAAGTACTGAAATTAAAAACCAAAAGCTAAGAAATAGCATTATTTTTGCTGCTGGTTTGTTCTCTCTCTTGAAAAGCTACATTATTTTTTTCCCTTTTTTTTTTTTCCTTTTAATCTCCCAATCACCTATACTTTGGCTAAGTTTTTAAGAGCTAAAATTGGCTTTAAGGATGATTTATTTTAAGGTCATGCCCAATCAGTACCATTCATATAAGAAATGTTAGGTATGTTCTTTACAATTTTCTTTTGAAATCTGATGAACACCACTAATAATGCAAAGTAGGTATTTAGTTGTAGAATTAAACCAATATTAGTGACTGTGTTTGTTTGTTTATTTTTATTTGTTATAAATTTTTTCAACCAGTGTTTTCTTGTTTTATAATGAGCAACTTTTTTAATGTGTACATTTCTATTAAAGCTTTTGCTTATTTGTTATGCTCCACAAATAAGTGAAACCATATGATAATTGACTCTCTCTGCTTGACTTATTTCACAGCATGGAGGACGTGGGGAGATAGAGAGGATAAGGGAGTTGGGGTAAATTGGAAGAGGAGGTGAACCATGAGAGACTATGGACTCTGAAAAACAATCTGAGGGTTTTGGGGGGGGAGTGGGAGGTTGGGGTACCAGGTGGTGGGTATCATAGAGGGCACGGATTGCATGGAGCACTGGGTGTGGTAGAAAAACAATGAATACTGTTATGCTGAAAATAAATAAATAAAAAAATTTAAAAAAAGCTTTTGCTTATTAATTCAGTTCTTCAGTTCTTCATTTCATTTATATTTGGATGTTTAGACTATTTCAGAATGTATTGGCGTGTTTGACAAAATACTTGAAGTAGGCTCAACCTAGAAATTCTGGACTTAAGACAAGTTCTATCCCAAGTGCCTATCAGCGAGTTGGAGAATCTGTCCAACTGTTTGTACCAATATAAACCATTATAAAAGAACTTAGAAAATCAAAATGGAAAATTTATTTTTTGAAAATTTTAACTATAAAAACAGTTTAAATAAATGATTTTACCATGCTATACATACACTACAGAAAACCAGTGTATCTAGGAAATGTTTCACTGAAATAAACATCTTTTGCCACTTCACTAACTCACAGGAGCCTGCCTCAGTAGAATATTAGATCAGTTCTCAAATAGCATTTTCCCTTTCATAGAAACATACCCACTATAATACTTTGAAGGAAGCAAAGAACTCATGATAATAAACATTGCATAAAGCATAATGGAACATAGATATTAAAAGTACTCACGACTTAAATACAGAGAACAAACTGATGGTTGCCAGAGGGAAAAGGATTGGTGTATGAGCAAAATGACTGAAGAGGAGTGGGAGATACAGGCTTCTGGTTATAGAATGAATAAGTCACAGTTATAAAAGGTAGAGCATAGGGACTATAGTCAATGATATTACAATAGGGTTGTATGGTGACAGATTGTAGCTACACTTGTAGTGAGCATAACATAATGCATAAAAATATATATGTAAAAATAAAATAAAATAATAACAGACTCATGATTTCAGGCAAAGCAAATTCTACTTGAAAAATTTACCGTTGTTACTAGTCATTCGGGCTGTGCCTCCACAACACCCAAACAAATCAACCAATTTATTGTAAAATACCAAACAACTTTATTTCCATTTGTTTCTATTGTTGTTATTTTATTAAGTGAATTGACTCTTTTTGGTCAGAATCAATTTATTCTTTTGATGTTGTGTAGAAACATCCTTAATGTTGGCTATGGGCATTTAATGGCAAAACAAACAACAAAACTGAGAAAAAAAATGACTGCAGCACAGATTTTAAGAAACATATTTTCCTGCTCACTGATCTCCTTTTATCTTCTGCCCATATGTTTCTGTGTTGCAGTTTTATCTCTTCCACACTTATGGAATGCTTTGGCAGGGGAAATGCATTCTGATGAGACAGCCTTGGTGATATTCCAGAAAGTTTTTAAGAAGTTCAGATACCAAACATAGGACTGAATCACTGTGTTGTAAGGATTTAGCCTCCACTTGTCAACTGACTCTGTCTTGTTTGTTTATTTGTTTGATATGTGTGATTTTATGATGTGTGTTTGCTATGCTCAGTGATTCAATTGTGTTTCTACTATCTGACAGACTTGACCAAACCATGAACTCATTTTTCAAAATTCGTTGTATTTGGATAAGTAGAGTATTTCTCAGTATATGAGGAGGATAGGAGAGGCATGTGTCATGGTAATATATGCAAGGAGTACATTTCAAGCATCTGGAGGGACAGATAAAGAGCATCTTGCAAGTCAAGTCATGTAATTCCAGCAACTGTGATCCTATATTTAGCACATTTACCCCTAGATGACCACAAGAAGAATTGTTGCTTCATTTATTCTCTCAACATAATGTCTCACACAAATAATTTGCATATATTAGTATGTCAGTGAGCTGCAACCTTTCAGATGGAATGCAAAATTTACCTACCATGTCAGAATGCAGGTATTTGGATCGATACATACTTCTTCTTACACAGTCCTGAAATGTTACTTTCATTCCTTTCTCTTGTTCTTTTTAAAACTCTCTCTCTCTCACCATCCTTGTAATGTCTGTTTTGCTTTCTTCCACTCTCTTTCTTGCTCAGTCTAGAGTCATTTTGGAAGAAATAATGGGACAAGAGTTGGAAGAAGTGTTATTCATCTCAACAGAC
Organism: Neogale vison; assembly: GCF_020171115.1. Lineage (NCBI taxonomy): Eukaryota > Metazoa > Chordata > Mammalia > Carnivora > Mustelidae > Neogale > Neogale vison. The sequence goes on along the minus strand of NC_058096.1, from coordinate 99,789,319 downwards.
ATTTTTGAATTACATTCCAGGTGTCAGATCTTCCATTTGTCTATTCATACTAATCATGAAGGAAATATGAAGAATGGCTAGCCCTTCTCCTTATAAAGTCTTACTCCTTATGCCATTACTGTGGTCTTTTATATGAAACTAGACTTTGTGAAGCGACAAAGTTACATTTAATATGCAGGATCTTTTCTTATGTTATATAGTTTTTCTTCTTATGCTCATTAGTTGTTCTTTTTCTATTTCAAAGTTGCAAATACATTGGGAAATTTGTCTCATTAACAAAGAACTTGGAGATTTAAGATAAAGAAGTATTTGTTTAATCATTTCTATTAGTTCTCTTCAGGATTTTTGAACCTTCTCAGATTTTGTCTCTTTCTATTTCTTTGCTGTAATATGCTCTCTTTCTCCCTCAGGGCAATTCCTGAATATTAATGGCTGTTTTTAAAACTTCATGGATTGTAATAAATATTTTATTCTTAAAAATTACTCAAAGTGCTAACATATTTTATTTAGGACTATGATAATTTAATCTTTGTAATTGCCACAGTTTTGAAATCACAATTCACTCCATGGTAGATATCAAAATTGTGCAAACTTTATGGCTGATGAATACTGCTCTCCTACAGAGTTACAGTACACATTGCTCTAATATCTCAGGTTTTATGAAAATCAGTGTGTTTTATTCCATGGGCATTTTGTGTCTTATAATGTCTCATATTTCTTTCTTTGCCTTGGCCTTTAGGAAACTCAGAAATGATTTGAGTGCAAACCTTTAATAACTTTATATCATGAATTTCTTTGTGCTAATTTCTGCACAAGATTTACTTTACTATGCCAGAACTCTTTCACATAGGCATTATTGATTGCCCACATGTCTGATGTCAGTCTCTAGTCCCCCTATTGATCAACTGAAACTACACTATTCAAACGCCCTCTATAAATCATAGACTTGGTCTTCTTGGCATAAACAGTTCCCTGCCCCCTACCAGATCATATTGCTAGACTATCTGATCACCCAAAGCCACCAGAAAAACAAAGACAATCCTAGAATTCATGAAATTCCAAGGGCTTAGAGATTATCTCCCAGAAGCCAAGGACAAAGGATAGACCTCTTTTGGAAAAGGATGAATTCTTTATAACACATCTTTAAAGAGATAAGTACTACTCTGGTAAAATTATTTGAAAATGAGAACTTCCACACTCAGCAAAGATGGAGTAATAGACACAAAAAATACTTTCTTGTTTTCACACACACACACACACACACACACAAGGATAAAACATATGAAAAAATGTTTTTTAAGGTGTTATATTTTAGGCCAAAAGGTCAAGGAAAGTAAGTTTTTTTTTTTTCCAGAAACACAAATAACTTTAATGATTTATAGTCAAGAAAAGGGAAGCTTGAATCTGTGATTGAAAAAATGCAAACAATTACAAGTATACCTACACAGAAATTACAAGGTTCAAGAGCTTAACATCAACCAACTGCTGTCAAAATAAATATTTAAAGAAACACAAAATAAAACCGCTTAATAGTGGGCGACAACAAGGGAGGGGGTACAAACCAAGAAAATGAATGGAGACCAGGCAGCAACTCCCAAAGTTGTTTTACAAACAGGGGTCCACATCAGAGGAACAGACACAAACCTGTCTAGGAATGTGACCGATGAGACAACAGACAGTGACCACAAGTCAGTTATATATCAAAAATGGCAACCAAAATCCCGGAGAGCCCTGAATTATTTAATCCAGACATTATCTAATCCCTCAGATTTGCTTGGCGCTCTGGTGTTCATCATTCTCCATTAGAATGAAATGTGGGACAAACACATTAGTGGTTGGAGGGGGCTGCAGAACTAATCCACCTGCGAGGGTTAAGGAACCCAAGGTTTAGAAAACAAATGAGATTGGCCCTATAACTGATATACTTGATATACTTCAGAGCCTGGAGAATTTCCAGGCTGTGACACAGAGTGTGGAAACAGGAATATACAATATTGTCCTTGGGTAGAAAAGACAGGACTAATATCCTGGAGAAGCTAAGGAAGCTAGTGTCCTCAGGATAGAGTATAGAAGAAAAGACAGATACATAGACCAAGAATTCTGGAATTTATAGAGAGACTTCCTTGAGTCTTCAGCTGGAACTAATCAATGCATATATTCTTGTTCCCATCAGGCAGTGTGGAAAAACCTCCTACTTCATGCCTGGAAGTATTGCCTCAGTAGGAGGGCAAAATGACTCCTTGACTACTTGCTTCTTTGATCTTACATAAAGTGACTTTAAAACAAGACTTGAAAGAATCAAAATACTTCCAAATAATTTGATTGCATCCCAGAACAAATCTCAAGAATATCACAGGAATTAAAAGTATTTAGCACATAAGAAGTTAAAAATATATGTTTTATGTTTAATCAAAAATCATGTGCATGTAAAAAAATCAAGGAAAATAGAACCCATAATTATAAGAAAAGTCAGTTACTCAGAAGAGACCCAGAAATAACCCAGATTATATAATTAATAGACAAGTACATTAAAAAAGTCTTTTTAACTCTATGCCATATGTTCAAGAAGCTGGAACAAATACTGAAGATGATAAGTTAGACACATGGAACATTGTTTTAAATGTGATATTAAACTTACAGAGATGAAAACAATGGTGTCCACGGTGAAAAATAAATAAAACACTGAGTATGATTTACAGTAAATTGGACACTGAAAAAAAGAAAAATTAATAAGCTTGAACACAAACACAAAACAATATGAAACCCAATGGGGATAAGACTGGGGGGGAGTAGAACACAACATCCTTGAACTGTAGGAAAGCCTAAAAAGGTCAATATACAAGCAATTGGAGTACCAAAAGAAGAGACAAAGGGGAAAGGGACAGAAAATATATTTTTAAAATAAGGCTGAAAATAAATAAATAAATAATATAAGACAACTTTTTCTAAGTTTGATAAAATTATAAACCCACATGTATTAGAAGTTCAACAGATTCTAAATGTAAGAAACCTAAAGAAAATTACACTATGGCACATCAAGTAAAATCTCCTAACATTATTTATATACAATCTTTAAAGCTTTTTTAAGAAGATATGAATGGAGGAGCACCTGGGTGGTTGTCAGTTGAGGCTCTGACTTTTGATTTCAGCTCAGGTCAACTATCAGGGTTGTGAGATTGAGCCTACCTTGGGCTCTAGGCTCAAGAGGGAATCTGCTGTGATTCCCTCTCTCCCCTCTTCCTCTGCCTTTCCCCCCATCTTGAATGGGCACACATGTGTGTATTCTCTTTCTCAAATAAATAAATAAGTAGAATCTTAAATATATATATATATATTTATGTATATAAATATATATATTCGGATCAGTATATATATATGGAAGGAAGATATGAATAATGGGGGTTTTTCTTTGTAAATAATGTGGGTTGGAAGGCAGTAAAGTAACAAAATACTGAAAAAAAAATCTGACAATCTAGACTCTGTACTGAATAAAATTCTTCCTAAAACAGTGACAAAGTACAGATGTGTTCAGTCATGCAAAAGCCAATATAACTCATCAGCAGCATACCTGCAGTACAACAAATTTATACTTTGCATTGTATACCAAAATACTAACTCAAATTTGACTACAGACTTAATGTAAAACCTAGATATACTGCTTTCAGAAGACAGCATAGGATACATATCTGTGTCTTGGTTGGAAAAATACAAGTAAGGGACTAAAAATCATGATACATAAGAGGAAAAAAAAAGGATAAGTTTGTTGTCACCAAATTATTTCTCCTCTTTAAAAGACAATATCAAGAGAATGGAAAGATGACTGAGGACTGAGAAAATACTTATAAATAACGTATATGATAAAGAACTTGCACCTAGAATATATAAAGAGTTCCTAAAATCCAATAAGAGAATGAATGGCCCAATTTTAAAAAAAGCAAAACATTAAAATACATCAGTAAAGAAGATATATAAATGTCAAATAAGCACATGAAAAGTGTTTAATATCATCAAACACTAGATGAATAAAAATAAAAATCACAATAATATATTCCTACCTACCTACTAAAATGTTTGCATTTTAAAAATTGATCTGATAAATTATTTACTAGAATGTAGAGGTTACTGGAACTTTCATACACTATTGGTGCAAAGGAAGAAGCATTTGAAAAACAAATGGGAATTTTCTAGAAAGCATATATTTGTCAGGCATTTTACTATCAAGCTTTTATCATAGAAAAAGAGAAATAAATGTCCAAAAGATTTTCATGTGAATGTTCATATGAGTGAGCTTTATTTTTAATAGCTAAAATCTAGAATCAAATCAGTTATCCATTAATAGGTAGGTGGATAAACAAACTGTGGTTCTTCCATAAAACTGATCAGTTATGAAAAGGAAAGAACTTTAACAGGGATTGGCAACTATGGCCCTGAACTAAATTTGGTCTATGGACTGTTTTTATATGGTCCACAATCTAAGAAATTTTTTTACATTTCTAAGAGCTATAAATAAATAAAGAATATGCAACAGAAATCTTATATGGCCCACCAAATCTAATAAATGTATTAGGTGGCCCTTTTGAAAAAATAAAAAAAGTTTGCTGACCCCTCCACTACAATATGGAAGAAACCCAAAATAATTATGCTGACAGAAAGAACCCATGGGTCGAATAATACATATTGTATTACTCCATGAATATAAGATTTTTGAAAACAAAAACTAATCTGTGATGACAAAGAGCAAATCATTTGTTTCTGGGAAGGCAAGGCATGGAGGAAGAATAAAGGAGAGCTTGAAAGGGAAATGAAGAAACATTTGGGTTGATGAATACATGCATTATCTTGGTTAGAGTGATACTTTCATGGGTACCTAAACATGTCAAAACATCAAATTCGTACTTTAAATATGTACAGTTTATTGTATGCCCATTATGCCTCAAGAAAATTCTTTAAGTTATGGTTAAGTGGTGATTTGCATTTTCTGACCAATAAGGAAAATAGTCAAAATAATTTTTTTGTGTGTTTTCACTTATATTTTATTTGTATGCTGGGTGTACTACTTTTGTATCACCTTAGGGTGGTCGAAGATTATTTAAAAATAATTTTGGGGGCACCTTGGTGGCTCAGTTGATTAAGTGTCTGCCTTCAGCTCAGGTCATGATCCCAGGATACTGGAATGGAGCCCTCTGTTGAACTCCCTGCTCAGGGGAGAGTCTGCTTCTTCTTTTTCCTCTGCCTCTCCCCCACTGCTCATGCTCTCTCATGTGCTTGCTCTCTCTCTCTTACAAATAAATAAAAATCTTTAAAAACTAATAATAGTTTTTTTGTTTTTGTTTTTGTTTTTTGACAGAGAGAAATCTGAAGTAGGCAGAGAGGCAGAGAGAGAGAGAGAGAGGAGGAAGCAGGCTCCCCACCGAGCAGAGAGCCCGATGCGGGACTTGATCCCAGGACCCTGAGATCACAACCCAAGCCTAAGACAGAGGCCCAACCCACTGAGCCACCCAGGCACCCCAAAAACTAATAATAGTTTTTAACATGGGGGGAAAAGGCAGGATGGATACTCCAAAAGCAAACTCTGCTTTTCCTTTTCTTTTTTTTTTTTTTTTTTTTTTTGAACACACAGGTTTACTGCTGCTCATCCTTAAAGTGCCTGATAAAGGGCATGCCCATAAAAAGAGTCATTCACAATTTATAGGTGCAGTGCAGACTAAACCAAAAACCTCTGCTGAAAATTGAGCTTGTCCATGTGTGGTGAACCAGTACATGACTGTCAAAGAGGAGGAGTAAAGATGAGAGAATTATTGGCCAACTGCCTTAAAGGATATTTTTAAACTTCTAACATTTCATTTATAATCATGTATCCTTACGATAGTTAAATGAAGTCCAAAACAAAACTTTAGCTCTAGAGAAACAAATACCATCTAAAAGGGCTACTTTAGACATTGCCTAATATTATTTTTCACTCAATTTATTAAATATGCTTATTGGTCAGGAGGATTACAATACAGAAACAGAGGAACAGGGATTGTACCCATTGAATATACTTATTGGTTAGACATTACTAAAAATCACAGTATCATTGAATGTCAAATTCATAGAAGAGAAAATTGGCATTTGTACATCAGAGGTTATGTTTATGACTCTAAAATGACCACATTAAGTCTTAAGGTCAAGTCTCTCAGATATTGTTAGCAAATATCTACATATTCATACCCCTCTACATACTGAATTTTCAGGGTTTTTTTAATCACAAATAAATCACAGGATTCTAATAAACACAGAACACATTTCTTCATATAGTTAAAAATAACTCTGATGGCATCAATGGGCTTATGGTAGATAACATCAAAGTAGTGATTTTTAAGTTTCAGATAGTAAATATCACTTTAGATAGACAATGGGTGGATTAGCTAGATGTTAGATAGATAGGACCATTATTGAACAGTTCAGTTTCACCTGTGTTGACTACAACTCAGAAGATTGACCTTTTTTTTCCTCTCACTCTTTTAGATTTCTGACTATTAATGATTTAGTCTCTGATTCCAAAATGTGAGTCATCTTCTACTCACTTCAATTTTTATCTGCCATATTCATCAATCCCAGACATTTTAGATTCTTTACTTTTTGGTATGAGATGACTTGACTGTATTGGTGAAATCATGGTCAGATTTCTGTTCCTTATCATTTTCAACTGTTCACACTTTGATTTTTACAAGAGCTGTAAAACTGACCCTCTGGCTCCAGGTTCTGCACTTTTCCAACCTAGGAGGTAAATTCCTGTCAAATTAATCTTCCAAATGCTTTCTTTCATTAAACCTTGAAGGACTTGAAACTTTGTTCTAGCTTATCAAATATAAACTGATTTGTTCGTCTTACAAAGCTTCTTGGATCATGGTCTTTTCCTACTTAGCCATTCTTACTCTAATAGTCCATAATTCCAATATTCAATTCAAATCAATGGCTTAATGAACAAATTTTATTTTCATTTTTTTTGTGCCATTGACCCTCTACTTTATTAATTCTCCCAAGCCTAGAGAAAGATACCTTTCCTAGGGCCTCTGACTAGTCAAATTCTGCTTCCTACTTTGTTCCCCTCAAACCCTTAATTTCTAATATTCCCTTCCCAGATTATACAGGTTTAACCTAATCATGGGTAGCCGTCTTTCCCCTTATCAGTTAGTGTTAGTCAACAGGTGTTAATCTTATTTATTCATGAAACTTATAAAATGATTGAGTACAGAAAGTTATTAATGCCCAGTCTAGAGAAAATCACAGGGATGCTTTTGAACATCATGATAGGGTGCCAAAGTTACTAGGTTCTGACACAGAAAACCTGGTCTTTTGTCTTAGCAGTACCACAGTTAATAAATTACTTCTTATGTGTGTTCATTATTTAATTCATTCAATATTCATTGAGTTGTTATTTTGTGCTGTGTGTGACTCTTTTTCTCACGTATTTTATAATTTAAATAAAGTTGTTGAGAAAATAAGCTTGCATCAAACTTACCTATGTTAAAATTCCAATCTTATTATTTTGGAAAAAGTTATTTAATCTTTTTAAGTTTTTATTTCTTATCTCATAGAGTAGGTTTAATGTTCTTTCTTATGTGGTTGCCATAATTACATGTGGGGCACCTGGGTGGCTCAGTTGGTTAAGCACCTGCCTTCAGCTCAGGTCATGGTCTCAGGATCCTGGGATCAAGTCCCCCTTTAGGGCTCCTGCTCACTGGGGAGGCTGCTCCTCCTTCCTCTCACTCTGCCTCTCCCCTCCACTTGTTCTCTCTCTTAAATAAATAAATAAAATCTTTAAAGATAAAGAATACATGTAAATAGCTTACCCATTGATTCCAAGGAGCCTCCTTTTTACTCACATTTCAATATCTTGAAATCAGAATGTAACATGTAATCAGTGATGTCTTCTGATTATATTTCATAGTGATTTCTATACAAAATGAAGATATATCATATTCTATGAAATAAGGTATATATATATATAATTGCCATATATATGGCAATTATTAGAGCTTAAAATATAGTTTGAGCTCCATAAATGGTAGCTATTACTCACAGAAGAGAGAAAATACAGACTAGCAAACAGATTATTAGAGTAATAGGTAATAAACAGAAAAATTTTAGGAAACAGAAGAGCAAGAGAAGCTCAGGGTATTATGTGAGCACAACGTAGAACACAAAATCTATACTTAGGGAAGCTTCTCAGATGTTAACAAATATCCACATACTCATATCGATCCACATACTGAATTTTTATTTCCTTATCACAAATATAATACTGTATTTTAATAAGCATGGGATTGTGTGGTTCTTAAGAGATAGATTACAATACTTAATGAGAAAAAATAATAATAATAAGCACACAAAACAAAAGGAAACAGCATGTGTTCTCAGAGGGTGTTATGTTAAAAAAAAATCCAATTAAAAATGGTCAGAAGACATGAATGGACATTTTTCCAAAGAAGACATCTAGATGGCTAACAGACACTTGAAAAGATCCTCAATATCACTCATCACCAAGGAAATACAAACAAAAGCTAGAATGAGATGTCATCTCACACTTGTCAGAATGGCTAAAATGTACAACACAGGAAACAACAGTTGTCGGTGAGGCTGTGGAGAAAGGGGAACCCTCTTGCACTGTTGGTGGGAATGCAAACTGCTGAAGCCACTGTGGAAAATAGTATGGAGGTTCCTCAGAAAGTTAAAAATAGAACTATCCTTTGACCCAGCAATTGTATCGCTAGGTATTTACCCAAAGGATACAAAAATACTGTTAGAAGGGATACATGCACCATGATATCTACAGCAGCATTTTCAACAATAGCCAAATTATGGATGGAGCCCAGTTGTCGATTCACTGATGAATGGATAAAGAAGAGGTAGTATACACATACAGTGGAATATTACTTAGCCATAAAAAATGAAATCTTGCCATTTGCAACAACATGGAGCTAGTCTTATTATGCTAAGTGAAGTAGGTCAGTCAGAGAAAGACAAATACCTTATGAATTCACTCCTATGTGAAATTTAAGAAAAACAAATGAACATGAGGAGAAAAGAGAGGTAAATCGTAAAACAGACTCTTAACTAAAGAAAACAAACAGGGTTGCTGGATGGGAGGTAGGTGGGGGGGTGGGTTAAATGAGTGATGGTATTAAGGAGACTCTTGTTTTGATGAGCACTGTGTGTTGCATGTAAGTCATGAATCACTAAATTCTACTCTTGAAACTAATATCGTACTCTATGTTAACTGGAATTTAAACTGGAATTTAAACTATGTTAACTGGAATTAAAAATAGAGCTTCCCTATGACCCTGCAATTGCACTCCTGGGTATTTACCCCAAAGACACAGATGTCGTGAAAAGAAGGGCCATCTGTACCCCAATGTTTATAGCAGCAATGGCCACAGTCGCCAAACTATGGAAAGAACCAAAATGCCCTTCAACGGATGAATGGATAAGGAAGATGTGGTCCATATACACTATGGAGTATTATGCCTCCATCAGAAAGGATGAATACCCAACTTTTGTAGCAACATGGACAGGACTAGAAGAGATTATGCTGAGTGAAATAAGTCAAGCAGAGAGAGCCAATTATCATATGGTTTCACTTATTTGTGGAGCATAACAAATAGCATGGAGGACAAGGGGCATTAGAGAGGAGAAGGGAATTTGGGTAAATTGAAAGGGGAGGTGAACCATGAGAGACTATGGACTCTGAAAAACAATCTTCAAAATGTTTGAAGAGGCGGGGGTGGGTGGGAGGTTGGGGTACCAGGTGGTGGGTATTATAGAGGGCACGGCTTGCATGGAGCACTGGGTGTCGTGAAAAAATAATGAATAATGTTTTTCTGAAAATAAATAAATTGGAAAAAAAACTTGAAACTACAAAAAAATATAAAAACTTGAAACTACACAAAAAAAATTAAGTATTGCTGGAGTATACTGAGAACTGGCCAACGATTAGGCTGAAGAATTAAATAAGCATCAGGTCATATAGGACATCTTAAGTTATTTTGATGATTTGCAGCTTTATATGAAGAAATTGGGGTGATACTGAGTTCTTTTCAGAAGCAGTGAAATTCGAACAGATAAACTCTGTAAAGTTCAGTTACTTAATTGCCTACACTAGATAATGGGATAAGGTATTATCTCAATATGAGTATTAAGAACTTTCAAACTTTGATGAGAAAAGCTAAAGAGCACATAGTTCTTTTAAAGACAGTTTCTCTGCAGTGAGCTTTAACTTACACTTTTCAGCAGAAATACATAGGAGGTGTGTGTGTGTGTGTGCGTGTGTATCCTCACTTTATATTCATAAATTGCAAACTCTGGTAGAGTAGGAGGATATCAAAAGAAAAAAAAGCAGAAAAATTCAACATATCTACCTTCACTTATCTTTCAAAAAACTCCTTGAAATACATTTGAAAATCATTACTTTTGAATTCCTTAACCTCTCTCTAAATCAAAATTTAGCACTGACCTCATTTCATTATCTATTCCCCAAAGCATTCATCTTATGTCCTTTGATCTTGGAATACTTATTAAACTGTGTATATATTTCTCTTACATTTATTGTGTACATGAAAGTGTCCTAAATATGACCATATAACTTCACAGACAGTTACACAAATGGGGAGGCACAAAAATTCTGTTTTCTATTTCTCTGTTTTCCTCTTTCTAAACCTTTAAGAAAGGTATGGATATAACTATGGACATTTTGTAAATGACATTGAAGAAGATATGAATCACACACTTACCCTTCTGTGCTGTTGTTAGAAGTATTTATTTTCCAGCTCAAAGAATGTGACCTTGACATTTTTTAATACACAAGATGATTTGTTGAAAGATTAAGAAAAATCATTTAAGAGCAGGTAAAGTATTCATAGTGTTTGCAGGGTATGCTGATCTCAGGTTTCCAAAAACCAGACTATCTCATGGACTGTAATAATTCCAATATTTAGTCTGTACAGGCAATATAATGTAAGCAAAGACCCTCAAAATCCAAAAAGGTATAGGAGGATTGAAGCTGCCAGCAGCCCTGAGGCCATTTGGAAATCACTAGTGATAAAGATTTTGTTTAAATATATTCATGTGCCTTACACAAAATAAGAAATGTTTATAAAGATACCAAACAAGCAAGCAGGCAAACAAAGAAACAAACAAGTCTTCCAGAAGGAAAACTCCTAGTGAAAGGATGAAAGAGAAAAATAGCTTTTCCTAAAATTGTGTCCATAAGCAAGATTTAACTTTTTTTTTTTTTTTAATCTGCCCTCCTGTAAGTTTGTTATCCAAATTTATACTACTCAAGTCTTCTGGAACTCTTTCAGCTGAGAATATATTTTAAACTGTTTCTAAGTTCCTAGTTCCCTCAGGCACCTGGGAGAAACACACATAAGTCATACCAAACATCTCAAAGAATTTCTTAAAGAATGATATTTTAAGTTGCAAAATATATTGCTCGTTATTAAAAACAAACATTAATGATCAAAAAAAAGAAGCAAAAGCAATAAATATGCAAACACTTAAAATGGGAAAATTATCAAATACAGAAAATAAGTATTTAAGTATTAATAAAAGTATAACTGGGCATCAATAGCAAGATTAAGAAACAGATTATAAGCTATGACTGGGCAAATTGTCACCTAAAACCTACTAGTCTTGCCTATGGGTGACCCACCCTCTCATGGAGCTTCACTTTAGAGGTGGCTTTGCAGGCTCCTGAATCCCTGGGGGAGAAACATCTTTTTGGCCAGAAAAGTAGAAAAAAGAGGTCCTGTGATCCCTGTATGTGAGAAACTGCCATTTTTTCCTTGGTGCTTGTCCAGAGATGTCCCAGTCATGGAAGGTACTGAAGGTAGGTACATGACTACAACTCCAAAAACAAACAAACAATACAAAACAAACAAACAAACACCCTATATTCCAAGCTGTAGGATCAGGAAGAGCAACTTCTGGGACTCAGAATGTATGTGTAGGGGTCCCCCTAATTCAGTATATGAACCAACAGAAGTTAAGTTTACCCCTGAGCTGTGTGTGTACAAGACAAATTCAAAGTAGTCTAGGAGAAGCTTTGAAACATGATGTGGCATTAGCCAAAGGGATATTGAAAAACAAAGCCAAAGTTGGTGGCATCACAATTCCGGACTTCAAGCTTTATTACAAAGCTGTCATCATCAAGACAGCATGGTACTGGCACAAAAACAGACACATAGATCAATGGAACAGAATAGAGAGCCCAGAAATAGACCCTCAACTCTATGGTCAACTAATCTTCGACAAAGCAGGAAAGAATGTCCAATGGAAAAAAGACAGCCTCTTCAATAAATGGTGTTGGGAAAATTGGACAGCCACGTGCAGAAAAATGAAATTGGACCATTTCCTTACACCACACACAAAAATAGATTCAAAATGGATTAAGGACCTCAATGGCATTAGAATCCAAGAAGCGGAAGACAACTCTCAATCGCTACCTAACTGGGTAGATTGTTTGCAAAAACAAAAGACTCACCATGGTCAGGAGAATTGAACAGAACCCAGAGACTTCACAATATACCAGATCTGTCTGAGACATAATCCAAAGTTCATCAATGTACAAAAACAAAAACATTCTTAAAGGAAAAGTTTTCAAGGTAAAATATACACTCTAAAATGAAAGGTTAAGATAGAAATTGTCAGAAGAGAAACAGAAACCAAAAAGAAAAACACAGACGAATGGAAATGTAACAAAATATCTGTCATACGTGGATACTGCAAACTATACAACATTACGCGGGCAATTTAAAGAAGACCTAAATAACTGGAGAGATATATTATATTCGAGGTTCTAAAGATTCAATATTGAATCTTTTCAAATGAGACACCAACTGTCCCACAATTGAGTATGCAAATAGTCTAGACTATTCTAAACCCTTTTTTATAAGAGAAAACTTGGACAACTTTAACTAACTGATCTCAAGAATTACTCTAAAGTGAGCCTGGTATTTCAAAAATCAAGTATTTAGATCAGTGGAAGAGAATTGAAAATCTACAAGTAGACTCTCACATATTTGGTGCTAGGAAAACTATCTATTTATATGAATAGAAATCAACTTGGCCTCTTACCTCACATCATACAGGGAAATTAATTTGAGATGTATTATTTACCTAATTTGAAAGCTACAAGAGTATCATTTCTTGAAGGAATCATAGAATAAAATCTTTGCAACCTTGGAGCAGGCAAGTATTTATTATATAAGATACAAAACACACTCTGCAAAATTAATAAATTGAACTTTATCAGAATTAAAACTCTTGTTCTTGGGGGGTGTCCAAGTGCCTCAACCAGCTGAGCATCTGACTCTTGATTTTGGCTCAGGTAATGATCTCAGGGTCCTGGGATTGAGCCCCGTGTGGGTTCCAGGCTCAAAAAGGATCCTGCTTCTCCCTCTCCCACTGCTCCTCCCCCTGCTCTCCCTGTCAACCCCTGACATAAATTAAGCAAACAAACAAACAAAAAACTTGCTCTTTGGGGCGCCTGGGTGGCTCAGTGGGTTAAAGCCTCTGCCTTCAGCTCAGGTCATGTTCCCAGGGTCCTGGGATCAAGCTACGCATCGGGCTTTCTGTTCGGCGGGGAGCCTGCTTCCTTCTCTCTCTCTGCCTGCCTCTCTGCCTATTTGTGATCTTTGTCTGTCAAATAAAAAATTAAAAATCTTAAAAAAAAAAACACCTTGCTCTTTGAAATACTTTCTTAACAAAACAAAAATTCAATAAAAATATTGGGAAAAATAATTATAATACAATTTTCTGTCAAATATTTGTAACCAGAATGTATAAAGAACTCTTGGAGTGCAGTAAGAACACAAATAACTCAATTTAAAAATGGAATGTTTAAACAGACACTTTAAAAAAAAAAGATAATAAGGATGACAAATAAGCATTTGAAAATATGCTCAGTACCATTAGTCATCAAGAAAATAACAAGTAAGCCACAATAAGTATGTCTTCTCACTAGAAGAGTTCAATACTTTTAACTGACAATAAGGAGTGTTAGTGAAGTTATGTAGCAGCAGGAACTCTTATGCACACAGGGAGAGTGTGAGATGGTACAGTCATTTTGATAAACCTCTTGGTTAGAATATAAAATTAAACACACACCTACCATATTATAGTCCAGCCATTCTACTTCTAGATAAACTCTCATGTAAAACAAAAATATAGTTTACCCTTGAATAACACAGGAAGTTAGGGTGTTGACTCCCTAACAGTTGAAAATATATGCATAAGTTTTGGGCCCCCAAAATCATAACTACTAATATACCCTACTGTTGACCAGAAGCTTTTTGGATAACGGTAACAGTCAATTAACATATATTTTATATGTTATATGCATTATATACTGTATTCTTATAAGAAGGTAAACTAGAGGGGGAAAAAATGCTATAAAGAAAATCATAAGGAAAGGGTGCCTAGGTGACTCAGTCATTAAGTGTTTGCCTTCAGTTCCGGTCATGTTCTCAGGGTGCTGGGATCGAGCCCCATGTCAGGCTCCCTGCTCTTTGGGAAGACTGTTCTCCCTCTCCCACTAGCCCCTGTGTTTCCTCTTTCACTGTGTCTCTCTCTGTCAAATAAATAAATACAATTTTGTTTTGTTTTTTAAATTAAAAAAATAAGCAAAAATTCATTTATAGCAATGTAGTATACAAAATCCATGTATAAGGGGGCCTGTATAAGTTTAAATCTGTATTATTTAGAGGTCAATTGTATATATGCCCACATAAGGACTTATACATAAATCTGTATAGGAAGTTTATACATAATAGATGAAAATAAAAGGAAACAACCCAAATGTTTAAGGTTGAATGGATAAATGATATGTAGAGTATCCATATATTTAGCAAGGAAAAGAATGAGCTACTGATAGATATAATTGTATGTATGAATATCAAAAACATGTTGAGTAAAAAAAAGGCAAACAAGAAAAAGCATGCATCTTCTATGATTCCATTATTCATAAAATTCTAGAAAGATGTCAGGTCTACCCAAATGAATTTACAAGTTCAGCCAATTCTGGAATTTTTAGTAAATGTATAAATTCTAACAATGCTAAGACATTAAAAAAATTAAGGCATTGTTTTGCTAGATACCATAATATATTACATAGCAATAGAGCCTGGGTGGCTCAGTGGGTTAAGCTGCTGCCTTCGGGTAGGGTCATGATCTCAGGGTCCTGGGATCGAGTCCCGCATCAGGCTCTCTGCTCGGCGGGGAGCCTGCTTCCTCCTCTCTCTCTCTGCCTGCCTCTCTGCCTACTTGTGATCTCTGTCTGTCAAATAGATAAATACGATCTTTAAAAAAAAAAAAAATAGATACTGAGATAACATGATAATGGTCCACAAAGAAGGAAATAGATCAGTGGAATTTAAGGTCCAGAAATAATTCCAATAATGTAGGGTTGATAAATTATGAAAGTGACATTTAGTATCAAAAGTGAAAGAATGCACTATTTACTAAATTGTTCTAGGAACAATTGAAAAAAAATACGAGTAAGAACGGAGCACTGAAAAGGAAATAAAGTTATATTTCTGCCTCTCAGATGATACCAAGTGAGTTCCACATCAATAAATTATGTAAATATATTAAATAAAATATAAAATGATTAAATTTTAAAATTGGACCACTTTTACAATTATTAAGGTTACAATGACTTTCCAACAATGACAGAAACCTACTATATAATAGGAAAATTTCACAGTGTAACTATAGAACAATGTATCTTTTTTATAATAAAAGACAGCATAAATGATAGTAAATGAAAAATGACAAGATTGGAAACTTTTTCACTATATTTGATAAAGTACATCTAGAGCCTATGAATAGTACCAAAAATCAATAGTTAAGAGAAGAATAGCCACAAAAAAATTTTAATTAAAAAAGGTCTGAAAATGTAGAAAAAGAGTCACCTGGATGTTAAGACAAAATATAATTGTCTGTTCTTTCCTGAAATACTTCATAAATTCAGTTGTTGCTAAGAGATATCAGGATGAGTATGCAGGGAAAAAGTTAAGAAATTTTTGAAAAATAAAAATAGTGTGGGTAATTACCTCACACATAAGTGAATACCAAAAAGAATGCTACAAAGAATCAACTAGCTGTTAACATTGGTTGCTTGTAGTGGGGTAATTGGGATTGGCAGGGACAATAAAAAGGGGCTTTTCTTTTTTAATTTTATGACAGAATTGTACTTGCTTGTTCGGTAGTTCTCATAGCTGAAAATGCAGCAGCCTTTATAGGTAGTGAATATACATTCCCCCCTCCCTGTTTTTTGGTACAAATTTACCACTATGTATCATGTAAATATTCTTTCTATAATCTCTCTTACATGACCATGAATTAACAGAAGCCAAAGTATGGCTCTGTGTGTGTGTGTGTGTGTGTGTGTGTGTGTCCCGAGGTTAGCTGTTAGTCTTTGTTTGTTTTGTATTTGTTGTTTTATTTTTCATACTCTCAATGGTCCCAAATAATATATTTTCAATCCAAAACTGACCACAGATTTGTACTGGATCCCTTCATTTTCCAGTTCCTTTGCTGCTCCAGAAATAAATTTCTGGGTCTTTTTTGGTTTTAAGGACTTACTGCCATTCATGACAGACAAACATAAGAGTTTTAGTAATTAAGTTTATTCATACATACTATATATGTGTATGTGTAGGAATATGTGTGCACATGTCTGTGTAGACACACAATTGAGTATAGATAGATACTTAAATATGACAGCAGGGTTTCAAACAATTTAACTGTTCCTAGTTATTCTGTGGGTTTTTTGTTTGTTTGTTTGTTTTTTGATGACCTTTGGTACTACAAAGTTTCCACCAGTGCCTCCACCTTGTGACTATCAAATTATTTTTTGCTTAGCTCCCCACTCTTGTTTAGGTTTTCTAGAAAATTCCTGGCCGAAGGCATCTGAAGCAGGTCTGATAACATAAGACAGGGGGTATGAACGGATGGACCAATCACCCTTTTCAAAGTGGTTGCACAAATATTTTCTCTGGGACTGTAAATTAATTATTTTATTTAATTTTTATGTTAATCTCTATTCAAGTTTAAAAGGGAAATTTCTTCATAAATTTGAAAACAAAAGGCCATATACTGCCACAGGATTTTAGTCACAGTTTGGATGCAGGTTTGAGATTCAGTTTATACCAAATGTAGCTCTTCTCTAACTTTTGAGCATTAATAGCTAAGAACCGGGGTTACTTAATAAGTAAATAAAATATGCCTTTATGCCAAGAGAAGGGAAAAGATTTTAACCCAGTGTATTAACACAGGTTTTCACTAGTTCAATTAATGGTATGGAATGAGAAACTGAGTTTCATATAATATACATAGGCCCTGTGATTTTTAAGGAAACTGGACCACAGTCAGCACCACATTTACAGTGAAATCAACTGTTTGATTTTAGTTAAACAATATCATCCACCAGAGCAGATTAGTATTTTTACTTTTAATTCAGTTTTTAATATTAAACATTTTATATTTATTTTGTAATTTTGTTTTATTTCTAGAATTCTTTAAAACTGTAAGTATGAGTTTGTAATTCATTTTAGGTTTATACATACTCACATAAAGTTAATCCAAAATGATTTAAGTTAATCCAAAATGATTTAAGTTAAATGTAAGAGTCTTTGGTCGCCTGGGTGGCTCAGTCCATTAAGCTCCAACTCTTGATTTCAGTTCAGGTCATGATCTCAGGGTCATGAGATCCAATCTCACATGAGGCTATGTGTTCAATGTGGAATTTGCTTGAAATTCTCTCTCGCTTCCTCTGTACCTACCCTGCTCATGCTTGTTTATGTGGCCTCTCTCTCTCTCTCTCAAAACTAAACCCATTACATATTTAAATACTTGCATACATGTAGGAGTCCTTAAGAAGTCCTTTTCAAATGGATCTGTACTTACACTTCAGGAACATGGCTTAGGTGGTTCTATAAGTTATTATGTCTTCAATTAACCATCATGTTCTACTTGACATTTAATTTTCCACTTTCAGTAGTGTACTGGAGACCCAACCTGAATTTTGCAATACTTAATAGTAGGAGGGACGACCCTAACTGACTTCTGTGAAGATTGAATGTTATTCATAAAAACTTTCCACTCAATAGCATAGAGCGTAACCACATTAAGTATGCACAATAAGTATGGCAGTCTATTAAAAATAATAATAAAATAGGGACGCCTGGGTTGCTCAGTGAGTTGGTCCTCTGCCTCCGGCTAGGGCATGGTCTCAGGGTCCCATGTCAGGCTCTCTGCTCAGTGGGGAGCCTGCTTCCCCCTCTCTCTTTCTGCCTGCCTCTCCACCTGCTTGTGATCTCTCTCTCTGTCAAATAAATAAATAAATCTTAAAAATAATAATAATAAAAAGGATTTTAAAAAGTGCTTTCCAAGAACCCAAATACATGGAGACTAAACAGCATCCTTCTAAAGGATGAATGGGTCAATAAGGAAATTAAAGAAGAATTGAAAAAAATCATGGAAACAAATGATACTGAAAACAAAATGGTTCAAAATCTGTGGGACACAGCAAAGGCAATCCTGAGAGGAAAATATATAGCAGTACAAGCCTTTCTCAAGAAACAAGAAATGTCTCAGGTACACAACCTAACTCTACACCTAAAGGAGCTGGAGAAAGAACAAGAAAGAAACCCTAAACCCAGCAGGAGAAGAGAAATCATAAAGATGAGAACAGAAATCAATGAAATAGAAACAAAAACAAAAACAAAAAAACAAAACAACAACAACAAAAAAAAACAATAGAACAGATCAATGAAACTAGGAGCTGGTTCTTTGAAAGAATTAATAAAATTGATAAACCCCTGGCCAGACTTATCAAGAAGAAAAGAGAAAGGACCCAAATAAATAAAATCATGAATGAAAGAGGAGAGATCACAACTAATACCAAAGAAACACAAACAATTATAAGAACATACTATGAGCAACTCTACACAAACAAATTTGACAATCTGGAAGAAATGGATGCATTTCTAAAGACATATAAACTACCACAACTGAACCAGGAAGAAAGAGAAAACCTGAAGAGACCCATAGCCAGTAAGGAGATTAAAACAGTCATCAAAAATCTCCAAACAAACAAAAGTCCAGGGCCAGATGGCTTCCCAGGGGAATTCTACCAAATTTTTAAAGAAGAAAAGAACTAATTCCTATTCTCCTGAAATTGTTCCAAAAAATAGAAATGGAAGGAAAACGTCCAAACTCATTTTATGAGGCCAGCATCACCTTGATCCCAAAACCAGACAAGGATCCCATCAAAA